>NC_087271.1:12735970-13359246 GCF_015220805.1 Pogoniulus pusillus | reverse complement strand
CAGCTGTGACCCTGCGGCACCATCCCGTGGCAGTTCCGGTAACTGCACGGCTCTCGGATGCTCTTTTAGCTGCTGTTAACTGCCTGTGACTTTTCCGTGGCAAGTGGCCACACTGTCCAGCAGTGGTGAAGCAAAGGATAGTTTAAAACTTGAGCTTCATCTCTTTCTATGGATAAGTATCACAATGGCTGCTCTAGCAAAGCCTTATGCATGGGAAAGTGGTGTGAAGGGAAGACAGTTTTCCCTAATACCCTAAAATTGATTTAAAAACATTAATTCCCCTACAGCTAGTATGATTGATAGAAATAAAATGTAGATTGAAGAAGAAAAAATCAGATTAGACAAGCTGAAAATCTTTATCCCCATAGCCCAAAACAAACCAGAGAGAAGACTCTGGGAATGGTGCTGTTAGAATATTTCAGACCAATATGTAACATCAGGGTGGTATGTGACTGAAGAGCAGGCATGTGATGGTTTGGGCATTAATCCGCCCCCCACACACTTTTGAATTTGCCCTGGCTAACTCAGAAGGCCTCCGGGAATATAAATGAAGCTATTTATTTTACAGCAGCAAATATACAAGCAGCTATTTACAATATATACAGTTATATACAGAAATATACAAAGGATAAACAATACAGAAGCACAACTCCCCCCTAGAAACCTGAGTCCCCAGGAGGGGCTCTCAACCACCCCAACACCTCCCCTTGCCCTCTCAACCTTACCCCAGTTCTCAGAAAGAAGAGAGGTGCAGCCAAAAGGTTAAGAAGGAAGGTTAGCGGCAGTGAGGTTAAGGAGATGTGGCTAGGTCTGAAGCTCAAAGCAGAATGAGAGACAAAATGGAGAATGTTATCTATTGTTTACTTCTTCTTCCCAGACTTCCCAGCGAGACTGTGAGAGAAGAGACACAACCATGTTTACCTTTTCACTGCCTATTATCTAGTTCTTTTACCAAAACATTCCAGCTTGCTTCAAACTATCACAAGGCAATAGAGTACCTGACTGTGAAAGGGAGGGAAAGGATAGAAGTGACTTCTTTCTGAGAAGTCCCTGAATTTGACAAGATTTTCACGCAAATAGTGAAGCAATGAATAATCAGATGTAAAAGTAGACAGGATTGCATTGGCTTTAGCTGTCGGGTTTGGTTTGGCTTCAGAAATAACTTGCTTTTCTAGGCAATGTGCACATTTTATTCAAGTAAATGGTAATGAACCATGTTATATGATGGCATAAAAAAACAGCAACAAAGCTGGCAAAATTGTGGTTTTTTTTTTAATATTGATTCTAACATAGGCAAGAAACTAGCTAAAAGTGGTAAGGTACTGAATGATGTGCTAGGAGAAGACCGTATTTGGAAGTAGCAACACAGGATGGTCTGGTTTATACAGGATGATGACAAGTGTGATACAGCTGTTAAAACATCACGATTTACTCCCAGCTGAGGTGTTACCTCTGGAAATAGAAGGGACACTGGTGATCCTTTTGAATGGCATGTGCAAGAAAATCATGTGCAGAAGAAGCACTGACAGCTATGCCGTGACCACTTCTGATCTCAGAGACAATGAATAACAAACCAGTATAAACTGTCAATTTGTACATAAGATTAGCATTTAGAAGGAAGATCCTATTCTATAGGCGTGAACTCCTAGAACAGAATCGGAACATTGGAATATTTTTTTTCAATGGTGATTCTAAACAAAGGAAACAATTTGATACAGTGCAGTCACTAATAAGAACCGGACTTGATACGTGTCTCTTCCGGGTCCATATTCTTCTTATGCTGCTATCCTGAAGATTAACAATCCTATCAGCTAAAAACTGGTTGGAGGTGTTAATTTATTAGAAATAGCTAGGAAGAAGCTGAATGCTACTGTCCTGGAGTCCTGGAGTCCTGTGTGCCTCAAAATTCCTCTCCCTCCATTGTTTGAACAGGAGAGGAAAGGCACGAAAAATCTTCCTCACCCACCACCCCCCCACCCTGCATGGGTGAAGTGGGGGAGCAAAGGGCCCTTCCAGCACGAGGGGTGACCCATTCAGATGCCCGCACTGGAGTCGGGCTGGGATTGGATGTGGTCTTCACGCCTAGGAAGTGGTAAATTGTCTCTTTGTCTAGAAAAGGTATAAATATTGGGGTACTTCCCGCTTTGGGGTTCCCGTCTTAGAGTTCTCCCTCACCTGGATAGTTCCTGCAGAAAAAGTCCTCTGGCACTGTGAAGGACAAGCTCCTGAGGGACTGGACCATCTCTGCTTAGAATGGCTTCCCACCATAAGCACTCTTTATGCAAGTTTAATAGGCCTAATGAGCCTCGGATGTCTTATGAAAAAGAGAGATGACAAGCATCTGGACACCCTTTCTCTCAGACAGCCTAACTCACCTGTAAGCAAACTTTCTGCTCATCCTGATTAATAGGGGGGGAATGCTGTGATTAGCAGCTTAGCCTTTTCCATCTCCTGACTTCTAAAATAGTCAAATTTATCTATGATATCCTTGTAAGATCTTCTCAATCAAACTGAGTCTGCTAATTAAACTAAATTTATTTCTGTATGTAGTTTTGGGGGCGGGATTCCCTAACTCCACAACAGCTACCTTGAACTGGTGAGAAGATAGATAAATAAGATATCTATCTTGACATGACTATAGAGGAATGTTCTAGTTTGAAGCTAGATAGAATGCTTTGGTGAGAAGAACTAGATTACAGGCTGTGGAAAGAAAAACAGTGGTGATGTCTACTTCCCTCATAGGCCTGCTGGGATGTATAAGAACAAGAAATAAAAACATAGATAACCATCTCACTTGGGCTGCTGCTGAGGAACTGGCTGAGCTGCATCTTACTCTCTAACCTCACCCTCCATTTTGGACTAATCCACTTTGCTTCCTAACCCCCTGTCCAAAACTCCACTCTTCCTTGGGACTGGGGTAAGGTTGAGAGGGGTGGGAGAAGGTGGAAGGGCAGTTGGGAGCCCCTCCTGGGGACTCAGGTTTCTGGGAGGGCTGTTGTGTTTCTGTATTAGCTTTTTACTTTGTATATTTCTGTATATAACTGTATATACTGTAAATATCTGCTTGTATATTGTGCTAGCTGTAAATATACACTTCATTCATATTTCCAGAGCCAGCTGAGTCTAGTCTGGGTGATTTCCAAAGTGTGGGGGGGCGTGTAACACCCAAACCATCACAAGGGAATTGTCACAAGCAGAGTGAAATGTCTGGGTTAATTGAGAAGTTTGCATTAACATTGCCTTGGAGAGACAAGCCAACCAACCTCACAACCAAAATAACCATAAAAGGCTGCTTTGGCTTCCCAACTCAAGGATTTGCTACAATAGATACTGTTTGATTTCTTTTTCAGAACAGTGGTTTTAATTAGTATCTGGGAGTTCAGCTAGAGCTATTGTGTGTCTAAGTTGAGTCTTAGACAAAATATTTCTTGCTTTTGGAGGATATTGTTAGCATTAAAGCACACCTTGAAGTGTGCTAATCATTGTTCTCACATTTTTTCCACCTTTCTGTTATTAGTTCTTTTGCTTTGTTCTGGAAAACGCCAATTCCAAGAGCACAAGTGAAAATATCCTCAAAGCGTTAGGACTGCATTCACTGTGTGATTTTGTTTTGCACTCAAATGAAAGTTATTAATCTGAATTTTTTTGAGACTTAATTTCGGTTGTTACCCAAAAGTCTGGAAGATGATTTAAATGTTACTGAACCAGTGAGGTACTGATTATGTGACCACAGCTAACCTGAACCATCTTGGAGTCTCAGATTTGCTGCTGTGAATGGGAAGTGTTATGGTAGGCCTAAATAGACCAAAATAGGTCTGAACATGTACTGGCTTGCCCATACGTGTTTTTCTGCTCTCCCTCCTACTATGGGGAGAAGCAACCACAGGAAAGAGGACAAAGAACCTGGAGCCACTGAGTCTAAGGACTTTGGCTTGCCCAGACTTGTTCTGCTCCTGTTTACATCCTGTAGTGAACAAGGTACATACAGCTGGCTTGTGCCTGCCTTTTGCAAGATCTATGTTTTTTCTCAAATTTGGGTAAAGTAAGCCTATGGCTTCATCTAATATTGTCAAGCTCAGCTAACTGTCATTCTGATTGGCTGTTCTATGTCCAAAGGTCCATTAGTCTTGGGCTGTATTGATAAAAGAGATGAGCATGTAACACAACATGTTTTCATATTTGCTTGCCTGCTGCTGCCTGCTGCCATTGTTCTCTGCTTCTGGCAGTATTCTGCCTCACTGCTATATTGCATCCTGAACTGCCTGGAAACTGCCTGCCTTGAGTTTACCGGAAACAGACTTTAAATCCCTCCACATGATAGACCTGCATAGCCAGCATGACATCATGCTAAGACTGCACATTGCGAGACATCCTGCCTACACCTGAAAGTCTTCTGCCGAGACAGAAAGTCCTGGAGATACACAGATCATCCAGTGGTGCCAGGATAAGGTCAGAGATCATCTGCCTCCTTTCCCCAGCAGCCTGTGAAGTCTAAGAAGAATTAGAAGCCTCAGTGGCTAAGAAATCACCAACAGAACCCTCTGCAAGTGTTTGGGTACAGTTTGAGGCTGTAATTAGTCCCAGGGAATATAGAAACACAACTCCCCTCCCAGAAACCTGAGTCCGCAGGAGGGGCTCTCAACCGCCCCTCCCAATCCTCTCAACCTTACTCCAGTCCCAAGAAAGATTAGAGGTTCAGCCAGGGGGTTAGGAAGCAAAGTGGATTAGCTTAGAGAGGTGCAGCTCAGCCAGCAGCCCAAGTGAGAGTGGTTATCTAATGTTTTTATTTCTTGTTCCTATACATCTCAGCAAGCCTGTGAGAGAAGTAGACATCACCATTGTTTTCCTTTTACTGCCTGTAACCTAGCTCTTCTCACCAAAACATTCTAGCCTGCTTCAAACTAGCACAAAGGGGGAAGAGAGAAGGGCACTCTATAAATTGTTATTTGGTTCTATCAAATATATTTGAGTCTCTGGGAATTTAAATTAGAACTGAGACAATTAATTTGGCATCTTAATGTGGGGCGAGGTAGAAAATACTTATTTTAGACAAGATTTGGAAGTTAAAAATTGATGTTTTGAGGGTTTTAATAATTCAAGCATTTGGATGGCTATTTTGGTCCTGGACTTACAAGTTCATAGCGTATCATGTTTTCTGGATAGTGATTGATATGGTATGGGAATATTGTAAGCTGTTACCTGGGCGAATGTATGACTATTTATTGGATTCTGTTGGAAATTTAACCGCTTTTGGCAATGTCTCTGAAACATGGAATAACTCCGAGAATGTGTGCTGGGACATAGTACATCCAGATATTCTGGGGGAGAAATGGTACTTCCTAGCAATATTTTCATTGTGTTTAAATTTGATTCAGGGAGGCTTTGTTGCGTTTTTAGCCTGGACCACATGCAAGCCACATTTGGTGGCAGCCATTAGGACTTTTGGGGAAGAGATAAGCAGGGGGAGAGGTGGCCCACTCAGTACCTGCCACTGCAGGGGATATCGCTGTAGAGGCTCTCAGACTGGCCCTGACTCACTGATCATGAGCAGCCCAGTCGGCCACGATGGGACGGTCCCTGTCCCAAGCACAGCTCTGCCCCAGGTTCTGCCCTGAACTCCGCCCCAGGTTCCGCCCTGAGCCCCGCCCTGGGCTCAACCCCCACAGACAATGATCTCTGGCACTCTTGCTCTTGCCCCCATGACTACCCTGTGATGGTTTGGGTGTACCACGCCCCCCCACATTTTAGAAAATCACCCAGACTAGTCTCAGCCAGCTCTGGGAATATAAATGAAGCTATTTATTTACAGCTAGCACAATATACAAGCAGATATTTATAATATATACAGTTATATACAGAAATATACAAGGTAAAAGGTAATACAGAAACACAACTCCCCTCCCAGAAACCTGAGTCCCCAGGAGGGGCTCTCAGCCACTCCTGCACCTTCCCCCTGCCCCTCTCAACCTTACCCCAGTCCTAAAGAAGAGTAGAGGTTCAGCCAAGAGGTTAAGAAGCAAAGGTGAGTGGAAGGTGAGGTTAGGAAGATGCAGTTCAGTCAGAAGCCCAAAGCAGAGTGCGACAAAATGGTGAGAGTGTTATCTAATGTTTTCCTTTCTTCAGCAAGACTCTGAGGGGAGTAGACTGTTGCGGAGGGGCAGTAATAATTCGTGGCCGAGTCAGAAATTTATCAAAAATAGATATTTTTTATTTTTACAAAACCCGCCCCCACAACTATATATACAAAGATTAATTTCGTTTGATAAACAGGTTAAGTTGCATGAGAATTCTACGAGGATACCATTAATAATCTGACTATATATATTTGGAAGTCAGTTTTTGGAAAAGGCTTTAGCTATTAATTAATAGCGGTTTTCTTACTAAATTAAGCTAAGCCAAATAACTCACTCAGGCTGGCTCGTGCGGTCTGTCTTCCTCCTCCAGCGGCTACAGGAGTCGTTAAGGGTCGTTAAGGGTCGTTAGGCAGACAAAGGTGTGCCTAACACCAAGGCAAGTCCTTTGGTCTCTCTGCAGTGCAGGCACAGGAGAGTGAGCGAACTCGTCCAGGCACAGGCAAAATCCAAAAGCGGGAACCCCAAAGGCGGGGAGACCCCCAATATTTATAACCTTGGCTAGACAAAAGGGCAGAGTTACCACACTTTAGGCGCGAAAGCGCACGGCCAATCCCAGCCTGGCTCCAGCGCGGGAACTCACGGGGCAGTCGCCCCCTTCACGGGGCAGTCGCCCCCTTCACGGGGCAGTCCCCGCCCCCCTTCACGGCTGCAGGGCAGGCGAGGGGGGGGGGAAACCAGGCGGCTTTTCCCCTTTCCCCCCGAAGTCCGGGCAGGAGAGGAATTTAGGGGTACAGGACTCCAGGACATCCCACCCCGGTGGTAATGAGCATCTTTGTCTAGATCTTGAGTGAGAGGTAATCCCCCTTCAATTTAGGAACCTATTAATATATATATATGGCTTAGCCTTTTCCAGCATTAACAATATACAACACATTAATCGCCCCAACAATATTTAACAATACTTAACAAGGCTTAACAATAGCCCAAACAGTATTAAATAAAGCTACACAGTCAATTTGAAGATTGCTCTGTTCCTGGTAGAGCAACCAAGTTCATGGCAGAGCCTTGGATGCTCTGAGTCCATGGCTGGAGGTCACAGTCCGTGGGTCCTGATGTCATCATCCACTGTCCACCCCGGTGATATGACTCCATCTCTCGTGTAGCTGGTTCTCCCTTTCCCAGGTGCTGGTCAGGTGGTCAGGAACTGGTCCTCTGCCTCGACCTTAACCTGTAAGGAGACAAAATCTGCCTCGGCCTATAAAGGCCAGGCTTGACAATTAATAATTGGGGACGATCCACCGTGCACTGATCCGGTGGCCTTTTCTACTGGGGCAGGTGGTCGGTGACCACGTGGCTCACCTAGGCAGCAGGTCTTTATTCTGGGGGCTTCTGTAGCTCTCCCCGTGACTGCTGACCATTAAAAGCTGCCGAGCCACTATTACGGTAATTCAGTGTTTTGCCTCCCGTGTGGGAGACGAGAAAGGGTTAACCTTTCTGTCTGGGGACGAGCTGCAGTTCCCAGCGGGGGGGCTGCCGCTTCTGGGCGAGCCGCTCTGGGAGTCACCGCTGGGCGTGCCGCTGGCCCTGGGTTTCTCACGGCTGCCTCTGGATTTTGCAGCCGATTTCTGAAGGCACCGCACTAGATCCTTCAGCTGCCAGTCTGCCAGCTGCCTTAAAACAGTCTTTGGTACCCCTAAAGTCAGGGCTTGTCTATACCAGCTGTTCTTTTCTCTGGGTCTCCAGTCACTCTGTGGGTCTCTGCCCCTTCCCCTCGGGGAGAAGCCTGAAGGACCGGTCCCCCTGGGGGGGCAGTCCTGCACTGGCCGGACCTGCCTGCGCAGAGTCCTGGGATTTTCTGGGGGAGAAGCACGAGACTGTCTCTCCCCAGCCCCTTTTCCTTCAGGAGACCCAAACCCAAACTGCAGCCCGTGGGCATTCAAGTCAGTTAACAGTTCAGCCCAAGTCATTACGTGCTCTTTAGCACCATCGTTCTCTGCATTTTCTCCAAGCACACGTTCAATTTTCTCAACGTTCTTCATTAGTTGGATTTGCAGAGTTGCTGGCAAACCCTTCATAATAGGGTGCAGTCTCTCCGGGTCCACAGGGGCATAAAACGGGCAATCATAATGTCCCTTATCATAGATAGCCTGGACACAGGCAAGTCTGCGGAGAGCAGTGATGAGCTCAGAGGAGCTGGTGACCTTTAGTTCCGTCGGCTCCCCCCGGTAGGCTGGACGGACACTGCTTGCCCAGTAAGCTATCCGAGCGGTGAGGCTGTGTGTCCCCTCGGGTTCACGTGTCAGGAACACATCGTCCCCCCAGTCTCCAGCCGCTTCCTGCGAGTCTAGAAGGACCCGGTCCCCGCCGGCTCGGGACACTCGATACACATAGTCAGCGACTGAGTCCCCAGGATCTCTCGCATATTTGACTTGTAAGTCACTGAGCTGTGCGTCTGTGAACTGCTTTTTGATCACGGAGGTCCCTGCAGCTCCTTTCCTGCCCTTCACGGACTCAATCCTAATCACAGGCAACACGTGCCTCTGCACCTCGGCGCCCTCCTCACCGGAGCTCTCTTCTCCGCTAGCTACGGGAGAGTCCGGTCGGGACCTGCGCTTTCTGCGTGGCTTTGAGGCTTTCTGCCGCGCAGAGGCATGTGCAGAGGAATTCTCTGAGTCTCTGGCAGAGTCTTTTGTGCCTGGTTTCGGGGAACTCCTCTCCCCCGAAGAGCCCCTCGGGGCATTCTCTGCCTTTCTCCCCGATTCCCGCGAATCACTCCATTCAAATTCAGACACGGAGACCGAAGAGGTGGTGTCTGCAGGCGTTACAAGCCTTTCTTTCATCCGGGCAGTCAGTGCCGCGGTCAGGCTCTTTGTCTGCGCCAGCATGCTTTCCCATATACTTTGGCATTTAGCTTTTTCGGCTAATAAATCCTTTTCCAAGGCCTGAATTCTTTTTTCATAATTTTCAAATTCGGCCAGAGTCTGGGTCACGACTGACCCCAGAACAACAGAGAAATGCTCCGTTGGAGACTCAGAAATCACAGGGTCTGAGCGCTCAGCTAATTTCTCCAGGATTTTCTCCGGATTTTTACAATTTTTCTGAGCCCAAATTAAATCAAGACCTGTGATTAGGCATCCCTTTTCTTGTAGAAATTCTATGATTGAACTACCCTGCATACACTGCGCCATAATGTTGCGGAGGGGCAGTAATAATTCGTGGCCGAGTCAGAAATTTATCAAAAATAGATATTTTTTATTTTTACAAAACCCGCCCCCACAACTATATATACAAAGATTAATTTCGTTTGATAAACAGGTTAAGTTGCATGAGAATTCTACGAGGATACCATTAATAATCTGACTATATATATTTGGAAGTCAGTTTTTGGAAAAGGCTTTAGCTATTAATTAATAGCGGTTTTCTTACTAAATTAAGCTAAGCCAAATAACTCACTCAGGCTGGCTCGTGCGGTCTGTCTTCCTCCTCCAGCGGCTACAGGAGTCGTTAAGGGTCGTTAAGGGTCGTTAGGCAGACAAAGGTGTGCCTAACACCAAGGCAAGTCCTTTGGTCTCTCTGCAGTGCAGGCACAGGAGAGTGAGCGAACTCGTCCAGGCACAGGCAAAATCCAAAAGCGGGAACCCCAAAGGCGGGGAGACCCCCAATATTTATAACCTTGGCTAGACAAAAGGGCAGAGTTACCACACTTTAGGCGCGAAAGCGCACGGCCAATCCCAGCCTGGCTCCAGCGCGGGAACTCACGGGGCAGTCGCCCCCTTCACGGGGCAGTCGCCCCCTTCACGGGGCAGTCCCCGCCCCCCTTCACGGCTGCAGGGCAGGCGAGGGGGGGGGGAAACCAGGCGGCTTTTCCCCTTTCCCCCCGAAGTCCGGGCAGGAGAGGAATTTAGGGGTACAGGACTCCAGGACATAGACATCACCACTGTTTTCCTTTCACAGCCTATGATCTACTTTTTCTCACCAAAACATTCTACCCTGCTTCAAACTAGCGCACTACCCATAGAACTAAGAAGATGAGACCTTTCCCAGACATGGATCCAATGGAAGGAAGCTCTGCGGGAACCAGCACCCCCCAGCAACATACACCAGATGGGAATGGATTTGATAGCCAATGGGCAATCTCTTTTAGCCTGGCTCTTGAGCTGCTGGGATGAAGGAGCAGAAACTGTGGATTTAGATCAGAGGAAAGCTAAGCAGTTGGGGTCCTTGTCAAGGAATGGGGGTGTGGATAAAGAGCTGAGGAGGCTGGATGGCACACACACACTTTGGGCCAGACTCCTCACAGCTATGAGACACAGATACCCTCCAAGGATGACATGATCTTCCACCCTCTTAAGTGGGCTAATATGGAACAGGGGATCATGTACTTGAGGCAAATGGCTGTACAAGAGATAATCTGTGGAAATGGCCAACTGCCTCTGGACCTAGATGATGTCCCTATGAAGCCAGCCCTCTCAAAGAAATTGACCCAAGGTGCCCCTTCGACATATGCACGCACACTGGGAGGGCTGCTTTTGGGCAGATACATGAACAATCTTCCAACTGTCTGGGAATCTGTTAATAACCTGAGGCAGTTTGAAGACAGTGTCTCCAGAAAGGCCCTGATATCAGCTGTGCAAACCCTTATCCAAGAGATGAATGAGCTTAAGGCCTCTGTCTCTGAACTGCAGAAGGCAGAGGACAATTACTCTTCACCTTCTGAATGGGTACAGGTCTCAGCTGTTAGAAACACACACTGCCATACTCCCCCTCCTCCTCGTAGGAGAACAGTCCAAACCTGACAGGGGACACCTAGGGGCTCACTGTGGAGAACACTGTGTGAACACGGGGAAAACATGGACAAATGGCATAGCCAGCCCACTTCAGCACTATGGGCCAGAGTGAGGGAACTGTAGGGTGCAAACACAGGGAATAACTCCACCAGAAGAGGGGTTGCTCCAGTGTCCCGCAGGCAATCCTCTCACCCAAGGGGTGATCCTGCCAGTAATTCAGGTCCATGTGCCTCATGTGGTCACAGTGCTCAGCATCAGAGTTGCCCTGTGGCCAGGTGGAGAACAGGGACAACAGAATATATTGGGATGTGTTTGTGAAATGGCCTGGCACTTCTGAAGCAGAAAAGTACCGAGCTTTGGTAGACACCAGTGCCCAATGCACTCTGATACCCTCCAGCCATAGGGGAACAGAAACCATTACAATCTCAGAAGTCACAGGGGGGTCTCAGGAGTTGACTATACTGCAGGCTGAGATAAGCCTCACCGGGAATGCGTGGGAGAAGCACACCATAGTAACTGGCCCCAATGCACCTTGCATCCTGGGGATCGACTTTCTCCAGAAAGGGTATTTCAAAGACCCAAAAGGCAATAAGTGGGCATTTGGCATAGCAGCTTGTGGTGGAGGACCACATAGGCCCAAATGGTCGTGTTTACAAGTCTATTCTTGCCCGGACATGTTGTCCCCCCCCAAAAGTTGTTTTCCTGCCCAAACCTGGGGAAAACAAATTAAGGGGGACAAAGGAGCACAATAAGCCTGGTGCCTTCGAGTCTGGCCTGCCTGCTTGCAAGGTTGTGGTAAACACGTTGTGTAAGCTCACGCGCTTAGGGTGGGGACCCACCTGAGCCCCCTCCATATATGGGGGTACTGGACCTGTGGATTTCACCTTATTTGGCATGTTTTGGCCTGCTGCCAGACTGTTATTGGATAGTATTGCGGCCAAAAAGGACCATCAATCTCGGGCACACATCTCATAAAGGGGGCAATTCAGTGTTCCTGCCACCCTCCTGTGGTGGAGGGTTGCAAAGTCCTCTTGCAAAGCCCTCATTTATACAGAATTGTGGCTCAAAGGACCATCAGTCGAGGAGTTAAAACCTTGCTCTCATTTACCTGCATGACTACAGCCGCTGTCCCAACCTCCGTTTCTAGCTGTGGGAAGATTTCTCCCCCAGAGGGACATAAGCTGTAAACATGAGCCGTTGTTTTGGGAAAAGGACCTTGGGTCTGAGATACTATGAGCACCCTACGCACACCTGCTGGGGGCTGACCCTTACCAGACTCTGAGGTGGTGCCACAGGTTGTTTTGGTAAGGAAATAACCTATCTGTGCCTCACATCTAATTTTTGAGCCAATCTGTATTGTCCACTTGTGTCGACCCAAGTCTGGCTGGCACACCTCTTTTGAACAGTATTTAAGATGCTGCATTATCCTAATAAAGCTGCATTATCCTAATAAACTGGTACTCTCGCTCACTCGCTCTCACACACACACACACACACACGCATGGCACAGCTCGGCACTCGCGCTGCAGCATCGAAGCTACAGCCGACTCGCCAGCGCTTTGATCTGCGCCAGCCTCCGGACGGACGCCAGCACCCAGCTTGGCTCGGACCCATGGAAGCTCAGGCAGCGCGCCCCAATCCACGATATTAAGGACTTTCAGAACTGAATTCGGACAGTGAGTAACTGAGAAAACTAGATCTAAAGCCAGAATAATCTAAAGCCTTCCAGTGGAACTCTTTCATGCCACAGACTCTCTTTCTAAATCTTTTTAAACCTTTGCTAAATTCCTAATTTGTTGTACATAGTCATTCTGTCATTTAATTCACAACCGCATACAAAGAACTTGCGTGGGGTAGTTACAAATAAGTTTGGGGAAGGGGATTTCTAGTGTTATAAGATTAAATCTTTTAAATTCTTTCAAATCGGCCTCGTATTTCATCCCCTGAAACCCAGACAAACTCCCTCCGTGACACCTCCTCCACCCACCACTTCTGGCCTCGCTGACGCTTTTTGGGACCATCGCCGCTGCATGATTCCTGCCCATGGTGCTTCACACCAGCCCAGGGAAAATCGACCAAGGTTGTGCTAGTTTGAAGCAGGCTAGAATGTTTTGGTAAGAAAAAGTAGATAATTGGCTGTGAAAGGAAAACAATGGTTATGTCTCCTTCCCTCACAGTCTCACTGAGAGGTATGGGAACAAGAAAGTAAACATTAGATAACGCTCTCACCATTTTTTTTTTCACTCTGCTTCTGGCTTCAGACTGAGATACATCTCCATAACCTCACTGCCACTAACCTTGCTCCTTAACCTCTTGGCTGAACCTCTTTTTCTTCCTAGGATTTGGGGTAAGGTTGAGAGGGGCAGGGGGAAGGTGCAGGGGTGGTTGAGAGCCCCTCCTGGGGACTCAGGTTTCTGGGAGGGGAGTTGTGCTTCTGTATTGCTTTTACTTTGTGTATTTCTGTATATAACTGTATATATTTTAAATAGCTGCTTGTATATTGTGCTGCTGTAAATAAATAGCTTCATTTATATTCCCAGAGTCCGGCTGAGTTAGCTGGGGTTCTTTCTAAAGTGTGGGGGGGGCGGGTAACAGCCAAACCACCACAAAGGTGCTCCCGGCCAGCTGCTGCTCCAGCCCATCGTTCCCAGCTTGATCGTGCCCGAGGAGCCCCTCAGACAGCGCGCCCCAATGATACCTGAACTGAACTATTCAGATCCACGAGGGTCAACAGCGTGGCTTTGCCACACATATTTGGGATCACCAAGACTGTGACTCCAGCCAGTGAGTAACTGAGTGATCTTGATTTGAGCAGCATAGACTTTCAGACTTTACCCGTGGCACTTTTATGCCACAAGACTCTCTATCCAAAACCTTTCCAAACCTCTACTAAATTCCTGATTCCTGCTGTAAAATAACTTCACAACCACATACAAAGGACTTATATACAGGTTAGCTGTATATAAGTTTGGGGAGGGGAAATTCTCTTTGTATATAATAATAAATTATTTAAAACCCTTTTAAATCTGGCCTCATATTTAATCCCCTAAAACCCAAACAAACCCCTTCACAACACAGCTGTAGTGACTGCAAATAAAGATCAGCTATCATGCCTGGCCTGTCAGATGACACTTCCATGGTTGGTACCCACAAGGTGGAGGATGTCAAGTTGCCCACTGCTTCTTGTATAGTTCATCGCAGGCAATACTGCACCAATCAAGACTCTCTGCTGCCCATGCACAAGCCAATTCACTGCCTGGAGAAGCAGCCTGTCATTAGCAAGGGCTATTCACCCTTCAATAGCCCAGTATGGCATTATGAAGGGAAAATGGGGAATGGAGATTGATTGTGGACTTCAGAGGCCTGAATAAAGTGACTCCTCCAATCAGCACATCTGTGTCTGATATGCTGGCACTCCAGTATGAACTGGAGTCAAAGGAGGCCAAATGGTATGCCACAACTGACATCACTAATGCCTTTTTCTCCATTCCCATTGCAGAGGAATGTAGACCTCAGTTTGGCTTCACCTGGAAAGGAGTCCAGTACCACTGGAACAGACTACCTCAAGGGTGGAAGCACAGCCCTACAATCTGCCACAGCATGATCCAGACCACACTGGAGAAGGGTGAAGCTCCTGAACACCTGCAATTCACTGATGACATCATTGTATGGGGTGAGACAGCAGAGGAGGCCTTTGAAAAGGGTGAGAAGATCATTAATATCCTTTTGGATGCTGGTTTTGCAATAAAGAGAAGCAAAGTGAAAGGGCCTGCCAGAGAAACTCAGTTTCTGCCATATCCCTATGGATGTGGTGAATAAGTTAGCCACTGTGGTGGAACCCACTAACCAGGAGACACAATCCTTCATGGGATTTGTGGGTTTTTGGAAAATGCACATTCCCCAGTACAGCCAAATTGTGAAACCCCTCTTTGACGCTACAAGAAAGAGAAATAACTCTGAGTGGGGACCTGAACAGCAGGTGGCATTCGACCAGATAAAACCAGAAGTGGTCCATGCCATGGCCTTGGGACTACTTTGAACCGGCCCAGAGATTAAGAACATTCTCTACACAGCAGCCGGTGAGAATGGTCCTAGCTGGAGCTTATGGCAGAATGCTCCTGGTGAAACATGAGGCCACCCATTCGGGTTCTGGAGCAAGGCATACAAAGGCTCAGAGGCCAATTATACCCCCACAGAGAAGGAAATCCTACCTGCTTATGAGGGAGTTAGAGACGCTTCTGAGGTGATTGGAATGGAGTCACCACTCCTTTTAGCTCCAAGGCTTCCAGTCCTGACTTGGATGTTTAAAGGGAAAGGTTCAACTCTGCACCCTGCCACAGATGCCACTTGAAGTGGATGGCTCTAATAACTCAGAGAGCTTGGATGGGGAGCCTCAATCATCCAGGCACTGTGAAAGTCATCAGAAACTGTCCAGAAGGCACTGACTTTGGAAAGCCAGCAGAAGAGAAGGCAGTGACCCGTGCCTAGGAAGCCCACCCATACAGTGACCTTCCTGGTGAGGAAAAGGCATCTGCTCTGTTTACAGATGGATTCTGCCATCTAGTAGGCAGCAAGTGGAGATGGAAGGTTGCTTTCTGGAACCCTACACACACAGTTGCAGAGGCAAGAGACAGAGAAGGTGAATCCAGCCAATTTGCTGAGGTAAAAGTGTGCTAGTTTGAAGTAGGCTAGAATGTTTTGGTGAAAAGAACTAGGTAATTGGCTGAAAAAGGAAAACAATGGTTGTGTCTCCTTCTCTCACAGTCTCGCTGAGAACTATGGGAACAAGAAGGGTAAACATTAGATAACATTCGCCATTTTCTCACTTTGCTTTTGCCTTCAGACTGAACTACATCTCCTAACCTCACTGCCACTAACCTTGCTCCTTAACCTCTTGGCTGCACCTCTATTCTTTCTCAGGATTGGGGTAAGGTTGAGAGGGGCAGGGGGAGGTGCAGGGGTGGTTGAGAGCCCCTCCTGGGGACTCAGGTTTCTGGGAGGGGAGATGTGCTTCTGTATTTTTTTATCTTGTATATTTTTTTATATTTCTGTATATATTGTAAATAGCTGCTGGTATATTGTGCTAGCTGTAAATAAATAGCTTCATTTATATTCCCAGAGCCCGTCTGAGTTAGTTTGAGAAAGAATAAAGGTGCAGCCAAGAGGTTAAGAAGGTAGGTTAGTGGCAGTGATGTTAAGGAGATGTGGCTCGGTCTGAAGGCAAAAGCAAAGTGAGAAAATGGCGAATGTTATCTAATGTTTACCCTTCTTGTTCCCAGAGCTCTCAGCGAGACTGATGAGGGAAGGAGACACAACCATTGTTTTCCTTTTTCAGCCAATTATCTAGTTCTTTTCACCAAAACATTCTAGCCTCCTTCAAACTAGCACAGGGGGGTGGAGCTTTAAAAAACTGGGAGAAACACCTAGCAGAAGCCACCTGGCTGGTGAACAGCAGGGGATCAGTCAACAGAGTTGGTCCTGCTCAGTCTGCCCTATTGCCCATAATTGAGGGAGATGGAATTCCTGTAGTCTGCAAAAGGAATCTACTGGGGAAAACTGTGTGGGTTGGTCCTGCTACTGGGGGCAAACCTATCAAAGGGGTGGTATCTGCCGAGGGTCCTGGTCACACATACAACTATTGAGCGTGTTCCACAGAGAAACCTCACTCTAGCTGATAAGGTCTAAATCTCAGAGTTGGTTCCATGTATTCTTGTATCATAGTTGTAAATAGTTGTATAATAATTGTGTAATAGTTTATAAGTGGTTATAAGTTGTTTTTCTAGTTACACCCTCACCACAACACATCCAACAGAATCCTCACCACACAAACAGCAATCCAGAAGAATTCTACAGCATCACATCACAACACGGCATCCAACAGAAAATACACCACACAAGCAGCGATCCAGAAAAGTTCTACATCGTCACAACAAGGCATCCAACAGAACCCTGCACCTGTTTCCCTGATGCTCTACAGAGAAAGACTGTTACTGATTTTCCCTCCAGAGGATGTCTACAACCATCTCACTTAGACCTGTTTCCCTGATGCCCTACAGTGAAAGACTGTTCCTGATGTTTCCTTCCAGAGGAAAAATACTTTTTTTCCCTGAGTTTCCCACAAGAACTGTTCCTGTTTCCCTGATTCTTCCTCCATGTTCCTGTCCTGCTCACACCTCACTTCACCAACATGCACCGGAGAAGCACATCGCCTTGGGATACAGCCAGGGACCAAGAAGGACTTAAGAACTCTTAATATATGGACACATTTTCCTATCTTTGGAAAAGGAGACTGTTTGCAGGAAGGTGGAAATGGTCTAACCAAGGGATGGAATGTACAGGGTTAATCCTCCAGGGGGAGTGACTTTGAACCTGACCCTAGGTGGTCTTGACCCCTCCCCAGGGGTGGGTCTGAACACCACCAGGTGATTCACGGTTAGCCCACTCCCCCTTCCTGTCTAAAGGTCCATAAAAGCAGGGGCAACTTCCTGCTCTTGCCCTTTGTCTCCTTGCTTACCAGCATCACCATCCTGTTCCTGGTTCTCTTTGTTTTACCACGTGGCCATCAGGCACGAGGCAGACACACCCATTGCCATCAGAAATCTGGTTGTATTTACACATTTTGTATCTTGTTTTCCCTTCCCTATACCTTTGTATCTTTCCTACCTCAGATACCTTTTTAATTTATTGTTAAACTTTTCTTCTTTTAACTTCCAAATCAGAGTGAGATTATTTATTTGGGTGTGCTTAACCTTCCTATGTCTACATCTAATTCCTTTCTTTAGGAAAAGAAGGGGGAAGAGGGAAGGGCACTCTATAAATTGTTATTTGGTTCTATCGGATATATTTGAGTCTCTGGGAATTTAAATTAGAACCAAGACACTCATGGATATTCTCTTCCCCACAGCAGAGAGAGCACAGACTATGGTTGTGCTACATTGCTACATGTCTTATTTCCATTACAAACAAAACATCCAGATTCTCTTTGCTGAGCTGCCACGCAGTGGAAACATTAATTTTTGGAGATGTGAAGGTCTTCTGTCACTGGAACGATTGCTTTCAGCTGCTCTACACTGCAGAAGAGGATCCTGCTGACCTTCAGTCTGAGAAAGGGCAATTCCAACAACACCTGAAATAAACCCTATGAAATATGCCAGCCAGAACTATTCAATACTTGTATGTCTTGATACCTTCCCCTTCTTTTAGCAACTTTATTTATCCTCCTCCTCTGCAGACCTACAGAGCTTCTTGGACTGAAAGTTATGCACCAATGTACTCCAGAAAATTTATCTGGCACTCACACCAGTCAAGCCCTGTAATTTACATGTTGAGATTACAAAAATAAACATGAAGATCAGGGCACAGGTGTTTCTGAAGGTCAAACATAATGTAAAAATAAGCTTCAAAAAAGAATGAGAATGATTAAGTTTGTACTTCTTTTTGCATAGTTACTATACACAACTACTAAAGGTTCGGTCCACACATTTGGTTGCTTCTGCTACCTGTTTATGCTACTCCTGTCAAGGTAGTGTGAGAGAACTCGCATGTGAACATTCAGTGCCTTAACTAAGCTGTGATAATAGCACAGAAACATGTCTTTACTTGTAAAAGCTCAGCTTCATTTCAGATAACAGGGCAACAGGCATTTGCCAGGTGTTTGATTTGGAATGATGTAACCCAGATGATTATTTACTTAAATATACATTAAATTCTGCATTAAGATGGACTGTGTGGGTCCAGTCTTGCTGAGTTGGAGCAAAGAATCCTGTCCTACCTTATAAACTGTGCCTTAGCTGGCAGACAGAGAGGATGAGCTTCAGCTGTGGCTTAGGGTGTAGCTCTGTGTAGGAAGGAACAGAATTTTCTCACGTTAGTTACCCACACACAACTTTCTGCCTTAAGGCTGAGGAGTAGTCTGGTGGTGTTGATTTTTTCCTTCTGCTACAATGGGATAAAGCATAACTATTTATTTTTCCCTATGAAAGACATTAATTCCTGTACCTAAGAAGAAGAATGTGCGCATATAAGGTAGTATAATGTACGTAACTGTCCAAAGGAGGCCAGCTGCCCTTATGATGTTGGCCAGATGATGTTTTAGAAGAACACATGAAGTGTCTGTGGGACTGTCAATACACATGTTTGTATGAGTATACATAGAAATACACAGAAATCCTATCATTCTGTATATATCTAAAGTAATATTATGTATGTTACATCAGCTGATGAATTGAGGTTCAAGTTCTAACGGACATGGGCTGTACTGAAAAGCCCTGTAAGCAGGGGAGGTCACAGTTGAGTGCCGTATTCAGCTGTGGGCCCCTCACTGCAGGAAGGACATTGAGGGGCTGAAGCCTGTCCAGAGCAGGGCAGTGAGGCAGGAGAAGGGCCTGGAGCAGTTGGGCTGTGAGGAGGAGCTGAGGGAGCTGAGGGTGTTCAGGCTGGAGAAGAGGAGGCTGAGGGGCAGAACTCATTGCTCTCTACAGCTCCCTGAAGGGAGGCTGGAGGGAGGAGGGAGAAGCCTCTGCTCCTCAGTGGCAAGGGACAGGAGCAGAGGAAATGGTTCCAAGCTGCCCCAGGGAAGGTTCAGGCTGGATGCTAGGAAATATTTCTTCCCAGAGAGGGTTCTCAGCCATTGGAATGGTCTGCTCAGGGCAGTGCTGCAGTCTCCATCCCTGGAGATGTTTAAGCAGCCTGTGGAGCTGATGGACGTGGTTTGATGTTGATCCTGCAGCGCCAGGTTAAAGGTAGGACTGGATGAGCCTGGAGGGCTCTTCCAACCAGATGCATTCTGTGGTTAGAAGCAATGTGCAACATTGGTATGTAGTACTAATAGCAACATCATATACTAGTAATATCCTTTTTCCAAAGAAAAGGTAAAGAAAAAGGAACATGAAAAGTCTCTGAATATTCATGGAGAGGAACTTCCTGTTTCTTTAAAACTTTATTTTTTCTTCACATTCTACAGGAGTCTACTTTCTGCCTTCTCTGCTGTTCATGCTCCTATGTTTAACAAAAGCCTATTTGTTTCATGTTTCTGAATTTTGCTAATCTGATCACAGGTGTTGTTACCTCTTCAGCAGTATATGAGGAGTGTCTCTCTTCCTGCTTATTCCATGCAACTGAGAGGTTTATTCTGCTATGCCACTTGCTTTCTGACCTCTTTCATTCCTCTCCTAAATCACCTTTGCTGAAAAAGGTCTGGGTGATCCTAAGGGTACTCTCCAGATATGTTTTTTATGATCACAGAGTATTTAATCAATGCAAAAATATTAAGTCTCTCTTGGTTTTCTCAACCAAATGTAGAGATGAAAAACCTCTGTACCTTCTGTACAGCTCCACTGCATTCTCTGGTTTTGCACCTCTTATCACAAGTTTCACAAGCTGTTCATGACTTGCACATTTCATTGTTGCTTCCTACTCTGTTACCAGTGCATTGTCTTTCAAAAGAGCCAGGTAAAATGTTAGAGAGAGGAAGAAGGCAACTACATTCTGTTTATTGGAGATGTTTGGATCCAAAGCTTACAGATTCTAACCCAGTGTCTCAGGATAACTACCACCACGCAGAAATACCTTTCAGCAGAAAATGTTCTACATAAAGCAGCTGGATTCTGCATGTGCCTTCTGCAATAGCCCCAAACAAGTCTGCCATAAAAGTGGTCTAAAACTGCCCAAGAAACTTGAACTAAGTCTGTATCAGTATACAACCTTTAATCTTACAGCTTCATATGTTTTTGCCACAGTACTGCTGTTTTATTCAGTCAACAGATTTAGTATTCATTTGTAGTAACAAATTCACTTGCAAACAGTGCTTAGCACTAGACTTCAGTGAACACCATAAAAACACATTGCAAAATTGAATAATATTTTTAAATGGTAGGTATTTTTTTTAATAGCTTGTTTAAATAGAGCTACACCTAACTGCAATGCTTGAAAGCACACAACATTTCTGCAAATACTCCTCTGATATGGCTCATAAACATTGAAAAATTGGGAAAATGCAATTACAGGCTGACTTGTAGTGTGTTAGATAATTTTTTCTGGGGCAGCATCCTGCAGTGATTCTGCAGCTGAATTAAAGCAGTAGCACAAATAATCTGACCAGCATTTATCTTGCCTTAGCCACTTAACTGTCATTTTCTCGCCAACATCACCTGCCTTATATGCTACATCTCAAAATGTTTGCAATACATGGCAGAGCAGCCTTGAGGCAACAGCCTACTTACTATGCTGTCCTCATGCAAGAAGGGAACAGGGGTTGTTTAACCTGGAAAAAACAGATGCTTAAATGAGATCTCAGTGCACTCTACCCAAAAGGATGTTGTAGTGAGGACTATTGCACCCAAGTTACAAGTGACAGGGCAAAAGGAAATGGCCTCAAGTTATGGCTTAGATTGGACATTAGGAAAAAAGTATTCACTGAAGGGGTTATCAAACATTGGAACAGGCTGCCTGGGGAAGTGGTTGAGTCACCATCCCTGGGGGTATTCAAAAGATGTGTAGACGTGGCTGTTGTGGAGGCAAGGAATTAATGCGCTGAGTCAGGAATTTATACAAAAATAGAGTTATTTTATTAAAAAAAAAACGCCCCTAAAACTATGCACAGAAATTAATTTAGTTTTAATTAGCAAATTCAGTTAGGTTGAGAAGATCTACAAGGATGCCACAGGTAATTTGACTATTTTTGAAGTCAGAAGTTGAAAAAGGCCAAGCTATTAAACGATAGCATTCTCCGCTAATAATAACGCTGGGCCAAAGTTACTCACAGGTGAGTCAGGCTGGCTCAAAAGAAGAGTGGTCCACCTGCTTGTCCCCCTGCTCTCTTTCAGAGGCCGTGGGAGGGTCGTTAAGGCCTACTGAGCCTGCATAAAGGGTGCTTAAGGTGGGAAGTCCAAGGGCTCCTTCTGCAGAATCTATCCAGGCAGGGGAGAGCTCTAAGGCTGGAACGAACTCTAAGGCGGGAAGTTCCCCAACATTTATACCCTTCCTAGACAAAGAGCAGTTACCACTTCCTAGGCATGAAGACCATAGCCACTCCCCAGCCTGATTCCAGCACGGGCACTGCACAGGCACCCTCGTGCCGAAAGGGCCCCCCCCGCCCCCCCCCCCCTCACTCCCCCCCCCCCCCCACGCCTGCAGGGCAGGGGGGGAAACAGGTCTTTTCGTGCTTTTTCCTCTCCAAGTCAAACCACAGAGGGAGAGGAATTTAGGGGTATACAGGACTCCAGGACAGTGGCACCTGAGGACACAAGAGAGTGGCAAAGTTGGTAGTGTTAGGCTTACAGTTGGACTTGATATCAAAGGTCATTTCCAATCTAAATGATTCTATGATTCTAAGAACTGTGCTTGAACTCTCTGCCAAATGTTTCTCCTACCACATTGCCCCCATTGTCTCCACTACAAATTGCTAGCCCAGGTATCATGGGCTCCTGATCCAGCTGGTTTCATCTCAGAGCTTGTCATTGTATTTAAATTGTCTTCTTTCAACCTATTTCTTCTCCAGGCAGCTGTAAATCTTTCTATTTTGCTCAGTAGCAATGAGTGTCACCCTCCTGTTTTGTGGCACTCATCCAGTCTACTTTTCTTGCCTAATCATTTAATTCCCTCCCAGCACCAAAATAATTGTTCACCCCATCTAATTTCCTTGCTTGGCTGGTCTCTAAGTCCTCTTTCCACTGGCTTCCAGGTGGCTCAGTCTTCTTTCCTATATACTATCTTTTAAGTGGCTCCAGTTTCCATAGCCCTTTTTCACTGATTTCTTGTTAGCCATTTTATTTACTTTCCACTCTTAATCTTGCCTCAACCTAGTGCATTTCTTTCATCCCTTATCTAGTTTCTCCCCCTGCATTTGGATCAGTGGGATCATTCTTAAAGCCAAAAACTATTACCTCTGCTCATTCGCCATGTTTGGCTGCCTTTTGGTCTAAAACAGCTATTCCAGGAAAAGCCTCTGAGCATGCATGCTGCTTATCAACAGTTGACTGCTGAGTCTGTATGAAGGAAGGTTGCAGTGACTTGGATAATATGACCCATAAGGAAACTGATGGTGCTGTCGTGGTAGGCTTTATAGGCCAAAAATGGGCTTATGTATTTCCTGGATTGCCCAGGCATGTTTTTCTGCTTTTCCCTCCCTTCTGCTGTGGGGAGAAGCAATCGCAGGAAAGAGGACAAAGGACCTGGAGCCATTGAGTCTAAGGACTCTGGCTTGTCCAGACATGTTCCCCTGCTCTCCTTCTGTGCAGGAAAGGAAAATGAAAGTCTTGGCTTCACCGAATATGGTCAAGCTTGGAAAAGTGCCATTCTGATTGGCTAATCTATGTCCAAAGCCCCATTAGTCTCAGGCTGGTATTGATAAAGGGGATGAGCTGATAGCATGCTGCTGCTGGTGGCCTCATTGCATCCTGAAATTGCCTGGAAACCACTGCCTCAAGTTGACCAGGAGCAGACTCTAGATGCCTGCACACAATCAGCCTGCATAGCCAGCATGACATTGTGCCAAGACTGCACATTGCATTGCATCCTGCCTGCCCCTCTGCAAGGCTTCTGCTGAATTGGGAATCAAGAGACACCAGGTCAGAAACCATGCTATAGACTCCCAGCTTCCTGAGAAAAGACCTTGGGAAACTCCAAAGCCTCTAACAGCTTTGAGACCACTGACAGCAACCCCTCCACGTGCTTTGGGTACTGTTTGATACTATTTTCTGAGTAAATACTTAAAACCTCTTGTAATTCACTGATTGCCTTCTGCCATAAGCAGAAAGGAGCTTCCTCTCTCCTCTAGTAGATAAGCGGTCTAATTAACAGCACACAGTATAATCAACCACAAGAATCTTCTCTGCCATTATAATATTTGCATTTGCCACTTTAAAAAATAAGTTATCTAGTTTTGCCTGTTCCCTGCTCTATATATTTCCAAACCATGTGTTTTGAACCTTGTGAATAAGTTTTCTGGCAAGTTTTAATGTTAATAAAGAGTTTTCATAGTTATTAACAATCTTTGTCTGGATATCAAAATTAATACAGCTTATTAATTTTGCATAATACCTCACAAGTGCACAGTTGCTTTAGAGGGTGATGCCATTTGTTTAGTAACAAGACCACTGAGGGATATGAACATAACAAATGGTGCAATATTCAGCCCTTTTGGTAGCCCAGAGCCAAGAGTTGTTACAGAAGGCACACAAATCTGTTTTTTCAGAAGTCAATAATCTTGCAGCATGAAGAAACACATGAAAAACTGATTCAGTAGTGGATTTAGTGGATACCTGTTATTAGAGTGTAAGAGCAGACCATTAGGCTCATAGAATGCTCAGCATCTCTGATATGGTTAATCAGAAGGACTGCTATAATAATTACCAACTTGTGGAACAATGGGCGGAGGGAGGACTTCCATTTTAGAAACTCACTTTAAATTACCACATTCTTCTCCACCTTCTATCTTTCTTCAGCTGGTGAGCATGTAACACAATGGTAAGTGATTCTGGTGTTAATAAACACAAGGTATTGCGCACAGAGGAGAAATTATAATTCTGCTTTCGTTTACTACTTAAAAAAAAAAAAGCTGCATTGCTATATTGACTAAAAACAATGCCAAACATACAAATTTAATATGGAAAAAGTACTACATACTAAACAGTTTAGAAGTCCCAGCCAGTGGTGAGAGAAAGCAGGAATCAAAGGTGTCCAGGAACATGCCGACAGGGAGACTTCTATGGAGTCTCCCTGGACTCTCACTGCTGATCTTCCATGGTGATTAACTAAGCAAACAGATCTGCAGACAATATATGTTGAATTAGCATCCCTTCTGCATTAGCAATGTTAAAAACAAATGATATTTTGCTTAAGGAACACATCATCATCGTTTATATTTGTGGCCATACCTCATAGAAACCAGAAGGAGGGGTCTGATGGAGTTATTTATGGTTTAAACCCCTTGGCCAAATATGAGAGAGTGATGTGGTAACCATTCCAGCTTCGTCACACAGCATAAGAAAGAACCACAGGCTAAACAGTGATGACGACAACTTTTCAGGAGTTACGTGTCTCAGATTCAAGCTTTCATTGCAAGGCAGAGCAATGAAGTACAACGACCTAAAAGCATGTTACATTTTCTTAACATATTGAAAGTAATCTATTTCTCCAGTGCTTCATTCTCACTGTCACTGGCATGACATCTTTTATTAAATAATTAATCTCAAAGCTGAGGCAGGAAATTCTGGCCAACTTTCAGTTTGCAATATTATTAATCAGCAAAGATAAAGCAGCTCAAAAGCACTACTGCCAAAGGAGTGGTGGGGCAACCTCAATAAAAGAATTACAGCTCTACCTAGGAAATGGGAATTAGTTGCAAACCTGTTTTAAATGCCTTAGTTTAAAGTGCTGAATTGAGAGATCGAACTTGACACCTTGGCTTTGCAAAGATCCTTCACACTTTATGGGAACGCCTTATAAGTAAATTGGTCCTTAAAACTTGTTATAGTTTTCTCAATTTTTGGAAAAAAAAAAAAAAAAGAAGAGCTCTTTTAAACCAAGCATTGTGATAGGAAGTTAGCATGTTAACATTTAAAAATGTTTTTAACATGTCTAATACAACACAAACCAATACAACATTTGAGATAAGCAAGAAATACATGTTGAGCATGGAAATATCCTGGCTTCCAGATCACCAAAAGGTGTTGGGATCAATCTGAGCTTTTCCCTAAAGTGATTCACTTTAGGGAAAATTGAACAAGATGAACAGGAACTTTTAGTTTCAGTTGCCATGTTTCTACCCACTCACCTAGTCCAAACAAGGCAGGCAAGCAAAACACAAAATGCTGACACTGACTGTAAAGAAATGCAGAGTACTGCATTTTGGAGGAAAGATCTAATTCTGTAATTGTTTGACATAGATTGTCCAGTAACACTGAGTCAAGAAAGGCATTCTAAGGATTGGCATGTCTAAGGATAGCCAGTGACAGTGAAGATATCTTCCTGTAGAACATTCCAAACTAGAAGCCAATCAACAGGAAAAGTGAATTAGAACAGTAAGTAAAGCCAAATTAAATCATTACTGCAAATCATTGCGCACACTATAAATTACTGAATTCAGTGTACTGAATTGCTGCCAGTCTCGCCTGAAATGCTATGTGCCTTTTCTGGACCAGCAGAGTAGAAGTAATTATAGTACCTAATGACAATAAAAATTAGAATGGATGTCAAACATTGTACTAATTCAGTGTTCAAACATTTGAAATTAGAGTAAGATCCACTATGAAAGCAAATGTGTGGAGTCTATACTGTCTCTTGAAATGCCCAATACTATCCTTGCACAGACTGGAGACCAGATAATTTCTAAGTCTAGTCTTAATAATTTCATTTCCTATGTATTTTCACATTTTCACCTGGACTTCTTTATTGATGAGCTGTCTTCTAATTTGGAAAAGAACGAGTTATTAAGAGTTGCTTTAGTAGAAGCTAGATCAAGTCACATTAAAAAAAAAAAAAAAACCACAAAAAAAAAACCCAGATATATGGAGCAAAAAATATGGTCTGAACCCAAGGATACACAACATTATGACTGGTATGTAGTAGCTGAGCTCTTACAGATTATGGCATCAATTTATAAACATTAAGACAATTGGTCCTACCCCCACACTCTAGGGAAGTAAGGCAGCAATAACACAATTTCTCTAAAAGTCAGTGCCACATCCACCCTAAGTTCTTTAAGCATTTTTCTATTCCACTCTTTTCCTCTCCCCACAGTATCCCCCCCACTTGACTCCCTGCTCAGGACTGCCTTAGGACTGAGAGGTATCCAGATGGGGGCAAGAGCAAGGCAGCAGGAGATACAACAAAAGGGGAGCACATCTTTTCTCCCTCTGTTCTGCTGATCAAAGGAGGTTTCAATTTCACCCCACAGGCCCCATTATGAAGATCAGACCTGTGTTATAATCAGCACATGTTTTACAGAGGTGGAGGCTCCATGAAGGTTTTGAGTGGCTGGTATAGCCGCATTACTTCACCCACACCAGAGTTTCAAGTTGTATGAAGTGACTAAACAAATAACAATTGCATTTGGTTGATATCATCTGTATTGATGAGGCTGTCCTTGGGAATGGTCCTTAACATTATACAAACACACACATGAACTGACACAAAATTAAGTGTAGCTCAGCTTCAGATGTTGAACCTCGTTCTGCTAAAAATCAAGCAACAAACCAATATGCTGGTACAGCACTCCAGTGGAATGACAAAATCTTATCAAATGACACTGATGACTGCATTAATAGCACAGTTGGTTAATTTCCCTGCAAGTCATGCCAAATTCCACACCAAGAGATACATCTAGGAGATAACACAGATTTCACAAAAGAGACCACATCAATCCCTGGAACCATCTTTCTTGCTCCACTAGTTACTGAGTTGCCAAGTATCATAGTACTTAACATTAAGAAAGTGAATGACCTTACTGAATTTATAGGGAACTAAAATATAGCAAGTGCTAGTCTATAGAATGGAGCCAACACTATGCAAATTACCTTCAAACTTACCTACCATGCACAGTATAGTTTCTGTCTTACAACTTGCCTCAATTTACATAAATTAATCTCATTCTTCTGCCACTTTTCACAAAACTTAAAAGTTGTTCTCCCTGATATTAATATATGTTACATTGGACTGACAATAAACAATAAGATTTTTCATTTAATTATTTAGATGATATGTTGTTCTCAGAATATAGCTGGGTGTTGCATGCCAAGTGCCAACAGCAAATTACACAGGTTCTTCCTGTTCCAAGAGAAACCAAATCAAAGCATCTTCTTTGCTAACCTAGACACCCTTTAAAAAAAAAATATTTGCTTATCTTTTGGTGGGACAAAATATTCAATCTAAAACCATTTAATGTATTCCTGGCTTTGAATCACTCCTGAAAACTCATCTGGCTAAAATTAAGCTTGACCAAGGACATGACTTGAGAATCTGAACTTTTCAGCAGTTGTATCACTGCTTTTTAATAAGCAGATTTTTTAAACTAGTAAATGGTGAAGTTGAAGAACTGCTCAGACAAACACTGGTGCTGCTTAACACTTCAGACACAGAATCATGGCCTAACGCTTGCTATTATGAGGTCTCCTTGTGTCCCTGGTAGGTTTTAAGCATTAATAGTAAGTATGCACATTTCCTCTTATGCTGAGAGTGTACATGTGCTCAGAGCATGCGTTCCAGGCTCAGCACATACACCTTCCAGATCATACTTTCTAGTTCAAATAACTTTTCTTCTATGTGTGCTCTTACATAACAACTAAGAAGTTTGAACTATGGCATATTAAAAGCATAATTTGCAAGTTGATCTTGCTTCTTCAGAGAACCTACACACATTACTAATACAGACAATAGCGGTCTTTGTTTTGGTTTCTTCATAGAATCACAGAATGGTCTGGGTTGGAAGAGACCTCTGAAGGTCATCCAGTCCAACTCCTCTTCACTCATCAGGGACATCCTCAACCAAATTAGATTGCCCACAGCCCTGTCCAGCCTCACCTTGAATAGATTCAGGCATGGAGCTTCAACTACCACTCTGTTGTTTCACTGTTCGAGCACTCTCAGAGTGCATAACTTGTTCCTCACATCCAAGCTAAGTCTGCTCTGCTCTAGTTTGCAGCCATTACCCTCATCCTGTCCCTGCAGGCCTTTGCAAATGGTCTCTCTGCAGTCTTCTTGTAGCCCCTTCAGGTACTGGCAGGCTGCTGTAGGTCTGCCTGGAGCCTTCCTTTCTCCAGACTGAACACCCCCAGCTCCCTCAGCCTGTCCTCATAGCAGAGCTGCTCCAACCCCCTGATCATTTTTGTGGCCTTCTCTGGACCTGCTCCATCAAGTCCATGTCCTTCCTGTGTTGAGGGCTCCAGAGCTGAATGTAGTACTGCCCATAAGGTCTCAGCAGAGCAGAGGGACAGGATCCCCTCTCCCCAGCTCTGGCCACACTGCTTAGGATGCAGCCCACACTGCCTTCTCTGATGCAAACTTACACTGCCTGCTCATGTTCAGTTTCTCACCCACCAGCACCCCCAAGTCCTTTGCCTCAGTGCTGCTTTCTACCACCTCATCCCCCAGCCTGGACTGATACTGAGGAATGTTCCAGTCCAGGTGCAAAACCCTGCCCTTGCTCTTGTTCACCTGAGCCCAGCTCTCCAGCTTGTCCAAGTCCCTCTGGATAACATCCTGTCATTCTGGCATAACAACAGCTACATTTCCATCTCTAATTCAAATCTCAGATGCAAAATAACTGTTCCTGTTATTTGCTGCCTTGAAAAATGCTCACAGTTGACTTGTACCAAGAATACCAAGAAATCAAAACAGCTGAATGTAGAAAGTATTTAAATGCAGCAGATGCTGAACAAAGAAAGAACTTCTTTCACAAAAGCATCTGATCAGATTTTATTAAGGATATGTTTAGCCATTAGTGTTGTTGAAAACTTATAAAATAATGGATCAATAAAACCCTGATGTTTTAAACTTAGTGCCCATTTATCAATCATGTCAACAAAGCTATTCTAGAAAAAAAAAAAGCAATATTCAAGAAAGGAGGAAGTAGAAGAAACAGTGGAGCACTGCATGCATAAGCCAATTTTCTTAGAAGGTGACAGGTACTTGTGAAATTAAGGACAAGCTAAAGGAGAAATAAATAACATAATGGGACATGGTATTGGCTAGCCTCAAAAAGGGGGTTAAGGACACTGCAGAAGACAAACAAAGCAGAACAGAAGTTATGCAGTTATGCAAGCAACATAGGTCAGCATGGTCCAAACAGGAGGACATTGCACGTAAACAAGGTTAGGCTATATTAGATAGCGAGGTCTGTGGAAGGGGACAACCAGCCTAAGTTTAAGGAAGGAGGAGAACTTGCCAAGAAAGGTGTAGCAAAACATCCTGATCTCAGCATGGGTATTGAGATTAAAAGTAGCAGCAAAATGGTAATTTACAGATTCCATAAACCTGAAAACTTGCAGATGTTTTTATTTATATAACTTCTTGAATTTAAGAAGTTTACTCTGATGAAGAAACTACCTCTTTTTAGGTTTTCACATTTAACTACTGCCAAAGTAGCCAAGATTTTTAAAACCAAGACATTTTAACAATTATTCACCTTATAA
The DNA here is from genome assembly GCF_015220805.1 of Pogoniulus pusillus. NCBI lineage: Eukaryota > Metazoa > Chordata > Aves > Piciformes > Lybiidae > Pogoniulus > Pogoniulus pusillus. The sequence goes on along the minus strand of NC_087271.1, from coordinate 13,329,258 downwards.
ACCAAGATTAACTTAGTAAGGGGTGCGTGATTCTGATGCATATTTTCCTTGCTTGGGTTGTTAGCTTGCCAAACTAATGCTACTAACAAAAGGTCTAACAGGTTTATTCTCTTTCTGATTTTAGCACTATTGATTTGTAGCTGTATCATTTACCCCTGTGTTGAACAGCCTATGTAAAGTTGAAGATCAAGCCCGTGTTGCTCAAAAGAAAGAGAGGGAAATGTTGGAGAATTTCTTGCTAGCAGAGGATACAAAATGATAAACATGAGCAACCCGAGCTGGGAGCGTCCTTGAGTCCATCTTGGGAGTTAAGATACCAGGCACAGGGTAGCACCCCTCACATGCAGCTGCGGGGGGTGGAGCGCCAGCTGCATGTGGGCAGAGTTAGCCAGTCCCAGAGGCTGACCCTCAGATTATTATAGTATATTACTCTATCCATGCTTCACATGTAACCCTGTACCCTCTATATGTAACCAATCTTGGTGGAGCACGCCTCTTGCAAGAAAGCATGTAAGCCTCTGTATCACGGAAATAAAGCGGACTGTGACCGTCTAACCACACACCTTGAGTATTGTGTTCAGTTCTGGGCCCCCCAGTTTAAAAGGGACGTTGAGATGCTTGAGCGTGTCCAGAGAAGGGCGACGAGGCTGGTGAGAGGCCTTGAGCACAAGCGCTATGAGGAGAGGCTGAGGGAGCTGGGATTGTTTAGCCTGGAGAAGAGGAGGCTCAGGGGTGACCTTATTGCTGTCTACAACTACCTGAAGGGTGGTTGTGGCCAGGAGGAGGTTGCTCTCTTCTCTCAGGTGGCCAGCACCAGAACGAGAGGACACAGCCTCAGGCTGCGCCAGGGGAGATTTAGGCTTGAGGTGAGGAGAAAGTTCTTCACTGAGAGAGTCATTGGACACTGGAATGGGCTGCCCGGGGAGGTGGTGGAGTCGCCGTCCCTGGGGCACTTCAAGGCAAGGTTGGACGTGGCACTTGGTGCCATGGTCTAGCCTTGAGCTCTGTGGTAAAGGGTTGGACTTGATGATCTGTGAGGTCTCTTCCAACCCTGATGATACTGTGATACTGTGATATTGGTGAACAAAGAGTCATTGTACCCAGGTGCTCCACCAGCACAGGACCATAAGTATTTTTAAAAGTTTATGATTTCTTATTCCCAAATATCAATATACAGCATGTATTTTAAAGTAAAGATTTGTCTAAGGTTACAGAACAAAAAACTAGCTTGAACTCTGGTGCTTCAGAAAATGTGAACAATTGAATATTTTGAGACATCATCTTTTACATCAAAACATAGATAGTTGCCCCGAAGTGTCTGATGACACCAAGTATGTGAAGAGGCAACAGGAAAACAAAGTATGTGTGGTGATTCAGAGAATCACAGAAGATGGCCAGTTGGAAGAGCCCTTCAAGCTCGCCCAGTCCAACCCTCCACCCAGCACTGCAGGGCCAACACCAAACCATGTCCCTGAGCACCCCAGCACTGCCCTGGGCAGACCATTCCAATGGCTGAGAACCCTCTCTGGGAAGAAATATTTCCTAGTGTCCAGCCCGAACTTCCCCTGGGGCAGCTTGGAACCATTTCTTTTGCTCCTGTCCCTTGCCACCAAGGAGCAGAGGCTGCCCCCTCCTCCCTTCAACTGCCCTGCAGGGAGCTGTAGAGAGCAATGAGCTCTGCTTTCAGCCTTCTCTTCTCCAGCCTGAACAGCCCCAGTTCCTTCAGCTCCTCCTTGTAGACCAGGTGCTCCAGGTCCTTCTCCAGCCTTGTTGCCCTTTCCTGGACATGTTCCAGCCCCTCAATGTCCTTCCTGCAGTGAGGGCCCAGAACTGAACATAGCACTCAATCTGTGGCCTCCCCAGAGCTGAGCATAGGGGGATGATCCCCTCCCCGTCCCTGCTGCCCATCCTATTTCTAACCCAAGACAGGATGTAATTTGGTTTCTTAGCCATCTGGGCACTGCTGGCTCATGTTCAGTTGACTGTCAATCTGCACCTCCAGGTCCCTCTCTGAATTGCAGCTTTGTAACCACACATCCCCAAATCTGTAGCGCCCCATGGGGTTGTTGTGACCTGGGTGGAGGACCTGGACAAGATCTCCACTCATTAAACTCCAGCTTCAGCCTTGTTAATCCAGGCATACATGTTTCAAAGCAATAGGAATACTTGATAAATGGATGGATACACACTTCTCCATGAGAATTACAAAAGCATAACATTCAAAGGTTTTTAAAAGCCTACGTGAAAAAAAAAATAGACTGAAAATAGATATTGATTTTAACCACATTTTGATGTGTATTTAAGTTTGGCCAGAGAAATTGTTGTGTGTTAATCATTGTACCAAAAACTGAATGGCCTCAAGCAGCAGCGGGGTAGGTTTAGAGTGGACGTTAGCAAGATTCTTTCGTAGCAAGAGTGATCAGGCCTTGGAGTGGGCTGCCCAGGGAGGTAGTGGAGTCACTAATCCTGGCTGCTAAAGGTCATTGAGATGTGGTACTTGGGGATACGTTTTTGAGGTGAACTTGGTAGAGGAAGGTTAATAGTTGGACTTGATACTCCCAAGGTTCTTTTCCAACCTGAATGACTCCATAATTCTGTGACCAGTTCCTTTGAAAAGCACAGCCACTTCTTACGTTTCACATGGAATTAAGGACAGGTTGGATGAGGCTTTGAGCAATCTAATCAAGTGGAAGGTGTCCTTGCGCATGGCAGGGGTGATGGTACTAGATGATGGCCAGTGTCTGAGGGATATGACCACAGGGGAAGATTCAATGTCAATACAGTCATGCTGGTATGAGGTTTTAGCTGGTACAGCTCGACTCCAAATTGTTACTAACTTGGCTGGGAAAAGCACCTGCACAAGTGTAACTGGTTCTGTAGACGGCTGGCTGGTACCTCCAGCCTGCTGCGGCGCTGCTCACCACAGGGATTGTTTTCCGAGTGACATCTCAGGTGACAACTCATGCTCCTTTCTGTCTGAACAGACAAGCTCGGCAGCTCCTCTCGTGGCCCTAGAGAAGGACATTGTGTCGAACTCTCCCTTAAGGTTTATTTGGATTCGTTTCCACATTTTTATCGCATCCCAATTCACACTCAGAAATCGCACAAAGAACTCCCGTGGAAGGGAATAACCGGAGTCACACGCAGCAGCAGGTGCCAAGCCGGGAATACCTGAGAAAATTAAAACGTAGACTGAAGCCGAGGCGCCGGTGAGGACAGGCCCGGTCGCGGCGCTTCTTGGCCCAACCTCCAGGCGCGGAGAGCGGGGGAACCGCCCCTTCCCTTTCACCCGCTCCCCGCCGCCCTAACGCAGGGGCGAGCCCGCTGGCGTGGAAGAGGGGGAAGGAGAGTTAATTGCCGTTGCACAACCCGCCCGCGTCGTCGCTCCCCGGGCAAGGCTCAGCTCGGCTGCCTGTGGCCTACCTGCTGGCGGCGAGCTGTCGGGCGGTTCCCGCCCCCTCCCGGCATTCCCCGCGCCTGCTTGCCTGGCCTGTGCTCCGCTCCGCTCGGCTGGGCTCCGCGGCTGCGCTCCCACTATGGCCGCCTACAGCAAGTACCTCACCGTGCGCCACTCCGCCATTGCCGGGGCCGCTGCCGCCGCCTGCGCGCTTCTCTGCCTGCTCAACAAGCGGCGGGCGGCAGCCCAGTATGGGTAAGCGGAGAGGGCCGAGGGAGGCGAGCGACGGAGGCTGAGGGGCCTGGCTTTTGGGTGCGCGGGGCAGGAGGGGCGCCGAGGGCGATTCGCGGTGCAAGTGCCGGGAGGCCGAGGCAGGCGGCAGTTGTGGTCGCACTCGCCGGCTCTCGGCCTGGCAAAGGGGCAGCCTGCGTCCCGGCAGCCTCCTGCCGGGGAAGGTGGCTTCTGCTACCCCCTCCCGCTTTTCCTGAGGTGCAGACGCTGTTATCTCTTGCAACCGTCCAAATACCGCAGTTGTTTCTAAACTTTATGGTTTTCTCCATTTGCCTATGAACGAAAGTCCAAGAACAGTTTTCCAAGGAAGCCCTATCTGTGTAGGTAAATTATGTAGCCCAGGTGTTGTTCTAGTGCTGCTGGATGGAAATAGGGCACACGGATAACTATTTCGCAGAGGTGGTCTGTGAGAATGCCGTTCTGTGTATTTGTGTGCTGGGATGTGTGTTAACCTCCTAGGAAGCACTTGGATGCCATGAGGTGTGGCAGATGAAGAGCGCACCTCAGGGTCAGTCCTTTCACCATTTTAATGTATTTGTTGTTCAAGGTTACTGACCCAGTAATGTCATGGTAGTATAGTTAGATATTATAGAGTCCTTACAAACGTCTCCTGGTGCTGCATCCTGACGTTGAAACTGACTTGCTCAACAGAATTGAGTAATAACATAACCTGCGATTAAGTAACAATCCAGGTTTATTTTGCCTATTTCCTTTTATACATGGAATATCTTTAAGATCTTAAGAAATATGTGTGCTGCTCATAATTCCTGCACTTGCTGCCTTTACATTGCTTGCATGAAAGAGAAAACAGAATCCCAAAGTATCATTGAAATGTGCCCTTCTGTCCACCTCATAGGGAGGGGTGGTATTTGTAGGCATCTTTACTTAATTTAGGAAAATACCACTGTAAAAAAGGAGAAAGACTATATAAAAGGGCATAAAAATGGTGAGCTGGGAAGTTACTGTCAGTCTAGTGCAAGATTTTGACACTATTTTGTAGGAAAGACTAGGGGACACAGTTGTAGGAGCATCTATATTTCAATTGAGATCAAGAGGAATATTTTGGGGTGAATCCCAGTTTTGTACACATCTCTCTCTGCTTTTATGGAAAAGCAATCTTAGAGTACGCAAACGAGGTGACATTCAGATCAGAGCACATCTTCAAGTGCAGATGCAAATCTAGCAGAGTTCTGAAGTGCCTTTAGTACTTGCTGCTAGTAGCATTCAGTACGTGGAAACAGGCTAAAACTTGTCCAGAGTAATCTCCCTGTCCGTGAAATCAGTATGTTGTGGGTTGTCTCTGTAAAGTATTTTGCTTACAAATTTTCCGGTGTTGACCTGCAAGACATTACAATATATTACCTTTATGCCACTGGGGATGTGTCAGTGTCTTTCCCTTGTGAGTCTTTGATTCTGCTATGCTTAGCGTTCAAAATTTGAGGTGTTCCTTTATACTGAGTGGCCTAAACGCTATAACAAGATTAGTGAAATTTGGAAGGTGGAGGTAATCTGTGATTATGTTCCAGCTAACTCAGCAGTTGGTGTTGAGAGCCTGACCTGATCTTTTCCTCCTCTTCTCTCTATACTGCAGTCCAATGACCTTGCTCTTTACTTCTGTCACCATCCTCTCTTAAGCCATTTTTGTATTCTGAAATCTATTAGAAGTTGCTAAAATAAGTAGTGTGCTTGCAAGCTTGGTCATTCCATTTGTGTATAGTTGGTTTTCTACACTTTTGAGTCCTTCCATGGCTTGGATCTTATTTCCTACTGGTACTGTATTGTGGCCATAAGATTCCAAACTTGTAACATGCAATGTGAAATGGTTTTGATAACAACTGTGCTGCTGTTGCTTGAAACTTTTGCTACTTTTGAGGGTGATTTTTGCCCACTTGTCTTTTTTTTCTTCATGTTTCGCTGTGAGGCAAACCTTCCTAGGAGCCTTACAGAATGCTACCTACCAAGGCTAAGCAGGAGGTAAGCAACATTGCCTGTACCATCAGCTGAGACAAAAGCATCCAGTTATTACCATTGCGTCATCCTCCTGTAATCTTATTAGTTCATGTATCACTTATTTCTTAATGCTTTGTTGCTAAGATGAATTACAGCATAAAGGATTGTCATTCTGCCAAAACTTTAGATATTCCAGCATGCTTGTGCTGACATATAATAACAAGTGGTAAACCTTTATGCAGTAATGATAAAAACCTCTAGGGCCTAGCATGCCCTCTAATTTCTGTGTTTTGTTTCTCTCTGCCTCTCTGGAAAGAGGGAGAAATTGGAAGGCTGTGATTATCCTAAATTCTTTTACTTACTCCTCTGGAGAAGTTTACTTGGAAATCTAGGTAGGTTGGGAGAGGGGTGCCAGGTAGCCTTTCTGCTGTTTGAGGTTAGCCAAGTAAGGTGTGTGAGGAATAGCGGTGGTTTAGTTTTGTATGTGTGAATTCCTTTGTTAACCTTGGTATATAATGTTTGAAAAATTTGTGTCTTGTTAGTGTGAGATGAATTTAGCCTTCTTAACTTTTGGAAGGTGAAATTCTAGTTTTTCGCTTCCTAAGGGAAAAGATGAATGTTGCAGGCTTGCAAGTGAACCATGAACCTGTACTGGCACAGCTGTAACCTACCTGCCAAACCTCTTCCTTCCTTGCATAGTTAAAGAATACACACTGATGTATTTCAGCTTATATGTACTTTATGTTCTAAATCAGATAGGCTAGTCTAGCTTGTTGTGCTGGGATAACTGTTTTCCGGTTTATTTTGTGTTGCATTGAAGTTTTGCTGGAGTGTCAGCTGTAGTTTGGTGTCACTGCTCACCAAAGTTGAAGAGTGAAGTAACATACACATTTTTCTTCTTTTTGGTAAATCAGATGTGTTTTTAAATATCTAACAACAAATTTATCTTGCACAAACTTTTCATAATGTGTGTGTTAATTTTGATTAATCAGTTCTAGAAATGGTATTAGGAAGGAGAGGGAAGGCAACTTTCACCTACTTCTCTGCTGTCAGTCAGTAGGGGCAAGGTTCAATACTACTCCTATCAAGTAGTAATATATGAATAATTAAGCTGTATATGTTATGCTAACCTACCTTAGTAGGTCAAAGATCACTTAATTAGCACTGGCTGAACTAGTCACAGATGTTCTGTAAGAGCTATTACCTCCTTCATTAGTTTTGCAGCAATAGAGGTATTATCACCTGCAGTTTACAACATATTGTAACTTCAGTTTTCTAAAATATTCCAAAACAGCAGGACACAGAACTGTTTGCTTATAGTAACCTGTTAGTGTTCCATGTTAATTGGAGTAAAGTCTGTTTCCTTAGAAAAGCTTTATTTCTTATTGGGGTGGTGAAAATTGCTATATTTCAACTTGCTATATTGCAACTTCAGTTGTAGCATTTGTGGGTTTTAGAATCATGAGAAGTTGTCTTGTTTGCGAAACTACATTATCCTGAGTATACACCCAGCATACAGGAACAAACAATCCTAACTTGGATCCATCCTGGGCTGTTTCTGCAGTCAGCCCTGACTCCAGCACTGATCAGCAGTGTCTTTACACTTGAAAATGTTGCTTCTATTCAGGAAAATGGCTCATAAAATTTGCTTGAAAGACCAGTAGTTCTGTTTTGTTTTTTTTTTTCACTGTTAAGTTTTGGAGAAAGATTGATGAAGTGAAAGAATAAAGGAAACTAAGCAGAAGTCAAGTACTTTGTCCTCAGTCAGTTAAAATGATTAAAAAAATTTAACGCACGAGATTTTATTTCAGACCTTGCTCAACAACATATGTTTCTCTCTTAACAGCTGCTGTTACTAGGGGATAGAATTTTGTTGCTATGAATTACTGTTTTAATTGAATGCAAATGAGCTCAACCTTGCTGACAATGAGTTCAGATTTGTATTGGATTAAAAAATTCAAAATGCTGAGCCCCTCTTCATCCTCTCAGTCCCTAACTTCGACATTTCTCCTTTGGTTCACCTAAACATTGTAGTCCTTTGAACAAAGACATTAAACCTATGTTAACTATGAAAACTGGGAACAGTGGTAAATGCTGAAACCTGGTTTTGCAGTCTAGGATTGTGAAAGGAAAATAATCCCATAACATGCAACATGAAAAATAAAGTGAAGTTATGTTACCTGTCACACACAGAAGCCTAATTCTACTTTTGTTTTATGAGCTCGTCTTGAATATTAGATGTTGTTGCCTCAAACAAGAAGCAGCAGAGTATTTGCTTAATATTTGATTGCTTCAGAAGTAACTAAGCTATATATTGTCTGTTATCCTAGTGAGAATCCTGCCCAAATGTCCTTGTAGTTAAAGTACTTGCACAAGTGCTGAATGAACTTGGATTACTTTCAAAAAGGTGTTTAACTTTGCTGGGAAGAGGGACTGAAATGACTTATAAGAGATAATTAAAGAGTTTGGAACTGCAAAATTAGGGAAAGAGAGTAAACAGAATGGAGTTCATAGGAAGGAATTTGTAATATATGGAAAGGTAACAAAATATTTCAGCATCTGCTCCTAGACATGCTGGCCTTTTCTGTCATCTGTGTCCCATTAGAATTAAGTAGGATGCTAGGATATGGTTGTTTCAGTTTTGCATACAATGAACTTATTAAACCCTAGTGTTTGGTGTCTCTACTGTTGGGAAAAAATGCATGAAAGAAGAAAAATATATTCTTGGTCTTTAGAGGTTAGACATGCTTAAGCAAGGGGAAATGCACATCCAAGTTAAGAGAAGTCAGAGTTATTGACACTATATATCAAAGAGGGGTTTTACACAGTTTATCATAGGTTACACATGACCTATGCACTTTGTCATTGGGCTTCTCAGCGTTGTTCTTCTGACAGTGGTAGTAGCTGTTCTGCAGATGTTGTCAACTGGACTGCCCATCAACCTGCAGCTGGGCAGTGATTGATACAAGCGTGACCAAAGACATGTTCAAACATTTGGAGGAGCTTTCAAGTATAACACAGAAGTTTAAACATCAGAAGTGGCAGTTAGAACTTGAAGCATTTTTTATTCCAGTTTTGTATGTTCATGATATTCTTTTTTATTTGCCTCATTTTCTTTGGTTTTGAGTGTTCTTGCCAGTGCACTTTATGTGACCTGTTCTGGCGAAGTCACCCACAACTGTCTGACAAAAAGGGTGAATTACGTTGCTGCAGCTTGACAGACTGCTCCCATATCTGCAAAAGCTTTAAAGGGCACTTGTGCTGCTTCATGAAAAGGTAGCAGGTATCAAAAAAAAGCTCTATGCAACTACATGAAAGTAGGTTCATCCAGAATATTCACATGACTGTTCAGTCCACCACTTCCTCTGTGTGCAGTAACATTTAAAAAAAAAATCAGGAGGAAATAAAATCCCCAAACCAAGCAACAAACAGGATTACTAGAGAATGCATCTGAAGTGTGATCTGGTACAAAAACCTGCCTGGGGCTCAGAAAATCTATCTTCAGCTGGAAGATGTGGAGACAGGAGAAACTACATGACTCAGCTCTACTCCTAGCATAAAGACTGCCTTTGTTTTGATCCTGAGTAGTTAATTAGTGGTTTGTTACTAGGTTGCATAAATTGATTGTTGTCTAAGACAAGCTCTTGAAAAAGTGTTAACCGCGTGAAGCTATTCTGGTTTTCGTTTTGCAGGAAACTGGCGAGAAGTCTTTTTATCCCTGTTGCACGTGAGGGAGACCTAGAGCCACAGCTCATGCCAGAGCACGAGATTTTTGTAAAGCTAATAGTTCTAAGGTCTTTTCTTTACACGTGACTTTGCTAATGAGAATGCAGACTTCTACTGAAACTTAGAATTTCTTCTACAACAGCTCTGCTTTGTTGCCTTCACAAGCTTTATCAATGCAAAGCAATTCAGAGTGACATAGCTGTCTGTGACCTTCTCAGAGTTCTCTTCTTGGTTGCCTGCATGCATTCTGCTCACATTATTTTTGGTTATGCTGCAACTAGCCACCAGCCTAGAGCCAAGAATGTGTGCTCTTGGTTTCTGTGTGTGCTCAGGTTGTACTGCATAAATGGACATGGCTTTTGAACTGTGCCCAGGCTACTGAGTGAGCGTACTGCCCTTGACCTGAAATAACTGTGCTTCTGCTCTCTATTCTTCTGTGCAGGGAATGCAGTGGAAAGATGTGTCTATCAGTGAGTGTGCTTTGAGTGACACTATACTTTTTAAAGGTAGAAAACTCTCTGTACTGTTGCAGAACGTAAGGACATGCAAACCAGAAATAGTAAAGGTTGCTTAGAGGTAACAACTCTTTGGAAAACTCCATATAACGCTAAACCAGATATTCTCTGTTTACACTGGGTGTAGCTTGCTTTTTGCACTTAAATACATTTTCAGACTCTTCTCTACCTTTCATCTGTCATTAAACCAGAAGTCTTGCCTATCCCTCTCTTCATCTGCAATTTCATGTTACACTCTTTTACTGGCCTTTGTTCTGGAAAGAGGCAAGTATTTCTAAAGTCAGTAATCTTTAACTCTTGTCACTTTGTTAGTAAATAGCACAGAACTAGTGTTCCTCAGACATTTCAGTAACTAGACTCAGTGGCCTCTTGAAGACTCTTCTGAGTTTCTCAAATAAGTTTTTTCTTCAGTAGTGTTGAAAATAATCCTTCCTGAGCAACCACCATTGTCACATCTTTCTTTAAAGAGAGTAGCTTCACTGGTATCAAAGTAGTTAACCCAAAGACTTGAGTGCTATGACTTAGCTTATTTGGAGACTGAAATCGTGTGGTATTATCCTCAAGTTTTCTGCCTCATCTTGCTATATTGCTGTCCTTGAAGTAGGATCAAGTGCCAAATGCCCATACAGAGTTCTGAAGCTCTGTGTTAGCTTCTTTAAAACATATTGTTGGCTTTGGTTGATCATGTTTCTCAGAGTTGTGGGCAGGTGTTTTGCTATTTTCCCTAACGTCCATTGGAAAGGCACTTAGTGAGCTGCTTGTTAAGTTACCTTGCATGTGTGAATGAAAAGTTTGGTATGGTTGCCTCATCCCAGTATTGCGATACCTTTCTTTGCTTATTACATATGTCTGCTGTAAAACCTTTCTGCAGTTAAATGATGGGTATCAGGCTACAGCTGAGATGTTGTTTTATTGGAAACATGTGATACATGACCCAGAAATCACAGAAAACATCCAGCTGGAAGAGACCTCCAAACTCATCCAGTCCAACCTTCCACTCAGAACTGCAGGGTCAACACCAAACCATGTCCCTAAGCACCAGCTCCACAGGCTGCTTAAACATCTTCAGGGATGGTGACTGCAGCACTGCCCTGGGCAGACCATTCTAATGGTTGAGAACCCTCTCTGTGAAGAAGTATTTCCTAGCATCCAGCCTGAACCTCCCCTTGGGCAGCTTGGAACCATTTCCTCTGCTCCTGTCCCTTGCCACCAAGCAGCAGAGGATGCCTCCTGCTTGCTCCAATCTCCCTTCAGGGCACTGTAGAGAGGAATGATCTCTGCCCTCAGCCTCCTCTAGCCTGAATGCTCCCAACTCCCTCAGATGCTCCTCATAGGCCATGTGCTCCTGGCACTTCACCCTGACCCATTATCTCTCTAGCCTCTTCATGTTTTAAAAAAAGAAAATTAGGACAGAAAGTACCTCAAGACTGCTTATTCCAAATGTCTGCTCAGAGCATGACCCACACTTGACATCTAACTGAACTGTTGAGGACTTCGAGCAGTCAGATCTTGAAAATTTCCAGTGACAGATTTCACAGTCTTTGGACAACATGTCACAATGCTGTGTTTTTGTAATAGTGATTTAAATTTTTTTAAATGTAATCATTTTTCTCCCTTATCTACAGTAAGTCTCTCCCTCTTCAGTTCACCTCTGTTGTCTTACTTGTGCTGTGTGCCCTTGTAAACAAAAGCCTGGCTTTGTTTTCTGAGTGGAAAGCCACAATCATTTTCTCTTGGTGCTGTTCTTTCTGCAGGATGATCAAAGCCTCTTCCATCAGCTTCCAGGGCTTCTGCTGTACCTTGCTACCCATCCTCATGGCTTTCTGTTGAATATGTGTCCCAGGTTGAGAACTATAGGGTTAAAAAAAAATCCTCCAGGGACTAGAAGATTGTTATTCAACCCCATAATTCTGCTATCTCTTTATAAACTTTACAGCAAGGCCAGCTTATTCTCCTTTCTTCCTCCTCCTGTACTGTGGCGGGCGGGAACCACTTTATCAGGAAAAATATGTAAGCAGCAGGCCTGTTTTGGGGCCTCCAGAGGCTTGTGTTTAGGCCTCTTGGATGGCAGAGGCGTTGGAGGGGAGGGGACTCTTGGAGTACCGGGGAGTATAGATTTAGTTTTGGGTTTGGGGAGAATTCAACGGGCTTTGTCAGGGGTGCAGTAATTGCTTTGTAATGTCTTCTCTATACCTCTCTCCAAATATAATTTTGTATTTTTTCTCCAGTTTCATTTGAGAGCTTCATTTCTGTCTGCTCTCTTTAAAAAGCATGAGTTTATCAAGTCTGAACTAGATCTTAGAACTCCCTGTCACAGACAGCAGCCGTGATAAGGAATGTCAGAGATTGCTGTAGTTAAAAGTGGCTTTTCATGTATTAGTTGAAGTACGAATTTAAACACTAGCACAGAGGATTGCTTTGAAGGAATGCTGTGTATTGTTCCTCAGGAAGGTAGCAGGCAGAAAAAGCACCACGAAAATGCCTGTAGATCAGACTGCTGCTATCTTTACAGTTTGCCATAGTGTTCATGTGAAATGCAAGTTGAAGAGTTTTCTTAATTATTAATAGGACTAAGGCCTTTGTGCTAGTTTGAAGCAGGCTAGAATGTTTTGGTGAGAGAAAGTAGAGAATTGGCAATGAAAGGAAAACATGGTTGTGTCTCTTCTCTCACAGTCCTGCTGAGAAGTATGGGAACAAGTAGTAAACATTAGATAACATTCTCCATTTTGTCTCACTTTGCTTTTGGCTTCAGACTGAGCAACATCTCATTAACCTCACTGCCACTAATCTTCCTTCTTAACCTCTTGGCTGCACCTCTATTCTTACTCAGGATTGGGGTAAGGTTGAGAGGGGCCGGGGGAGGTGCTGGGGTGGTTGAGAGCCCCTCCTGGGGACTCAGGTTTCTGGGAGGGGAGTTGTGTTTCTGTATTACTTTTCCTTTGTATATTTCTGTATAGAACTGTATATATTGTAAATAGCTGCTTGTATATTGTGCTGCTGTAAATAAATAGCTTCATTTATATTCCCAGAGTCCGTCTGAGTTAGCTGGGGCATTTCCAAAAGTGGGGGGGGGGTGGGTTACAGCCTAAACCACCACATCTTTTATTTGGCTTTCCCAACGTGGGGCTAAATTCATTTGAGTGACTGTTAATTAACTCTGGGAATCAAAATGAAGCTAGTAAAGCAGCTATTGTATTTGGTTGGAGCGTTACTCTGGTCTGGCTTTGTGTTTTTTGGCATTTAATTGGATAAAGGCTCAAAATGTTGCTTTTTTATTGATTTAGCTTATAAGAAGGCTAAAGCTAAAGTTTTAGATGTCTTTTGGTCTTGGGATGATTTTATTCTTGGCTATGCTGGTTTTAATGTCACTGAAAATCTTACCAGTAACATTAGAGGAGCACTTGTCAATAATATTTCAAGCAACCAGAACACTGCTTTAAATACAGCTCTGATGCGAGTAATACACCCAAGAACTGGGGTGCCAGTCGTTTGTCTAGGTTGTTGCTCATGTAAAACTGTGTTGCTACTCTCAATTTTTAATGTATGTCTTATGGGTTTAATTTTCATATTAATTTTTGCATTATGTGTGAAAAATTCAAATGTGGTGCCAAAATTAGCTAAAAAGGTTTCTGTTTTAAAAGCAACCAGGAAAGTGCCTCAAATTCCTTCCCCACAGCCAGTGTCTGCACCCTCCTCTTTAGATTCTGGGAACACTGCCAATGTTCCTGGAGGGAATGAAAACAAACAACAATTGACAGGCATCCCAGGAGTACAGGCTCAAAATCAGAGTGTTACTAATAACACTGATAATGCTGGTAACACTAGCCCAGTTAGTCCAAGTCCTAATAACACCAGCTCAGCCAGTTCGAATTCCCAGCCAGCAGACCAAAATTCTGTTAGATCTAAGGCAGATCTGAACTCACAGACTCCAGGTCAGACCCCCAATGATTCAAACCCTCCCGCAGACATGTCCAAGTCTGTTGCTGTGCAGGCCTTTCTGGCACCTGCTAAGGCAAGAGCCAAGACACAGTGTGGTTCAAAAGAGGATGTAAGAGAGGGGACCTCTGGTGATCAGCAAGAGGAGGAAGAGGAGGTACTTAGTCTGCAAGACCTGGCGAACTTGCTGAGTGTTGCGGAGGCAGGAATTAATATGTGGCCGAGTCAGGAAATTATACAAAAATAGTTAATTTTATTTCCCAAACCCCCCCCCCCCCCCCCCCCAAAACTATATGTACAAAGATTAATTTAGTTTAATTAGCAGATTCAGTCACATGAGAATTGCCTACAGTGATACTATCATTAATCTGACTATTTTGGAAGTCAGAAGTTGGAAAAGGCTTTAGCTATTAATTAATAGCGGTTTCTTATTAAAGTTAAGCTGAGCCAAATAACTCACAATCGGGCTGGCTTGCTCGTGGTCTGTCCTTCTCCACCTTTCAGTGGCTGTAGGTGAACGATTAAGAGTCGTTAAGAATCGTTAGGCTCACAAAGGTATCAATGGGAAAGCAAATCCTTTGAAGGTCTCTCTGCAGCCAAGGTGAGGAGAGTGGGGGAGCTCAGGCAGGCACGTATGTCCAGGCACAGGCAAAATCCAAAGCAGGAACCCCCAAGGGCGGGAAGACCCCAATATTTATAACCTTCGTTAGACAAAGGGCAGAGTTACCACACCTTAGGTGCGAAAGCGCATGGCCAATCCCAGCCTGATTCCAGTGCGGGAACTCACCGGGCAGTCCTCACCCCCGTCACAGCTGCAGGGCAGGTGAGGAGGGAGGGAAACCAGGCGGCTTTCCCCCTTCCCCCCAAAGTCCAGACAGGAGAGGAATTTAGGGGTACAGGACTCCAGGACACTGAGATCCCAATACTCAAATGAGAAGAGCATTGTGAGGTTGGCTGCCAAGAAAGAGGATGGTTCCAATGAGTTTAAGAGTGCTATGAGGAAGGTTCTCTTAGGCCAGGGACCACCAGGTCAACAGGAGGAAGAGGAAGACGATGACATCCAAGGCTCCAACGATCCACTCAGAGAGGTCAGGGAAATTAGAAAGGAATACTCAAGGGAATCAGGTGAGCCAATCCTAAGCTAGATGGTGAGATGCCGTAGTGTTGGTGCTAATGCCCTGCAGGTAGGAGACAAGTCTGCCAAGCAGCTGGGACCACTCACTAAGGAGAGTGGAGTGGACAAATACCTAGCAAGTCCTCTTGGTAAGGTTAGCTTGTGGACACGCCTTTTGTTGGCTATGGCTATGAGATATCCTTCCTGAGATGATTTGCCATGGGCTGCCAAGAAGTGGAATACTATTGAGCAGGGAATTAAGCTTCTGAAGGAGTTTGCTGTGAAGGAAGTGCTTTGTGGAGATCATGGCACACATGAGCCTGATGACATTCCTCTTGGAACAGGTCTCATGAAGAAGCTTATTAAGCTTGCTCCTTCATCCTATGCTAACCTCTTGGCTAGCAAGTTTCTGTCAAGGAGTGATAATGGAAGATCTTTCACTGTTGGTGAGTTCACTGACCAGCTCAGGCAGGTAGAGGACAGCTTGTCACATTCTGGTATAATCTGTGCCATAAAGACTATGACTACAGAGATGAAAGATAGCATTGAGAATGGCATTAAGAATAGCATTGAGAGTGGCATTAGAAATGGTATGAAAGAACTGAAGGAGGATCTTAAAACCTCAATTTCCAGTCTGGTAAAGGATACCATTCCTGATCATCTGAATGGGTGCATGTTTCTGCAATCAGGAACAGATGCCCACCTCCTGCAAGGCATTTCCAGCCCAGGAGGAGACAAATTCCACCTAGACATCAGCAATCACATGCGTCACTGTGGATAATTCTGCGTGACACATACGGTGAGAACATGAACAAATGGGTTGGTAAACCTACTTCAGCTCTTTCAAAGAGAGTCAGGGAACTGCAGAGTGGCAGAAACAGAGGCAATAATGCCAGAAAAGTAGCTGTGCCGCCTTCAGCTCTTGAGAGCAACTGCAATTGCAGTCACAACACCACCAATCACTGTGTACACCCCACATGCCATGTTCAGCATTAGGGGTGCCCTGCCTCCAGTCAGGAGGAGGAAAGGGAAAGTGGAGAGAACCGAATCTATTGGAATGTATTCATTAGGTGGCCTGGCAGTTCAAAAGTTCGGGAATACAGGGCTTTAGTTGACACAGGTGCTCAGTGTACTTTGTTGCCATCAAATTGCAAAGGGACAGAGTCCAAATCTATTTTTGGAATCACTGGTGGATCTCAAAAGTTAACTAAGTTGCAGGCTGAGATCAGTTTAACTGGTAAAGAGTGGAAGAAACATACTATTGTAACTGGTCCTGATGCGCCTTGCATTCTGGGAATTGACTTTTTGAGACAAGGTTGTTTCAAAGATCCTAAGGGTCACAAATGGGCTTTTGGAATAGCATCTGTAGAGATTGAGGATGATAAATTGAAATTGTCCATTAGACCTGAACTTTCAGATGAATCTGCAGTTGTGGGGCATCATGACATAGAGGATCTGGAAGTGCCAATTGCTACTCAAACTGTTCACCACAGGCAGTACAGAACTAACCGTGACTCTTTGTTGCCCATTCATCAGCTGATTTGTCAACTGGAAAGTCAGGCTGTCATCGAGAAAGCTCATTCACCTTTCAACAGTCCCATCTGGCCTGTGCGCAAACCTAACGGCGATTGGAGACTCACAGTAGATTTTCGTGCCCTCAGCAAGGTGACTCCACCCATGAGCGCAGCTGTGCTGGACATGCTGGAACTCCAGTACAAGCTGGAATCGAAGGAGGCTAAATGGTATGCAACCATAGACATTGCTAATGCTTTCTTCTCTATTCCCATAGCAAAGGAGTGCAGGCCTCAGTTTGTATTCACCTGGAGAGGAATCCAGTAACAATTCAACCGTTTGCCTCAGGGGTGGAAACACAGCTCAACCATCTGTCACTCAGTCATCCACAATGCACTGGAGAAAGGTAAAGCTCCAGAGCACATCCAGTTCATTGACAATATCATTGTGTGGGGCCAAACTGATGAGGAAGTCTTCGAGAAAGGTAATAAAATCATTGACATTCTGCTGAAAGCAGGTTTTGCCATTAAGAGAGACAAGGTCAAAGGACCTGCCAAAGAAATTCAGTTTCTGGGAGCGCGGTGGCAAGATGGTCGCCATCACATTCCTCAGGATGTGATTAACAAAGTCTCCACCATGGCAGTTCCCACCAACAAGAAGGACACACTTTCTTTCCTTGGTGTGGTGGGATTTTGGAAACTACACATTCCTGGTTTCAGTGAGATTGTCAAACTTCTGCACGATGTGACTCATAAGAGAAACAGTTTCAAGTGGGGACTTGAACAACAAGCAGCCTTTGATCAGATCAAGCAAGAAGTAGTCCATGCAGTGGGCTTGGGACCTGTGCGATCTGGTCCAGACATTAAAAGCGTTCTGTACGCGGCTGCCAGTGACAATGGTCCCACTTGGGGCCTTTGGCAGAGAGCTCCAAATGAGACACGTGGTCATCCACTTGGTTTCTGGGGTTGTAGCTACCGAGGTTCAGAGGCAAATTACACCCCAACAGAGAAAGAGATATTAGCAGCCAATGAAGGAGTGAAAGCAGCTTCTGAAGTGATTGGAACTGAGTCACAATTGCTTCTAGCTCCTAGACTGCCAGTTCTAAATTGGATGTTCAAAGGCAAAGGTTCATCACCGCATCATGCCACAGATGCAACCTGGTCTAAATGGATGGCTTTGATAACCCAACGAGCACGAATGGGTAATCTTGATTGACCTGTTCTGGTGGAGGTGATCACCAACTGGCCAGAAGGCACAGACTGTACCAAACCTCCGGAGGAGAAAATAACTCGTGCTGAGGAAGCTCCTCCCTATGGTGATCTCTCTGATCAGGAAAAGAACTATGCTTTGTTCACAGATGGTTCCTGTCGTCTTGTTGGGAACAAGCGAAGATGGAAGTCAGCAGGTCTGGAGTCCTACCAGGAGAGTTGCTGAAGCGAGAGATGGAGAAGGAGAATCCAGTCAGTTCACTGAGGTAAAAGCTGTTCAACTTGCTCTTGATGTGGCTGAACGTGAGAATTGGCCTATCCTTTACCTCTGCACCGACTCATGGATGGTAGCCAATGCTCTATGGGGTTGGCTAAAGGACTGGAAGAAGAATGGTTGGCAGAGGAAAGGAAAGCCTATTTGGTGTGCTGATCTATGGCAGGACATTGATGCACGGCTGGAGAGAATTCCAGGTAAGGTGCGGCACGTAGACGCACACATGCCTAAGAACAGAGCTACTGAGGAACATCACCACAACCGGAAGGCAGACCAAGCTGCTAAGATTGCTCAGGTTAATACTAACTTAGATTTTGACCTTGATTGGAAACACCGAGGTGAACTGTTTCTAGCTCGATGGGCCCATGACTCATCTGGACATCAAGGCAGAGATGCAACATACCGATGGGCTCGTGATAGGTCAATTGACTTGTCCATGGACGCTATCACCCAAGTCATCTATGACTGTGACATTTGTGCTGCTATTAAGCAGGCTAAGTGAATCAAGCCCTTATGGTATGGTGAGAGATGGTCAAAGTAGAAGTGTGGTTAAGCCTGGCAGATCGACTACATCACTTTACCTCGATATCGTTCTGGCAGGCAGTATGTGCTAACAATGGTAGAGGCCAGCACTGGATGGCTGGAAACCTATCCAGTTCCACATGCTACTGCACGCAACACCATTCTTGGCTTGGAGAGACAAATCATGTGGAGACATGGAACTCCAGAGAGAATTGAGTCAGACAATGGCACTCATTTCAAGAACAATCTAGTGAAAAACTGGGCTAAAGAGCACAGTATTGAGTGGATTTACCACATACCCTACTATGCATCAGCCTCAGGGAAGATTGAGCGCTACAACGGTTTGCTGAAAACCACCCTAAAAGCCATGGGGGATGGAACTCTGAAAAACTGGGACAAACATTTAGCACAAGCTACCTGGTTGGTACATAGTAGAGGTTCAGTAAACAGAGCAGGACCTGCACAATCAGACTTGGTCCAAACAGTAGACAGTGATAAAGTTCCTGTTGTATGTGAAAAGAATCTATTAGGGAAAACTGTTTGGGTATTTTCTCCTTCAGGCGAAGGGAAAGCTGTCCGAGGGGTGGTTTCTGCTGAAGGTCCTGGTCACATCTACTGGGTAATGCAGGAAAATGGTGAAATCCAGTGTATTCCACAGAGAAATCTAACCTTAGCTGAGAGAGTCTAAATTCAGAGTGTCTAATACACGTTGTTAGGAGTTTTCTATTCTAGGTACTATCGGTGTCCAACACTAGAAGAATCTACGAGAGAATCTACAGTACGTGAGCACGAACCCAACGTCACCTGGGAGTCCCTGTTCTTAGTTTTTGAATCACCTACATCTGATTGAAGTGTGAACTGAACTTGTATATATTGTTTTATTGTAAATATTGGTTTAGATTAGATCAGGTAATTCTCAGCGATACTCTGAGCAAAGTAGACAGGGGTGGATTATGCTAGTTTGAAGCAGGCTAGAATGTTTTGGTAAGAGGAAGTAGAGAACTGGCTATGAAAGGAAAACATGGTTGTGTCTCTTCTCTCACAGTGCTGCTGAGAAGTATGGGAACAAGAAGTAAACATTAGATAACACTCTCCATTTTGTCTCACTTTGCTTTTGGCTTCAGACTGAGCAACATCTCATTAACCTCACTGCCACTAATCTTCCTTCTTAACCTCTTGGCTGCACCTCTATTCTTACTCAGGATTGGGGTAAGGTTGAGAGGGGCCGGGGGAGGTGCTGGGGTGGTTGAGAGCCCCTCCTGGGGACTCAGATTTCTGGGAGGGGAGTTGTGTTTCTGTATTACTTTTCCTTTGTATATTTCTGTATAGAACTGTATATATTGTAAATAGCTGCTTGTATATTGTGCTGCTGTAAATAAATAGCTTCATTTATATTCCCAGAGTCTGTCTGAGTTAGCTGGGGCATTTCCAAAAGTGGGGGGCGAGGGGGTGGGATGGAAGCCAAACCATCACAGCCTTATATAAGCTCTTTCTCTCCCCTTATCCTGGTATAAAAGAAGAATTTTTTTTTTTTTTTAACAGAATTAATCTAAGTACTCTGCAAGTTTGTTCTATACATCATCTACATCAGAAGTAATTTGTATCTCTTTGTAGATGATTTCGCCTTGACTTTGTGATCTGTGTTGCTGCTGAGGGGTTGCTGTATCAACCATGCTGACTATGGATGACATTTTTCTTTGAAAGTAGAATTTGACTTGCTGATTCTTTTAAAACTTATGCTTGAGACTTTGGAATTCTGTAGAAAGACCTGACTAGTGTAGTAGTACACCTTTATAGTATTAGTACCTTCTCAGAACAGGCAGAGAGATGTGTACAATGTACATTTTTAATACTTCCATAGAAAGTTTTAAAGAAACTTTACAGAAACACTAAAGAGTTTCACTTGGAATGTTCTCTGTTCCTATGCTTACCCAAAACTATTCCTATCCAAAGAAACAGATTTGGCTCAATGTTACTTTAGTACCATCATTTTTCTTATCCTTTTTCCTCTGTCATCTGGGTTACCCTTTTCAAGAACCTCACCAACACTACCCATCACTGTCTGCAAGGGCCTGACAGGAGCTCTAAAGTCAGTCTGCCAATCATCTACTTGCTAATTCATGAAGTCTGTTATTTCATTACTGTTATTGGCAGCTCTTTTTTCAGAACTGACTTGCAGTAATCTTAGTTTCAGCAGATGTTGGAGTTGAGTTACAGTAAGTTGTGATGTTCTGTGCCTCAGCTCGATGCTCTGTCAGCAAGCACTTGGAAGAAAACTGGCTTTTGTATTTCTATAGCTTTTGTTATTTCAGAGCAATAAATGAGGGCAGTTCAAAGTTTTTGTGTAGTTTGGAGTAAATGTTACTGTATTGATTTGTGTTTGACTCATTGTCCTGGAGTCCTATACCCCTAAATTCCTCTCCTGCCCGGACTTTGGGGGGAGAGGGAAAGCCGCCTGGTTTCCCCCCCACCCCCCACCCCTGCCTGCCCTGCAGCCATGAAGGCGGTGAGCAAAGGGGTCCTGCCTGCACGAGGAGTGCCCCGTGAGTTCCCGCACTGGGATCGAGCCGAGATTGGCTGTGCGCTTTCGCGCCTAAGGTGTGGTAACTCTGCCCTTTGTCTAACGAAGGTATAAATATTGGGGTCTTCCCACCTTTGGGGTTCCCACCTTGGATTTTGTCCCTGCTTGGACGCTCGTGCTTACCTGAGAGCTCCCCCACTCTCCCCTCACCTTGGATGCAGAGAGATCTTCAAAGAACGGCTTCCCCATTGGCACCTTTGTAAGAGCTTAACGACTCTTAACGATCCACCTACAATCGCTGAAAAGGGAGCGAGAGAGAGACAGACCGAGACAGATCACACGAGGAAGCCTGATCGTGAGTTATTTTGGCTCAACTTTAGTAAGAAAATGCTATTAATTAATAGCTAAAGCCTTTTCCAACTTCTGACTTCCAAAATAGACAGATTATTGATGGTATCCCTGTAGGTAATTCTCATGCGACTGAATCTGCTAATTAAACTAAATTAATCTTTGTATATATAGTTTTGGGGGCAGGTTTTTGGGAAAATTAACTATTTTTGTATCAAATTCCCGACTCGGCCACACATTAATTCCTGCCTCCACAACACTCATACTTGCAAAAACATTCTCTACATATCTAAAATGTCATGGTTCAGTTTCACATCATGTCATTATTATTAAGCTTCAGATAGGCATTAATTTCAAAAAGCTAATAATTTAGTTTCCTGGATGAGGTTCTTTGCTGTGCTTCACTTTTTTTTTTTTTTTTGTCCTTAATTTAATCTCTTGAGTATTTGTTCTTATAGTCTCATGTTGTCACTGTACTTTTTGTTTTCAGTCACTTAAAACAAGCTCCTGTATTCTCTTGGTATCTGTAATGTAATTCTCAATCTGTAATTGAATTCTCTTTGATATAATCTAATGCCTGTGGGGCTGGAAGTGAATAATCCAAATCCAGGGAGGGGTAGAAGAAAAATGTCAGAACTTCCTGATATAGAAGGGAAAGTAGACACTAATGCTCTTCTCTACTGACCCTTTGGGAAGGGACAAGGGTTAAAAGAGAGGAACTAAGTGAGGGAGACCTGTGAATTGGAAAACTAAAGCTACAGTAATGAAAGTAATAAAAAATGTATGTAAATCCCAATATCAAATCCAGCCCTCCTCATGGCACTCAGTGTTTCCACTGTTGCTGTGACAAGTCACAGACTGGACTCAGAGGCAGATGAGATCTGGATTCAGAACCTAATTTCTGGAACTAGATTCAAGAACTCGATTATTGGGATTGAAAGTAGAATGGACAGATTCCTTCTTGGATACTTCTTTGCATAAGAGAAGAGAGCTTGACCCTTGTGATCCCTTAGCTTTATATGGAATGTGATATATGGAATTAAATATTTTGTTGGGCAGTTTAGGGTCATCTGAACTGTCAGCTCCTCCACGCAGATGCTGCCTGTTGCTCTACACCCCCACCTAGTACACAAAATGTAGCAGTGGCCTTGGTCTGCACAGCAAGCCTTTATGCTAAGCAGAAGCGTTGAGTAATCTAACTGCTGGGAGCAGTCCTGCTGTTCAGTTCAGGGAGTGCAGTTAGAGACTGAGCTGAACAGTAAAACCACGGGACAGAATTGGTTCTGTTCTAACTCAAACCAGGGCTCAACACTGAAGCTCTTGCAGAGCTCTTGCAGTTCAGTAGCAGCTTCCTCACCTGTAGTAAGAATGGTTGGATAAGCACGTGATTGTGTTAACCTGAGCTGTTAACCTGAGCTGCTACCCTGCTACATCACCTAGTCAAGGCACTCTATGGTAATAAAAAACACTTTTTAACTCAAACCAGAGCACAGGATGTACTACAGTAAAAGCCAGCCTTATGTTTCTATTCAAAGCAGGCCTTCCCCTGTTCTGCTTAGCAATGAAACACGGGTATAAGGTAGCACTTACACTCCTCAACCACCAATAAGCTAAAGCACTGAGTAAATGAGATGTCTGGAATAATAAAAGACCTTCCAAATGGTAGACCTGTCTGCTGTAACTGGACAACTCTTGTATTCTTGCTGATTGACAGTGTTGTTTGGTCTTCAGATTGTGTGATAGCACAAACGTACTTCTCACCAAAAAGTTCTACAGCAGTATAACTGAGTCTGGAGCAGTGCCAGAACCTATCAGACTGAAAGAACAGAGTCTTGAGAAGGAAAATGCTTACATTAAGCAGGAGCTTTATTACAGCCAGAGCTATAAGTCAGTCTTTTGTTGCAGGCAAAATTGTTTTACTTAAACCCCAAACAATAGTTTGGTTGCTTTTGTTTCTTTGGAGTTTGTTTGTTGTGGGTTTTGGGTTTTTATTTTAGGTTGTTCTTTTAATAGTAAGAGCAATCTTATTTGGGCTATGTAGCCACATTTATTTCTCTGCTTCCAAGCAGTCCATACTTTCCTATAATATTGTTTCATTATTGAAGTATTAGTTTGAACTTCCATGATTTTTTTTTTGTTCTTAGAAAAAGAGAACAAAGCATGTAAAGCTTTTTATTTTTGAATTGTCAAATAATTGATTTGAATTTTTGAATAATTGATTTGAATATTGACAAGTAATTGTTTGAATTGACAAATAATTAATCTTAATTTTATAAAATCTAATTAAGTGTGAGCCCATGATTACATATAAAGTCACTCACTCTGAACAGTCTTTTTAATAAAATAATCGGTTTCAGTTCTGTTCAGTAGTTTCAGCTGCTGAATTTCTTTTAGCAGTAACTGCAGGGAAAAAAAGCTTGTAAATAAATACATAAGAGGTGTTCAACTGCCAGAATAATTGTAGGCCTTATCTTCTTAATAAATTAGTATTTTAATGTATTCACTTCTGATCCTTTTAAAGCTG
Source organism: Pogoniulus pusillus (assembly GCF_015220805.1). Taxonomy (NCBI): domain Eukaryota; kingdom Metazoa; phylum Chordata; class Aves; order Piciformes; family Lybiidae; genus Pogoniulus; species Pogoniulus pusillus. The sequence goes on along the minus strand of NC_087271.1, from coordinate 13,305,420 downwards.
GAGTAGTTGCGTGTTGTGAGATTTGGGACTTCAAACATTGCCCAGCCTTGAAGCAACAAAGCTAGGAATTCCTGTAGCATACCTGAAGGAGCAGCATGTTTTCATTTTGTAACCGCAAGCCCTGAATCATTCTAGGGAAAATACCCATATAGCTTGATAATGACTTATTTACACTGGAGAGTACTGGCTTTCTCCTGCTTTCAAACCAGATTGACTGGTCCATACTCAAGGACACCTTTAAAAAATAGATCAGTCTTTTGTACTGTGAAAAATGACGCAAGATGTATTGAGAAGCTTTTTGTGCTAGTGACACCTTGTTCCTGCGCTATCAGGATGTAATCTGTAACTAGATTGTTACTTAGGATTTGCACATGATTACCATTTCCACACACATCCTTCTCTTACGACTCAAGTGTTTTTTCTGTTCTGAACTTGTATGAAGTTGTGTCTCCCCTAGTCTATGCTCCGATGCCCTTCATGTTCTTAGTTCTGTCTCTTACACAAGTAGTCTTGCAAGACATTTTTGTCTTCTCTCAGGCTTCCCTCTCACCATTACCTTTGGTTAAGTTCTTATTAAACTGGCATTTCTTCCTTCTCATTTTTATGGTCTACTCCTTCCCTTCCTTTGTTTTCTTATATTCTTTCACTTCCTTGCTTTTTCCTTCCATAATTATTTTTCTTCATTGGACACTGACATTCGTTTATCTTTCTAATTATCCTAAACTAAACTGGGCATGGTCTCATCCTTGGTATTTTGTTTGCAGACCTTTAAAGCATGTTTCACTTCATTGTGATGCTTTTGATAATTTGCAGGGTAACTGGTTGTGGGGCAGTCTGCAGTTGTTTCGATGTTGTAGGCAGGGGTGGTGCCTTTCAATGTTCCTGTTTCCCTGTAATTTCCTGGGTGTGGTCTTGAAAGTATAAGAGTTGTGTAGTTTTCAGCTGGCCTGCTCTCAATGTTTTAATATTAGGGCTCAGAAAGAGTAAGTTACAATTTAATATGATTAACTGTTGCTTTTAGATTCTATAAACCTGCAAGCTCTCCCAACAGCTTTGGGTGCTCATCTGACACATGGATGTTCAGTAAACAAATGCACTTACATGGCAGCTTGCCTTTCTTCAAAGCACAGGAAGAATGGTGTTGGACTTTTGCATGTTTGTTTAGCACTAGTTGTTAAATACTTTTCCTCTGCCTGTTTCGTAAAATACTGAGAGAATAAAAAAGGGCAAAATTAAAGTTAGCTCCCGTTCCAGTGCACACTTTTACAGGAGCTTGGTTTCATAGGATCTGACTTTTTTTTTTTTTTTTTGGCACTGCAAGACATGTTTTTGAACAAGTAATCTTTATAGTAAGATGTTTTATCTGAGAGTCAGCCATGAGCCAAACAGATATGTTTTGCCTGATGTAGATAATGTGAAAGATGAAAGTTGGGCTGCTAGGGTTGCTTAAACTACAGGAATGCTGAGTCAAGTTTTGGTCAGTGGCATGATGTAGCCTCGCTTGGAGAGTATGTGAGAAACATAACGCCAAGCCACCAAGAGAAACATAGAACCAAACCACAGGTGTTGAGGTAAAGCAGAACTCAGAGATGAAAGAGGGAGGCTTGGTTTCCCAGTGTGAAACTGCTTGCTGAAAGGAGCAAAGTTTCACTGAAATTGTGTAAAAAGCACCAGAATTTGACAGAATAGGGAGCCCTGCTGGGAAGTCCCTGGGCTGTATTGAAAGAAGTGAATAGGGGTGTGATGCCAAGCATCCCTTTCCGTTTCCGCTGTATGGATCTTCAAGACAGAAATACGTGCTCATAACAAGTCAAATCCCTTTTCTTTTCCTCTACAGTAAAAGAAGTGGAAAACAAACATTGCAGAACAATGAGGTAATTCTTTCTTCCTGGAATGTATTTTTAATAACTTTAAATGTCTTTTTTTAAACTTTGTTTCATAATTGTGGTTTTATTTTGGACAGAATGATGGCTATGATGCAAACATGGTTTGACTTATGCTTTCAAACTTGCATTGGTCAGACAAGTGGAAGAATCAGGTTAATCACATGGCTTTTTTCATGCATAATGATATGTACCATGTGTATACATTTGAAATAAAGACTTCTTTGTATCATGGCAACTACTTATTGCAGTTTGTTTTGCTAGCTTAGTTCTTTAACTTGGGCTTTCTGTTAGCTGTGAGGGCATACTCTCCCAATCCTTACGTTTCATTTAACTTGTATGAACAAATCTTAAGTTGGAGGGAAATACTGAAAATGCTGCAGAAGGTAGCTGTAGATAACTTGGGTAAGGAAGATGTCACATCAACGTTTAAATAACTTTCTCTTCTCTTGTCCTGTGTGCAGCAGAAGGAGGGAAAGAAGGAGCGAGCAATGGTGGACAGAGTGTTTATTTCAAGAATATGTCGAATCCTGAAAATAATGGTCCCTAGAACACTTTGTAAAGAGGTAAGCATTGCCTGCAATAACAAATGAAAACAAGCCTTTGGGACATTAATTTTCTGTTGTAATTATATCAGAATTAAAGCATAGACTTTACTGGACCAGGACTAAATCATGCTATATGTTTTAATGTGGCAATCTAACAATGTGTACCTTCAGTTGTTAGATCACTAGATAGCTGGGTTCTGGTTTCACCTGCAAGATAAGCCATTTACTGCTAGCTAATATGTACTGACTGCAGCATGTCTTTGCAAAGGGTTTTGCTTGATTTGCTGCAAGGTAATGCACATCTCTGCACAGATGCCCCCCTTCTTTCAATAGCATGCTGCTCATCCCTAGTTCTGTTTCATAACTTATATCTAGGATAACCCTCATTGGAAAGAGAATTTGTCAGAAAGTCTGTTAGCATCACTTCAGGAAAGCTACACGGGCTACGATTTAGTAAGATGAAATTGTTTGCCTCAACATCCTTCTCATGCTTTCTGGAACACTAAAGTTGTTTTTAAAAGAGTGTTAGTTTTGCTCAGAACTGAAGTGATGAACTCTAGTAGATTGGAACTTCAGCATGCATCAGGCACAAGGGCAGTGAATTCCACTGTACAGAATGTAGAGCAAGCATGGCAGCCACCTGGCCTGGATGCAGAGGACTTTTGTTGGCTCAATGACAGAAAGTACGTGGAAGGTGGAAGCGTGTATGAGAATGCATCAAAAGGTCATGGCTGTGATGAGAGGTTATTGATAATTCTCAGAAACGCAAACATCACTCCCATCTTTAACAGGCTGCTCAGCCTCACCATATTCCTAGTAAGATTGTAATCCTCCTGGAAGCTAAAGCTAACTCTAGCCACATGAAGGACAAAAAGGTGATGGCTAATACCAGCCTGGATTTAGATCATGCTTTACTGAGTCAGTTGCTTTGATGATCTGACTGACACTGTGGGTAAAGAAGGAACAAATGATGTTGAATACTTGATTATAGTGAATCCTTGAGACTGAGATATCGCCTAACACCCTGATAGCCAAACTGAAATGGCTAGATAAGACTGAGGTAGATGGAAAACTGTCTTGACTGTTAGATTCAGAGGATTTTGGATCAGTGCTGCAAAATCTGACTGGTTACTACTAGCCCTCTTGTGGCATTGGAATAGGTGACCTTCAGAAGTCCCTTGCAACCTGTATGACTCTATATTTGTGGCAGAAAAGTGTCTCAGAACAGCAGTGTCGTCTTTATGCCTGCAGTTCTCCATCTGTCCAGTAAATGTCCAGTAAAACTAAGTATGAGCCAAGTGCATCTTTATAAAAGACAGACTTTCTCCATGGAAATACTATCAGGAATTTATGAAAAATCTTGTGTGCTAGTGTGTTTCCTGTGAAGTAAGCAAATATTACCTTAGCTGAGTGCAGCAGGGTAATACTTGCGTTCTAGATATGGTTGCAGCACTTCACAGAATCACAGAGTTGTCAGGGTTGGAAGAAACCTCAAGGATCATCCAGTTCCAACTCCCCTGCCATGGGCAGGGACACCTCACACTAGATCAGGTTGCCCATAGCCACATCCAGCATGGCCTTAAAAGCTTCCAGGGACAATGCTTCCACCACCTCCCTGGGCGACTTGTGCCAGTGTCTCACCACTCTCATGCTGAACAACTTCTTCCAAACATCTAATCTAAATCTGCCCTCCTGTAGCTTGGATCCATTCCCCCCAGCCCTATCACTACCTGACACCCTAAAAAATCCCCTCCCCAGCTTCCTTGTAGCCTCCTTCAAATGCTGGAAGGCCACAAGAAGGTTTCAGAGCCTTCTCTTGCTAGAAAACAAGTGGTGGATTGTATCCATCATTTAATGATTACACTTCTTCCCTTGTTCCAGACAGGTTATTTGCTGCTCATAGCTGTGATGCTGGTAGTCCGCACATACTGCGATATCTGGATGATTCAGAATGGAACAGTGATTGAAAGGTATCTGTACACTGGCTGGTTTTAAACATTCCTTCCTGTCATTCACAGGGAAAGCAGTGTGTCAGAACATGTGTTCATACTTTTTACAGCTTTTCTGGGTTTGTGAAACAGTTGGAGATCTGAGATCTTTGCAATTTTTTTATTAAGTTCCCTCTATATTTTATTTCAAAGAACCCCCCCTTATTTTGATTCAACTCTCATTCCACTGTTGGACACAACTTGATTTTTTTTTTTTACCAAAATTTATTTATTAAATAATTTTCTTGTCACACTTGGTCACATTTTGTACATTACAGTCTCTCAAACTTACTTTGATTTCAGTGGTTTCAGAATAGCACCATAGTGCTTCTGTGTCTTAGACTTGGACATGTTGCTTGGATAATAGGGCTTCTTCCTCCTGAATCAGAACTGTGCTGGTTGTAAAAGATCTCTAGTATCAGAGTCCAAACACTGACCTAGCACCACCGTGGCCATTAAACCAGGGCCTTACTGTCCTGAATATCTCTCTCCTTGGCCCGCCAAGGTCACCATCCTCGATGTCCACACTGTGGGCAAGGCAATTGTTCTCTCAGCTTTCTCTCTCCTGAATTAAGGTCTCCCAGTCCTAGATATCAGACCGCTAGTCTGTAGTCTTGGAGTTATTTACAGCTCTGCCAGGACGGCAGTAGCAGCACAACCCTTCTCCAGCAGGTGACTAAATGCTTGCTAATTCCAAATCCACCAGTATGAAGTGCCACTCTGGTGTTGATAACAGGGACAGAGAAACCTCAGAGCATACTCCATGTGAGCTGTTTGCTCTTTAGATTGGCAAACACAAATTGTTCAATCTCATTGTTTTAGAATGGGTTTTCTAGAGCTCTGATTATTCTCATTGCTTTTGTTGCTAATTGAAGCAAGTCAGGATTTGTCTTTAAGTGTGAATTCAAAATAATAATGTATTTCAGGAGAGACCTCCAGAGCTTTATGGAATGGAAAAACTGCTTTGTTTCTTGTTTTCCTCTCTGAAAGCAGAGAGGAAAGGAACTTGTATTTTGAGAGCCCTTGAATTTCTGAACACTTAATGCAGGAGCATAAGGGATGTAATTGCTTAGCCTGTCATAGCTCCCTTTACAGAAGTCTGTCGTGCTTGGTCTTGCAGCTGATAATACAGATCACAGGCTCATGGGATGTTAGGGGTTGGAAAGAACCTCTGGAGGTCTTCCAATCCAACCCCTGCGAGAGCACGACCAGAGAATCCAGAGCAGGTCATACAGGGCTGGAAAGGCTCCAGAAAAGGAGACTCCATAGCCTCTCTGGGCAGCCTGTGCCAGTGTTCTGGGACCCTTACAGTAAATAAATTTTCTCACATTGATGTGGAACTTCCTGTGCTGCAGTTTCCATCCGTTGCCCCTTGTCCTATGCCAGGGCACAAGTGAGCAGAGGCTGTTCCTGTCCCTTGCTTCATGACCCCAGGCCCTCAGATATTGACAGACATTGCTCAGATCCCCTCTCAGTCTTGTCTTCTCCAGACTAAGCAGCCCCAGGGTTCTCAGGTTTTTTGGTTTTTCCTGTGTGGTACACTGAGACATGCCAGTTGATACTTTCTCGTTTCCCTTGTAACTAACTGTTAGCTGATGGTTGTTTACAGTGCAATCATTGGCCGCAGCAGGAAAGATTTCAAGAAATACCTGTTCAACTTTATCGCTGCCATGCCTGCTGTAAGTGCTTGTTTTTTGCTATAATTTGAGTAGAACTTATTTGAAATGTCAGTTAAGAATTTGAGGAAAAGATTGCAAGTAAGTGTTCTAAACCCCATGGGTATTAGTTGTCTTACATGCAGGTCTGTCGTGCGGTGCCTTTCATGTCTTTTGGATTCAGTGTGTGGGAGATTTCATCAACTCATTTCTTTATTGATTGCAGCTGTCTCTGCAGACAGGTTTCCAGGTTGGCTTTGTTGATTGCAATTTGGATAGCTGAATGTACCATCTGTAGTACTGCATAATCACATCTGATGGCTTGGATGATGTTTCAACACTGTAGGTTTGGAAGTCTTATACAATTGAAGATGAAAATTTCTTTTTAGTCTCTTTTTTGGTCATTTTTTTGTTTTTTCTTTTGGGTTCTTCTGAGACTTTTTATGTTTTTATCTGCTCTTAGCTTTCCTTCAGCTTGTCATTTCTGACCTGCACCGAATAGATTTTATCAGAAGAGCTGAAGATATACATGCTTTTGGGAATCTTTTGAGAGGGAGATGGGAATCTTATATTAAAAAAAAATATATATAAAATTCCCCTAAACTGAAGTTCAGGGGAAAAAATGTAGACAGAAAGCAAATCAGTGGTCCTATAGATGCTGTATGGTGTTAGTGATATTGTTTACTTAAAGAAGTCACCTCTTCTGAAGTGTTTGCACAATGTATGCTTCAAACTGGTTGAAGTATATTAAATCTTGCTAGTTAAACAGTGAAATACTGTCTCTTATTTCAGATCTCGTTAGTGAATAATTTCTTGAAGTATGGTCTAAATGAATTGAAACTTTGCTTCCGAGTAAGACTTACCAGATACCTCTATGAAGAATACCTTAAGTAAGTAATACTTTGTTAATGTCTAGTTGATTGGAACTAAACCAGCTTATTTCAAGAACATAGTATGAACGTAGAAAAGTACTTAATAGGTTAGGTCTGTTGTTCAGAAAAGACTTTTGGTAGCAGTTATATATTACACTCTAAGCATGAGTGCCTTATCCATGTTGCATATGGCACAGATTGCTGTATACAACTACCTGAGAGGTGGTTGTGGCCAGGAGGAGGTTGCTCTCTTCTCTCAGGTGGCCAGCACCAGAACGAGAGGACACAGCCTCAAGCTACGCCAGAGGAGATTTAGGCTTGAGGTGAGGAGAAAGTTCTTCACTGAGAGAGTCGTTGGACACTGGAATGGGCTGCCCGGGGAGGTGGTGGAGTCACCGTCCCTGGAGCTGTTCAAGGCAGGATTGGACGTGGCACTTGGTGCCACGGTCTAGCCTTGAGCTCTGTGGTAAAGGGTTGGACTTGATGATCTGTGAGGTCTCTTCCAATCCCGATAATACTGTGATAGATACCAAGCAGGCAAAGTCTGTGGAATTGCAAGTTAAAAACCCAAAAGCACTGTGCTGTTTAGATCACTGGGTCAGCTTCCAAAGTGCTTCAGTCACCTTAATAGAGTGTTGCTAATCCTGCATGCTGAACTGGATATGTGAACTTGAGTAGCTGTGCATATCCTACTGCACTGAGTTTAGGTGTGCTAATGCAGGTTGTGAGGGTTTTCTAACTCTAAATGCAGCAGTGGTGCATGGAGAAGCACAGGGTTGAGCCTCAGCTAAGACACCCTGTAGCCTAAAAAGGGATCTGGTCAGGCAGAAGCACAAGCTGTCTTGACTCCATGTAGGCATTTGTCACTTGCGCTGTGTTTACGGTTGTATGAGTCATGGAGCTGTAGTTATTTGAGATCCCAGGTAATGAATTACTTTCTGTCACTTAGCTATTGTTTTATTTCAGAGCTTATACATACTACAAAATGGGCAATCTGGACAACAGGATAGCTAATCCAGATCAACTCCTTACACAGGATGTAGAAAAGTTCTGTAACAGTGTAGTGGACCTGTATTCAAACCTTAGCAAGGTAAGTCTTTCCAGAGGGAATTCTGAGTGATAGCTGTGAGCCTGCAGAGTGTGATGTCAGAACTCAAAAGCTGCTTGTATTTCTGTATGTGTTGTTTGGATTGTGGTGCTAGAAAGAAACATTTATGATGCCACATCATTTCACTGGCTCTGATTTCCATGACCTCTGCTAAAGCACTCTTGTGGGTTGTTAGAATTTGTGTTAAATTGTCTTTACCAGAGTTTTGCAGTTAAGCTTCCTAAGAAAGCCAATGGCTATGTTCTGGCTACACACAAATTTTGTTTTGAGTAAGGAGATGTGATCTCCTGTATTCCTGGCATGAAGGTTACAGGGCTTAGGTAGGATACTGTTGAATTTTGGAGATTAAATGTTTTCAGTGCTATATTGTTCATACAAGCAGAAGCACAGAGCCAAAATACAAATTTATATGTTTTAAAACTTGTGGCTACAGAACCTGTAGTTCTACTGCTCTGGCTTTGAGTGCATGGAACAAGATGCTCCCAAACTGGAATATTGCTTCCATCAGGTACCTAGCCAACTCTATGGCATTACCCTTCTGCTCAGGATTTATTAAGTTTAAGGAGTCACGGGATCTGGTACAACTTTGCTTGGTGAGCAGAATGTTACTGCAGACCTAAATCAGTGAAGTATTTTTTTACATGGTATGTGCTTTATCTGAAGATGCAGCTGCTTTTATGTGCAGTTCTTGAGTGAATGCTTTCAGTAAAGCGTTTTGTGGCTGAGATCACTTTTGTTGTAATCTTTAGTTTGTGTCATAGGTTAACCAGTGCTGTGCTTTTAATGAAGGACTGTTCTCTGGTTGGTGGGTTTTGGGCCATTTTATACCATTTTACACTGATATTCTCACGGAGTTTTTTTCTGTGCTTCTCTTACAGCCCTTTTTGGATATTGTTTTGTATATCTTCAAGCTAACCAGTGCAATAGGAGCACAGGTAAACTGAGTGGGTTTTTCATCATTATAAGCAAATTTTCCCTTCTTTGGTTAAAGCCTTGTACCTGTTTGGAGTCTGAGGAAAACTAGACATTAATTATAGATTTCTCCATTATTTGAAGGCATATTCCAAAAACATGCTTTTACACTCCTTGCTGTGTTTGCTTTGAGGCAAGCAAAATAAACCCAGAATGTGTAAGCATTCTGTCGCCAGTTTGAACAAACAGCAAGATCTTGGGAATCCCATTTAGTACAATACCTGCCTGGCTGCTTGTGCTTTACCTGCCTTCCATTGAAGGGAGAATGTCAGGTTTGTGTTTGCATGCAGCGTCTAGGCAGGGCTTTGAGCTGTCTGAATGTTGTATTCCACACCCTATGGGGTGAATAGTTTCAGAAATAATTCTTCATCTTAATAAAATGATGCATTATCAAAAATGTTGAGGGTTTGACAAGAAGTAGCTCTGGAACACACTGTAGATTTTGTCAAGACAGACTGCAGTAAAGCCTAGCTGAGCCTAGGACTATTCCCCAGTCTCAGGTGCCTCTGCCTTGCTGGGTGTAGTGCTGTTAATGCAGGCAGTGTATGCCCAATTCAGGCTGTGGCTTTGATTTTGTCTGATGTCATATATGCCTCATGCTGTTTGGGAGCCCTGCTCTATTGAAGCTCAGGATCTGGATGAATGAGAGCTACCAGGACTTCTTGAGATAAGCAGGAAATGTTTTGGAGATCTAAGGATCAAAGAAGGGAATGGGCTTGAAATATTGTCTGTTATGGCAATATAGCATATACAGAGGCAAAATAAGTATGTAGAAATGAAAAAGAGGAAATGAGAAGGGACCAGGAAGTTATTAATTAGATAATCTAGGACAGTAACACACAGAAATTGCACTGAGTTTTCATCATAACCTCTGTAGAGGAGTGGAATGGGAAGGGCATCTGAGGGAAGAGAAGTTGTAAAAGTTACTCATAGAATCATAAAGTTGTTTGGGTTGGCAAATCTCTCCAAGATCTCTGAGTCAAACCATCAACCCAACACCACCATGGTCACTAAACTGTCCCCAAGTGCCATGGCCACATGTTTTTTCAGGGATGAGGACTCCACCACCTCCCTGGTCACCCTGTTCCAATCTGACCACTCTTGCAGCAAAGAAACTTCCTAATCTCCATCTTAAACCTCCCCTGGCACAACTTGAGGCCATTTCCTCTTGTCTGTGACCTGAAACCGGGGAGAAAAGCCCAACCCCCATCTCACTCGAGCCTCCTGTCAATGAGGTCTCCTCTTACCCTCCTCTTCTCCAGACTGAACAACCCCAGTTTCCTCAGCTGCTGTTCACCAGACCTGTTCTTCAGATTCTTGCCCAAGCTTTGCTGTCACTGCCACGGGTGCACTCTACTAGCTAACAGTATCTACAGCACAGAAACAGGCAAAGTTATTGGATTTGCTGGAGTAATTGAACTGGTAACAACAGATACCCGGGAGACAAGGCTCAAGGGATTCCTGCTTTCTGGATGTTTTGGGTATGAATGTTGCAGTTTGATACCATCTGGATAGGAAACCTTTGCTCTTGTTTGATCTTCACAGGGCCCAGCTAGCATGATGGCATACCTGATTATTTCAGGGTTTTTCCTTACCCGTTTAAGGAGACCAATTGGCAAGATGACCATTATAGAGCAGAAATACGAAGGGGAGTACAGATATGTCAACTCACGACTGATCACGAACAGGTACAGAGGCTGCTTGAGTGGCAGTGTGTGAGTGACAGAGTCATACTGTGGTGTGATTGGAAGCTGTGTTAAAATTCATTTGGAAAGCCCAATGCTGTTAATTCTGAACAAAGTGTTCAAATCTTTATGTAGATGATTATTAAATAATTACATGCATTATATTCCTGTTTCAAAAGACAAACTGCAGCTAGGCTATAAGAAGCCTATATTCATAGAATCATGGAACAGCTTAGGCTCAGAGCTCTAAGAAACCTAGAGATCATCTAATCCAACCTTCCTGCCACAGGCAGGGAAGCCTCTCAACTAGCCCAGGTTACTCAAGGCCCCATCCAACCTGGCCTTGAACATCTTCAGGCAGGGGCATCCACAACCTCTCTTACCACCCTCATAGTGAAGAATTTCTTCCTCAGACCCAATCTAAACCTACTCTTCAATTTAAATCCATTTCCCCTTGTCCTCTCAGTGGACACTCTTGTACAAAGTCCCTCTACAGCCTTCCTGCAGGATCCCTTCAGGTGTTGGAAGGCAGCTCTAAGGTGCCCCTGGAGTCTTGTCTTCCTCAGGCTGAACAACCCCAGTTCCCTCGACCCATCCTCATAGCAGAGGTGCTCCAACCCCTGGATCATCTTTGTGAGCCTCCTCTGTGCTCGTTCCAACAGATCTATGTCATGGACTCATGGGGAGCTTCTCGCCTATGAGCTCCCAAGTCCATCTCTTCAGGGCTGCTCTCAGCCCACTCTGTACCCAGTTTATATTTGTGCCTGGGATCGACCTGACCCAGGTGTAGGACCTTGCACTTTGACTTGTTGAACCTGATGCAGTTTGCATTGGCCCATTTCTTAAGCCTGTCAAGGTCCCTTTGGATGGCATCCCTGCCCTCAGCTGAGTGTAGCACACAGCTCGGTGTCATCAGCGAACCTGCTGAGGGTGCACTCAATGCCATTGTCCACATAGCTGACAAAGATTTTGACCAGCGCCATTGTGAAAACCCACAAACTCTTACTCATCCAGTAACTGAGAGAGCTGTTTTCTTGGCACTTGTGGCTGATTTTTTAAAGAATGGCTTTGACAAAATGCAGTTGTATTGTTTATTGTTTTGTTTGTGTTTTTTTTTTAAGTGAAGAAATTGCTTTTTACAATGGAAACTTGAGAGAAAAGCAGACTATTCACAAGACCTTCCGTAAACTGGTAAGCTAGCTTTTAAAATACTGTAAGGAAAACTTGATCTCTGTCGTGGTAGTTCTTGACATCTGTTAATGTTGGTTATTGACATCTATTAATATTAAGTCGAATTGGGTTTTATGCTGATTCGGTGAGTAAATTTAAAATAAATTAGTGAGCTATAAGCAAAATGCAGGTTTCTGATTGGGTGGTCTCTTTCCATTTCTTTTCTTCTTCTGCCCTTTCTTCTCCTTTTCAACCAGTACAGCTATTATTATCTCACTGCTTAGTTTCAAGCACAGGTTGCTTTGAATCTAGAGCACAAGTCTTGCCAGCAAGGAGATCTGTGCATTGCTTTTCACAGGCATGTTGAGCTCTCTGGGACTTACTGAAAAATAACTGCTTGGAGTGAACGTCTGTGAAATATTAAAACCTAGTAAAACAGCTATGGAGATAAATTGACCTTTATTCTTCTGTAACTTCCCAGGTGGAACATTTGCACAACTTCATTTTGTTTCGGTTCTCAATGGGTTTCATTGATACGATCATTGCCAAATGTAAGTGTTCATCCAGTGCTGATGGCTTGTTATTTATAACAAAGGGCTAATCTCTTCCCATGAGAATTAGCTTCTTTCTTACTACTGTGATTAATGCTTTTACTCTTAAACTGCAGACCTTGCCACCGTGGTTGGTTACCTGGTTGTTAGTCGACCATTTTTGAACCTGGATGATCCTCGTCATCAGAATAGTACTCATGCAGAACTTCTGGAGGTAAATACAGCAAAATCAAACCAGTAGATTTTAATTTCTTTTGTCTACGTAAATAAATGTAAACAAACTTTGTTTTACTTTAGGATTACTATCAAAGTGGGAGAATGCTACTGAGAATGTCTCAAGCTCTGGGCAGAATAGTCCTCGCCGGCCGTGAAATGACAAGATTGGCTGGGTAAGCTCAATAGTAGGTTGTGTAAAATAATCCTCCCTGAAGTTGCATTGTTGTTGCCGTTTCTCATGTCCTTTTAAGAAGATGAGTTGAAAATTAAAATGGGGGTTCGTGCACTGTTCACTGCAGCACCCTAAAAACTGAAAGCTTTTAATGCTGAAAACATCTGAAGTCATGCTGGTCATGGCCACTTGTTACTTGTTGAAGTGTATAGGTTGAGTACGTCATTGAAAGGAGACTGTTACATGCTCATAAACCAATCGTGCTGATAAGTTGCCAAACTCTTGTTAAACTTTTCAGAAAAGTTAGTGACTGTTTGGCTGTTAGAGGACAAGATTTTTGTAAATATTGTGAGTATTGGGCACGTTCAGTGCAACTTGAAGACGAAAACATTCTGATTCTGTGCAAGGTGCTTGAACAGGGTTGCTCAGTATGCTCAGTAGATTTTTTTTTTTTATGGCTTTCTAAACCTTCTAAAGATTACATACAGTTTTGGGTTTTTTTTTTCTTTTTTAGTTTCACAGCTCGCATTACAGAATTAATGCAGGTTCTGAAGGACTTGAATAGTGGCAAATACCAGCGTACTATGATATCACAAGAAAAAGGTAGATATGCCATCATATGCAATGTGTGCCTCTCTCTTTGCTGTTCCAGTCTCTAACATTTTGTTCTTCATTTAAGATGTAGATAAAAAGCAAGTTTTGCCTTTGATACCTGGATCTGGAGAAATTATCAACATGGATAACCTTATCAAGTACGTTTACAAAGTCTCAGCAGTCCAGCTTTCAAGGCTCTTCCTCTACCTCTCTTAATAGAGCCAGTAATCCCCGTGATTACAATACACAGTTCCTGTTGTACTACAGGTTATTTACAGCTAGTACCACTTCACTCCCACTCAACATTTCTACTCTGTAAGTCAGTCATTGTCCTTTCATGTTAACAGAAGTCACAATATGCTGTCTGCACTTAGCCTTTGTAATACCATTCCCTGCTGCCCATTGGAACATGATTTCACAGACCTTTTTGTTAACATTTTACCAAATTTCCTCTTAGAAGTATGTTGGTTATAGATTTTATTCTGTGATACAATTCACCTGTGAAAACCAGGGACAAGTCTGTATTCACTTGCAAAATATTTGTTTCTGTATACTTGGACAGTTCTTTGCATGTACTCAGGTAGCAATCAGTTCCTCAGTTCTTTGCAGTCTTGAGGACTTAGTAGTACTATCTAAAGGCATAAAGTCCACAGGGATTGAGTAGCCTCGATCCAGTTAATGTAGAAAGCAGACAGCAGAGATGAAAGATGGGAGAAGTAAGAGGAAAAGCAGAAAGGAGCTGATACAGCCAATTTCGTTATTATTTTTTTAAAAAGGCAGGGGGGAGGTGTGCAGAGAACAAGTTCATTGTGAATCCTAGAACTAGTGGAATACACTTCCACTGGCAGGTTTAAAATGAAGTGCGTTCTGAAATGTTGATTAATATCCACAAGATGTCCTGAGACTAAAGGTTTAGAAGGATTCAGAAAACAAATATAGGAAAGATAAAAAAGGGATCTATAGATGTTCATTAAGCACCAATGTACCACTTTTGGTTCAAGAACCACTTTAACTGTTAGTGCCTGGAAATGGGAAGAGTGTACTGAATGAAGTGCTGCTGAAGCCTTGCCCTGCTCCTAAAATCTGTGAGCCAGCATGCAGTGCTGGCCCCTTGTAGGCTGTAGGCAGATGCTTTCTGCAAAGTGTATTTGATTTTTATGTTGCAATACAAACAGGTTCGACCATGTTCCACTGGTGACACCAAATGGAGATGTTTTGATTCAAGACCTTAACTTTGAGGTAAACTGGGTTGCTTGTTCTTCATATCACAGAAAACAGTATTGATGGCAAATTCTGAACTGAAGACGATAATTTCAGAGGTGATCTGATTTACCAAAAAGTAGCAAAAAAGGGAGATGCTTATATGGTGTGCTTAAATCTGAGCAAAATGAAGTTAACAGCATCACAGTTACATGAAGAGAAATTGCCATCTGTGCAAATGGTAAGCATAGTCTGGGATGGTGTCTAGTATCAGTTGTTCAGACTGGATATTAGGAAGAAATTCGGTACAGTGAGGGTGGTGAAACACTGGAAGAGGTTGCCCAAGGAAGTCATGAATCCCCACGTCCTTGGAGTTGGATGAGGCCTTGAACAACCTGGTCTAGTGGAAGGTGTCCCTGCCCATGGCAGAGGAGGGTGAAACTGCGTGGTCTTCAAGATCCCTTTCACAGATTCAGCCTAAACTGTTCTGTGAACCTTAAGTTTAGTGTGGAAAAAAAGGAGTTTAAAAAAAAAAGGCAGTATTTGCCAAGAGATGTTTTTATTGTAACCAGCATGTTTTCTTCCAACTGCAATTCATGCTAAACTCATTTGTAAAAAAAAATGTAAGTATTGTTGGAAAGTATTTATTGTAATGTCAGAAAGTATTGTGTGCATCATTGTTTGTAGAAGCTTCCAGCAATACTTTCTCACTACTCTTTTCATGTTTTGGCTTTGCATTTCTAGGTTCGCTCTGGTGCAAATGTTTTGATTTGTGGGCCAAATGGCTGTGGCAAGAGCTCACTTTTCCGTGTTCTTGGTGAGGTAAAGCAACTTTTCTAAGTGGGGGGGAATCCAAAGTGCTGTTGTAACTGGACTCTTAGTCACTTTTCAACTTTTTTCTTGTGGCAGTTGTGGCCTTTGTTTGGTGGGCGTTTAACAAAACCTGTAAGAGGAAAGTTGTTCTACGTTCCTCAGGTGAGGCAAAGTACTTGGAACTGACAGTGGCGTTCTCCTTTTTCCTGTTTTCAGCTATGTTTAGAAACATTTCACATACCTTTTTGGTTTTAATTATATTTCAGAGACCATATATGACTCTTGGAACACTCAGAGATCAAGTTATATATCCAGATACTTTAGAAGATCAGAGAAAGAAAGGTATTTCTGACCAGGTAATGAGTTCATTAACCCTTTGTCTTGCATAAAATGAGCAATGCTTCAGATGGAAGAATAATAAAAGCAGAGTTTTCAGTAGCACTCTCAGTATTTTTCAGAGTTGATAGTACACTGGCATAGTAACATAACCTCAATAACTATTCTCAGTTGTTTCTTTGCTAAATTCCTTTCAGCTCTGTCTGTCATTCCTGTTTCATTAAAAGGTGCTGAAGGAGTACTTGGATAACGTCCAGCTGGGTCAGATATTGGAACGGGAAGGAGGCTGGGATAGTGTTCAGGACTGGATGGATGTACTCAGCGGGGGAGAAAAACAGAGAATGGCAGTATGTCTCAGAAGCATAAATACAAAAACAAATGTAATCTGAATTGTATGCTAATTTTGTCTACTAAATATCAATACTTGGAAGAATGTCCAAAACTATGGAATACCTGAACACTGAGAAAGCAACCTAAAATAGTGTCTGTTGTACTCAAAGGAGTACAATAGGAGTACTTCATAGGAAATGTTGCCATTTTGTCATGCCTTCCACTGAGATCCTATGAATAAGTTCTAAAGTAACTGGTATTAAAACAATCAATAATTAAAGCTAATACACTGCTCTCAGATCTTCAGGCTTCAGTGGGGGCTAACCAGAAAAAAAATTTTTATGCTACAGTAAATTTTTGTGTACTAATTCTTAGTTTAATTTCCAACGCTGTGCATAATTGTTTGTAGTTCTGTATCCACAGCAGCTTTCTGGTTTGCATTCTAGATGGCAAGGTTATTCTATCACAAACCCCAGTTTGCCATTCTTGATGAGTGCACCAGTGCCGTCAGTGTGGATGTTGAGGGCTACATTTACAGCCACTGCCGAAAGGTAAACTTGCTCTTGCTTAGAATTACATTTCTCTATGTTAAGAGAAAACGATAGAGGGTGCACTCTGCCTTTTGCAGATAGCCGTGACAACAAAAAGCTGAGAAGGGCATGCAGAGGCCCTTTAGGCATACTAGAATTCAATAATTGTTTGGCAGTCTTAGGATAATGTAGGTGTCCATGTGAACTCTGTACATCAGAGAACTATTACTAACTGCTGAGTAAATCTTGCTTTGCCAAGTAAACTGTTAGAAGGTCCAATTTGAGACAATTTGATCTTCACTTAAAAAGCTTCTTCACCTGAAGCAGTAGAAGCAACAGGCTGGAAATCAGCATTTCCCTAGTCTGGGAAAGAACAGGCTTGAAATGACAATGTTGAGTAGCAGTATTCTCAGAACAGTAATGGAGCAAAGCTGTGCATCCACTGAAATACTGAGCAGAGCCTTTGGTAGTAGTAAATTGACACTAGATGAAGACTGTGGAAAACTGAACATTATTTCTTGAAATAAATTTCATGTCAATGCTGTGACCATTTTCTAATTGTTTTGCATATCCTTGTTACTCTGTTAGCTGGAATGTTCATTTGTACTTTTGTTGTAGAGTTGCTGCTGCTAAGTGGATAATGTGTGCTCCTGAAAAATAGAATTCCTGCTTAATCTGTCTCTGTAGATAGGAAAAAAAACATTACCGTGTTTTATCTTCAGAGCCATTTTGTCCTTTAGTTGGCGTTGCCAATAAGGACATAATTCACTGAGTTGCAAGGAAACAAATGAAGTTTATTCACTTTTAAATTGTCACTTTCAGTTTATAATTCATTAATAGCTTTTGCAGTTATTTTAGCTGTTAAAGCAAACTTAATTTAATCATCGGGTTTGTTGTTTTACCTGCTTCCTACCTTACCTCCTTTACCCAGTTCCTTTTATGGAATCAATTAAAAACAGTAAATCTATCTTGCTTCTATTTACTGCAAAATCTTGCATTAAGCCTAGGTCTGTGTACTATTAATAACAGAGTCTAGAAGTTAATGTTCCTGAATTGAAGCTTTATGGCTGCTGTCACACTGTAAAAGGAAGCAGCTGACCCATGAGACAAAATCCCTTACTGTAGGCATTTTGTTCCTGCAGGTTGGCATCACTCTCTTCACTGTCTCCCACAGAAAGTCCCTCTGGAAGCACCATGACGTAAGTAGCTTGTGCTTTTGCTAGGAATACCAGTAGGTGGTAGGGGTTTGCCTTTTGACTTTCTATCAGGTGGACTTTCTAACTCAAGGTATTCTCACCCTAGTAGGTCATGTTCTGTTGTTTTTGTGGGGTGGGGGTTTTTCTTGGGTTTTGTGGTTGGTTGGTTATTTTGTTAGCCTTTTGTTTTTAATGTCATAGCCTAGTTGCACTATTTAAAATATTTTCATGCTTCTAGCTATGAAGGGCAAAGGAACCAAAAATCCTTAAATGTATCTCAGAAATATGAAACACTCACTAGACGTTTAAGTGGTCTTTCATAGCCTCCCCCCCAAAAAAATCTCCTTTGAGCCAGAATCTAGTAAACAGATACATTGAAAGCAAAATCTCCATGTTAATATACCTGTATATTAAAAACCCTTTCTCTCTAATCAATACATGCACTTCGTTTTTTGCAAGGGAAGATTTCATTGTTGTCATTACTCTTTATGGAGAAAGATTCTGTGTGTGGGGAAAAATACTGCATTACTATGTAGGGATGAATGTGTACCCTAAGTTTATTGTCACAAACCCCAAGATGGCAGTGTTAAGTGTGACCACTAGCACACTTGTGATTAAAAAAAACCCCAAAGCTAAGCCAGGCAAACAACCAGTTCAACTCTTTTCCAGAGACAACCAAATTTAATAAAACATGAGATGGGAGAACTTATTCCCTGAATTTCAGCATTAAAACTGCTTCAGAATGGAATTTATTTAGACATTTATGGGCCTGATTGGTTTTAGGTGGTCAATAGCAGATGTTCTTTTATTGCAGTATTACTTGCATATGGATGGCAGAGGAAACTATGAGTTCAAGAAAATAACTGAAGACACAGTGGAATTTGGATCTTGAAGTCAGGAACTGCACTACTACAGAGACTGCTGATGACAGGAAGTGTGTGGAATGGCAGACATCATACAGTAAAACTACTCGGCTTGTTTTTTAAACAAATTAACTAGGATAACTCAGAACAGGCTCTTAAGCATTTACTATTATGTAGGATATTGCTAATTGTGTATATGTTGGTTTAATTATTGATACATACTAAGAATGTCCTTATTCTTGTGGTTTAAAAACCTGCCTAAATTAAATTGGGCTTAAATCGATGTAACCTGATTCATCCTGGGATGCAAACCATTTGAAATCAGCTGATTTGACTTTTGTAGACCTTCTTTCCCTTCAGTGAAAAGCCCTGTTAAAATTAGGGTTCCTACCTCTCTTGCTCCTGCAAAGCAGTCTTGGATTTTTCCTTTGTTCTATGCATATTTCTGAGTTCTCTCACGTGGTACAGGATGTTCTCCCGTTTTCAGATCTGTGCCCTGCTCAGTGAAAGATCCTTTTCCTTGACTAAGCCTTCAGCTGTGGCCAATACACCCTTGCTGTTAAAGGAGGGACTGGACCTAGCAGATAACACTAACTTATCCTACTAAAAGAATTAAGCTTGTTCTTTGAGTTTTCATTTCTCTTTAACATCTGTCAGTCTATGTAATTGTCTCTGCTACTCAGCAATCCCATTCTCTTCCCAGTCAGCAAGAGTTTCCCACATCCCAGCTGCCCTTTTTCTGTCAGAGGAATACTGTGGTACTGAAGAGTTGCGAAGAGGCTGAGGGAGGGAAGGACTGACCAAAAAAAATGGGGGAGGAAAGAAAAATGTTTCTTGTACCAAACCATCCTGTGTGTGGTTTCAGTTCTGAGGAAATGAAACAGAAAATGTGGATGAGATCATTCTTGAAATCAGTAGAGGTTGGAATGAACTATGAAACATTAACCTATGAAGCAGCACACTGTTTGTCCCCTGCCTGTTCAGTCCTGTGACACAGCACTTGTTTGGTCCAAGGTGCTCTTTTTCTCCCTCTTCAAAAACCCAGATCTCCTCATGGTTTTAGTTGCCATTATTACTTCTGATTGAAAGAAGGGATTTTGTGCTTGCTCTTCCAGGCTGTAAAGCCTGAAATTATGTTTTTAATCTTCACCTTTATTCTTTTATTCTTCATGAGGTTTCTTGATTTCTGACAGAAATTATTTCCCGCTGATTCTCACTGTTTAAGGATCTCTGGTCCCTGCTGGGTTTCTTCTTCTGGCTGCCAAATCTTGAAACAAAATTCTTTAGTTTACTGTAACTGGGTGATTACTGTGGTTGCTGTCTGACTTTCACAAGCGTCAATGCAGCAAGGTGATTTTTGTGATCAGGGAATAGGAAGCCAGAACTTAACTGAATCACTGTTTAGGTTTGGAAACAAAAATTTACAGTGCAGTGAAGGTCTAGTAGTTTTTTAGTGTTCCATTCAGGATACAATAGAGGAATGCGCTACATGAAGGCATGCATAGGATATGCAGTGAATCTGCTCTTTGTGCATCTTTTATCAAGGGTTCAGATTAAAAGCAATCCACCTTTTTTATAAAATGGATGTGGACTTGGTTGCACTGCTCTCTGTTCATTGTCACCCAGTTTGATTGTCATCAGCATTCACCTGGAAATTGCTGCCTGTTTATGTTTTTCCTTTTATTCTGGCCCATACCTGCCTCTTGTACTATTGTGTCATAGTACTCAAAGGCAAGCAGCTATCTTGGTATGAAAATCTTGTGACCATGGTACATTCACAGTATCATGCGTCAATGGACATCAAAAAAAAGCCTCTGTGAAGCACAGCATACTCAAGAGAACAAGGGACCTGAGTACATTGTACTTGAGCCACAGGAAGGCAAATGGGCACCTTGTTTTACAAGGGTTTTTTTTGCTATTCACTCAGATTCTTAACATCAGCCCTGCGGTTGACAGGTGAGCTGGTAGTCCTCTTTTAAATAACTGTGACCAGAAGCATGTCAAGACAGTTTTTTGTGGGTTTGGCTTGGATATTTTGGTTTTTTTAAAGTTCTAGCACAAATGCAACTTCCACTGGAAGCGATGTTTTGGTAGGCTTTTAGAGAGGCAAGGAAAAAACAACCTCTAAAATGAGAAAGTTGCTCTTATTCTTGTGACTAGGGCAGACTTTGCAGTGGAGTAGTGAACCTGAGACATGTGAAAGTTTTTTTAACACTGACAAGCAAAGCCACATGCAGTGCACTTATATAGCACCCCAGCAGTTGGTCCCAAGGTACTTTACAGTTCAACTGGTTGATAACAGTTTTGCATAATCTTGGATTGATTTCAAAAACTAAAACCAAACCAAAATATAAAACCCATCTCCATCATTGAGGAGGAGCAGGCTTGCCTTCAGATGCCAGGAATTCATTGAAACTGAGGATGCTGGTAGCTCGTTAGAGACAGGACTTAGAGCTTCTAAAAATACTAGAAGGAAAGAAAAATATTCTTCTGCACTTGACTGTAAGAGGGACTTACAGGAAAGGTATGAAACAGCACAGTGATTTAGAAAGATCTTAAAAGGCCTTACATTAAAGTACTTTGAGGTAGACTTGGCCTAACGAAAGATTGTCAGTCTGATGAGAAGTGTCCAAGTCTCAGGTCTGTTGCAGAATTGCACTATGATGCTGTATTTTAGTTCCTAGGTCTTTGTAATAGCACAGGTTGGAGGTTCTTAAGTTGGGATTCTTAGTGAGACAGAGTACTGGTGGATATTTTCAGTCTCAGACTGTAGGTGCTTTAAAGATGGTACTGGTAATAGTCAGCTGGCTGTATTTCAGCAGTGATGGGAAACATTCCTGTGTGTACATACTGTAAAGTGCTTTGGAGGGGGAAATGGCGCTATATAAATGTAAGACATTAAGTGCCTCTGAAATAATAAATCTAAAGAGAAAACAAACCTGCATGTTTCCTGGTTATTGGTGATGCTATTAGGAGAGGAAAAAAAAGAGCTATGTTGTGAACAGGATGTTTAGTACTTCATATTTGGAGCAGTGTGAAGTCTGTTCCTTCTTCAACTACAGGCTCTCAGCTACCCAGTTAATTCCCAAGGCTTGGTTTGCATTGCGTAGCACAAATGTACACAACCTGAATTCTTTCTGTAGAGGGAAAACATGACTTTATGGAACAGTAGAACTGAAACCTCAGAGCACCACATTCACCCTCCTTTTCAAGCATCAATCTTTTGAGGATGTTCAGCAGCCTTGGACCAGTACTTCTGAACATTTACTAAAGCTGCAGGCAGCTATCCCCTCTGCAAAATACAGTCTTTCTTGAAGGACATACCTGGGAGGTGGTGGTGCTTACTACAGTAGCACAAGATGGAATAAGTTCCAAAGTGAACAGAACATGACATGTCATCTTCTGTCCTGAGTGCAGAGTGTGCTTCACTCTGGAAGGAAGAGGTTTTTCTTAAAACAATCAAACAATAAAAAACAAAACAACAGTGAAAGCCACCAGGAAGTTGGCAGTGTAAGCTACATCCTTGCCAATAGACGTTGCAGGGATGATGCTTGTCCAGATGTGGCACAGTGAGTGGACCAGCTGGATGGACAGTCCAAATGCACCATCTGGAAGTGCCTTGTACTACAAGAAAGTTCTGGCTGTATTACCACTTCATTAGCTCTGCACTGCACACTGGAGAAGAGAACTAATGAGAGGCAAAGCATCATGGAGTCCTACCACAACTCTGATTTGGCAGGTATTGGCAACTGAAATGACTTCTTGTGCTTCTGCAGAACAGAGAATTCAACCTTTGTGTTTCCTAAATCTGTAGAGAAGAATTAGCCTGTAACTTAGGACTGGAGAGAAAACTTACACTGATTCTTCTATAGGGTTCAGCTCTGTACACTCCCCAGGTACCATTGCATCACCTGGTCCCTTAATGTTCTGAAGTGGTCTACAAAGGCAAAAAACCACTAAAATTGCCTGTCACCAAGTCAGGAGTTAGAAACACATTCTGAACATCATAGAAAAGTAATTAGAGATACTATGAGATGTCTATAGAAACATTCATCATCATCTCCTGAAATACAACTGTGAAAAACAGTAAAGGGAAGAAGTTTCCTTGGTTTTATAGAAAAAACAAACAAACCCACCAACCCACAACTTTGACAAATAAATCAGCAGTGTGCAAGTTCAAATAGCTGCAGTTTCTTGTCTGAATGGGTGCAGTGGGAGCCTTGGGAGAAGGTTGGTTGGGTTTTCCCTTCACATGTTTTGGTTCCAGGCTCTTCCTGGTGCTCTGGATCCAGTCACATTTTAATTAATGGCTTAAAGTTCAGCTGGAAGTATAGAAGGGCTCTGCACATCACAGGCTACTATGATATGTTTGTTTACATGTTCTGATGAAACTGCTCCTATTGTGTACATTCAGACATACAATGAAACTGGTTTAATATTCAAACAGAAACATAGCCGAGCTGGAAGCAATGTTAGGGGTTCTATTAGAACCTTAGGAAAACGTTAATTGTGAAAGCTGCTCAGCACCCTTTGAACTGCTGCTTCATTTTTTCCCCTTGTAAGCAAAAGTGGGAACAGAGGAGAAGCAGCCTTGATCTTCATGGACAGGAGCTGTCCTAAGGGAGTAATGTGAAAATCCATGAGAGATTGAAAGCTTAAATAGAAATAATGTGCCTAAACATCTGGTGCCTAAACATTTGGAAACTAAAGCTACTTTGCCAGTAATCCTGCAATGAATGCAACAGTACAACAATAATCATCCAGCTGGCACTTCAAAATGGGAAAGAGTGGGACCTTGGACACGACTTCTGTGGAATGTATCTCTCACAAACCAGGCTTTAAAAAAATCACACTCACTCTTGCACTAGTTAGGAACTCCTGTTCTGGTGACCCTTTGGCATGTTCCAGCCATAAAGATGAAATACAAGTGTTTTTAATGACAAAACCTCTTGTGCCATAGTGCCTGGTCCCCTTCCCCACTCCTTCTGTCCACAAACCAACATACTCATTCTTCATGTGTCCCTGAACCTGGAAAATCAGTGATGTAAACATGTGATGCCACATTCTAACCCTAACCCACATCCACAAAGTATGGCACACCCTATGACCACTCCCCCTTAATTTGATCCCAAACACTAACCCCTAAACCCTAACCATCATTCATGCAGGATGGCATGCCTAAACCTTAACCCAAACTCTAAACCTTAACCTCTAAGCCTATCCCCCTAACCTTACTCTTTAATCTCTAACCCTTAACATGAACCTTAATCTAACCTCCAACCCTTAGTGTTAAGCCTAACCCTATCCTTAACATCTAACCCTGATTCAAATAATGACAGGTTTTACTGGAAGAAGTCACCTCAGAGGGAAATCTTCCTCTGAACTTCCATCATTCAGCTACAGTTGGAGGCAGGAGTTGCAGGAAAATATGTTTCTTCTGGGTCCTTTTGGGGGATTCTGTCATAGGCTATATGGGCTACACATGAGCCTGTGCCTGAAGAAGGGTTCCAGTAGTGGGAAAGATGGAAGGAAGGTATCTGTAGCACATGTGTCCTGGTGGTCACAGCCTGCTGCAGAGCACTGGAGAACACAGCCTGGCCAGTAAGGGCAGACAGCTTGGTGTGACAGTTTGGGTTTGCCGGTGGAGGCATCCTGTGTGAGACAACATCTGCCGTGGTGAGTAACACTACACCTGATGGCTGGGGAAAGATTTCCACCTGACCAGTTCCTGCTTCTGTCCTGCCTAGCAAGTGGTTCTGTCTCAGTTTTCCTGTCTTTCTCAAACAGGAACAGCAGGACTTCTCCCTCCTTCAGTGACACAAGCTGCAGTAAGTGTGGTTATCTGTGTGCCATAAACACTGTGGAATCAGGCTTCTCAACTGATGCTTGGCTCTGCTGCTGTTGCAATGCCTCATGGTATATTGCAAGGATTTGAAACTGTAGCAACCACAATTAACCTGCAAGATAATCAGCGTTACAAAACTGAACTGGGAGGATAATCTATCGCAGCTGCTGTTTTAGAGGGGTTTGAGTCTGCGTTTGGGGTTAGATATGAGGCCAATTTTGAAAGTTTTAAATAATTTAATAATCTATACAAAGATGGTTTCCTCCAAACTTATGTACAGTTAACCCACACAAATTCTTTGTACGCGATTAGTGAAACTATTTTACAGAATGTCTATTTACAGCAGGATTAAGCAATTTGTTAGAGGTTTGGAAAGGTCCTGGTCCGAGAGTCTTGTGGCATAAAGTGCCACGGGTAAAGTCAATGAAGTTCCTTAGCTACTCAAATCGAGAGAGTTCAATTACTCAGTAATTTGAAGTCTCAGTATCTGTGGTCGCAAAATACGTGTAGCGAGAGCCACGTGGTTGATTCCCGTGGACCTAATAGTTCAATACGGATTTTGGGGCGCGCTGTCTGAGAAGACTCCACGGGCCTCATAAGGCTGATGCAGCAAGCTGGAGCGGCAGCGAGCTGGAGCGGCGGCCAGCCAGGAACGCCTTGGTCGATCGCCCACTGGATCGGTGCCGAGTACCGTGGGACAAAGAGTCATGTATAGCGAAGAGGTAGTGGCCCCAGGCAACGAAGAGGCTGGGAGAGGTGAGCGGAGGAGGTGGCAGGAGGCACTTTGTTTACCTGAATCGCCGTATTTATCAGATGTGGGCCGAGATTGATGGTCCTTTGGCCACAATATTGTCCAATAAGCATCTGGCAGCAGGCCAAAACATGCCAAATAAGGAAGGGCCCATAAGTCTGGTACCCCCAAATATGGAAAGAGCGTAGGTGGGCCACACGCTAAGCGCGTGGGCTTATACAACCTGTTTACATCAACCTTATATAACCAGGGCAGGCCAGACTTTATGGCACCAAGGCTGTCGTGATCCCTTTGTCCGTTTAATGTGTTTACCTCTGGTTTGGGCAGAAAAACACGTTTGGGCGGGAAAACATGTCCAGGCAAGCATATATGTATATATATAAGCCTATTTGGGCCTATGTGGCCCTCCACCACAGCTGCTTGTTGTCTGTTACTTAATGCAGAAACACTCTCCTGAGTTGCCACATAAGCGAGGACCCACGTCAAGCTTCTCATCAGAGTCTTATCATTACATACCTCTCAGCAGCAGCTTCTCAAGTGGAAAGCTGATTCTGCTAGAACTAGATGAGGTAAGCTCCTTGTCTCCATAGCTGTCATAGCTATATTTATGAAGTCCTCTACAGTGCATTTTAAGTAATGACAGTCACTTCATTATCTGTAATGCTGTTCGGGCTGGCAGAAAGGCAGCAAGCCGGCATCAACCTTTATTCACTCACATGAAGAAGGTGGCTTTAAAGCAGTGCTGGAGAATGGAAGTGGCTTGTTACAGCATGCAACGTTACTTGGCCGTTTGTACACGGAGGGAGCACATGCACTGTGTTGGAACTGTGTAAACGTTTTTATCCACTTGGAACATCTGGAGACACTTTTCTGCAAGAGATGGCAAGAAGCAAAGCGGCACAGGGCAATCAGGAGCATTAGCAGGAGCGTGCTTGCTTACAGAAACCTGCTCAGGAGATAAGGCAGGGAAGGCAGTGCTCGGGAGAAGCCTTTCCTTGCTCACATCATGCCCTGAGAGGCTGGCGCTGCGCTAACTCCGCTGTTGCAGCGGCCGTGTGTCTGTGCCGTAGACAGGGTCCAGCCTTTCTGCCTAGTGACAATGCCTGCATTCAATAGCTCTCTGTGCCCCCAGATACACGGAGAGTTAAATCTCTGCAGGAGGGATCTGTGTGGGCTCAGTCCGCCGACCCAAGGTACGAGGTTTGCGGAAGTCTGCAATAAAAGGCCTCTTTCTCAGCTGTCTCCACAAGCAACGAAACCACTTTGAAATAGGATCTTGGAGCCCCGTGACCGGTTACTCAGCACTGCTGGGTGATGACATCCTGCAGCTAGGGCACTGGACTGCTCCAGGGCACCATAACTCCCGCAGTAGTGGAGCACTCTTGCCATTGAAGGTACTCGTTTGCATTTCTATAGCTGTTCTTGCTGGCTTTCTTTTCTCTTTATTTCTTTTTTTCCCCCTTTCTCATTATTTTTCTTTCTTTTCTTTACCCCCTTTTTCTTTGTCTTACTTCTTTTTCTCTTCCTTTCCCTCTTTACTTTTCCTTCAATAAAAACCCCTCACATAGTCGAAATAACCCAAAACTCTCATTATCAGTGAAGCATGATCTTAATTTGAAAACCCCAAGACTCTGGTTTTGAGGAGAACTGTGGAAACACGAAAAAAACTGCTAAGTTTTGCTAGCCCAGTTAACGAAAACTAAGTCAGGTCTTTGCAGGGGGGAGGGCAACAATTCATCGATTCCATCCCCCATTGTGAGCTGAGAAGTCAAAACTCTAACAGCACTGCAATGAGACTTAGCAGGATACTTCAGATTTGGATTTCCAGATCTTAAATACTTGGAGTACCTAAACAAACAAAAAAAAAGCTTTAAAATTACCTCAGAAATTTTGACTTTTGAGAAGTCTCGTGGGATGTGTGCTGCTGTCCAGCACAGGCCATTATCTGTGTGTCTATGAGAAGTTAAGGAATAAGACACAGCCGTACTCCATGATCTTCAAGGTCATCTCCAACTCAAATGACTATGTGGTTCAAAGACTGTAGCATCATTTTGTGTAGCTTACAACTATCAGCTGCATGGCTGAGTTTAATAAATGCTGTGCTATATCCCATAGTCTTTCCTGTACCTAGGTACTCTTCTCTCTTCTGAGCTTGGTGCTTTTAGCCGTTTAAGCTTTCCTGGAGCCCAAAAGCCCAACAAAACAGAATTTAGGCCGTCTCCCCTTCTCCCCATGTGGAAAAAAAAATAAGCAGGAGAAGAGAAGAAGGTGTAAACCAACCAAAGAACAGCCTCACACTGATTTGGAAGTTTAAAAGTAATTTTAACAAAAAATAAAAGATATTTAAGGGAAAGGAAGGTCACAGAGTTCTAAGGGAAGGGTAGAGCTAGAGATACACAACCAGGCTGGATGGTAATGGACTCCCTTTGGATGCAGGCCCCCATAGAAGGCAGAGGGTCTGGCCAGGTGGCTAGGCCGGCCCCGGGGCTAGCAAGAGCAGCAGGGGGCAGGAGGAAACGAGCAGGCAGCTGACTGCCTCTGAAGAAGTGTTGTGGGCAGATAGTGCGGGGAGGAATAAACTTTGACCCGGGGGTCACATCCTCCGGGGGAGAGGGGCCAGGTCCCTGCACACTCGGGGTGAGGTTTCCAGTCCGGCCCTCCTGGGCTGGGCTTAACCCAGCACACTGCTGGATGGAGCTGAGGAGGTAGAATGGACGCGATGAGGACATCTTTGGAATGTTTTCAAATGCACTCCCACAAGTTGTTTTTTAATGCCTGTTGTAAGAGCCCTCCTCCATGCAAGGCTCACATACCAGCAGAAAATGCAGACAGCATTTCTTTCACAGTATTCAATGAACAGGTTGGGGGTTTTGAGGGGAATGGGAGTTGTTTTCTCCCCTCTATAAAAAAACGAATTAAAGAACAAAGAGAACGTCCACGTTTACAGGAGCCTTAAAATCCAAAGAAGGTATCTATGGTGCAGTTGAGGTGAAAAACGTAAAGTATGTTCCAGTAAAAATTGGTGGATCGGGATATTTTCTGTTACTTCTCATAAATGTAGTGGATATCTTAAGACACATAAAAAGCTTTGAGATCCATAGCCACTTTGTGCCAATGCAAAACACTTTATTTTGGGTTCTCATTCTCTTATTTTCTTGGGGCCTGTTGCCATCATTAGCAGCAACAAACATCTGCCAACAGTAGCTGCCACCAGTAACTGTGGTTCTCACCTCTGGGCCAGGCTCCATAATGCCCTCAACATCAATGCCACAGGCACGCAGGCACCCCTGTGGATGTGCCAACGTGATTTCTCTAAGGAAATGCCTGGTGTGCTTTCCTGTGGGCTGAAACAACCCCTCACAGGACTGGCAACTGAAACACAGCCTGGGCCTTTCCAAAACCTTTCACCAATTAGTGAAATGTGGCTTTTCATGTTTTCCCCCTTAGGTAGTAGGTGCTCTGGTACTCTGTTTTGCAGTGTCTTGCTTGGACTTCTGGCAGCTTCTCCATACTGCTGTCACAAGATAAATTTCCCTGAAGTATTTTTAATGTAGTCCTGGAATGAATTCTGTACTTCATAAAAAAAAAAAAGTCTTCTTTTCCCAGTCACCTTTATTTCATTAGAAAAGTATAAATTACCATCATAAATACAGGTCTCACCGGTATAAAAATTAATTTGCATTTCTAAAATAAATATTAAAATAGTCAAAGCAATAGGTACCTCCAAATCCCATCACCAAGATAAACTATTCATTTGCCCAGCATTTAATTAAAATGCAGTAAATACTGCTACCTACTCAGTGCTTGCATGAAGTGAGTTGCTACTGACTCAGAACCTGCCAAGTATTTGTTCTTACACTTACTTGGAACCATCAGACTACTTAGTTCAGTTATAGCTTTAGGTGTAGTGTAATCTGGATATGCTTTCCAGATGGATAGCAGCTACCTACTTCAAGAGTATTCCTTCTATGTCACCAGTATAGTAGTTTCAGTTCATTTACCTTTCATTATCTTTATCCAAATAGAAATAGCCCAAGTTAATTTTATCCAAGACAAAACAGCAGCCTCTCTGTCACATATTGGCTAACATCTCATTCCAACAACTAATAATGTTAAAAGCAAGTCAGATCTGTTTCACAGAAACAGAAAGATGATCCTTTCAGCTAGGCAAAGGACACATCTTTTCAAAGTAGTGGTTTTGTCCCCTCACAAGTACCATAATCATCTGGCTCAGGAAGGCCATACTTGCAGAACATCTGTACCTTGTCAAGTCAAAGGTCCATCTAGTTCAGAATCCAGTTCCACAAAGGAGAATAGAAGGCTCTTAGGAAGAGGGCAGGAGCAGGATTAGGCTACTGTAAGATCAGCAAGATCCTCTTACAGCCACAATTAAGTTTTCCTCAGGCAGTATTAAGGGGTTCCTTTTCTCTTGTAGCTTTTGCTTTCTTGCGTTTACACAGGATCACCGGCAGGACGATAGCGAGAGTGATGACCGCAATTGCTACCACTGCTATGATGATGAAGACTTCTGATCTGTATTCTGTACAGGAGGGAACATTTTTTTCAAAATTCCATTATCAGAACTCATAATGTTACAATGCCACAATGTCCCAGAAAACACTCCACTGCTGTAAATAATGCTTTCTGTGGTTTACAGTATCACAGAAGTGGAGTGACCACTTCAGTGTCAACTGAAATTGTTTGAACATGCATTTATGGACTATGGTAAAGCTTGATTTCACGTGGTTCTTTCCAGCTTTTAATCTAGCTTGTGCAGTGCACACTGCCACCACAAGAGTGAGTTAAACCATTCCCCTTACCCTTGCATCACTTCTTTGAAACTAAGTCCAAGTGGAAATTTTTTCTAGATTAGAAGCTACAAAACACCCACAGAGATTTCCATTCAAGTTGTAATTGACTAGAATTTGACTATTGTGATAAACAAACCCAAATATAGATAAGAAGGTTAACTTGAGAGACTTAATCGGCAGTCTTAGAAGGCTTTTCTACTCTGAGTGTCAATATTCTTATCTGCTGGTGATGAAAGGCACTACTGCAGTGGGATGTTATTTAATAAATAGTGATGAATTAGCTTGAATAAAGTGCTTGTCAGATTGTTTGTCATAAATTGCACTGGCTGATTCACCAACCACGCTCCCGATGTATTTACTGCTGAGCATGTTTATCTGCCAACCTCTAACCTTGTGATAGAACACTAAAGAAAGTCCTAGTCTCATCGTCTACTTTTGAGAAAATAGCTGAAGCTCAGCTCAAACTACGAGTCCATGTAAATGCCTCTTAGATAGGGCTCCAGCACTCCTGTTTCACAGTTAATCCTTCCAACTGTTACTATGGAACCTGCTATTGGAATGACCTACCTGGAAAAGATAATCAGAACACAAATAAAACCACAAAAAAACCCACAAAAAACCCCAAACCAAACCAAAACAAACAAAAAAAACCAATGCTGAAGGCGTATGAGATCTGAAGCCTAAGTGACAACCATCAACTCAGACACTAAAACTAATCAAACCACTTTAGCAAGACACTCAAAGCAACCTCTAGTAGCCAAACACGGTGCACATGTAATGTGGGATCTTCCCACGAGTTCAGTCTGTGTCCTATCACTTAGACCAGCAAACAGTTTATTTTAGAACGTGGGTGTCATAATTTAAAGAGGTATAAAAACCTACTGAGAATTGAAGTCTCTATTTGTCAGCATGCTGAAAGCTGTAAGACAGACATAAGCAGGTACCTACCATCCAGGATATTCCTTCCCACACTGGTACAAAGAACCAGACTTTCCTGACCATTCCGGTTCTCTCTGCGGGAGGGAATGATGCCCTGGATGTAGAAGCAATAGTTATTTGTGCTGTCGACGCTCACTTCAAATGTATGGCTTCTTGAAGTATCATCTTTCTGGGAAGGAAAACAAAAGAGATGTCAGGAAAGTGTTCTTTGCAGAAGCGTTGGCACTTGAAGGTAGCAGGCAAATTGTGCCACTATCCCTTAGCTACACCGCATGTCAGAAGCAGAGCTGGACCTTACCTTGCCAGAACTTTGATCTTTCCAGTAATAGAGTCTGTATTCCAGGTCATGTTGGAAAATATCCCGAACACTTAGGAAGCTTCCATTAGGAAATGTGTATGGTGTCAGTGGGTCTTGGAACACAACATTCAGTTTGGAACCTTTCTGCTTGTAATTCTGTATCTCTGGTTTTCCAACAACAGCTAAACAACAATTTTAGAATTAAAATCTACCATCGTCTTTTCTACACAGCATCCTCTACTCCCTCCCCCTACCCACTGCTCTCCTCAAATCTATATAAAATTGACAGAGCCAGGATAACACAGTAAAATCCTGCACAAGGAAGAAATACTGCAGGGTTAACACCATGTCCCCTTAGCACCAGCTCCACAGGTTGCTTAAACACACCTCCAGGGATGGTGACTGCAGCACTGCCCTGGGCAGATCATTCCAATGGCTGAGAACCCTCTCTGGGAATATTTCCTAGCATCCAGCCTGAACCTCCCCTGGGGCAGCTTGGAACCATTTCCTCTGCTCCTGTCCCTTGCCACCAAGGAGCAGAAGCTGCCCCCTCCTCCCTTCAACCTCCCTCCAACCTCACTGGCAGGGACCTGCAGAGAGCTCTGCCCTCAGCTTCCTCTTCTCCAGCCTGAACACCCCAAGCTCCCTCAGCTCCTCCTTACAGCCCAGCTGCTCCAGGCACTTCTCCAGCCTTGCTGCCCTGCTCTGGACAAGCTCCAGCCCCTCAATGTCCTTTCTGGAGTGAGGGCCCAGAGCTCAACGCAGCACTTGTGTGGCCTCAGCAGTGCTGAGCAGAGGGGGATGATCCCCTCATGTCCCTGCTCTCCACCCTGTTTCTAACAGAAGCCAGGATGCCACTGGCTTCCTTGGCCACCTACGGAGTTATCCTGAGAGGAAGTTTATGATAAAATGTAATTGGCAATCCTACTTACTCTGATTATACGGTGTAAATTTTTCAGAGACTGCAAAAGGTGGTTCTTCAAAGTTGTCCATCTCAAAGGACGTTACAGACAGTATGTGTGCTGTATAGGTCTCCTTTACATTCCTGACTGCATCAGTAACATCACACTCTGTTTCTGTTGTCTGTATGCACTTTTTCCTGGTGTTAGATGTCTGCCTGAAAAAAAGTAGGAAAGATGTGTTGGTACTCTCCAAGCTGATTCTTACAGCTTTAGATAAGTTGTGCCCCCACCAAAGGTACAGGTTTTCTTCATCCAGTGGAAGTCCTGCAGGTGTACTACACTGAAAAGGAGAAGAAAAAAAAATCTACCCCTACTATCCTGTGCATCTGTATTTCACACTTCAAAGTAGCATCAAATATGAGCCATATTAATTATAGAAATATGCTACTGGGTACATATGTGAATTAAAACTCAATCTTTTTTATGACCTGAACAGAAAACATAACTAGTTCTGATTTTGGGCTTCTCTGCAGCTGATGCCATCACAGGAAATCCCATCTCAACATGAGAAAAGCTTTTTTAAAATGAGGATGCTGGAGCCCTGGAGCAGGCTGCCCAGAGATGTTGTGAAGTCTCCTTCTCTAGATACGTTCAAATCCCGTCTGGATGTGTTCCAGTGTGACCTGCCCTAAGTGGTTCTGTTTTGTGGAGGAGTTGGACTCAATCATCTCTGGAGGTCCCTTTCAACCCCTATCATATTGTGATTCTGTGACTTATTAAAAAAACAACAAACCACAAGATATGCAAGTCACTTTTAAAAGTGTTATCCCTGTTGCCTTAAGAAACATCTGTTGTAGTAGGAAGCTCTGGTGACACCAATATTAACTGTTGAATATGACAACATCTCCTCATTTATGTCCCTTATGCTTGCATCTACACAGGTGCAAATGTCACTAAGAACAAGACAGTAGCAGAATTATAATATAGGTCTTGACAA
Organism: Pogoniulus pusillus; assembly: GCF_015220805.1. Classification (NCBI taxonomy): domain Eukaryota; kingdom Metazoa; phylum Chordata; class Aves; order Piciformes; family Lybiidae; genus Pogoniulus; species Pogoniulus pusillus. Next base: position 13,272,195 of record NC_087271.1, on the reverse strand, counting down.
AAAGCTTGACCCATGCACTTGAGTTTTAAATTATAGAAAGCAGGTCCATTTGCTTGAGAAATCATGGTGAAATATACGGACAAGGCTGTCAGCTCCCCATTTTACTCCTCAATAAGAAGGAACAGAATACAGATTCAGATTAGACTACCACCTCAATTCTTTTCCCTATTTTTTGCTGCTCAACTACTGTGATCTAAGCTGAAAGAGCAAGAGTGCCAACTGTTTGAAAGTTAACAAAGAAGTTTTCTTCCAAGCTCTAAGTCATCTGAGCTCCCTTCCCTTTTCTTTTTTTTTTAATAATATCACAGCTGAGTTAGTAATAATGTCCTAAAGATGCCTTAAAAAGGAACAGGAGATAGGATCTTTGTGATCAAACAAATGTACCCTATAAATGCACACAGAAGCAAATGCTCAAGCACACTTCATCCCTAAGAGCAACTTGTCTCTAAAGGAATGCCTGTGTATCAGAACTTCAGACTTCATTTTTTTTGCAAGCACAACTGGCTGCATTTTAATAAAATTAATTCTGCTAGTAGTGGGATGTTAAGTCTGTGAATTTCACATTAGGCCACTGCATGGGTGTTTCATCCACCAGTAATGAGAGAGCTCTCATTTTGTAGACGGAAGAGACTACAGTACCACATTTTAATTAACATGTAGAACTGATGATGCAGCTTCCCTTTGGGGCATGTTTAATAGTGGTCTATGAATTAATAAAGGAGCTGAGAACAACAAATCTTTATTACTGAACCTCATGGAAACGTTTGTGCAGTATTGAAGAAGGAGTCAGACACCATATAAGGTAGCTACCGTTTATGTGAACAGTATTTCATACCTTACAGGATGACAGAGGAAGTCTCAGCAGAGGTAGATGAACAAAGGTAGTTTTATTATTACCCAGTGAGACAAATTACTCACTGTGATTCACTGATTATTTTTAATAGACTCATATTTATCATACACCTCCCAAGACTAAAGATGAAAGACTCAGTCCAGACACCCTGAAAGAGACAGAAAGGTGAAGGTCTATCTAATACGTGCTATGCCAGACCAAGTTAATTTCCTCAATGTGTGCTGGCCTAGACCTCCAGAGTAAGTGGCCTGCACTGAACCCCAGAACTAGAAACACTGATCTAAAGCTTGACTCTAATTTTTTGAAGCAGGCAAAACCAGAAGCCTGAACCAGGTATTCTTACAGATGGATATAAAGAAGTATTAACAGCTGAGCTGTCCATTCTCCTGAATCCTCACATCACATGTAGGTAATGTCCTATAACATTCAGCCTGTTTGTACCTTCTGCCATTGCCGTTAGTGGAGAGACCTTGGTGCTGCTGCCTACTTACCCGTGTATTTCTACCGTGTAGAAGTAACCTGATGGTTTGGGTTGCCACTGCAGTATAGTTTTAAAATTGATTGAAGACCAAGTTATATTAACTGCTGTTGGTAGCTCTGGATTGCCTTTAAATATCGAAAAGAGAAGAGTGCCATCAGTCATATTACATGCAATTACTGGTTTCCTGCAGTCACTGGCTAAATAAAGCAGTTGCTGTTAAACGCTGCTCAAAAACGTTCTTCTGGGGGAAAAGTCTCTGTCCTGCCTTCTGGGATGATACTCGTCTTGCTAAAGGAATGAGTTCTGGCACACGTGAGAAATAAGAGAAGAAAATTATTTTCCTTCTTGTAACTCTAGGTTGCTGAGCTGCACTATTTGTAGCCCTGTCTAACGCTGCTTTTTTGATCCAAGACCTCTGAAGAAGCTTTGAGATACACATGAGAATGTCCAAGCACCAAATGAATGCGCTGCAGTACAGAATGGCGCTTGGCCCTTGGCCAGTGTATGTCCGGACACGCTCGCACCTGAGGGGGACACTCGGGGCAGGAGAGGCGAACGGGCCGCCGTGGCCCGCCAGGCCGCGCCCCCGCCAGAGGCCACCGCAGCTTCGGGGAACTGCCCAGGAGGAAGTGGGAGCGGAAAACCCCGCACAAGCGCTGTAACCGCTGGAAATCGAGCGTTTCGCTGAGCCGTATCCCAATCGTTTCCTAAGTGCCACCTTCTCTACCTCTCCCCAGTGCCCACTCCCCCTAGTGCCCAAGCATGGCACCGGGGACAAGCAAAAGAGGTAACAAGATGCCTCCTTGCTACCTTGCAGCAGGCGACCCGCGGTGACTGCCCCCGCTCCCCATCTCTGAGGCAGATGTCGTCATTAAGGCTCCCACCTAGAAGCAGCCGACCCCTGGCGGCCCCCTGAGCGTTCCACCTTCCGGGCGCTGACGCGGAGTCGCTTCTGGATCGGGTTCGGGCGAGCGCCGCGCTCCCGCCGCGAGAGCAGCGGAGCCCTCCCTCAACGACCCGGGGCTCCCCTCCTCGGAATCCGGCGTCTGTCAGAGGGGTCGATCCCCGCCGCACCCCAGTCCGCCCGCGGCAGCGGCCCTCCGGTAGCCCACCCGTCGCTACTCACCGGCGGCAGCCAGACGCCACAGCAGGACACTCAGCAGCAGGGCGCTTCGCAGCAGCGCCCGTGTTCCGGCAACGAAGTGCAGCATCTTCGAGGCAGGGATCCAGCGGTTTCCCAGGCAAGTCGACGGGTGAGCTGCCGACGGGGCGGGAGCCGCCGTCTTATATGTGTGGGAGGAGAGGCGGGGAGCCCGGCGAGGAAGGCGGTGGGAACGGCAAGGGTGGGTGGCCGGCCCAGACGGGGTCATGGGGAATAGGAGCGAGGCGGGCGGAACTGCTTAGGCAAGAGAAGGAGGGGAACTTCGAGGAAAGCTTTTCCGTGAGGAGAGGAGCAGCGAGGGAAGGAGCGGCGTGGCCTCGGGCCGCTCCGGCCTCAGAACAATGTTCCCGGGCGCACGCCCATCTGTGTGTGCAAGCACACCTGGACATGCCCGCGGCCCGTGTCTCCCCACCTTCTCGGTGTCCCCTTGTACTTGTTCCACTCCTCGGTTTCCTTCTGTTAGCCGTTGGAAGGCATATCGGTGCAACCGAGCAAGAAACAAGGAGTTACACCCGCTGGACACCTTTGGCTGGCTGTCAAGGCGAGGGGGCGAGAGGTGCAGGCACTGCAACTGCTCTGCTCATCCTGAAAAAGTGGCATGAGGTTCAATAACTTAGGTGCTGTAAATTCTAAAGGGCTAAACATACCTCACCTCACCACACAAGACGTTTGACACGACTGTTACACGAGCTCACAGCCCTGAGGCTCACGCACATGAAAGTGGGAGCCCTGGCAAGGCTCACCTGCCCTGCTAGACCGCGAATAAGCTTCAAGTATTCAGGGATTTGTAGCTCACCTCTCCTGTAAGCCTGTTAAACCTTCCCCTATCTTACATTCAAAAGATTACGCCATTTTCACACAGAACTGGAAATGCATTTTCACACAGTACTGGAAATGCCGGTTTTGCACAGTACTGGGAATGCCATTTTCACACAGAACTGGGAATGCCATTTTCACACAGAACTAGAAATGTCCAGGGATTTGCATGGTGATATTTCGTTGAATACACAAGCTGTAGAGGGAGCTGATTTTCACTTAGCCTGTGATTTTTCTGTGGGGAAGGTGGGAAAGTATAGTAGAACTTATTATATAATTTGGAATCAGATGCAATTTACAGTGTTAAAAGGACTCTTTATTTTGATGCTGATTTATACATGAAAAATACAGGTAGGAGAAGACAAACAAGGAAGATTCATATTTGATTGCCTTTTATTTTCATGATTGAAAAGCATGCAATCAGTTCTGCTGGAATAAATGCAGACAACCGAACTACAATACCCATTCCAATCAGAGTTTGCATTAGATTTCGTATGGTGTGTTCCAAGGTGCCTGAGGTTTTAAACAATCAGCAGACATTCATTAAAACCAGCCATATGCCTTCTAATTTTCCTGCCTTGCTTTTGATCAAATTTCAGCACTGTCTCTGTGCAGCTGTCTGTCAGCATTATATCAGCCACAAAGCTTGCATGCTTTTGACTTTGTGTGGAGTACAGATCTTGTGTGACTAGATTTTCACGTTTGTTGCCTTATAAGATCATAGTGAATTTCCAGAAGACCTGACAAAGATAAACAATACATACTTGTTTAGAGAAAAGAGATGCTTATATAAAGCTTCAATCACCTTTAGGCTCCAATTCCAGTTAATTTCCTTGTACTTAAGTCACAAAAGCTGGGAAGTGGGTCATGGTGGTTTTTTATGGAGATAATGTCAGCACTCCCTTCTCCTGCTCATCCTTCTCACACTTCTTTCATGACCTCCCATACCTGAAATAGATGAGGAACCCTCCAGACCTTGTCCAGACTAACAAGCTTGACCAGTGTTGCCTTTTTCCAGTTTCCAGCAAGCTATTCCAGTGTTTGCTAATGCCTGACTTCTAGATGCTGTACTTCATGTCACAGCATGAAAGGAAGCCATCAGGTTACCAGAGTGGTGGGAAGCAGAGCCTGAGCAAAAGGATGAGTATGGATGAAGCAGTCAAGCAGGGCATGGGAAGCATTGTGTGGGTAGAGGCCATTCTGGCCATTCTGAGGGAAGGAAGTTGAAGGTAAAATCTGAAAGCTGGGGGGGAAGTCAGCATGCCAAGGGAGCTTGTGCAGATTAGGTTGGCAGGGGAAGACTGTGACAGACCAGGCAGAAGCACTGAGATGAGGAACTGCTACTGCTGTGGCCTCTGCTCTTCTTTCTCCTCTTTCACCAACTGTTGGTGCAGATTTGACTGAAGAGTGAGAATTGTTCGGCACTGCCTGACTCCAGACACCAGGCAGGGTGAGAGAAGAGAGGAACCCCGTGCTGCCTGACATGGGCTGATGCCTCTGAACTGGAAGTATTCTCAGCAGCTGATGACGTAACTGTGTCATTCTGATCACATTTCCTGACCACTTCAGTGGTATTTCACTAGCTCATTTAAGACAGACATTTTTCCTCTTATTTCAATGTGTTCCTACGTGCAGGTAAGTATTATGCTGACTTAGAACTCTGCCACTTTGTCTAGAAATTTAGAGTTTGGCTCCCATAGTGGAATGTCAAAATGTAAGCATCGACTCTTCAGAGACACTCTAACCAATTTGGTCATCTTCTGCTTACTTTACAGTCAGCAAAGAAAAATTCCATTCCTAAGGTGAAATCCATCTTATCCTGATATAGGCATCTAAAGCAAGTCATATTCCTCTCTTAAAGCATTGAAGTAAGTGAGACATTTCTATTGATGGAGGCCAGGCTCTCACTGTGGCTCTTTTAGAGTATGTGGGCTGCATGATTTAGATTAGGAGATGACCTCTGCTGCTGTGTGACTTCTTCACTTTGACAAACTTGGTGAAATCAAGATGTATCTGTTTTTAACATATAGAACCACAGAATCATAAAATGGTTTAGGTTGGAAGGGACCTCAAAGCTCATCCAGTTCCAACACCTTGCCATAGGCAGAGACACCTCCCACTGAACTCATCCAGCTTGGCCCTCCAGGGAGGGAATCTGCAACCTCTCTGGGCAACCTATACCAATGTCTCACCACCCTCACTGTAAAGAACTTCTTCCTAACATCTAGTCTAAATCTCCCCTCTGCCAGTGTAAACCCATTCCTCCTCATCCTGTCATTACAAGACCTTGTAAATAGTCCCTTCCCAGTCTTCCTGTAGCCCACTTCAGATACTGGAAGGCCACTACAAGTTGTCCTCAAAGCCTTCTCTTCTCCAGGCTGAAGAACTCCCAACTCTCGTAGCCTGGGCCCCAACTTTCACAGATCTGCCAGATCTCTAAACCAGTTGTCTGGGAGAGAACTACACATAATTTATTGCTTAGCAAAGCGATTTTGACATGGTGTTTTATGGACTAGCCTATATAGTTGTTGGTGTTGAACTGGAATGCCTCACATGGCATCAGGACTAGATCAGTTTCCTTACACCTATAGTTGTGCAAGACTGTAGGTCAAATTTTGTAATAATTATTAATATATTGAAATTTTGTAGTACTATGAAACATTCATCACTCCATGCTAACTTAAAAGTCAGCAATATTGTAGTGACCATGAGAGCAAAATTCACTTGTCTAAGATTTGGAACCACTGGGAGCTTTTCCAATATGAAATAGTTTCTGATATTTTCCCTTTCACTTGGCTTTTCAGATTATTGGTTTGATTGTCTCTGTGACATATATGATTGGGTAATTTACTTATACATTAATTATATTTAATTAGATAAAATATAAGGTTAGGGAGCAATCTCTGACTTGGTACCTGCTTCTCTAAGTACCTTGGCATTTATCTGTCAGAGCTGCTGTATTGAGTGCTGTGCTATAAATGCATGCACAGACTCACAAATACCATTGCCTTTTTATACATTGTGTTTTAGCAGCACTATAATTAATATATTTGGTAAGTGAAAGAATTTTGTTAGGTATTACATATCCATATATAATGCTAGCAGACAGGCTGGGAATTTCAGTAACATAAAATTGCCTTCAGTTTGGTCCCATGGAACCTGAAAGTGGACAACCTGGTCAAGAGGAAAGTGTCCCTGCCCATGTCAGGGAGTTGGAACTGGACGATCTTTAAGGTCCTTCCCAACCCAAAGTATTCTATATACTGTGTGTACCTGGCATAGGTCTTGGTTACTTCGATATTTTTCACTTCCAACCAACTTTCTAAAAGGAAAAGGCTCTTCAAAGTCTTGAATGGAGAGCGAGTTTATATCAACACTTTCTGTATGTGCCTGTAAATACCTTAAAATCATCAATTGATTTATATACATCCTGTGAGTTGTATTGCACCCTTTTTATCCATAGGAAGGAAACTGTTTGCCCACCTCTTCTATGGATATGCCAAAAGTCTGTGGTGGTCAGGAATGTACAATACCCTGATTTTATATTAATTTCTGCTCTTGTGTCAAAATCACTGGATGATGCCTTCTTTTTTCTTTTTAAGCAAAGAAAAATGTCTAGCTATAGAAAGTGTCTATTGAAGAGGAAGGAAGAATAAAGAAAATTAAATTCAGTATGCCAATAAAGTCATCAGTATCTAAATGCTGAGTAAGTTGCTTGTACTAAAGTATGACAGGTGTATGCCAGAGCTAGTGAGAGAGTTGATTAGACACAGGCACTGGTCAAAAGTGACTCAGCTCACTGGGCAGCTCTGGAGTGTACTGTCATGCTGGCTTATTTTTATAGCTGCTAAAAAGCTGCATCTTCCCTAAAGGTAACGTGAATTACAGTAGTAATTACATGAAAGAACTTCAAGTCAGAAAAAGAAATTACATACAGCTTGTGTATAAATGGCTGTGTTGACAAAAATTGTTTATGTATATCTGCAATTAATATATAATGTTGTATAATTAGTTACCAAGTCTCCTTTTTGCTGCACAGAAACTGAATTGGTGTAATTTAACTGCCTAGTGTAATGGAGTGAAGAACCAATGTTTGTAACAGAAAGTAGTGTTTATTCCTGAATTCTCCATGCCAGTGGAACTTCCAGTGTGGTAAATTCCTTGTGCATCTCAAATTTTCTTATTATCTAAACTGCTGTGAATTGTTCTAAGAGTCTAAAGCTACCTTGTGATTTTATAAGATCATATGTAGCATAAGATGGCACTGGGATAAAACTATGTCCAGGTTTCTTACAGGGGGATCACATGGTCAGTCTTAATTTCTCATTGATATTAGAGATCCTGAAGCAAATTTTTGTATGTTTTTTCTTATATCCTGCTTTCAAAATCTGATTTCTCATGCATGCATCCCCTCACTTACCATACAAATGCTTTTAAATCAGACACTAGCAAAAGAACAAATCTTGTGCGCATTTTTGTGTCTGTATTGATTCTGGGATCCAGTGTGGAAATGATGTCTGCTTGGGAGGCAAGGGAGGTGTACTGAGGAGGGAGGCTTTGAGCCTTTCTCACACTGAAAAATTCTGTCAACATTGCTTTGGCATCAGCTCCCAGTTACTGGATGCTTTTCTATTTCTTATTCACATCATGATGTGTGATGCAGATATTGCTTTTCTCAAAACTGTTTTGCAATATTATTGCTTACAAGGGAATGGAACCTACATATTCAGTGTCTGTTATCTTCAGGTGTGGATGCCTTGGGGTGAATAAGGTTGTGGAAGTGAAAATTTGAACTGCACTTGACTTGTTTTGATGCATGGAAGACTTCTGAGAGTGAGTGGCTGTAGTAAATGCCACAGATGCGTTGTTGTGGGTGGCAAGGTCCTGCTATACAAAGCTGTGCTTATTCAAGAGCGATGCTCTCTTGCTAACGGGTGGAGTCGTTCTGAGTAGTAACAAAAGCCGCTGAAGCTCAACAGAAACGATGGCAACAGAGACACTAAATTGTACCATTTCCTTCTGCGTCTAGATGCTTTTGGCTGTCCTAACCAGACTGTTATGAGGTTGAATCTTTATTCTAGGTATTCCACTACAAATGTGAAGTAGTCTCTCACAGTAATTTAATTAGCCCTGAACATCCTAATTACATAAATGAATCTTCCAGTCTCTACGTATCTCTCCTGAGAGTGAAGGTTTTTGTAGTCACATTTAGTGCTCTTTAAAAATATTGGGTGTGAGCATGCCATGAAGGTTAGGCAACTAGGTGGATAAAATAAACAAATCTTCAGGTTGAACAAATATTCACTGTTATTTAGCATATTCTTAGGAACTATGAGAGAGGAAAAGGTAAGCCATACTCTGTTTGATTTAGCTATTACATATTTAATCCTCCTGTAGTACAGCCTCCTCTTTTCATTTGATTAAAACTCCCAACATTCTGTACTAAAGCTAACCAGCAAAATTAAATCAAGAATTTCTTTAATACCCTGCATCTCTGTTCGTTGGCACTACATTACTTTGTTGATGCTAGCTTATTGCTGACTTGGGGGTGAGTGGATAAAAGGTAATTGGAAAATAGATCAACAGAATTATCCTGCTATGGTGGTGTAGCTCTTCTATCTTAAAGCCCAGGCATCTTGATTCTGAAATGATCTTTCCACTTCCCAAATCTGCATATGTGTATCACACCCAAGGAGAGTCAATGAGCTTATCAAACATGAAAACACTTGAAGAACATATCAAAAGTTCCCATTTAGCACTAGAGTATATAGATAACTTTTTCATTAGCATGTGTCATAGAATCACAGAATGCTTTGGGATGGAAGGGACATCCAAAACTCATCCAGTTCAATCCCTCTGTAGTCAGCAGGGACATCCTAAACTAGAGCAGGTTGCTCAGGGGCCTGTCCAGCCTCACCTTGGATATCTCCAGGGATGGGGCCACAACCACCTCCCTGGGCAACCTGTTCCAGTGTTCCACAACCCTCATGATGCAGAACTTGTTCCTCACATCCAATCTAAATCTGCTCTGCCCTAGCTTGAAGCCATTGCCCTCATCCTATCCCTGCAGGCCTTTGCAAACAGTCTCTCTGCAGCCTTGTAGTTCACTGCAGGTATTGACAGCTCACGATTAGATCTCCCTGGAGCCTTCTCCTCTGCAGTCTGAACACCCCCAGCTCCCTCAGCCTGTCCTTGTAGCAGAGCTACTCCAACCTCTGATCATTTTTGTGGCCTCCTCTGGACCTGCTCCATCAGGTCCATGTTCTTCCTGTATTGGGGAATTACACCCTGTGCACCTGTAATGGCATCAGGTAGATGCAGCTTTTCCTTCTCCAGCTTTTCAGTCATTCTGCTCTGTCATATTACTGCACTTGTCTCCTACCTGAAGAACAGCAGCTCAGCAGAGCTGCACATTTCAATTTGTATGTTACTTTAGCTTACTACAAGACTCATCATTGATTGCCTTGATGTTTGGAGGCAGTCTTTAATACTCTGGAAGTTTTCTATGACAGGAAACAGCTGATTTATGATTGTCACTTTGAGCTTTCTATTTACTGAACATATACATGATTATAATCACTGGCATTTAATTATTTTCCTTAGAGAATGAAGCATACCAATGAGAGTTAGAATTGTATTTTATAAAATATGGTCAAAATATGTTTAGGGGCTTTTAAAATGAATAGTGATGCACTGCTTGGAAAAGTACAACTGAAGTCTTATCTGATTCTTTAATAAAATCACAATGGAAGGGATATTATCCAAACATTACAGACATTATCTATTTAACTTGACAGAATTACTCACAATTCAATGAGTAATTAAATATCACTGTACAATTTTTTATATATATATATATACACAATAATGTGAACTAGACACAACAGTTACTGAAATTAGTGCAAGTGTCAGACTTGACAATTTCTTTTAAAGGAACAAAGAAAGACCTTTGATTTGAGCTCAGAGTTCATCGTCATGACAAGAAAATAGGATTTTTTTTTCTTCCAGATGCCTTGAGTGAAAGAATTATTTGATTCGTGCTGGTTCTCTGATGCCAGTTAGCATTGAGAAAATGTTCCCTGCTGCTTCAGGGTACTTGTCAACTCAAATCACAGAGGCCAGCATACAGACCTTAACATTTTAGCCCTGACCAAAAAAAAAAAAAAAACCAACCGTGTGAAGATAAGCACATAGCTGTTGCTAGTCAGCATCTTAGCTGTCCAGTATAATGTAGGAGAAGCATCTTAGGAGAAGGTTGGAAGTGCCATACACTGGTCTTTGCAGACACATTCATCCCCTGTATTGGAACATCACCAATGAATTTAACTCAGCCAGCTTTGGACAAGATGATTGCAACACCAGCGGGTACTAAGGTATTGCATTCCTACGTGTGGAGCAATCCTCCTGTAGCAGCCAGCACCCAAGTGCATTCTTTCACCGTATCACTGAGAGCAGTGCTGCTGAGGGGAAACTTCCAGTAACCCTCCTGTATGCCCTTTTCCAGCAGCAAAGCTGTATACTCTGCAGCAAAGTGCTTCATATTGACCCCTGATTTTAAAACTACCGTGTCACTGTATTTTGTATTTTAATGTGTTAGGGGTCATCTGAAGGTCTCTTGTGTAGCTGAAATGCTGCATTCCGGCCTGTTAGCTTTGACACCTTGCTGTTTGAGTAGCTATGTTTGGAGCTTTGAATGGAATGTGAAGCACACAGAGGAAATAGGTTCTTAGGTTGAACGTTTTCAGTAGAACAAAAGAAAACTAACAGTGATGAACATTGACCAGTCTCAGTTTCAAATGCTTTTGTTCATGAAGAATGTCTGCTTCCAGATTATTCTATTAACAGCTAGAGACAGCACAGGTTTTTAAATTTGAAAACCTGATTTTCAGTCCAGTCATGATTCCTCTTTCTGTATAGTATTTAATTTCAAAATAACATCTGATCAGTTTTTGTTTCTTAGTATCAGTCCTTCATCTAAAGTACACTGGACTCACAGGGACATCTTGGACAATGTGTCTCCTTACTTCCTGATTCAGTTCCATTTCATTTAAATGCGGTTGGCATCTGATTGATACAACTGTTAGTATAGGAGGAAAAGTACATTTCATATAAAGAGAAAATACTCCTTGGCTACCTGAGACATCTAAACCACCCTCCTGTAAGCCTCCAATTGCAAACGTAGACTTCTCATCAGTAAGTAGTACATCTGCTGGTGGCAGGGGCCCTGGTCAGTGGAAACTTCGAAATATCATTGCTTAGGTCTTTTCCAAATGCTGCACACTTTAGCACTTTAAACTGTTTTGTTGACTCCAAACTAGCTTTCTCTTAGACAAAAAATATCAGAACTGTGTGCTCTTTTAATAGGATCACATAGAATAAGCTATAAGAGAAATTAAAGTGCACATTCAAATTCTCTGCTCGTTCTTTCCTGCATAACCCAGTCCTGTTCTCTAGCTTCTCCCCACAATCTTTCGTGGCTTGTAATAGACTTTACAAGAGTCAGTTTAGGTCCCTACGTTTACTTCCTGAGCTTCTCAGCAGTCCTTCATTCTCTGCTTCTCTTTGCTATGTCTCTCATCCTGTTTCTCCCTTTCTTTTTATACAAGACACAATAAACTGGAAACAAGCAAATGATGTTAATTATGCAATAGAGGTTCCTTTGTAAGAAGAATTCTAAAATTATCTCGGACACTACAGGCTCTGAGTTTTGTGGCTAATCATTAGTTTACAGGCGTTTGCTTATCTTTCCCTGTGGGACCCCTGTGGGACACTTGAACCAAAAACTTGTAAGTACTTGAATAGGGAAGTGCCACAACCAAATGGCGTGGATTGTCACCTAGTAACTCCCAGATTTTTCCAAGCTTATAAAGCAGGGTCTTGAGACCTTTTCTAATACTGGTACAAATATATCTAAAATAATTCCTGGTAAGATGTTAGGGTGAAATTTGTGAAGAAAAACCATTTTTCCTGTCCAGAATGTTGTAAACTTAGAGGAGTGTTATCTGTAGAATCCTTGTAAGCACTTGTCCATCTCGGACACTGGTGAATGAGAGAAGACATTAGTGAAATCAGCTGAGGGATGGGTAATGCTGCTCTGAAATCTACCTGTTCCACAGAAACCACTCTTATGTGACATCCAGTGGATGCCTGGACCCACTTCAATAACAAATACTGTGATGTGGAGTAAGAGCATGCAGAAATGGAAAACCACAGATTTTCCAGGTTCTTCCTCTGAAGAAATAGCTCTTAACCATTTTCTGCATCTGGGGTTCATGTTCTAGAAGAATTAGAGCTTGGGTATTGCCTATGGGCACACAGTTGAACAAATTTTCCCTGAGAATCAGGTTTTTCTGAACAGGATGCACAGGAAATGAGCCTTCAAAAGAATTGTCTACTCATCACCACAACCAAGAGGTTACAGTGAGTAGGACAGACTACTACTCTCCTGAGATCTCCAAGCTACAGTTGATATTACTATGCTCTTAATTTCCAAAGTAGCCTCTAAATCACCATGTAGCAAGTTATTTACAAGATCTGCTTACAAAAATTAAAACAAGCTCAGCATTTCCATCATCGCATTTGACTCGAATGGCATTTAATATGATTTTCACATAACAAAGTGCAGTTGAATTGAAAATGTGTCACATTTCAGAAACACAATGGTTGTCAGGCCAATAAGCCTGATGCTCAAGGAGTATGCAAAGCAAGGGCAGTCTTCCCTGCTGTTCAGTGTTTTCACTTTGGCTTTTGGGGAGAGGAGGTAAGAAGAGGGAATCAAATAGAACAGAATTGTGTCTGGCAATGCTGCAGAAGCATACTTACCTCCATGCAGATGTACAGTCACAGTATACTTCATGCTGAATCACATCTCTGCATGTCCAGAAGTGAATCTTGTTGGAGGCAGTTTTCATTTTCTGGTGCAAGTCATGTGTGTAGGGCAAAAAGATAGCTGTACAACTTGCATGATTTCTGCATAGACATCTTTGTGTCAGGCATGTGTACACTGACTATCAACTCAGGAGCAAGTCTCTGCACCATCAGCACATTAGTTTTTGATAGATATGGAAAGACTTAGCTAGATATGTGTTACTTCGCCTTTCCTTGTGAATAACCTGTACTACCTATGTGGATCTTTTCCTGTATCAAATGCAATATTGCACGATGCTACAAGACACCAAAGACAGGTAACAGTGTACTGCTCAATCAGCAGTCCCAAGAAGAATAAAGGAGAATGTGGGCCTGCTGTTAACAGTCTTTGATGGCATTGCCATTTCCCTACCTTGCTCATGATCAGCCCTGAGAAGTTTCTCTAAAATGCTATAGAGAAAATAAGTGTGTATTCCTAGACTGCCTGATTCCAATTTTAAGTATTACTTTATTTGTTATTAACTTTGTTGGAGTTTTAAGACCTTCAGAGCCTGTCAATTAAAACACAAAATCTGGCTAGGGAAACAAAATCTTGAACTGCATTTTTTAAATTGTTCGCAGGATCCTTTCCTCTTATTCTGAGAAGCAAGCTGGGTGTAGACACCTCTTGACATGCAGCAGAGGCTTAAGCCGAGATTGTATCACTCCGGAATTTTAAAATCTTGGGAGGAATTTGAACTCAAGGTGTTACCTTTAAGACATCCCAGCACTGCCAGGCAGAAACAGTTATTCAGCGGGGGAGGTGGAATTCCAGTAAGAGTAGCCAGAATCAGCTGGATCTCAGTTTTCAGGCTCTTTTGATACAGTCTTTGAACTCTTACTGCACAGTTCTGCTTCTTTGCAGATTTATATCTTTGCCAAGTAAAAAACTGAATCCCCAGAATCTGCAAAATTGCCTCCGGTCCTTCTCCTCTCTTGAATATGTTCGAATAATTTACGGATTCTTGTCCGACTGAATTAAAAGTTCAGTCAATGTTTATTCTTCATTACTTTGTTTGAAAAAACTGCCTGAATTAATTAGGAAATCACATGTAGTAGTGCACAAAGTACACAACAGTTTTGATTCTGTAATGAGGTTTTTGGATTAAGCACACACTAAGAATTTCCTCTCTCATTACTTGGCTAATTCCTAACTTCATATGATAAAGGTTGTGGTACTTTAATTTCCTAGGAGAGAAAGGAGGTGGTACTGGGAACTGAAACAGACACTTCCTCTATATAAACCCAGGCAGCTTTGCTCATGAATTGACAGAGGCGTTGATCAATGGTTCATTTGAACCAGGAATCTGACAAACCAAAAAATGCTGGAATCACAAAAGCCTTGAAAGAAAGGAGAGAGTCAGACTTTTTAGGTCTTAGACTTGATGACACAGAAGAAACTAGAAATTGAAGGAACCTACGAGAAGTACAGAGAGAAACACATTTTCTTGCTGCCAGGAAAGAAAAAGGCAGATTTTGTTCTGTGGCTATTCTACCAGTGCTCAGCAGTGTAGACTCCCATTTGAGACAGGCAGGCAGGGGGCCAGCTTTTATTAGTCTCTTTTACCATCCCTTTTTTCTTTGCCAATTGTAACTTACATTCATAATTTGCCCCAATATAATTCTGAAAGAAAGGTCTGTTATCTTAAAAGGAATGTTGCTAGTGAAAATGCTGTTAAGTCAAACTGACACTCTAGTTAGGATGTGTAATAGCTCTGCACTTTGCTTGGATCAGTTGGCAAATACAGCTTGTGTTCCACATGCTTCCATAATTGTTGCTCAGCAACTAATTCTCCTATTAGTTGTGTTTTGAATTGCCTTCACACAGCTGGGTTCTCCAGTTCCTCTTAGGTCTGTCCCTCCAACTCTTCCGGTACTCTCTCTCAGTATAGAAGTGGAAAGTAACAAATAGTATTATGTCAAATGAAGATAGAATTAACATTATATTAATTTTGTATCCCAGAATTTATTTATTCTTCAGAACAGTAATTCCAAGTTACTTGTGCCAGAAGAGTGAACCTGTCATAGCAAGGCTGGAATACACAGGCAGCTGTATGGGAGGCCTTTGTCCTCAGAAGTTACCTAGGTCTAGCTACATTACCAAAAATGTCAGTATGGATTTAGATTCACAGTCAAAATATTTACTTGGCCAGAGACTTTGTTTTCTCTTCAGGACATTTTTTAATTGCAGAAATACTTTCAATCTGGATACACCCAGAGACTCAACTCCAGCTTTATAAGTGTTTTTGAAATTGCTCTTGCAATTACTAGAAAATGTATAATGACTTTTTCATTTTGTCTTCTTTCAAGCATCTTTGCTGTGAAGATGAATGACCCAATACTCTACTCATTTCCCTGCCACAGTGCTTTCAGAAGAAAGACAACAAATGAAAGTCAGTTTCTTCTGTCCTACTTTGGGTTGAGAGATTTTCCTTCTACACTGCTAGCTGAATGCTGAAGTGTGTACTGTTGAGGCAGATCAAGAGTTACCTTCCACTCTTGAAGCAGAATAAATTGTCTCTAGATCCAAGAGAGATTGTCAGAAGAGTTTTCAGTTGCAGTTCAGACTTACGATTTCAAGGCATGTGGTTCATAACAAGTTTGAACCTGAGAACCTTGGAATTGAGTTTCAAATGACCATCTATTTGTAATATTTATGTAGTTGTGCAACTCTAGTTGAAGTACATTCTAAATATTGTTTACACTCACTACATGACAGTTTTATGGAATTAGTTTAACGACAGAAAGGAGAAGAAAATCAGGTCCACCATAATAGGAAATAACTTCAAACAAGGCATTTCTAGGACTCTTGATGACTTTTGGTAAGTGTAAACATCATCTAGGCTAACTTGCATCCTGAGTGACATTTGAAATTGGCATGTTGATAAAATTGGAACCAAAAGTTATGTATTCATAGCCAGTAAATTGCAGGCAATTGATGCAAATGGGATCAAAGTAGTCTGAAATCCAAGAAATTGCTGATCATCTGAAATAAAGTACTAAAGGATATGACAAAAGAATGGGCTTGTAACTTACTGCTGTTGACAAGACAAATAGATCAATAGCAAATATTCGACCTTAGTAAGACCATTTTTATTTACTCAGTGTAATGCTAACTGGGAGCAATAACCTCAGTGAGATGCTTCTGGGTGTGTACTGCTATAATAAATACACACCTTCCACTCGTGAAAGAAAAGCTCTTGGCACTGGTAAAGAAAATAGTCAAGATGGTATTTGTTGCTTAACAACCCTCGCTTGCATGTGCTGCATGTGCTGGTAGATACCACCTTGCCCTTCAGTGGAAATTGCAACAGACTATTTCAGAGACAAGTACAGGTGGATGCACAAAGAGTTTCTCTCCACTCTCGTTTCATGACTCACACAAGGATATGTCACAGAGCATGGTATGGGGACTCAGCAACACCTCTTTTCCTTCCAGTGAGCTAACAGTAATGTGTTGCAGGGCTCGTTAAATCTGTGTGCCCCTGCTCTTCTTGTCTTGAGGGAGAGGCTGAGAAATAAGGATTAGTTCCACAGCAGCACAATAATTATGCAACTGTAACGGATGTTATAGTGACAATTGCCTGTTCAAATGTGGCTGAATCACACCTTTAACCCAGACCCCTATGGAAATGACACAAAATGTCTAGTTGCAGACTTAGATTCACTCTGAGGCTTACTTCCTAGTGCCTGGTTTGTTGTGCAGTTCTCTCTTCATCTCATTCCTCCTCTTTCTTCAGAATTCTGTGCTCTCTTGCTTGTTTTGTCAGTGACCTCCACAGTTCGTGATGCCATTTACTCTGTGTTATTTTTTCTCTTAAGCATTGCAATTGCTATAGCTGGTGATGTGTGTGCTCTTCCTCAGAAAGATTCTTCCACAGAGGGAAGAGAGGGG
The DNA here is from genome assembly GCF_015220805.1 of Pogoniulus pusillus. Lineage (NCBI taxonomy): Eukaryota > Metazoa > Chordata > Aves > Piciformes > Lybiidae > Pogoniulus > Pogoniulus pusillus. The sequence goes on along the minus strand of NC_087271.1, from coordinate 13,255,082 downwards.
CATATTATGATTTTAAAAGCTAATCTTCTGTTTGGTTGTCTTATACATCTTTTGCAGTACTGGTAATTCAGATTAACCATAGTAGATACTATTTAGCTAGTTTCAGAGTGGTATGTAAATATAAGCAGTCAGATCTGCTTACATAGCAAGTCATGATGGGGATTTGTGTTCTCAGCCTTTTATGGTCATGGCAGATTGAGTAAGATTTTATCTTTGTGTTTGTGCTATAACTTTCAGATTATTCATGCAGCCAGTAAAAACAGCAGTATCCAAGTGTCATACCTCTCCTTGAGGTACTTGATAAGGCTATTGCTGTGGTAGATAGAGAGAAAATCAGTGAATCATCTGACTGCTGAATAATTGCAATTGCAACAAAGGATGGTCAAAAGGGGTAATCAGAACTTGTCCTGAAATACACTTCTTAGGCAGCAATCCAAAACTTAACCAGTCTAACCGTAATCCTGCTATTGATTTAATTCTTAGTTTACACTGTTGCCCCTGTCTGCAGTACCTAGTAAATGCTGAAGGAGCTCCCTGTCAAAAGATTATTCAACATACTGCTGCCAAACTCTACCGATGCTAATACTTTAAAGACAGACATTGGGAGAATTCTAACATATTTCGTTATTATCCCACTTTTTATTTGGTTTTGAACTTAATTTTACTCCTATGCATATTTTCCATTCAGCCTTTGACAACAAGGCAACAGTAGGTACACTTGCAGTGGTTGTAAGCTGTCACAATGTGTTCCAAAACAGTCAGAACATAGAACTGTGGGAATTTTGACTGAAGATGCCAACCAATGCCATCTATCACAAAATGCTTCATTTCATGAGCAGCTTGGGTTTTCTTCCACTACAGGACTGTTCTAAAGTGAGATTGCTCTAGTAAATACTCAGTTCTGATGAGTAACAGCCTTAAAGTACCAATAGTCACCTTGTGCTTACATTCATTTTAAACCCGTATAGGATTTTTTTCCTAATTTTTGGTTTCCCTCCGCACACTTACGTATAAAGCTCACAGGCTTCATGTCTTACTTGAATTTTTTTTTCTGATTTTTTTTTTCTGTCAGATGAAATCTCTTTCCCCTTGGTCAAACTCCTGCCTCCTTTTTGCACTTTTGGAACCTTCAATTCTTCTCTCATTAACATGGGTGAGCAGTGTTCTTGCAGTAACTCAGATGAAGACTTGCACAGAGCCGCTAATGCTTTTCAGCTGGATACACTTCTGATGTAGCGTGGGGCTGCATGGGGCCACAGGCCGGCAACAGTCTCAGTGTCTCAGCACCGCTCTGTGATCAGTTAACCCCACAGAGCTTTTTCATCTTACACTTTGTTTCCACTAAGGCTCTATTTTATTGCAGAAAATTTTCGTGGGTTGGTGGTGCAGGATTAATAAAACCTCTTACTTTGTTGGGGCTTTATGTTTGGCTTGTTTCTATTTCTGTTTACTCTAAAACTTTACAACTATCAAGGTAGGGCTTGATGGCCAGCCCTTGTCAAAGTACCAATTCGTGCAGATGTTTTGAGACCATTTGAAATACGGTGGCTACTTTGAATGAAAAATAAAGAATGAATGTGTGTTGAAAATTAGTTGGAACAGGGAGAATATGATTAACAATGCAGAATTTACCTAGGTTATGAGAGTTAGAGGATATTCATATAGTTTGTCTTTTCAGTTTCACCTCCTTTTCAGTCAGTGAGGATAGAGTGGGTCTTGCTCAGAACGGCCCTCTAGAGAACCCACCTTAATGGTTATATGAAGAGATAAAAGACAGCATCCTCGTGATATGGGCTGGAGTTGAATGCTAATCAATCTGATTACACAAACCTTTGTTCAATCCACTTGTTTGTACTGCAATACTGACTTATTTGTAAGCTAAGGCAAGGCAGATCAGGAAGTAAATTTGCACAAACACAGCTAGACTTGTGAGGAATGTAGAAAATAATGAGTGAGAGTGTGATAAGAGTTCAGAAGTTTGGTCTGAGGCTTTCATTGTCGAAATTTAAATGCAGGAAATATCTGAGCCATGTACAGCCAGGACAGAACTTATTCAGGTAAGAAATAAAAAGATGAAACTAAATTGGCTCTGTCCTTCAATCTCAGAAGCTGCAGCTTGCAATCTGTCTTTAATATAAAAGCTACATCACTTCAGAAAGGGAGCAAGAACAGCTGTAAAAGGCTTCAGAAAGCTTGAAGGACACAGGGGAGGAACAGCTCTTGCAGTTTGTGCTGACATGACCAGCCTGCGAGCCCTTTGGCAGACAGATTTGTTCTAACAATGAAGTCTTTTTAATTCACGCCGAGAGGGATAAACGCTGCAAGACGTTTTCTTTACTAATACTGTGAGATACACTGTGGAAGCAGTCAGCTGCGAGGACACTTCTTGAAGCACACGCAGACTGTAGCCGGTTACACTTACTGCCTGGTGATGAGAAGATGCAAAAGAAGACCAAATTTCGCTAACTCCTTGGTCTTGGAATACGGTAAGAAAGTGAGAATAGCGATAAAAAGCGAAGTGGAAATAGGGCTTTGAACATGATTTCTTGTGTTAAGTGGTATTTCTAATACTGAATGGAGGAGTTTAAGTGTGGCAGGTCTCATGCAGCTGCTGTCTACTGAGTACAGTGGGCACAGAGAGAGCACAGGAGACAAAACTGAGGGACTCAGCAACTGCACAAATTCCACTCAGCCGCTGAACCTGTGACCCTGCAGCTCACTTTTCACGATGTTATTTTAGAGACCAAATGTGGCAAAGAAAGAACTATTGGAGTATTTACATTAAGAAACGCAAGGTTGTTTTTTTTTTTTTCAAACTCCCTGTTGATACTGGAAGAGGAAAGGTTCACTCAGAGAGGTCAGTGTGCCTGCAGTGCTCGTCAGATTTTCCCCTATTTTAAAAATCTAAAGTTTTAAAACGTTCTTCTCCAAGTTGTTTCTGAGAATACATAAGCAAATACATATAGCAATGTCATGATTTTACAAATAAAAATACTACTGTTGCTGCAGTGATGCACTAAGTCCCACACTGCTTTATCTGGAGTCAGAAAATAAATTCCTACATCTAGTGTAAATGGTTGAGAGAATCCTTTCTTGAGCATGTAAATCACCTCGTGATGGTGGTGACTAAGAACTGAGAAGTGTCTCAACAAAGGTAAAATCATCTTGAACAACCTGCCTGATGTGTCATTTGGGGGGTCTGGTGGACAGTGGATGGCAAAGAGGGGCAAGGGCCGCTCAGAGCTGACCCCTGCAGACACATGGAAGGTCCTCTGGAAATCCATTTATGCTTTGTTGATATGAGCCAGGAGGAGCTAAGATGAATGAACCAGGAACATGATAAAAGTCCTGGGCTGTGGCAACTTACCGGGAAGAACAACATCGGGGACATCTGAGGCTGGAAGCAGCAGCCGAACAACATCCCTTGCCCCCTACCCCCATCACCAAAGAAGAACAATGAGGTAGTGAGTATCATGCTCTGTCTCCGTTCTCTCTCTCCCTCCAGTTTCTTTCTTTATCTGTGTTGTTTGCTCCGTTCTCTTTCTAACAGTCTTGTCTTGATATCTGACCTCTCTTGTGACTTAATTTCACTCACCGGCACATTTGAAAGAGCCACATCTCCTTCCCAGCCTTCGGATTGAGACAATAGGGCCATTGCACACGGAAATACTGAGGCAATAATACATTGGTGAGCACTGAGAACGCCTCCTCTCTGCTTAGGTTTCCAAGATCAAACTGACAAGAGGAATTTACCTTTCCGGAATGGTCATTAGAGAAAATAGTGGTAGGGAGCTGGCCATGTCAGCGGAGACACATCTGTGAAGAGAAGAGCTGTCAGGCTGGCGCACAGCTTTCTGATGGTGGGACTGGCAGCGTGAGGGTGGTAAGACACTGGCACAGGTTATCCAGGGAGGTGGTGGAAGACTCATCCCTGGAAGATTTTAAGGTCAGGCTGGATGGTGCTCTGAGCAACCTGGTCTAGTGTGAGGTGTACCTCCTCATGGCAGGGGGGTTGGAATTATATAATCCTTGAGGTCTCTTCCAGCACTGACAGTTCTGTAATTCTATGATCCTATGAATTTCCTCAGAACTGTGCAAACATATGTTCAGCCAAATACCACTCTGTCATAATAAAACAATATATGCAAAAATATTTTGGAACTGGAGAAAATCTCACATCCTTGAACATCACCAGGTTCAAAAACCAAGATCCAAACTAACATTATAGATGGCGATTTCCCCATCTAATTCTAATCCTGATCTTTTCAATGAACTAAATTCTTATTCATTCCAGCATCTTCAGCAGTTACACAACCAAAGCTGAAAAGCTTATCAAATGGATTAAATTTAAAATTTCTATGTAGTTGTGTAGTCTCTTGTTAATAAGCCAAGAACCTTTAGCCTTGCACTGCACACATGTGTCATGTAAGTATTTCATCATAAGGCACGTGTGATAATATGTATGGTGTGCAGCTCAGTGGACTGGTTGGACTGAAGGCCTTATTGACATGACACGAATGCTGTGCAGATCATTCCTATGCTATTTTCTTTAGTGAGTGCTTTGGACAGAAACCCAGACTGGGTTAGTAAAAATCCAGAGCCAGCCAGGCCTGATTTTGTTTTTCTTCCTGTTTTTCTCCTTCCCCTTGAGAGTGTTGTCTTTGTATAAAGCTGGAAAGGTTCTTTTGAGCTGCAAGAATTCCCCTGACTCAGGCACCCACAGCTTTTATGTACTAGAACAATGATGTAAATGCAGCAGCATTAAAAACAGCTGTTACTGTTCCTTTTTGTGTTCCCCAGTCTTTCACAGGGACAAACAGCAGTTAGCATTTGCCACAGACCTTTGAAAGCAAGCAGCGGAGCCCCACGAGGGATTTGGAAGAGGTGTTCAAGAGGGATGCCAAAGGCTTGTGCTGTATCTCCTGTTCTCCTACCAGTTCTGCGTGACCAGTGTCTGAATAGGCTTCTCTGCATGTTCCCTAGATCTGCCAGACCAAGTGCTAGCCAGTTTGAACACAAGCACAGGCCTTGGTGCTGCAGGAGGCCTTTACCTCCCTTTGTGTCTCACCTACTCTTAGTGGTGGCATGGGCCAGATGAAGAAGCATGCAGCAGAGCTGGACTTGGCAGGTGGATTACACAGGAGGGGAGATAAGGTGGGGTGATAAAAGGTGAAGTTGGCCTGGTAAAGGGGCTGGCCTGGGGGAGAGTCCTGTACTGTGGTCTGGAGAGAAGGAGGAGACAGAAAGTTAGAGGTGAGAATCTGACAAGTCTGAGCACACCTCAATATCCAATTTCCTGCACCAAAGCTGTTCAAACTTGACTGGCCTCTCACTGATTCATTCTTGGAATTTTCTTTGCTGCCACTGCAAAGCTGGGTGTTGCCTTTTATCCTTGAGACCGTGAAAAGCATTTTGCCTAGGTCTTTTCTGAAGTTTGGATTTTCCCAGTATTCTAGAGTTTTTAAGGTTTTATCATATCAGTGCTATAAGTACATCAAGAAGTCAGGTCAGAATTGGCTCTCATATCTCCAGCTGTTTGCTGGCTTTATGCCTGCTGCAAAGAACCTAGAAGTTTGAGCATTGTCAGCTGCAAGGGCACGCTTCTTGTGCAAAGGAAATGGATTCATAAGAGATACTTTTATCTGCAGATGATAGAACCAGCACAGTGCTAATCTGGCAGAGAAGGTACAGCTCCAGAATTGCTTCGGCCCGTGTAATTCAGTTCTGCCACAGTTCCACTTCCTCACATGTAGGGCATAGGCATTTGTCTGGTACTTCAGGGGAACAGTTTTGACAATTGAACTGCCAGAAAACTGATCACACAAAAGAATAGTTTCCTACTAGCCTAGCTCCCAAGATTGACTCACTACAGATCACACCATGGGAGCAGCAGCTTATGTTTCAAGTGTACTGCACCAGAGACACAATTAATGCTAATGATAGCAAGACAAATAATTGTAGTCTGACCTTCCAACTGAAGAGCAGAAAGAAAAAGAACAAAGCATTATGTTCTGTAGCAACTTCAGTCCCTTTCCTGGTTAGACACATTAACTTATTTGCCTCCTAGAGCCAGAAAAAATAGGTTCTTTTCTAGTTGTTTCTCTAATTACTAAACTATCCTTTCCTCAATCACTATCCAGTGTCATTTTTAAAAACAAGATGCAATCAGCTGAGAGTTTAACCATTTGTTTTCAGTGTAGTAACATGAACATTATAACCAAATAACTGCAGACTAGAAAAACATGCCTTCCTCAGGTCAATAACAAGCTAATTCGACCTGTTTACCTCTCAATGTGAACACCAAGAAACAAGTCCAGTTAGTCTAAAACAAAGAGGAGATGCTCTTAAGTCTGTGGAAGCACTCAAAATGCCAGCTAGTGCTTGGATATAGAAGCTAGGCAATCTTCAGATTAGTAATAAAATGCAGACTTTCTCCAGCCGCTGCAAAGCAGAACATCAGATGTAAATATTATGGTAGGTTTTATAATGCTTGAGATTACTCACAAATCCAAACTGTCTTTATAAGGCACACTATTACTCAGGTACTTTTTAAAGCTGCACATTTAAAACCTCTAGGACTGGGATGGGCTGTTTGCTCTGTAGAACAATAATGAGTAAAATGGATGGAATTCTGCCCTACTCAGCCTAGCTGTAGTGACACCTCTTTAGGGAACCTCAGATGACAGAAAAAATGTGTGGCTGTGAGTTTCTGCATCCTCTTTACACGTCTAACAAAACGTGTGTTGTTTGAGCAAGGCTGCAGGGCTTCACAATTCTGGGGACATCAGTCTACTGCAGAAGGACAGACTGCAAACAGATTGCAGGAGTAGCTGATTGTGATGGTTTGGGAGTTACCCGCCCCCACACACACACACACTTTGGAAATCACCCAGACTAGACGCAGCCAGCTCTGGAAATTTGAATGAAGCTTATATTTACAGCTTAGCACAATATACAAGCAGATATTTACAGTATATACATTTATACACAGAAATATACAAGGTAAAAGGTAATACAGAAACACAACAGCCGTCTCAGAAACCTGAGTCCCCAGGAGGGGCTCCCAACTGCCCTCCCACCTTCTCCCACCCCTCTCAAACTTACCCCAGTCCCAAGGAAGAATGGAGGTTCAGCCAGGGGGTTAGGAAGCAAAGTGGATTAATCAGAGAGACGGCAGAGAGGCTAGAGAGAGAAATGCAGCTCTGAGCTCCCAAGCAGAAGTGCCTTATCTATGTTTGGATTCTTGTTCTTATACATCTCAGCAAGCCTATGAGTGAAGTAGACATCAGTACTGTTTCTCTTTCACAGCCTGTGATCTAGTTCTTCTCACCAAAACATTCTAGCTAGCTTCAAACTAGCACACTGGTGTTGCTGAAAGGTTCATGATAAATGCTGGAACCTTGGGAATGTCAGTTAGTAGTGCTCTATTTTACACAGCAAGACTAAGCACGAAAGGTAGTCCTAAGCTAATCACCCTCCAATAGTTAGCCAATTGGAGTTCTAATGCCCTACAACACCCCACCTATTTGCTGTGGGAAACATGGTGGTGGTTTAGGCTGCATTAATGCCTCTTAATCCTCATAGTTTACTGTCACTTTTCTCTAAATGGCAGTTATTTGTCAAGTCTTGGGCAGTCTGCATCCCTCCAGCTAAGAAGGAAGGGTAAGTTATGAAGAGTCCTTTCTTTTCCCCAGCCCAGAGAGACATGTGAAGACCTGGTTATACTTTGCTTACGTTCCTTCTCATTTTTCCTCTCTGTCTTGGAACATATACCAGACAGTCTGTGCACTGCACCTACTTGTAGGTGGGTACAGTTTGTTCCTTTTGGGTAACTGCTTTTGTTGGATACTACTTGACCTCTAATGGGTTTATTTTACTTATACAGCTGAGCTCATGCTAGTTTATTTTTCAAGAGATTATACAGTCCAGTTGCATTTGAGGTGGTTTGCTGTATCAAGTTCCTATGCTGATGACTGATACACGTATTGACATAGCAAATGTCATTCTTCTTGGCATTCTCAAGTTTCATGTCCTTGGGGTTTTTTGGTTTTTTTTGTAACTCTGTAACAGTAGGGGTGGGATCTATTAAAAAATTAATATCATTTATTAATTTTGATATTTAGCAAGCTTGCCACAGACCATAATTTTTAGTAACAATAGATTCTTTGCACAGTGATGGAAAGTATTACACAGAGGGGAAATAAACAGGGAATCTAGAACACTAGCAATAATATAACAAACATTAACTCTTTAGAAAAGAGTATCTTGCAGCCAATATGCCACTTACCCTCGAGGGAGACTCGAGAGGCTCCTTTCTGCTAAGGCAGTAGACACAACAGAATTCAGTTATAGAGAGGCTTATGAATATTTATTCACAAAATATTATCTCTGGATTCCCAGGCCTAACTACAGTTTCCAGACAGTACCCAAACACTTGAAGGGAGTTCTGTTGGTGTCTTGGTGCCATTGAGAGGCTTCTAGAGCTTCCCAGGCTCTAACAGGATTCTGAGAAAGAGGCAGATGATCTCTGACCTGATCCTGGTTCCTCTTGGACTCCAGACTTGGCACGGAGGTTTGCAGAGGTGCAGGCGGGATGTCTTGCAGACGTGCAGAGAGCACAATGTCGTCACATCATGAGGCACTTAATGTCTGCTCCTGGTAAACCTGAGACACAGCAAGTTTCCAGTTAGCCAAAGCTTGTACTTCAAAGCTAAGCTGGTCTGAAGCATGAGGCAGAGCAGGGCACACTGTTTGCAACTTAGCTCCTTTTATATTATTTGCCCGAGTGTAATGTCCCCTTTGTCCACAGAGATTCACCAATCAGAATGGCACTTTGCCAAGGTGACCATATTATGTGAAACCAGGGCTTGCTTACCCTTATTTGGGCAAGACAGTCACAAGTGCATAAACACCTGTGGGTACCTGTTTGTCACTTTGGGAGGGGTCATAATGGCCCAAGCCTTTGTCTTCCTCCTGCCCTTGCTTCCCCCATCAGCAGAAGGGTGGGGCAAGCCAGGACATGTTTCAAGCCTATTGGCGTTCCATGACAAACTCTTCTTTGGAAAATCTCTAGAGTGAATTATCGAAACATGCCCTGCTCAAAATGAACTCTTCCAATTGCTTAACTTCTGCCAAAACCACTTGTTCTAGCTTCAATACTCTTGAGAGTCTCTGCTAAGGCCAAGTGTGCTTCCTTAGCACAAGCAGAAACAGATTATTGCCACATTGCAATGAAAAAGAGAAGGACAAAACACCCAACAAACCAAACAAGCCCACCAAAACCTCACTCTATCAATACATCAGCAACAAGCTCTTGCCATATCTGTTGAGATTACTAAATGGCACAAAAGAAAACCTAAACACAACAGTCTGAAGCTACACATCTGCAATGCCACGTTGTGACAGAAGGGTTTACTGTTCAGAAAAATTAAATGGATGTTCTCTAATTTTTCAGATAATATTTTTTCTGGACAAGTCCTTGAGCATTTGTCAGGTCTATGTTACAGGGCTCCTTTAAAGAAAAGATATGTAACTGCTACAGGGTAGTCTTATGAAAAATGTGTAATTCTATTTTTGAAATAGGAACTTGGTGCCTTTGTTGATTTATCGGTTTTTCATAGACATGGCTTTTCTATTTTCCACTCTGTCAAAAGTACATTTCAGTGTTGTTTGCTTTATCATTTGGTACTGGGTTTTTGTTGGTTGGTTGGGTTTTTCACCACAAACTTCTAAAACCAGGGGCTGGGTGATACTGTTTCTGCTTCTCCAGAAACATGTTTTACTAACTCCAGTTACATCTGTAAATTAGGCCTAACAGAAGTAGCTGATCACCTGATGAGGTCTGTAGCACTATTGAATACTGACTCTTTGCTCAAGGACAAATAAATTAATTAAATATATTGCAGAAAGCACTGAGCAGGAGATCTCAACAGCTGTCCCTATGGGGACCCTTAAAAATATTTACCGGTCAAAGCTATGTGTGGGATATGAAAAATCCATACTCAGTTTACTGGGAAATGAGGATTTGAATACTTTTGGAAAATGGAAAAGCTTTAGCTTATGTATTTATTTGGGTGTCCTCTCAATATATTTCTTGTGTTTTGCTGAATCCTGTATGACCTGCCATAAAGTTGTTGAGACAATATTGTAGTTCTAGACCTGTTAATCACAGAATCACAGAATGGTCTGGGTTGGAAGGGGCATCCAAAGGTCATCCAGTCCAACCCCTCTGCCTTCAGCAGGGGCTTCCTCAACTAGATCAAGTTGCCCAGAGCCTCACATTCAATCTAAATCTGCTCTGCTCTAGCTTGAAGCCACTGCTCTTGTCCTTTCCCTGCAGGCCTTAGCAAACAGTCTCTCCGCAGCCTTCTTGTAGCCCCCTGCAGGTACTGGCAGGTTACTGTTAGGTCCGCCTGGAGCCTTCTCTTCTCCAGAATGAGCACCTCCAGCTCCCTCAGCCTGTTCTTGTAGCAGAGCTGCTCCAACCCCCTGACTGTTTTTGTGAGCTCCTCTGGACCTGCTCCATCAGACCCATGCCCTTCCTTTGCTGAGGGCTCTAGAGCAGGAGACAGCCCTGCAGGTGAGGTCTCACCAGAGCAGAGGGGTAATATCCCCTCTCTACATCTCTGGCCATGCTGCTTTGGATGCAGCCCAGGCTGCTATTGGCCTTCTGTGCTGCAAGCTCACACTGCCTGCTTATGTCCAGGCTCTCGCCCACCAGTACCCCCAAGTACTTGTCCTAAGGGCTGCTTTCTGTCACCTCCTCCCCCAGTCCATCTTGGTAGTGAGGATTGTTCTGCCTCTCGCTATCAACAGAGTTTACTGTGCAGTTAAACCATGAGGGACTTGATTGTGTGATACTCATTTTTTCGTAGCTAGCTAATATGGCAACCTCATGTAAGCCCAGCCCACCAACACAGCCTTGCCAAAGGGAATGGCAGAAGAGACACAAGTGCCTGCTATATTAGCTAATGGTTCTACTGTACAATAAATCCAATTTTGCCTAACCTTCCTTGCCATGAGTGAGTGTACTTGCACTTTGCATGCTTAAGAAATACTCGGTGACATCTGGTAGTGCACAGGTACCAGACAGAACGGTGCTTAGAAGAACAGTCAGCTTCTCTAAAAGCTTTATTAGTTTAATTAATTGGAAAGATAAAGCCATGTCAGTGAAGCCTACTACCAGCTCTTACTGTGCAGTTTATCTGTTTCAACCCCCACATCGCTTAATCTCTGCAAGGCTTTTCCTTGATGCACATCTCCAGAGTCTGGATTGTGTAACTGCTGATTTCTTGCAAATCAGGTCAAAAATTCCCAGGATGATGTGCTGAAGGCCAAACCAGGGCAATGCCTTATAAGGCTTTTCATACTAGCTGCAACATGTGTCACGGAAAACATCTGTGAGTACACAAAGTGCTTCCCACCGATCATCGATCAGCCTAGTACATGAGTCAAGCCTGTAGTGCCTGGGGAGATACTCATTGAAATGCACGTGGAATCAAAATGGATTTGAGAGAAAATATCCTTTGAAAAGTGAACTATGCCTCTGTCAATATGAAGATCATCTCACTGGTATAAACACATTATTTCATTTGAAGCAAAAAAAATTATCAAAAGAATATTGAAATTTGTATTTAAATGCTAGCAAAATGTATTCAGACAGTTTGTTGTTACCTCCTCAGAAAATATTTTCTTTTCATTCAAAACAGAAAGAATGAACAGATTTGTGAATTTGCCTAGAAGTGAGTGCTTCATTTAAACAAATTGAAATTTTTAGTTCTACAGTGAGAACTTGTGGTTTAGGCAACCAAAAGTGCACTGTGGCTGTCGTGGGGTCTTTTCTGCTTTGACCTGATGGCAAACCATTAGTTAAACTTTACAGTTCACAGGTGAAATTCCCAACTTCCCTTACTTCCTTTCCAGGCCCCAACACCCCTCCCATCACCACCCCTCCCCTAGCCAACTCACCACCACCACCACAACCAGCACCCCACTCCCCCCACCCCCGTAAACAGGGGTGGAATCAAATAAGTTAATTTTAGCCCTGAACGTGCTTGTAACTGAGAGCTTGGTTCAGCCATTACTGTGGGGCTACATCATCCAGACCTCAATGAGTGGTTCCTCAAAATATGCGAAGAATTTGAGACTGGAATTTAGGCTTCAGTCCCCTTCAAACAGACCATTCTTCAGGGAAGAGAGGAAGTAATCACTTCAGAGTGAAAAGTATCTTCGGAATTGAAATTCTTTTAACATCATTCTTTTCTCAGTCATTTGTCAGATGAATTTTAGCTCATGTCCCTCCATGTCTATGGTCTGTGGAGTTTCTTTGTGGCTTTCTGTTAAAAGTGGCATTGGTGACATGCTGAGAATGGCTAAGTAAGCACAGGGTTAAATGAGGCTCTTTTATACTGTTTTAAGAGCTGTTCCTAGCAGAAGCCTTGGGAAGCTGACATCTTCACCCAGGTGCTAAGTACAGTGATCCTTTCTGGCAGATTTTTGCGATGAAGAACACATGTGGCAAGTCCCAGAAGAAGACAGACTACACAAAGGGCTGAAATGCTGACCACTAATTGTTACCAGCTTCCTCCTGCCTTCTCCTCCCACACCAACCACTGAAAGTTAAACTTCTTTTTTCCTTTTTTTTTTCTTTTCCTGTGGGAACTCAGTGCAACAATTCCAATAGTTTTAAAAATCGATTAATCTTAATTTCTTTTAAGAAGTTATATACTTACATTTTAGAAAGTTTGGACATACATAGTTTCATCTGGCCATGTTCAAGCTGTTGTTATTCCCATGAGAGAGATTTTCCTGTGAAAGGGCCTGATGAATGCTGTTGGTAAAAATAAATTAATACAAACTTAGAATTAGACTATTTATAGCTCTAGTGACTAAGCATATAGACTGTGATAATCACATGTGAGTGGAATCTCATAATGTGAGACCATCTGGTGCTCTAGGAAAGAGACCAAAAGCTGTTTTCAGTGCACATCTGGAGGCCATTAGATCATGCATACGGTTTCCAGAAAGAAGAGCTGCTCTTACAACCATCACATGCTGCTGCTTTAAGGAAATTAACATTATGTTAGTAGAATGCTGGCCACATAGGATGCTTTGTCTGTTTAAGGATGGGGTTTAGTTACTGAAAAAAAACCCAAAACTTTATAACTGACAGAATTTGTACATGGTCTTGAAACAGAGAACAAACCAATGCTACAGATTCGTAAGGAAAATTAGTCTGATCTAGAAGTTTGATCACAATGGAGACAGAGAAGTCCTGTAAAACTTTATTCCAGTAACAGGAGAGTCCATGGGGCAGATGCCTGTAGGGTCTTTCTAATTGCTGGAAGCACAGCTTCCCTTTAATCCTAAATCCCTGGACACAAGTTTCCCTCTCTCTTTCCCCATTGGCTGAGGTACTCAAGACTTAGTCTTCCCAATACGCCTGCTACATGCAACCTCTTTACATATAACTCGCCTACATCAGACATCCTATGTTCATTGAAATTAGGTTCTTCACTTCTCTAGGTGAAGTTAATATTCAGTAGTCTATTGAGCCTACTTGGTCCTGAAAGTTCAGAAGTTCAGGCTGTGTTCAGTGCCTGTTACTCTCAGACGGGCCCCAGGGATTCACAGCAAGACCCAGACAAGGCCCTTAGCAGAGGCCCTTTGTGATTTACAAACACATAGATAAGGTGAAATGTCTGATTCTTTCCTTGTTATTTCAACTCCCTCTCCACAAGTCTTCATATGTAAAGACACTGCCCACCTTAATCCTATCAGATTTATTCCTGCCATCATTTCTTTAGAGTCAATAGATGCTGCAGCTCTTAATGTGTCTGTTAAAGATGGCCTATTCAAGAGTAATAGGGTCTCAAAATTAGATTATTTTGGCTTCATACCATTGGAGGAAGACATGGAATGTAATATTCCCATTCCTTTCCCTTCATATTGCTAGGTGTTTATTGTTTTAGCTTTCCAGTGTTGGATCTGCTAGATCTTATTTTGAGCAGTTCAGTGGAACAAATTAAATAAGGAAAAGATTGTTCCTTCCATTTGTGAATGGTTGAGGTCTTATTAAGAGGTGATAGGGATGTCACAAATCTTCTATTTAACAGGTTTTTACTAGACAACTGTGATTTGGTTAAGCAAACCAATGGCAAAGAGTACATCTGTTTTAAAGAGCTTCTGATACCATTCAGTGCCTTATTACTGAGCCTTGTCTGCTTCCTTGCTAACTCATACAGCTTGCTGCCATGGAGGCTTTCAGAGTTTTTCATCTGGGCACCATCTACAACATAATCTATTGCAGGGTTTGAGATTGCAAAATTGTTGAGAAAGGTCTTCATGGATCTAGTTCTCAAGCATGAATTTACTCCTTCAGGTGTGGTTCTAAGGATGCACTTCTTGTAAGTATTTTATTGGAACAGGCAGCCTGTGGCACACTCTTATGTGTGCCACACATCTGGGCATAGGCACATTCGGATCCATCTATCTGGGCAGTTTTTCCATCTCTTGACTCTAACTGGGGATTATAATTCTGTTATTCTGAAGGGCTGAGTACTTTCCAGAGGGCACAACATGAAAGCCAATTACTGAAGATATGCCATACATATGTGCTCTTTCTTTGTGGTATGAGAAAAACACACGCACACAGAACACTGTGAGGAGTCAAAACAGCACTACTAGGTGAAAAAGCAGTGTCACCTGAAGTTCTTCTCTGCTTTCATTTGATTAAATAAACATGTTGACTTCCACAGGGGGCTATGTGTTAGCTTAGAGTGGATCAAAGTCAGTTTGAGCAGAGATTACATTTTTATAAAAAAAAACACCTTACTCCATTCAGTTTACTTTAGCACTACTTTCTGTATCGCTTCCCCTTTTTTCTTTTTTCTATTGGTTGTCTTCATTACTTGAAACTGGCTTTATTTCTACTAGGACTGTGTTTCACTGTTTTCAGTGCTTTACTCTGGCTACCATGTCAAGCTAGGTAGGACTGTGCTTTTCCAAGCAGCTAAAAATGATTATGGAGTATGCCTTTTCTGTTTAGGTTTTAGCATTTGTGCTAGTTTGAAGCAGGGTAGAATGTTTTGGTGAGAAGAACTAGATCATAGGCTGTGAAAGGAAAACAATAGTGATGTCTACTCCCCTCAGAGTTTTGCTGAAGAAGAAAGGAAAACATTAGATAATGCTCTCGCCATTTTGTCTCACTCTCTGGCTGGGCACTGACTGAGCTGCATCTCCCTAACCTCATGTATAGGGTTAACACTCCTGGGGGAGTAACCCTGAACCTGACCCTAGGGGTCTTGGCCCCTCCCCAGGGGTGGGCTACACTCCAGGTGATGGTTAGCCCACTTCCCCCACTTCCTGTGGTATAAAAGAGACAGGAGTCTCCTGTCTCATTCTCTTTTTCCTGCGTGCACGCTACACACACATACACTCATACTGCATACCAGCACACCACGTGGCAGCCACGAGGCAGAGACACCATCACACTACTCGGGTTGTATCCATCCCTGTTTGTATTTTGCTGTTTTCCCTTCCTTATCCTTTGTAAACTCCCCTACCTCCAATCCCTTTTTCTAAGTTATTGTTAAACTTTTCCTTTTTAACTTCCAAATCGAGTGAGATTGATTTATTTGGGTGTCCCTACCTTTATCTCTCTCCCTGTCTTTTGGGGAAAGGAGGGGGAAGAGGGGAGGGCACTCTATAAATTCTATAAATTGTCATTGGGTCTACTAAATTTATAAGAGTCTCTGGGAACTTGCATTTGAACCCAAGACAATTTATTTGGCATCTCAACGTGGGGCTAGGTAGAAAGAATTCTTTCAGAGAAGATTTGGAAGTTAAAAAATGGATATTCTGAGAGTCTTAATCATTCATGCTTTTGCATGGCTGTTTTGGGGCTGGCTGTTAAAGTTTATAAGTTACCATGTCTTCTGTATGCTCTGGGAATATTCTAAGCATTTGCCTGCCCGAGTCTATGCCTATTTCCTGAATTCTGTTAGTAATATCACTGTGTTTAGAAATGTTTCTGGAACATGGAATCAATCTGAGTATATGCATTGGAACAGAGAAGCTCCCTACACTGGGAGCACTGCTGCTGGGCAGAGACCCCAACAACCTTCCCACAATCAGGGAGTTTGTGAATGACCTAAGACAGTTTGAAGACAGTTTGTTGAGGAAAACCTTAATTGCCACTGTAGAGACCCTCACCCAAGAAATGAACGAGCTAAAAGCCTCTTTCTCTGAAATGCAGAAGGCAGAGGATGACTGCTCTTCACCTTCAGAATGGGTGCAAGTCTCAGCTGTAAGGAACACACACCGCCGTGCTCCTCCTCCTCCTCCTCCCCGCAGGAGACCAGCCCAGAACAGACAGGGTACACACAGGGGTTCACTCTGGAGAATACTGTGTGAGCATGGGGAAAACATGGACAGATGGCATGGCCAGCCCACCTCAGCTCTATCGGCCAGGGTAAGGGAACTGCAGGGGACAAACACAGGGGATAACTCCTCCAGAAGAGGGGTTGCCCCAGTGTCCCGCAGGCAGCCCTCTCGCTCAAGGGGTGGTGAAGCCAGTAACTCAGGTCCATGTGCCTCATGCGGTCACACTGCTCAGAATTAGAGGTGCCCTGTCTCCAGCCAGGCGGAGGCCAGGGATAACAGAGTATATTGGGACGTGTTTGTGAAATGGCCTGGCACTTCTGAAGCCGAGAAGTACAGAGCGTTGGTAGACACCGGTGCCCAATGCACTCTGATCCCCTCCAGCCACACGGGGACAGAAACTGTTACAATTGCAGGAGTCACAGGGGGGTCTCAGGAGTTGACTGTGCTGCAGGCTGAGATAAGCCTCACCGGGAATGTGTGGGAGAAGCACACCATAGTAACTGGCCCTGATGCACCTTGCATCCTGGGGATTGACTTTCTCCGGGAAGGGTACTTTAAAGATCCGAAGGGGAACAAGTGGGCTTTTGGCATAGCAGCTGTAGAGACTGCAGACAAAGAGCAGCTGTCTATCATGCCTGGCTTGTCAGATGACCCTTCCGTGGTGGGTACCCACAAGGTGGAAGATATTAAGTTACCTATTGCTTCTCGTGTAGTTCATCACAGGCAATACCGCACCAACAGAGACTCCCTGCTACCCATACAGCAGCTGATTCGCCGCCTCGAGCAGCAGCTTGTCATCAGCAAGAGCCACTCGCCCTTCAACAGCCCGATAGGGCCAGTGCGGAAGGAGACAGGGGAGTGGAGACTCACGGTGGATTTCCGAGGCCTGAACGAAGTGACTCCTCCAATCAGCGCAGCCGTGCCTGATATGTTGGAGCTGCAGTATGAACTGGAAGGCCATTGGTATGCCACAATCGACATTGCTAATGCTTTCTTCTCCATCCCCATTGCAGAAGAATGTAGGCCACAGTTTGCCTTCACCTGGAGAGGAGTCCAGTACCACTGGAACAGACTGCCTCAAGGGTGGAAGCACAGCCCTACAATCTGCCACAGCATCATCCAGACTGCACTGGAGAAGGGTGGAGCTCCGGAACATCTGCAGTACATCGATGACATCATTGTATGGGGTGAGACAGCAGAGGAGGTCTTCCAGAAGGGTGAGAAGATCATCAATATCCTGTTGGATGCTGGTTTTGCCATTAAGAGAAGCAAAGTGAAAGGGCCTGCCAGAGAGATCCAGTTCCTGGGAGTTCGATGGCAGGATGGCCGACGCCACATCCCTATGGATGTGGTGAATAAAGTGGCCACTATGGTGGAACCCACTAACCGGAAGGAGACACAATCCTTCCTGGGGTTTATGGGCTTTTGGAAGATGCACATTCCCGAGTACAGTCAAGTTGTGAAACCCCTCTTTGACGTTACAAGAAAGAGGAATAACTTTGGGTGGGGACCTGAGCAGCAGGTGGCATTTGACCAGATCAAACGAGAGGTGGTCCATGCCATGGCCTTGGGACCAGTTCGAACCGGCCCAGAGATTAAGAACATTCTCTACACAGCAGCCGGTGAGAATGGTCCTAGCTGGAGCCTATGGCAGAAAGCTCCTGACGAGACACGAGGCCGCCCACTTGGGTTCTGGAGCAAGGCGTACAAAGGCTCAAAGGCCAACTATACCCCCACAGAGAAAGAAATCCTAGCTGCCTCTGAGGTGATTGGGACGGAGTCACCACTCCTTTTAGCTCCAAGGCTTCCAGTCCTGACTTGGATGTTTAAAGGGAAGGGTTCAACTCCGCACCATGCCACAGATGCCACTTGGAGTAAGTGGATGGCTCTGATAACTCAGAGGGCTAGGATGGGGACTCTCGAGCGTCCAGGCATTGTGGAGGTCATCACCAACTGGCCAGAGGGCACTGACTTTGGAAAGCCAGCAGAAGAGAAGGCAGTGACCCGTGCCGAGGAAGCCCCCCCATACAGTGACCTTCCTGAGGAGGAAAAGGCATCTGCTCTGTTTACAGATGGATTCTGCCATCTTGTAGGCAGCAAGCGGAAATGGAAGGCTGCCGTCTGGAACCCCACACGCAGGGTTGCAGAGGCAAGAGATGGAGAAGGTGAATCCAGCCAGTATGCTGAGGTGAGAGCCATACAGCTGGCCCTGGACATTGCAGAACGAGAGCAGTGGCCAATGCTATACATCTACACCGACTCATGGATGGTAGCAAATGCCTTATGTGGGTGGCTGAAAGAGTGGAAGAGAAATGATTGGCAGAGGAAAGGGAAGCCTATTTGGGCTGCTGATCTCTGGCAAGACATTTCTGCACGCCTGGACAAAATACCAGTTAAAATCCGACACATCAGTGCTCACATCCCAAAGAGCAGAGCCACTGAAGAACAGCAGCATAACCACCAAGCTGACCAGGCTGCCCACATCTGCCAGATTGACCTGGACTGGAAGCACAAAGGTGAACTGTTTTTAGCTTGGTGGGCACATGACTCTTCTGGTCACCAAGGAAGAGATGCCACATACCAATGGGCCCGAGACAGATCTGTGGACATATCCATGGAGGCCATAACTCAGGTTATCCATGAATGTGACATCTGTGCCACCATAAAGCAAGCTAAGCGCATGAAGCCTTTGTGGTACGGGGGACGGTGGTCAAAGTACAGGTATGGGGAGGCCTGGCAGATCGATTACATCACTCTGCCTCGGTCTCGCAGTGGCAAGCAGTATGTGTTAACCATGGTGGAGGGAAGCACGGGGTGGCTGGAAACCTACCCAGTACCTCATGCTACTGCCCGTAACACCGTTCTGGGCCTGCAGAGCCACATCCTGTGGAGACACGGTACCCCAGAGAGAATAGAGTCAGACAATGGGACCTATTTCAAGAACCACCTTGTAAGTAACTGGGCAAAAGAGCATGGGATAGAATGGGTTTACCACATCCCA
The DNA here is from genome assembly GCF_015220805.1 of Pogoniulus pusillus. NCBI lineage: Eukaryota > Metazoa > Chordata > Aves > Piciformes > Lybiidae > Pogoniulus > Pogoniulus pusillus. Next base: position 13,235,698 of record NC_087271.1, on the reverse strand, counting down.
TACTATCCACAAGCTGCAGGAAAGATTGAGCGACACAATGGCCTGCTGAAAACCACCCTGAAGGCTATGGGAGGTGGAACTCTCAGAAACTGGGAGAAGCACCTTGCAGAAGCCACTTGGCTGGTGAACAGCAGGGGATCAGTTAACAGAGCTGGTCCTGCTCAGTCTGCCCTACTGCCCATAGTTGAGGGAGATGGAATTCCTGTAGTCTGTGAAAGGAATCTACTGGGAAAGACTGTGTGGGTTGCTCCTGCCTCTGGTGGGGGAAAACCTATCAAAGGGGTGGTATCTGCAGAGGGTCCTGGTCATACATACTGGGTGATGATGGAAACTGGTACTATAGAGTGTGTCCCTCAGAGAAATCTCTCTTTAGCCGAAAAGGTTTTGAAATCTCAGAGTTGATTCCATGTGTTCCAGATATTTCAGGTTATCTTGTATTATAGTTGTATAATAGTTGTGCAATACTTGTATCATAGTTGTGCAATACTTGTATTATAGTTCATAAGGGGTTACAAGTTGTTTTTGTAGTTATACCCTCACCACTACATGGCGTCCAACAGAACCTACACCACACCAGCAGCTATCCAGAGTCCTACAGCATCGCATCACACCACGGCATCCAACCAGAACCCTGCATCTGATTCGTCACTGATGCCCTGCAGTGAGAGACTGTTCCTGATTTTCCCTCCAGAGGATGTCTACAGCCATCTCATCTACACCTGTTCCCCCGATGCCAGACACCAAGAGACTGTTCCTGATGTTTTTCTTCATAGAGGAAAAAGACTCTTTCCTGAGTTCCAACAAGAACTGTTCCTGTTTTCACTACCTTTTCTTCCGTTCCTGTCCTCCTCACACCTCACCAACCTGCACCGGACCAGAGGAGCACATCGCCTTGGGATACAGCTGGGGACCAAGAAGGACTTCAAGAACTCTTAACCCATGGACACATTTTTCCCATCTTTGGAGAAGAAGACTGTTCGTAGGAAGGTGGAAGTGGTCTAACCAAGGGGTGGAATGTATAGGGTTAACACTCCTGGGGGAGTAACCCTGAACCTGACCCTAGGGGTCTTGGCCCCTCCCCAGGGGTGGGCCACACTCCAGGTGATGGTTAGCCCACTTCCTCCACTTCCTGTGGTATAAAAGAGACAGGAGTCTCCTGTCTCATTCTCTTTTTCCTGTGTGCACACTACACACACATACACTCATACTGCATACCAGCACACCACGTGGCAGCCACGAGGCAGAGACACCATCACACTACTCGGGTTGTATCCATCCCTGTTTGTATTTTGCTGTTTTCCCTTCCTTATCCTTTGTAAACTCCCCTACCTCCAATCCCTTTTTCTAAGTTATTGTTAAACTTTTCCTTTTTAACTTCCAAATCGAGTGAGATTGATTTATTTGGGTGTCCCTACCTTTATCTCTCTCCCTGTCTTTTGGGGAAAGGAGGGGGAAGAGGGGAGGGCACTCTATAAATTCTATAAATTGTCATTGGGTCTACTAAATTTATAAGAGTCTCTGGGAACTTGCATTTGCACCCAAGACACCTCACCTTCCACTCACCTTTGCTTCTTAACCTCTTGGCTGAACCTCTGTTCTTCTTTAGGACTGAGGTAAGGTTGAGAGGGGCAGGGAGAAGGGGCAGGGGTGGTTGAGAGCCCCTCCTGGGGACTCAGGTTTCTGGGAGGGGAGTTGTGTTCCTGTATCACCTTTTACCTTGTACGTTTCTGTATATAACTGTATATACTGTAAATATCTGCTTGTATATTGTGCTAGCTGTAAATAAATAGCTTCATTTATATTCCCAGAGCCGGCTGAAACTAGTCTGGGTGATTTCTAAAGTGTGAGGGGGCGGGGAACACCCAAACCATCACAGCATTACAGTGAGAGAAATTGGCAGATCATACTAAAACTTTAGGCTTATTATAAAGAATACAAGGTGCATTTTCTCCAAGTACTCATCTCAGCCAGTACTAGATATAGTCTAGATGTCCCACCCCAACATCAGGATGATTATTGCGCTAATCAAGCTGAATTACAAGTAACAGACCTTCAGCCTTTTAGATCACATCTTAAATTTATGCTAATGTCACATTTATTTTCTTTATTTTGAGACAGTACTCAATTGTTGCCTAAAACTGGCAAAATAGAACAATTCCTTCAGCTTTGAGTTGTTCTTGCTTCAGTGATTAGTGACGGGGAATTTGAATAGGTTTGAAAATCAGGACTGTACCAATATCCAGATATGCAGTGTTAGCTAGGACACTACATCTTGGTATTCAGGAACTATCAGAACCCTGTATTCAGTCAAAGCTCAATGTCTATTTCATTTATCTCCTGGATTCACACCACTGGATTTCCTTGCACAAGTATTTATACACTTAAGAAACTTTGCCAAAATGTCAGTGCCCAGGTGGCCATGAAAGCAAATGGCATCCTGGCTTGGAGCAGGGTGAGCAGCAGGGACAGGAGGGGATCATGTCCCTGTGCTCAGCTCTGGGGAGGCCACACCTCGAGCGCTGTGCTCAGCTCTGGGCCCCTCGTTGCAGGAAAGACATTGAAGGGCTGGAGCCTGTCCAGAGCAGGGCAGCGAGGCTGGAGAAGGGCCTGAAGCAGCTGGGCTGCGAGGAGGAGCTGAGGGAGCTTGGGGTGTTCAGGCTGGAGAAGAGGAAGCTGAGGGCAGAGCTCATTGCTCTCTACAGCTCCCTGCAGGGAGGTTGAAGGGAGGAATGGGCAGCCTCTGCTCCTCAGTGGCAAGGGACAGGAGCAGAGGAAATGGTTCCAAGTGACTCCAGGGGAGATTCAGGCTGGTTGCTAGGAAATATTTCTTCCCAGAGAGGGTTCTCAGCCATTGGAATGGTCTGCCCAGAGCAGTGCTGCAGTCACCATCCCTGGAAGTGTGTTTAAGCAGCCTGTGGAGCTGGTGCTTAGGACATGGTTTGGTGTTGACTCTGCAGTGCTGGGTGGAAGGTTGGGTTGGATGAGGAGGGCTCTTCCAACAGGCTGTGTTCTATGATTCTGTGACAGGACCTTAATTGAAAATAGTGAGCAGATTGCTGGCAGGATTTTGTACTGTGTCATGTTTTTCCCCTTGTGTGTGATTCATGTGCATTTAGAAGTTAACATCAATAAAATTCTATTTAGGTCTTTACTCACTTTTTTACCTGATCCTGGTTCTCTTTGTTCCATCTGTATGATTCTTTTGCTTGCTTTTATGCAAGGCAATAATAAATTAGTGAAGCATTAAAAGAAAACAATTGAATAGAGCATGAAGAGGATTTAATAGTAACAGATGAAAAATGAAATAAAAAAGAGGTGTCGGAAAAATAGGTGAATCCATGATTGTTCTCTATGAAATGCTCAGCTCAGGAGTGAATCACTGTTTATGAATGGCCATGCTGCTAGGCTAAGATTGCATGAAAAACTGACATCTTCCCTGTCTTTTACCCAAACTCCTGTAGCTGTCTCTCTGTTTTAATAACAAAAGTTCAGTTACATGGTATCTTGCTGAATGAGCTACTGCTCAGGTGTTATATAATGAGATGTAGGGAAGTATTACAGTAAAATGCCTGTATTTTGTACAGTGCAATAGAACAGATGGGTTTGCATTTTAGCATCGGTATCATTCTGTATGTTGAAGTGGGAGGCAGAAAAGGGCAGAAATAAGAGAGTATGGTGTCTCTTTCTTCCTTTGAAGGGTTGAAAAGGGCCTCCACATTTCATAATCCATGGAAAGACCACGATCCTTTGTCCTAAGTCCTCTGGAGTCTTTAAGAAGCTCTTCTAGACAGTCTTGAATGAACTTCAAATCACCTATATGTGGATTTTTAGAACACAGATAAATAATACAAACCTTTATTTCTTGCCTCCTTAGCACATGAAATCATTATCTGGCAGTTTGCAAAGAATATGCTGTACAAAACTGCACAACCGTTAGCAGACGTATGCCAAGGTTTCATACCGATGCTGTTTCTGGCCTGTGAACACTCTTCCAAGCAAACTACTGCAAACACAATTCTGTTATTCACTGGAATAAGGGGTAAGTTCACAGTGCAGCTCTGGGCTCCACAGTGCATTCAACAACTTTAATACATAGAAAGGCAATAGCGTACTAAGAAAAATACAAGAGGTATTACTAAGTTTAAAACTAATACTTTAGCTTAGTGTCTTAATAATAAACAAGCATAGGAAAATTCCAGAGATGTTGAGTAGAAAACAGGAAAAAATAGGGGATTGGATACAAAACAAAAATAATGGCAAGTCTATATCATTCCATTCACTTGCTGATTAGGATAAAGTTTGTCACAGAAACTATTCATTTTTTTCTCCTTTTTGCTTCTCTCTGAGATTCTGCTTTATGTCGCTCATTTTCCTGAACTTCTGCTGGTGTATTTTGTCTGTGAGGTACTGGGAAGGGAAGGAGAGGGAGAAGGAAGCTGCTGGTAGCCCCCTCTGGGCTTTGTCCAGAGGGGTAGGGAACAATTCAAAGGGGTACTTGTGTTGTTCCTGAATTGTAAATATATGTACATATATTTTATACACAATCACTGCATTTTATACTTCCACATTTTTTATCTTGCTTTTGTCAACATAGCTTTATTTTGCTTCCAAACCTTCTGAGCTAGTCTGGTGATTCGTTTTAGGGGTAAATCAAACCCACGACAAAGTAATAATGATGAAAACTTGATAATTAAAACTTAGCTTTTACCTCTGGCAAAGAATTTGTATGCATTGTTTGAATGAGCTGTGGGTAACTTTTTATCAGTGGGTTTATACTGACCCCATTATACACACAGATTAAAGCAGTAATAAATAATGAGAGACATTGAGTAGCAACTAAAACCCCCCAGAATAACAACATCATTCAGAAGGAGCCACCTGCCGCGCACGACCTAGTATTTGCTTTGTATCATGCCAAGTGCATCTAAGCAGATCTCCTCTGCACTTTAGTGAGCTCTCTGTTTTCCTCTTACTAGCAAATCCTGATGGCTTTGTGATCGTTGAAATCAACCAAAAGATGTTCTCTGTTGCTTAGCAGAACAGGAGGCTTCAGTGGAAATCTTAACTTACCTAATGAGGGCTCATATTAATTCTTGATGAAAGGCAGTTTAATTCTTCAAGCTTTGCCTCATGTTTTGTTCATTTGTGCCTGACTTGACATTTAGTTAGGTTGATGTGGAGACTCCTGGGCAGTGTGCATGTTCTCTAGGAGCTTGGCATGTATACTAGTTGGCAGAAATCACCAAAGCATCACCTACCAGGCAATCAGGGCACTTTCTAAAGTGTTCTTGGGAGTTTGTGTAGCATAAAGAGGAGATTCCAGACATGTCAGTACCCAGAACACGCAGCAAAATGCTCTGACCTCTGGGCTTAACACTGTTTGCTTATGTCCTGTGAGTTGTGGTTATACAATACCATGCCTTCTTGGAGCCTGCTCATATTGCTGTAATCCAACACATTGAATAAACACTAGCTCTGGACGCTGCATTTGCTACCAAATACAAAAGAACCAATTGGCCTCCTGATCATATTCCCAACAGAGCTGCAGTGTTTTGTTGGGCTGCTTTCCATACAGCCATTCAAGTAGTGAACAGCTCCAAAGAACATATTGTCTCTTTGTGGGTGCTTTCAACCCCCTGTCCTGCTCCTGTGTCAGGATCAATATCCCCAGGAAATTCAGAATAAAGAAAGCTGATCAACCATCTCCTGAGCAGGATGTACAAAACACAAGGTTCTCTGTGTCATGGTAGGCCTGAGGGGTGGTTGTGGCCAGGAGGAGGTTGCTCTCTTCTCTCAGGTGGCCAGCACCAGAACAAGAGGACACAGCCTCAGGCTGCGCCAGGGGAGATTTAGGCTTGAGGTGAGGAGAAAGTTCTTCACTGAGAGAGTCATTGGACACTGGAATGGGCTGCCCGGGGAGGTGGTGGAGTCGCCGTCCCTGGGGCTGTTCAAGGCAAGGTTGGACGTGGCACTTGGTGCCATGGTCTAGCCTTGAGCTGTGTGGTAAAGGGTTGGACTTGATGATCTTTGAGGTCTCTTCCAACCCTGATGATACTGTGATACTGTGAAATAGGCTTATTCATGTACTGGCTTGCCCAGGCCTGTTTTTCTCCTGTGGTAACCAAGGTACACATGCTTAGCTTGTGCCTGCCTTGTGCAAGGCCTATGCTTTCCCAAATTTGGGTAAAGCAAGCCTATGGCTTCACCTAATGTGGTCGAGCTTGGCTATATGCCATTCTGATTGGCTGTTCTGTGTCCAAAGGCCCATTAGTCTCAGCTACATTGATAAAGGAGATATGCAGGTAAACACAGTGCGCTCTGCTATTGTATTTGCGCTTGCTGCTTACCTGCTGCTATTGCTTACTGCTTCAGTGCATCCTGTTTGCCTGGAAACTCCACTGTCTCGAATTTACCAGGGACAGGCTCTAAATGCCTCCACACAATTGGCCTGCATAGCCAGTGTGATGTTGTGCTGAGATTGCACACCACAAGACATTCTGCCTACACTTGAAAGTCTCCTGCCAAGAGGGGAAGTCCTGAAGATACACAGATCATCCAGAGCACCGGGTCAGAGACTGTCTGCCTCCTGTCCCCCAGCCTGTGAAGCCTGGGAAGAATCAGAAGTCTCAGCAGCTGTCAAGACAGTAACAGAATCCCCTGAAAGCGTTTGGATACAGTCTGAAGCTGTAACTAGCCCTGCAAGTTGGGAGGTAATATCATGTGAGTAAATATTTAAAGCCTCTTGGTAATTGCCTTCTGCCATAAGCAGAAAGGCGCTCACAGTATCACACAGTATCACAGTATCACCAAGGTTGGAAGAGACCTCACAGATCATCAAGTCCAACCCTTTACCACAGTGCCCTCCTTGAGTTTATCTAGTGGGCAAGAGGTATATTGACCACAAGGGGTATTTGGCTGCAAGAATCTTCTCTTCCAGTCCAATTAATATTTATATTTTTGCTGGTTATTTCCAGATCTAGTTATTATCTGTAGAATGTTTCCAGGACTGTGTGAAGAACCAATTATTATTAAAATTAGTGGTCAGGGGTGGTGAGAGTTCTGAATATCAAAATTAATAAACAGTGTTAATTTTGGAAAAATATCATATCACAATAAATTAATTTCCTCTTCATAACACTCTGATCATGGACAACAGCTATCTTGATATTGGAGATTGTCAGCCAGTTGCAGAAGGTCTGTGGGAGCAGTCTGTTTCCCAAGGTATTTTCCTGAGCTTCTCTACTGCACTGCACTCAAAGGGTTTTTCCCCCCCTCAAATCCCTTTGGGCTACAGAGATCTCTCTGCTGTCTCAGCACCATTTTCAGAAGGATACTGGCTAATGATCAACAAGCGAGGGTCAGAAGAAGGACAATATTTTTCCACTAAATGTTCCAAGACTGCTCTCAGGAGCCAGACCTATGCATCCCAGTCTCAGGCTTGTATGATTGGGTAGCACAGTGGCTTAGTGCCAGTTAATATCACCCTTGTCCTCCTGTGCATAAGCTGGAAATGTGCATTGTCACAGTAGCATCCTGTACACATACACAGCCATGACAAACACCATTCCCAGTTGGATCTTCCCTAGTGCCTGAAGTAGAGGAGAGGCCACGAAAAGAGGCACTCTCTGTTCTGGTTACCTGATCACAAGAATAAACAAAGAGTGAGCCTCTTTTTACCACCTGTGTGCCTTTTGCAATTGCTAAGCTTTTAGCTGCTTGACAACACTGAGGAAAACCAAGACTAATTGTGCCAAAAAAGGGCCCAATGTTTGGCTTTCTCTCCTGAGATGTATCCCTCTCCCGGCCCTCAGCTGGTATTCCAATTCCGTTTTTGAGTAACTTTTATCAGGTGTATTGGCTCTTGTAGCTGAAATACAAACTGCTGGTGGGACCAAAGTCCATCTCACGGATACAGCAAAGTTGGTTTGCCCTCCTTTGCAACCTGCTTTGGTTTTCAGTTTCCACATCTATACGAGCTAATCTTAAAGCTGGATTTCTGGGGGTTTCTCTGCCAAAGTCACCACCATAAAGTTTTCCTGCTTGGGCCAATATTATTTAGATTGGCTGCATATAGAGGTCTGTAGTGATTCTCTGTTCTGCTCCACACTTCGCTCTGTGGCATTTCCCAGCAAGAGAGTATCCATCTGAGTGGTTCTTTCACCCCTTTGGAAGCTACTAATCTCAAACATTTTAGTCACAGCTTCTGAGTTAATTGCAGTCCACTTTAAGAGGACTGTAGCATCTCCCAGTGCCACGGCAGTGACCTTGATTCTCATGGGTTCACAGACAAGAGCAGAAATCGCTGTTAGTTCTCCCTCTAAAATTTCTGCTGTGGTAACTGCAATGTTATGCAAGGCATTGCTGTAATTACTAACAGGACTGGTTTTCCTGTAGTTTCTGTTGGATTTGCTGCTAGTTATTACTGAGTCTTAATAATTATTTATTGGATTTGTTACTAATGACAGCAGTTGCTTCACCAGAACCTGATTTTGCTGCTCCTTCCCCTTTATGGCATCCTCTGGCTCCCTGTTTTACCATGGCTGTATTGTTCATGTTTACCATTACATACAGGTAACCAGCCCAAGCACACCTGTAGCAGCGCCAACAGAATACCTTTCTATCTTTATTGCTAGCTAAATTAAAAATGGAGTAATTCAGCCCATTGCATGAAAAAAACAAACCGACCCAACCCCCAAACTTCTTAAGTATCTGGGCCCATTAGCCAATCTGGGGGGCAATAAGGAGAGATTAAGTCCCAGAACCTGCCCTTATATCCACTTCTTCCCACACTACTATTACAAGTGAAAGCACCCACACCCAAGGGCTGGGACTTCAGCCAGGGCTTGGCAGTGTCTATTTTCTACTCCTGTCCCATCAGGCCTCTCAACCTTAGTGCCTTTGGGGAGGTCCAGTATACCTTACTGTGAAGGGGAAAGGGATCTGGGGATCCTAGTGGATGGAAGGTTGACCATGAGCCAGCAACGTACTCTGGTGGCCAGGAGGGGCAATGCTGTTCTGAGGTGTATTAGAAACGCTGTGTTTAGTAGGTCGAGAGAGGTTCTCCTGACCCTCTATTCTGCCCTGGTGAGGCCGTATCTGGAGTACTGTGTCTAGTTCTGGGCCTCCAAGTTCAAGACGGACACAGAACTACTTGAGAGTGTTCAGCGCAGAGCCACAAAGATGATGAAGGGAATGGAACAGCTTTGGTACAAGGAGAGCTGGACCTGTGCTGCTTGGAGGAGACTGAAACCTGACCGCATCAATGTTTATAAAGATGTAAAGGTGAGTGCCAGAAGGCTGGAGCCAGGCTCTGTGGGGTGATGCCCAACAACAGCACAAGGGGCAATAGTGGGAGCTGAGGGATAAGAAGTTCCATGGAAACATGAGGAGGAAATTTTTTTCCCCTGTGAGGGTGACAGAACCCTGGAACAGGCTGCCCAGGGGAGTTGTAGACTCCCTCTCTAGCAATACTCAAAACCTGCCTGGACATGTTTCTCTATGATCTGCTCTAGGTGATCCTGCTCTGGCAGTAGGGCTGGACTGGATGAGCTTTCGAGGTCCTTTCCAGCCCCTGACATTCTGTGATTCTGTGATCCTCCCAGTTACAGTGTCCTAGTTCTGTCATTTTCATGTGCCAAGAGAATACTTTGAATTTTAATTGACATAATGATCACTATTGGCAGATGTTCCCCTAATTTTAATATAGAAATATCCAAATTATCCTGTCAAAGACAGAGAAGCCTTAGTAATTTGGCAGTTATTTTAATTGATTTCATTCAATTGTAACTTGTGCCAGCTTCCACCATAGTAATTTCAAATGTGTGTAGCTGAGTACATGAGAAAGACCCCAAACAGACTGACTCCCACAGACCTGTTGAACACAGTTCTTGTTTTTAGCAGTTAGTTTTCCTTTTTCCCAGGACATTCTACCTCCTCCTTCCACAGTGGTTTGGCCATGATTTCTAATTGTGTGAGTCAGATGTTCTTCCTTTTCCACAGCCTCCCACTTTTACATTAATCTTTTCCAGAATTGTGGAGCAGAGACATTGAAAGTACTTGAGAACTGAGCAATGTGCTGAAAAATACCAACATTTAAAACCTAAAGATGTTATAATCTCTGGAAAAATAACTAGTTAGTCTGTGAATTGTTAAGTGGACAACTACCAAAAATCAAGTGCCAGGTATTTTTCAATACCAAGGAATTTTCTTTCTGTAGGATGTGACTTTTAATTTCAGACAATCTCTAGTCATCATCTCAGCACAGATTTTAAGCCACAGTCGAGACATATAGTTATGTCTTTCTACTCCCAGCTCACAAAATTCCAGTCTAATAAAAAAGGCAAGTCTAATGACTCTCTTGCATCAAACAGACAGACTTGAGTGGCCAGCAGTGAAGCCAGATGACTGTTTCTATTTCCACCCTAGTAAAAGGGAAAACTATGACAGAAAAATTATTATGGTAGAATGTGTTCTCATGAATATGTCTGGTGAAAATCTCCTTAAAACAGAGTTGAACAAAGCAATTGGATCCCTCCATTACTAGTAGCTACAAGGCCAGCACTTCAGCTTATTGTTTTCTCAGAAACTCACCTTCATTAACTCTTCTTACCCACTGTCAGTTACCAGTGCTGTTGGTTTAAGTGGTGAGTAGGTAGACCCAGTCAAGATCAGGAGTGTGCTGATTTATTGCACTTTTGTGCAGACAGAAACCAGAGAAGTAATGAGGAGACAGAGCAGCAGCAGAAACAGATTTGAGAAGTGAGAGGTTTGGTTTTTGGAGTGTGTTGAAAATGCCCTACTGTACAAAGAACATGGTGAGACAGACACTCTTGGACAGAAGATGAAGTCTGGCCAGCTTCTGCTGCCTTTAGAAGCTACTCAGTCATGAGAGTTTTACCTTTTTGTTACTCTTTTTTAACCCCCCTAACTTTTTGAAAAATAACCAAGTATTTACATATGATGACTGCAGTTCCATAGCTGCAGAGTAGTTGGCTCATATGACCATGTGCAGAAGTAAAGAAATAGCATTGCATAGTAGTGCAGGCCCTCATAAAGCTCTTCATTCAGAAACTGAAAAAGCAATAGTTAACAGTGGAGGGAACAAAAGCCAAGCCCCACCAACAGGCTGATGATGTTCGTCTGCTCAAAAGAAATAAATATGCTGGAAATGAACCAAGGTGGGGTTTTAAAGTCAAATGCGTGGCTGAAATAGCTCCAAACTCAAAGGAACTTTGCTCCTAATGTCTGACTCCTGCGTACCCAGAACTCTGCCAGAGGCCTCCCACTCCAGGAGCCTGTTCCAGGACCTACAGGAAGACATGAAATGCTGAAGTTCTCACTCTTCCAGAGGATTTGGAACTGATACATTTGGAAACAAAATCTAATTAAAATGTTGCAAAGTTTTTATCTAGACAGCTCTGTTCTTTCTATTTGTTTATTTGGACCAAGGTACGAAACAACCATCTAACACTCTTTTTCCATACCTTTATGCTGCAAGATGAAAGATGAGTCCCAGGACCAAGCAGGCTAAGATCCTGACATCTTCCAGATGTGTGGGTTGCCAAAGATAGGCTTGGTAACCTGTATTTCTGATAAGGTGGAGCAGTAAGTCATAGAACAATACAGTAACCTGGCTATTATCTGATATTACTGCAAAATATTATGGGATGTACAGTGGCAGACTTGGTCTGAGCAGGCATAGGCCACGCCCATGTTTAGCTTCCGCAGACTATTAACAAGACTGTATGACAAGGTCGAAGGCACAGAAATGCTCTCTTCCTGAAGCCAGCAAATTCACCCAGAGCTCAAGTGCGCAGTCTGGATACACAATTTGATTATAAACATAACTTATGTTTACAATGCTTTGCAAGCAGAGCTATGTAGGGTGGATAAATGTTTACACTGATAAACTTCTGATTCACTTCAAGAGAAGCCAATACATTTCCCAGCAACAAACTCCATGCAAAAAGCCCATGCAAACAGAGTTATGCCTTCAAACCCAAGCAGACCGAGCTTTCTCAGAATGACCTTCCGAGTCAAGGGCTCTCTGACTCTATGACATTTGTGTCATGGTAGGCCTGATAGGCCCAAAATAGGCTTATACATATCCTGGCTTGCCCAGGCATGTTCTTCTGCTCTGTGCGAGATGCAAGCATGGGAAAGAAGACAAAGGAATCTTGAGCCACGAAGTCAAAGGACTCTGGCCTGCCTAGACTTGTCTTGGTCCTGTGGTAAACAAGGTACACACACTTAGTTTGTGCCTGCTTTGTGCAAGGCCTATGCTTTTCCCAAAGTTGGGTAAAGAAAGCCTATGGCTTTGCCTAATATGGTAAGGTTTGGCTAACTGCCATTCTGATTGGCTATTCTGTGTCCAAAAGGCAATTAATCTCGGCCTGCATTGATAAAAAAGAGATATGCAGCTAAACAACGTGCTCTGCCGTGCTATGGTGTGCTATTCGTGCCTACCACTGTCTGCTGCTATTGCATACTGCCTTATTGTTTGCCTGGAAACGCCACTGTCATGGGTTTACTGGAAACAGACTCTAAATGCCTCCACATGACTGGCCTGCATAGGCATCGTGGCATCGTGCTGAGACTGCACACTGCCAGACATCCTGCCTGCACCTGAAAGTCTCCTGCAAAGACTAGAAGTCCTGGAGACACACAGATTGTCCAGAGGAGTCAGGAGAGAAGGTCAGAGATTGTCTGCCTCCTTTCCCCAGAAGCCAAGACAGAGTTCCCTGAAAGTGCTTGGGTACTGCCTGAGTTTGTGGCCAGCCCCACAAGTCAAGTGATAATAATCTGTGAGTAAATGCTTAAAAGCCTCTTTGTGATTCTCCACTGCCTTCTGCCACAAGCAGAAAGGAGCTCCTTGAGTCCATCTAGTGGGCAAGCAGCATATTGACTGCAAGCGGCATTTGGCCACAGGAATCTTCTCTTCCAGTTCAATTAATGTTTACATATTTGCTGGTTATTAGTAGATGTATATATTAGCTATAGAATGTTCCCATGACCATGTAATAACTGGATTATTATTAAAATTAGCAGTTAGGTGTGGCAAGAGTTTTGAATATCAAAATAAGCAATATTAATTTTGGAAAAAAATATAATCTCTCATTAATTAATTTCCCCTTTGCAACAATTTGTCTTAGCAGAAACATGCCAGATGATCCTGTAAACAGTCAGACTCCAGATGTCTGCTACACGGATAGCCTCAAGCACTACCTGCGGTAACACTCAGAACTGAGCAAAAGGAATAAATGCCAGGCATTCTTCAGGGCCAAGTAGGCAAACAGACACACATCTTATGCTGCCATTGCCAAACTACAGAGCTTGACAATGCAGCAGCTTACTGTGCAAAATGCTTGTCTATATTTGTACTATTGTGTGGGAGAATTTCTCCCACAGCGGGGCAGGAGCTGTAAACATCAGATCTTGTGATGGGAAATGTCCTTGGAGTCTTGTAGGCTCCCAGGAAGCTAGGCTGTGGACTGTGAGCAACTCACACACACCTGCTAGGGGGTGGAACCTGCCAGCCCCTGAGGCAGGCACAGCTCCAGGGGGCTAACCCCTGCCAGCCCCCTGGGGTGGGAACCACAGGTTATTTACCACAGGGTAACCTATCTCTGCCTTATGCATAACTTTGAGCCAATCTGTACCTTCCACTTGTACCAGCCCCAGGCTGGTTGTGCACACCTCCTCTGAGGCACTATATAAACCGCTGTATTGCTTTAATAAAGCGTACTGATGCATAGCAGCTGCTGAGTCGTCAGTACCCCGATCTCACCTCTCGCCAGCCTTCGAACCCCAACACTATTGCTGGCCAAAGGGAGTGCATGGTAGTTGCTCTTCCATTTAGTATTCTACATTTTATTCTTTACATATTATGGGCACTGGATAGTTATACATTCTATTGTCTCCTAATCACAAATATTCTTACTGTGCTAAACTTTAAACCTCTGTATGTATGTGATCAGACCCAGATTTGGATCAAGTTCCCAAAGGTGAAAATCTTGTTCTTGTACCATCTCATACCCAGTTTGCATATGCTACAAAAAGGGATTCAAAAGCCTTCTAAACCAGATGCTTAGGACTTCTGACCAGAATTTAAAAAAAAAAAAAAAAAAAAAAAAAAAGCATAGGAATTGCTTGAGAAATACTGTGCTTACATTATTTTCATCACAACACAAGCCAATTTGACAGTCAGAAAATCAGGAGGATATTCTTTCATCATGAAGTCATCATCACAATTTTGAAATCTCAGTAGGTTCAAGGAGTTCAACGCAGTGTGAATGTAAAATCAAACCCAAATTCTAACTTTGCAAGTCTTCCCTGCGTCTGAGCCCAAACTAATTATCTCCAAGAAGCTCACCACTGTACTGGTTCCTGATCATATGCCATAAAGTGCTCCTTCCTTGTGCTAGTACATAATAGTATGAGTATTGCGCCCTTACTCCCACAGTTTCTGACAAAGAACATGTGTTTGTTCTTGTATTTCAAGGTGTTCTGAAGAAAGCAAACCAAAGTAATTCTGTCAATGGTATCTTTTTTTTAATCTGAGAAAGAAAAATCTGGATGATACTGTCCCATCCTCAGATAAGGAAACTTGGTCACAGAGCAATAAGCACTTAGGCAAAGCCATTTCCAAACTCAGCTTTGCTATGGAGCATTTGTTTGCATTTAGAAATGTACCTGTCTTTGTATTTGCTGCAAGAGCACAGCTTCTCAATATTTGCTCTGCTCTCATGCGTTGAGAGCCATCATCTTTTCTTGCAGGTCTGTGAAACACATGTCCTATGACATAATAGTAGTATTAAGTTGACTGTAGCAGCACATCAAAGGAAGTGATGTGAAGAAATATGCATGATAAGCTAAACTTCAGGATCAGTGGAGAGAGCCCTTGGCAAAGGGACTGAAATCAACAAATGCAGGCTGGTGTAGAGATTAGACAAAGTTTCTCTCAGATATAGCCCATCTGTGTAAGAGACAGCAGCTATGTGACTTCAGAAGGTGCTCTACTAAAATACAGACATGTGGTGATTCAAGACAGCGAGCAGGGCTTTATCAGAGGCAAATCCTGCCCCTGCAGTCTAGTGGCTTTCTATGATAAAGTGACTGTGTCAGCAGACAAAGGACAACCTCTGGATGTGACCTATCTGGACTGCTGCAAGGCCTTTGACAGGGTCTCCCACAACATCCTGCTGGCCATGATGGAGAGATGTAGGTTTGCTGAATGGACTGAGCAGTGGAGAGAAATGTTAGCAATCCAGGCATTTAGAGGTTATGTACTCAATAGCACACTGCTACAACTTCCACGCCTCACTGTGCGTTTCTAGACACTTCTATTCATGGAAATATTTAACCAGCAAACAAAGTAAGATGTGGAAGGTGACCTGAGTGAGCAGGTTCTTATTGTTACACTAAGATCTGTTTCCAAGGAAAACAAACTTTCATCTCTCCATCCTAGTGACCCATAGAAAACTTAGAGTTATTTCAACATTCATTCACAAACCAGTGTGAATATATTTTTAACTCCCAACTTTCACTTTATTCTGCTTTACCAACCTTGATAAGATTTTAGGGTTCACTAGGAATGCAGTGTTAAGACATGATTAGGTTTTAGCAAGGTAGATAGAAAGAAGCTCCTCTAAGTTGAATTCATGTTGTATTTCTGTGCTGGGTTTTCTTTTCTATGAAACAAAACTAAGTGGTATTTCTGTTTGTCTTGTTACCAAGAGGCATTACACTCCCAAATGTGTCTGTAATGGAGGTTGGTTGTAAAAAAAAATTATGTTTGAAATATTCTATTTATATTATAGAACATATGAAGAGTAACATTTAGAAACAGTGCTTTGTGTACAGCAGCATGTTTGTGTACATGAGGGCATTGAGACACACTCAGTAAAACTTGCAGATGGCACCAAGCTGGGTAGCTGTATCCGTTTGCTAGAGGGTTGGGAAGCTTTGCAGCAGGACCTGGGCAAGTCAGATCCATGGGCCAAGGCTGATTGTATGAAGTTCTACAAGGCCAAGTGTCAGGGCCTGCACAACAACGCCCTGGGGAGCTACAGACCTGAGGATGTGTGGTTGGAAAGCTTCAAGTTAGCGGGGGACTGGGGCTTTGAGGAGGGGCTGAAGGAGCTGGAGGTATTCAGGGTGGAGGAGGCTGAGGACAGACCTCATTGCTCTCTACAGATCCCTGCAGAGAGGTTAGAGGGAGGAGGGAGCAGCCTCTGCTCCTTGGTAGCAAGGGACAGGAGCAGAGGAAATGGTTCCAAGTGGCACCAGGACAGATTCAGGCTGGATGCTAGGAAATATTTCTTCCCAGAGAGGGTTCTCAGCCATTGGAATGGTCTGCCCAGGGCAGTGCTGGAGGTGTTTAAGCAGTATGTGGAGCTGGTGCTTAGGGACATGGTTTGGTGTTGATCCTGCAGTGCTGGGTGGAAGGTTGGGCTGGATGAGCTTGGATGTGTTCTGTGACTCTATATTGCCATATACATGTGTATGTCACACACAGATAAGTATTTTATATATATATATCTGTATGTGTGTATATATATATATATACATGGACATGCATAGTACAAAAAAAAAAAGGCAAGTTTGGAATTATACTTCCTCATTTTAGAGAATGAATACTGCTCAGTGCTAAGGAATGTAGCAGTACTATTCATAGCAATTTCTGACACAGCGTTTTGCATACAGAGACAGAACAGGCAAAAGGTCTGGAAAATATTTTTATATTGAAGTGCCAATGAAGCTGATAAAAAGCACGACTGCCACAGATGTTATGCAACACAGTGACAAGATCTTCCATTTCTAGAGGATGTGGTCTGAAATAATAGCAAATAGTTTGCAAGAATTAGAGCAGAGTGGGTTTTTTTTATGGGGTAGCATTACTCAGCAAGTTTCATACACAGGAATCAACTCTTTTTGACTTCTTTGGAGATTTCAGCTGTTCAAGTTTTAGCTGGATACAGGGAGTATATAATTCATGGGGTTTTTTTTGGAAACTGGGGAAAGGAGACATTTTGGAGGAAAAAGCAAAATAACAACAATGGCAACAATAATGACATCACGAATTATTTCACTTCTGAAGGTGCAGAGAGGATCATGGCACAGAGCATGTTACTGCTTGCTTTGTACAATCTCTTTTTTTTTCCCTTCTTTATCATTATTTAGGCACACAGCCAAGGTCTGGGCATTTTGATGTTTCATAGTCTCTCAGCTGTGCTTCTCCTTATTTATATGATGCCCTGGTCCCCATGCCTGTGCCTGTCCTTGGCCCAGGTTGGCAGCCCTCCTCTGAGATCCTGAGCCTCAGCACACGCCCATGCTTGAGAAATGCTGCTGAGGCCTGTCTTCTCTGTAGCTGTGCCAAGGAGCTGAATCATTTCTGGCCCACACTGGTGGCCCTCCTCAGCCCCAAGCCTCACACATCTCCACCTGCTCCACATCTGAAGTGGTGTTATGAGCTGCACCTCCTCATTATGCTCAAGGTGCATTCTCATGGTCCTCCCTTGCCTCAGGTCTCACTCCTTCACACCTTCCCTGTCTCTGGAACACTGCCCTGCTATCTACCTGCTCACCACACCTGGTTCCCATCATCATCCTAGCCTCTAAACTTTGCCTCCAAAACAGTGCTGCAGCCACAGCTTCTCAGTGCTGCCCTGCCTGGCTTACCACCTCGCTCAGGCCAGGGCCCTAAAGCTCTGTGCTGTATCCCCACTAACACTACACCTCATCCCATGACTCCAGATTCGATGTCTCATGTCTTCTCTCTCTCCACATACTTTGAGCTCAGTGCCACTGTCATAAGGCACATGCAGAACTGAACAGAGATGCTGCCCACACTTAATTTGTGGTTTATTCTCTTCAGATGAACACTGGATTTATGCTTTATTAGGTGGAGTGAATTAAATGTTAATCTGCCATGACAGAACATGATTTCAAGCATCACAGCTGTCAGATGGTTCCAGATCTCTGCACTGACCTGTTGTAGTTCACTGCTTAGCTTCTTCAACTGACTTCTGGAATACTGGGTGCTACAGAAGTGTGGGGGCATGCTCCCACTGACCTGGGAGAAGAAATGCTTCCACAGGGCTGAGAACCTGGTACATAAGTCCTTCTTGGTGCTAAGGAAGGAGTATGGTCTCCTTGGATGGGCAGAAACTCTGGTTACCTTCCTCTTCCTGCATAATGCATGTTGACACTTCTGGCTTAGGCCAAATCTGGCACAGTTACATTGCCAGGGTCAAAGTTACATCCCACAGCCGAAAGGGTGGCTAGGTGACAGTGACAAAAGTGTTGGGGCAGGAAAAAGACACCAGGAACACTGAGAAAGTGAAGTATATCATGGAGAGATTGTCCTAAATGCATTATTACTCATTCCTTTGCTGCATCACAACATATTCAAACCCTGACCACAGTACAGTAAACTCCTTCAGGAGGTATTCAGCCTATGCTCTGCCATCACAGCAGAGGCTGAGATGGAGTCAGCGATGGGCTACAAGAAGCATCATGTTGGCCTCAGTAAGGCTCTAGCTGGACAACACCTAGTTAAACCTGATGTAGCTAGTCCTGCTGCCCCTAACCCTCTGCCATCAAAACTTCTTTGTACCCTAGTTTGGTACAATCTGTATAGGTGGGAGTTCCTTTCATCTAAATACATTCTCTTTAAGATAAAATTCTTTCAACAAGGTCCAGAGAGAAGAGCACAGTCATGAGCTGTCACAGCTGTGGAGAAAAAAGCAGTGAAAAACAGCTTTTGCTTGCCTGCATCAGGAATGGTGTGGTCAGCAGGAGCAGGGAGGTCATTCTGCCCCTGTACTCTGCACTGGTTAGACCACACCTTGAGTATTGTGTTCAGTTCTGGGCCCCCCAGTTTAAAAGGGACGTTGAGATGCTTAAGCGTGTCCAGAGAAGGGCGACGAGGCTGGTGAGAGGCCTTGAGCACAGCCCTATGAGGAGAGGCTGAGGGAGCTGGGATTGTTTAGCCTGGAGAAGAGGAGGCTCAGGGGTGACCTTATTGTTGTCTACAACTACCTGAGGGGTGGTTGTGGCCAGGAGGAGGTTGCTCTCTTCTCTCAGGTGGCCAGCACCAGAACAAGAGGACACAGCCTCAGGCTGCGCCAGGGGAGATTTAGGCTTGAGGTGAGGAGAAAGTTCTTCACTGAGAGAGTCATTGGACACTGGAATGGGCTGCCCGGGGAGGTGGTGGAGTCGCCGTCCCTGGGGCTGTTCAAGGCAAGGTTGGACGTGGCACTTGGTGCCATGGTCTAGCCTTGAGCTCTGTGGTAAAGGGTTGGACTTGATGATCTGTGAGGTCTCTTCCAACCGTGATGATACTATGATACTATGATACACCAACAGCTAAACCCAAGTGAGAACTACAAAAACACAGGATTAAGTATTTTCTATTGTACTCTTTATGGCTTGACCTTCTCAGCCCTAGATGGAGTCCACTGACATCTGTAGTTGCCGTGAACTACAGATGAGCTACAAGATATTTGCCTCTGAATTTCTGCTTTTCACAATGATAGTAAATTTTACATATTTCTACCTTTCTTTTTCAATGTCTGCTTAAGTAAATAAAGGGTGAAGTCCTTTCTAGATTTAGATTTGCCATCACAACCAAGAGAGTTATCAAATACTATGCGAGCACATTGTCAAAGACTGAGATAAACAATATGTCCAAACATTTCAGAAAAAAAAATCTTTTGAGCTAAATTTCTGAGAAGTGCTAAGCTAGCATCCTGGTGTACTCCCTGTCCTGAACATTCCCTCTTGCATGAGCTCAGACTCCCAGCAGCTCCCCACTATGCAACAACTGGACAAAAAAATAGCCGGGAAATGCAGAGTGAGCTTCTGCGTGCTAACATGGGATCATTTGCCTTACTGTTCAGCTATCATGGACTGGAAGACTACCATTCTGGACCACCACACCTGGAACTGAGCTCCTGCCACCTAACACATACAGGAGGTGAAGGCTTCCTGCTATGACAGGTGATGCTAATTCTGACCCAGTTGCAGGCTAGCGGCTCCTGGTTTATCAACAGTAGTGATCATTTCAGAGAAATTGGCCGGACAAAGTGGGCTCAACTCTGGAAACCCCCTACCACACCGACGATGCCCAACACAGTGGACTGTGGGACTGGCTAAGCAAATCACTCCTGGGAAATGCCAAGTGATTCTCAGAAAAACATGCATATTCCATAAGGCAGCCAGGTAAAAGAAGGGAAGCTCCAACCTGCAGGTGGTGTGCTCCCCACCTGCTTCCTTCAAATGGACTTTCAGGACGCCGAGTAACTCCGAGGTGACCTTTCTTCTCTCTATGTAGGCGTATCTTTCTTTTATTTCTTTTTCCTCCCCCACCTCTCTTACTCTTTTCCTCTCCTCATCCCTCCCTCTCCTCATGTGTGTATGTCATGTGAATGCAATAAAACTAGACTATGTATTTGACACTGTTTGTGCCTTAATTCTGTGCCCGAGAATCCGAACTTCCCATACCCGGGACTTCTCCAGACTGGTACACACATAAATTTTGGATCATCAGAAGAAAAATCACTTTAAGTCACTCCTGAGGATTGTCAAATCAATAATTAGGGTCTGAAACACAGTTTCAGTGATGCTTGAATCCTTCCTAATAAAGAGCTAAAATCATAAATCTCAAATGCAAACTCACACTTGGCAGAGAGGATTTTAAGCTATGTTTCAGACTACACAGACTGTGGAGAGAGTAGATGGTATATTTTTATTTTACAGCTCCCTGTCTTGAATGAAAAATTCAATTTTACTTACAATATTTCTTTAATGCATTGAGAACATTTTTGTATTAACCAAAGTATTTAATGCATACTTATCTCATAAAATACCTTGGCTGAAGTCTTATTTAAATAAAATAGATTCAAATCAACTCATACAGTAATGCAAAAATCAGAATGGGGATTCCACCACTAAAACAGAGATTTTCATCACAAGAGAAATATTGAGCTTTTCACAGAATTCTGGGGGAAAAGAGAAAAAGGTGTCAAGATGACAAAACATTCTATTTCTTCATCCTCAGTTAGGAAAAAGCACATTGAAACATTAGAAGTCAAAATATTTAGTATCTATCTGTTTCCATTGCGAGTTGGATCAGAATGAAATAGTATTCCCTGCAGTGTCTTCAGGGAAATGGCATCTGAGGAGTTTCATGTGCCTCTTCTCTGCACTACCCACTCAAACTGGATCCCTTCAAGGGTGCATCACACAGCTGTGCAAAAGGGATCATCCTTTGCAAGATCCACCAGTTGCATGCTGCAGATGGTAGCACTGTCTGTGACACTGGGGAGGAGTTTGGCCTTGCACGTTCTGCAGCTAACCGAGTACAGTAAGGGCTGACTTATCAAAGTGCCTTGTTAGCTTGGTAAGATGTTTCTGTTCTCACTGGAGAAATACCACTTTGCAGAATCCATTGCTACTTAGGTGGTTCCTCCAGCTTCACTTCTCATAGCGTGCTGTGCTGGTTTGAGACTAATTTTTACTGAGAGAAATTAAGTCCTTAGCTGTGAGAATAAAGAAAAAAACATCAGTGACCTATATCACCATTCTTCTGCTGAGAAACACAACTAGTCAAAAGATGGGCACTTCACACACACACGCACTGCTCAGCTCTCACTTTGGGCTGTGCAGTCTGGTCTCTGTGTCTGACTCTGCCTTTAATTCTCTAAACTACCTAACCCCTTTTCCCTCTAACCTCCTTGTCTTTTTTTTTTTTTGACATCTCATCTCACATCTCCAGATTTATGATGGGAGATATATGTGGATTGATCTGGTTATTTCTGAAGGGAGGGAAAGAAGGAGGGGGAAGGAGTTTTGGGTTGGGAGCCCTCCTGGGGAGTTTGATTGTTTCTGGGAGGGGTACTGTGTTTCTGTTTTACTTTTAATTTGTATATATCTACATTTATTTGTGTATATCTGCTTGTATATTGTGCTAAGATGTAAGTATAGCTTCATTCTTTAATTTCCAGCCATCTGAGTCTAGTCTGGGTGATTTTCTTGAGTGTGGGGGAGTGGGTAACACCCAAACTATAACATCTTTATTTTGGTGTCCAACGTGGGGCTAAACAAATTTGATGGATTGCTAAGTCTGGAAATTAAGAATGAAGTTATTTTACATTTTATTTTCTATTTTGTACCTGGTAGGGGCATGTTTTTTTTACCACTGGCTGACAGCCAAAATTGGTGCCCTCTTGTTTGATCTCATTTGGAGGAAGATTAAAGCAATGTTTTCTTTCAATTTTGGAGAGTATCTTCTTGGCTGGATTGGATTTAATATTACTGAAACTATTACTAGCTCTGGTTTGGATAGGCCAGGAAATAATACATCTGCTGAAGTTTATTCAACATCTCTGATGAGGGTAATTCTCCCTAAAATGGAGTTATCAAAGCTCTGTAGCGAATTTTACACAGTGGTGTATTTATCATGTGTGATCTTAGACCTAATAATTCTGGGTTTAGCATTAACGCTGGCATTGTGCAATAGACATTCAAATATGGTTCCTTTAAGGAAAAAAAGAAAACAAGTCTACTCAGAAACAGAGTTGCTGGAGATAAACCGTACAGAAAGTGAAAACAATGTCTCTTCAGCCGGACAGCCAGAGGGGGTCGCCACGTCCACCACTGCATCTCCTCCCACACGTTCTGGGACAACTGCCAAAGTCTCAGTTGTTGACAATAACAGGTCCAGCTGTTCAAGCCTCCGCTGTTTCTTCACCTAGTTCAAGTCCACAGGCCTCTAACCCTAAACCAGATTCAGCCTCAATGATTCAGACCTGCTAGAAGGTACTTCCAAAGCCTTTCTGGCCCCAGCGAAGGCACAGGCTAAGACAAAACATTTGGCAAAGAGTGATTCAAGAGAGGATTTAGGGGAGGGGACCTCTAGTACACAAGAGGAAGAAAAGGAGAAATACAGTCTTAGAGATTTAGCCAACATCACATGTGCTCATATAATAATATGATAATGGCCAAGCAGATGATGACTGTGATCACCACCAGGGTACATCTGAAAATAGGCTTCACCTTTATATTTGTTATTCCACCTTCTCCACTGCATCACCTTCTCCACCTGAGACATCCTATATGTCTGATTAAGCTAGTCAGGGCAGCACTTCAATTTGCTTATGACTCTTTCAAGGGTGACATACATAACATAATACTACATAACATAATTCTACATTTACTGCTAATCACCATTCAGCAAGTTGTTATTTTTAACAGTTGTCCTTTTTCCAGAGGAATAAACACTTGCATTAGGTTGAACAAGACTGCACTCTGCATAGTGTAAATGGAGGAGAGTTAATAACATCTCTTTTCCCTAGAGAATATACTTTAGAGATTATTGTTAAGTAAACTTTGTGTTGTGTTTAAAAGTCTTGAAGATACTGCATGGCTCCTTCCTATATTATTTGCTGCCCTGCGGCCTAGTTTACCGTAGACATTTTTATGCTGTTTCCTAAATTAGTCAAGAACTCAGTGACAGAGCAATCAAGATGATCACTGCCTGATCTGGGAATGGAATAGCATTGCAACAGTAAAAAGTACAGTGGGGAAAAAAAGGATTATGAAGGTAATTCTAGGGACCAGGAATTATCTGCAGGATAAGGACAGAAAAATATTTTGGCTGTCAAGCAGATACCCTGTGTAAGCACTGCAAACCTGATCACAACACCCTGGTCACAACTGGTCTAGATTCAACTTCAGAGAACATGCTGGCTTTCTGATGAAGAAAGGACAAGGCTGTAGCCAAATAATTTGTTATTCTAAATTTTGCTAAACTTAGAGAACAATGCGAGGTGAATGTGGCCATGTGATGTATTCACATGGCTACCAACCAGCTTGCTCTGCCAGGTTTCAGCAGTCAAAGTGTCTACCCACTGTATCTTCACTGCTTTCAGGTTAAAATGTGCAGGCACGGCATATATATCTCTGGAAAAGATGCTGGCAAGTGGGTAGGCCTGAATCACAATACGTTAGGTATCAATGATTAGCTTTAATACAGTTTTTACTAGTAATTAACTTCATTTTTAAACTTTTAATATAGATATATTCAACAGGCTCTTGACATTTTGTCATCACTGGTTAAATACAGACACCACGGTGTGGGTAACTATATGCGATATGTTGACAATGACATACTAATTGGTGCTGCTGCCCACATACCAGTCAGATTTGAAAAAGCAAATGCTGCACATGCAGCAAGACAAGTATATAAATCACCTGGTCCATGCTTGCATCACTTTCAGTGTAGCAGTGTGAAATGGGTATTGTGAAACTGTTTGTTCAGTATTTGTTCCATAAAAGTTTTCAGACTCTTAGCAGCAGAAATAAGCAGTAACACATACTTCTGCTCAGCCAACCACAGCTGAACAGACAACTGGTCATGAGCAAACTAAAATCAGACAAACAAAGCTAGTATCGGTTGATTAAGTCAGCATAAAAATAATTGTCACTGGCATGTAATAAAGAGAAGAAAATACTGGATCAGCCACAGAAATCATTCTTCAATCTGCTTCATTCTAGGAGGAAAATTTATACATAGTGACTACTGTTCAGATGCCAAGTGTCTTAGAAGCTAAGCTTGTCTGGCATGCTCTGCATTCTGATGCCAGCACTGGTATATAACAGCCTGCCTACCTCACAGGCTCTGAATCAATCTGCACAACCTCCAGGAGACTGGGATGGTGTGACAAGTGCCTCTTCCCACCACCATAAAGATTAAGGCATGAGATACTGTGATAGCTTGTGGAGACATCAGGAGAGACTGCAGACCTTAGTTATCACTCTATCTTCTTCCACATCTTTCTTTCCTCTGTACCACAATGAGCAACGAATCATACTGAATGCCTGCTTTTAGTTTTGTCCCCAAGCCTTGCTATCTTTTAATATTTAACAACCTTTCTGAACAGACAAATAGGATTCAGTCTGTTTCTATATTTTGCCATTGCAATAATGCCTAAAAGTGAAGCTCTTCAGATTTCCAAATTTATTCTGTATTGAAAGAAAAAAGGGGGGAAAATAAAAAAGGGCAAAAACAAAAGCAATGAGATGGTCTGAGAAAGTTTGCTGTCTACACTCACAATGCCTGTTTCCTCCCTGATGACCCGAGCAGTTAACACTGTTGTCCTGCGGCAAAGATTGTTGTCCCGCGGCACACCTCTCCTCTCTCCTCCCATCTCTGTCTCCTTAACTTTTCTGTTGCAGAAGCTTTTGCTTCTGACTTTGGAACTTTTGAGACATCAGTTCTTTTGTTTTCTATATCCCACCAACTTTTCTGTATTACATTTATCTCTCCACAGGATACATATTAACAGAATGTAAAGAAGAATGGACAACTGCATGAAAAATAGAACTCTTCAGCCAGTAACAGAAATCTACTTCACTGATCACTAGAGGGAAGGAAGTGAGGTTTGCACATGAAGATTTCTAGATTACAAAAACTTGCAAGAATCTTGAGTAAGAGGAATAAGGAATTTCCCTCCAGTTACCAAAACCAGGGATAGTTCCAGAAATCTGAAGTGTTCTAGAATACTGAAGTTCCAACATTGTCTTCTCATGAAAAAGCCTGAAGAGCGAGCTGCAAGGTGGAAGAGAACTCGTGGGCTGATTTACAAACACATTACCAGAGAAGCTTGAGCAATCAGGTACAAAGAAACACAATACCTCGGCCATACTGGTCTGCTCAGATGACATGCACAGCTAAAGGGAAGCTGAAATAACATTTGCTTTGGATCTCAACTTTGCCTTCATGACATTGGTAGGAGTGGTAAGTAGTGCAGAGCAGACATGCTTAGGTTGTGGTTACTGTTCTGTCCAAAGCATCAGGTCCACATATACTATATGGGACTGTGTCACACTGAGGATAGGAATGGCAGTGTTCTGTGGAGAGATAGCACAAACAACTATTGGGTTTAGTACTGATTGTCAACAAAACTCAAGGAAATTTGGCTCCAGCTGTGCATCCCACTGATATGGACCATAGAATCATGCAGGCCAGAAAGGACCTCCAGATCATCAAGCACAGCCATTTCACACACTCCATCAAACTTGTCATCACACCACATTCCCAAGCACATCTAGATGGCTTTTAAATACATCCAGGGATGGCAACTCCACCACATCTCTGGGTAGCCTGTTCCAGTGCCTCACAACACTTTCTGTAAAAACATTTTTCCTAATGTCCAGCCTAAATCTATCCTCGCACAGCTTGAGGCCATTCCCCCTCATTCTGTCATTAGTCACTTGTGAGCAGGGCCCAGTGCCTGCTTCTCTCCTTTCAGGTAGCTGCAGAGAGCAAAGAGGTTTCCCCTCAGCCTCCTTTTCTGCAGACGAAGCTCCAGCTCCCTCAGCCGCTCCTCACAGCCTTGTTCTTTAGCCCCCCCACAGCTAAGTCACCCTTCCTTGTCCGGGCTCCAACGCCCTCCATGTCCTTCTCAGATGTGCAGTGCCTGGAGCTGAGCACAGCACTCAAGGTGCAGACAGCTGATCCCTGGAGGAAATGTATCACAGTTGAATGTTTTTACTCTGATTACCTTATCTAAAATAAATATATTTGGGATCAATGTCTATTTTCCTGGTATAAGAGAGAAGATTTGATTTTTTTAAAAATAAGTTAGCTGGAAACAACAAAACTGATGTACACTGGCTCCTATTTTTAGAATTTCAATAATCTTGTTATGCAAGTAGTATCAAAGTTACATACAACCTACATATTTTCCTTCTTATACCACATGTGGCCCACAGCAGACAATTCTCACAACTCGTTTGTGGCAAAGGCAGCTTGCTGTTGGTACATAGATCTGAGAGTGCTCTAGGAAAGCAGGTGAACAGAGCTGCCTCCACTTCACACAAGAAGCAGAACTAAGGCATGGAGAGGTGAAGATACTTGCTTGATAGCAGTGAGTGAGGCACAGAAAAGGATAGAGTCACAGAATCACAAAATGTCAGGGATTGGAAGTGACCTTGAAAGCTCATCCAGCTCAACACCCCAGCCAGAGCAGGATCACCTAGAGCAGATCACACAGGAACACATCCAGACAGGTCTTGAACATGCCCGGAGAGGGAGATTCCACAAGTCCCCTGGGCAGCCTGTTCCAGGGCACTGTCACCCTCACATGGAAAAAAATCCTCCTCGTGTTTCCATGGAGCTTCCTATGCCTCAGCTTCCACCACTGCCCCTTGTGCTGTCATTAGGCATCACCCAGCAGAGCCTGGCTCCAGTCTCCTGGCACTCACCTTTACATCTTTATAAACATTGATGAGATCCCCTCAGGACCCTCCTCTCCAAGTTAAAGAACCCCAGCTCCCTCTGGGTCTCCTCATAACAAAGATGTTCCATTCCCTTAAGCTATCTAAAGGCCAGACCCCTACATATAACCCAAATCATATGCAAATTTTCTCCACAAGAATGAGCAAATTATTCCAAACAAATAATGGTATGGGGCCACACTGTGAGTGCAAGTTGCTGGTATGTCCTGCTATGCTTCAACATACTCCACTCAACAACAGCATCTAGACCATTACTCACCCTATGGGTTTCTATGGGTTCAGAGAAAAGCCAGGAACAGAGCAGGCTCACCTTTTGCCTCCTAGAACAGTTACTCAGGCAAATCAGAATCAAAACAAAAGTTGGTTTTGTTATGGCATGGTATTTATTTTCTAAGCCAGATTACTACCAGCTTCATGATTGACTGTGCAGATACAGAAATGTGAAGCATAAAGTTCACAGGTCAACAGGATGAAGAGTGGTAAACTATGAATAAGAGTTTGCATAATTAGCACAGAGATGTTGGTTTTGTCTAATTCTTACATACCCTTTCTTGGTAGACAGGAAGCAGCACGGGAATTCCCAGAACACATGCACATCCTTGGGTGTTATAAACTTTATAGTGAGCATTATCAGCAACATCATATTGTGCAAACATGCTACGTGAGCAGGAAACTCTTATACTGTCATTGCTCAGACTACTTCAAATTTTAGCCAGTAAAAATGAGGCCAAACATCCTCTTTTCAAAGTATCTTTCCATTATTAAACACGCAATGGTTGCTGAAAATGCTGTTTCCTCAAAAGTGGATATTTTTGTCTTTCATCGTGTTTGTATCATAGATTACCTAATAGTGTACTGCACTGCAGTGAGACACTTACTGGGAGAAATGTAGCTCTTGTGGAACTACCTAAGCTAACAGAATGGGAACTTCTGTAGGCTGCCCTAGTTTAACAGTCTTTCCCCTCCACCTAAAAAAAGTAACAGACACACAAAAAACTCTGAGAGAAGAGTTTAATATCAAACAGCTAACAGAATGCACAATTACCTCGTTTGCAGAAAAGGCACAGCAAAAAGTAGCTGCAAGCAGAAGCAGGTTAAAATCCCAAGCCAGGGAGCTATTCACCCATCCCTCCCTGCCTGGCAGCCATCCCAGCAGAAGCAAACTAACACCAAAAACCCAGAACCCAAAAGCAGCAAGAACAGGAAGCCTCTTGTGCTGCAATCTGAACTTCAAGCCCCATAATACTTTGCTCCAGACAGCACTTTTATTTTGAAGCCGGTATAGGGCAGGATGGTCTGAAGAGCAGCATACTAAAGCTCACCCTATGACACTTCTCTGTTGTGTGGGTACCAGCGAAGTACAGCAGCTATCCCATGACTTTTCAGTCATGTGAAGGACTGAAGATGCTGTTGTTCTGCTGCCTAATCACAGCAGATGAGTAACCATCCTTGGTTTATGTGCAAAGAGAAAAACAAATCAGCACTGCAACAGTATCTAGACACTTATGTACATCTTTCTTTAAGGAGGTCTCAATGTCTGCTCCACAAGCCATGCTGTGTCTCATATTACCTTACACCACAAAGACATTTCACAAAATAACACTGCATGTAAGCTGCAGTACCATTTTGTCATAGGTATTATAACCAGAGCAGTCTTGGTTCTTGAAGTCTTAGAAGTCAAATATTAAATTTAATCTTTGAAATGAAACAAAATTATGTTTTGACTAAACTACTAAAATTTATGTTATGACTAAACTACAAAATGTGTGAATATTGATCTTACTGCTATTGTGAGATAACTGTTTCTTCTCTCACTTTAAATGTTTCATGGAAACATCAATGCTACGTGATAAAAAACTCTACAGAACTATATGCTGATACCTGAAGTACCAGGAAGCAAACTGATGAAGCCCTGAAACAGAGTAGAGCTAGCCAATGACACAGAGCTGTGAAGTTTCTGTTTTGAGAATACAGCTGCCCTAACTCATTGAACATTCTGCGTAGGTGCAGCATAAGATCTTGCTTTTGCCTTAGACCTAGTCACATCTCATTAACCCTGCTCCTACTAACCTTGCTCCCTAACCTCTTGGCTGCACCTCTCTTCTTCCTGAGAACTGGGGTAAGGTTGAGAGGGCCGGGGGGAGGTGTTGGGGTGGTTTGAGAGCCCCTCCTGGGGACTCAGGTTTCTGGGAGGGGAGTTGTGCTTTTGTATTGTTTATCCTTTGTATATTTCTGTATATAATTATATATAACTGTATATATTGTAAATAGCTGCTTGTAAATTCTGCTAGCTGTAAATAAATTGCTTCATCTATATTCCCAGAGGCCGTCTGAGTTAGCTGGGGCAAATACAAAGTGTGGGGGGGGCGGGGTAACCCCCAAACCATCACATTTTTAATTACATTAATTACATAACAGGTAACAAGATCATAGATCTTTTGGGATAATTAAAATGTCATGGAAAAGACTTTAGATTTCAGGATTCCTCTCTCTGAAATGGTATCATATAATGGTGGATGTCTTAACAGAACTGGAATTACTTCTCAAGCTATTCAACACTTAAAGTATGGTCTAAAGAACTGGGCCACTGTTTGTAGCAAGCATTTCGGCTGTTGGACTCCTACCCTGTAAATAGCTGTGCTTGTAAGGGTGACTACAGACTTGTCTGAGTTTCTCATCTGGAGCCTTGGGGATGACTCAGCATAACTTTAATGAAGATGAATAAAGTGCTTAGGTAAATCACACCATCACATATCTGTAATGCTGCCTCTGACTGCTGGCTCCACAGCTGCAGTCCACTCATTGTTGATTTTCTTCTGATGAGTAATTAAGGTGAGACTTTAATTAAACAGATAATTTATGATGTTTCATGTAGGTAAACCAAACGTAGTGTAAGGAACAGGTCACTTAAACAACAGGCATCGTGTGGGCTATTACCTGACTCACCATGTCTAGCCACTTACAGGTGGTTTAATCGTGCTGTTCAAACATCAGTGTTTACACAGCAGCTTGTGGATGCTTTGACAGGGGAGCCTAGGAGTACCCAGCAGTCACCTTTTCTCCACCCTTAACAGGCTGCCCAAACCAGTGCAGGTGACATGTCTTTAAGGCTTTTTAATATGCACTGCAGTGGAACTGTTGTGGAGGCAGGGAATTAATGTGGCCAAGTCAGGAATATATATCCATAAGTAGAATTATTTTCCTGAAACCCTGCCCCAAAACTACATACAGAAATTAATTTAGTTTAATTAGCAGACTCAGCTTGATTGAGAAGATCTTACAGGGATACCATAGATAAATTTGACTATTTTAGAAGTCAGGAGATGGAAAAGGCTAAGCTACTAAACATAGCATTCCCCACTATTAATCAGGCTGAGCAGAAAGTTTACTCACAGGTGAGTTAGGCTGTCTGAGAGAAAGGGTAGTCCAGATGTGTCAGCTCTCTGTCTTTCAAAGGACATCTGAGGCTCATCAGACTGGCACAAAGGGTGCTTATAGTGCCATCCAAAGCAGGGACAGTCCTGTCCCTCAGGAGCTTGCCCTTCAGAGCACCAGGGGACTCTTTCTGCAGGAACTATCCAGGCTGGGGAGAACTCTAAGGCAGGAACCCCAAGGCACGAAGTACCCCAATATTTATACTCTTCCTAGACAAAGAGTCGATTTACCACTTCCTAGGCACGAAGACCACAGCTCGATTCCAGTGTGGGCATCTACACAGGTCACTCCTCATGCCAGAAGGGCCCTTTGCTCCCCCCCTTCATGTCTGCTGGGGGGGGGGGGGGGGGGGAACAGGTTTTTCTCATCTTTCTTCTCCCATTCAAACCACAGAGGGAGAAGAATTTTGGGGTATACAGGACTCCAGGACAGGAACTTTGGATTTTGTTCAGTTTAATAAAATCATATAGAAATACATTATTAAAAATGAAGAGCCTTATCCTAGAACTCATGGCCAAAGTGGTGATGATGATGATGATGTAATTGCAGTAATAGGTCACACTGTGCAGTGAATACAATGGAAACTACAAATAGCCTAATAATTGGAGCAGATTCCCTGCAGGCTACCTGTGGTGTGCTGAAGAACATTAGGTTTGAATAGACTACATAGTCTGGGGAAGACATAATCTGCTGTCTTTCCCATGTGAAAGACCATGGGACTTCTAAGAAGAAAAAAAGAGGACAATAGATGCTGCTGTCCAAGCATTACTATACAATAACAAGACTTGTTCCAAAAAGACAAATACACTATGCAGATAGAATCATACATGCTTTCAAACACAATAAAACCATGGCATGATGGGTTTGTACCTTTCAGCCAGGGAGTCCCATAAATGTCTACGGGACTTTGAAAATAGTATGCCAGCATCTCTGACAGCTATTCTACAGTTGAAATTAGCCTTAGAACAGCAATCAGACCTCAAAAAGAGTGGCTATTTGTTTTTTACTAATCATATGAGGAGCAAAATTGCAACACGAGGTTCTGAAGCAGGTCCAGAGAAGGGCAACTATGCAGGTGAAGAGCCTAGAGAACAAGTCTTACAAGAAGCAGCTGACAGAACTGGGGGTGTTTAGTCTAAAGAAAAGGAGGCTTTGGGAGACCTCCCTGGTTTCTACAACTACCTGATAAGAGATTATCATAAGGTGGGTTTTGGTGTCTTCTCAAAAGTAACTGCTGATAGGAAAAGAGGGAATGGCCTTAAGCTGAACCAGAGGATCTTTAGGCTGGACATTAGGCAAAAAAAGATCCCTGAAAAGGCTGTCAAGCATTGAAACGGACTGCTCAGATAAGTGACTGCAGAACAGAATAAATGATTGGACTCTGATCTTGAAGGTCCTTTTCAACCTATATGATTCTATGATTCTACTTTCCACTCACCCTAATCTCACTACTACATACTTCCTAGAAGAAGCAGTGAAAAGCAGCGCTTAGGAAGTCCAAAACTAAAAGCAGCCACAAAAATAGAGTCAGAAGAAGGTAAAGAAAGTGGTGTTCTCTCTGGGCTTGCCAGTCGAGTTGTCCCTCTGCAGCTGCCAGCAGGGATTGGCGCAACATTATATGGGGAGCCCTGCAGCAGTGGCAGCTCTGCAAATGCAGTGCTCATGCGAGGGGCAAGCCTAAGGTCTGCGCTGGCACTCCAGGTGGGACACGATCCTTTTCACTTGGCAAACAGTCACCAGAGCTAAGCTATCAATGAAGGGACTTGTGCTGGCACAAAACTCTTCTCTCTAGCCTGTGCAAGGAAGCTGCTGCTTATCGCGGTGACAAAAGTCAGACTGCCCTGCTCTCCCAGTTAATGAAAACTTACCATACTTTTAATTCAGCTCTAGACCTGACTATGGAGAGCACAGGTATTTCCACAGACTCCACCCTGATGCTGTCCACAAGCTGTCTGTCTAATTTAGCTTTATCCTAGGTTATTGTTTTCTTCATTGCCTTCAAGAATGCCTTCTGTTTTTCCTTTCATGTGATTTACAGAACAAGCTACCCTTCTTCAGCCTTACAAATCCACAGCACTCTTCACTTTCTCTGAAACTCAAGTAATACCTGTGTTTTCTGGTTTGGTTTATGTTTCGGGTTTAGTTTTGTTGTCTCCGTGTGTGTTTGATTTTGGTTGGTTGGCTTGGTCTTCACCAGACCAAGAAGAAGAGCAGTGCAATTACTCCTCTGATCTCTGCGTTGATTAACCCAGATGTACTAGCATGCCTATTCTTTGGACTGCAAAGTGACATTGAAAGTCCTGAACAATACAAGTAGTTCCAATTCAAGCTCTTTCATTCTATGCTACCTATGTTATTTACCATTAATTCTGACATCCCACAAAGCTACAGCTCCACTACTGTTAATTTTTTGGGTTGTTAATAAAGTACCATGTAATTTTGAGACACTGGTCCTCTTGCTATGTTCTGAAATCTTGAAATGAGCCAGTTCTAGAGGTGGTTTTTAGCAGATTCAGCTCAGCAAGCATGCTCAAAACTCTTTTCTAGGGTCAGATTGCACTCTAGATTGCATACTGACAGAGATGGAAGGCCTCTTTGTACAAATCTCTGCTTCCTCTTGTAGAAAGGGGAACAAATGAACTTGATGGCATTATAGTCCTTCCTTGAATGATTCACATAGATTGCAAATCATAGGGGACATCATTGTTAGCAGTACTGAGCTACAGCTATACAGCTGGGCTACAAGGTGTGTGCACTGTTCTTCCAGATCCCATGATAATGTACTTAGTAATAGGTATTCTGAAATTTAAAAAAAAAAAAAAAAAAAGGCTTCTCAGTGCATTGGAGGTATCCAGAAGATGGGATTGATGTTCACCAGAAGCTGGAAATATGTGGCTGGAGTGTACAGTAGCTGATCAGATACCTGCTAGACTGATTTGAGATGTCAGACAGGCCAGAGCGTGACTGTGGGTACTCACAAGTCACTGAGCCCAAAAATCTTCAGCACCTGCTGTGAGAAATTTCAGGCTGAATGATTCAGCTGAGGTAAGGTCATAAACATTAGGTCTTTAGAATGGAAACCGGCAAAAAACCTGATTAGCAGCTGGAATATGACAGGTGGCACATGTATGTTCAGTCTCTGGGTGTTCCAGTTCAGGATATTCCAAGTGACATAGCTACAGATGGAGGACAGTGTGTACTTGCTAAGCTACTGTGTAAGCACAATCATTTGAGAGGGATGGAAATTTATGCTCAGATGCACCTTTTTTCTAATTAGGGAGAAAAGGTTTGCTTTTAGTTAGACTTTCTCAGTTGCTATGTTGTGCTATTAACATAATTGGTCTGTTTTCCTTGCCTGGCCCAGAAGGGAATACAGATAGGAATTGTCATCTTGCTTAACCAGTTTAGCAAGGAACTGTCATGCTTTCAGTTAAGACCTTGCTCTCCCAACCCACATTCCTGCTCCAGTTTCAACCAGGTGCATTGTTAATTAATAATAGTTATGAATTGTGAATATTTCTGTATGAATATTAATTGTAATTACTATTTAAAAATTGGGAAAATTCCCTGAGATTATTTGGATTTTCAGTTGACAGGAAGTAACTGCACAGAATTAAACAGTTTAAACAGTCAGAACTTGTAGTTCTGTATAGCATACATATATAGTTCTGTATAGTAACACAAAAACAGGAAAAAAATTAACTATGCTTATGGAGTCCTGGCATTCACTCCAGCATATGTACTCAGGATGCTTTTGGTCCCTGAGGAAGTCTCCTGTAACAAAGACACTTTCTTCAAACTCACTATAACGGTTCCAGGATAAAATACAAAATATTCTAGGCAGAGGGAAGGAGAGCTGAGCTGATGCTAAGCTGCATAGATGTGGCCGCCTTTAACAAGCTGCAAACGATGAGAGGCAGGAAGGCTCCATGCAGACAGGCTGAATGCAGAAAGGATGCAGTTTTCTAAATCATCCCCCTTTAAATACTTCATTTTGAAAATCAAACTGGCCAAGAGGCACTAACACTATTGTTCTGGCCAATGAATTCAAAGCGTCATGCCTCGTTTGACCACGCAGGCATGCTGAGGGCAGTGCAAGACATCTGACACATGGTGCTAAGGCCCCTAGCCCTCAAGGCTTTTCTGGGGCCAAACCCTCATAGTTTGCTCATTTGACTCCACTCCCGGACCTACAAAACAGGAGGAAAGCAAGGGTTAAACTGGCCTGGCAGGATTTATGCCCTACTAGGACACCAGGTAAGTTTCTTGGTTAGGAGGCAGAGCAGGCAGCACCAGGAATCATTCTTTCTGAGTAAACAACATACTCACAGGTAACAATAAGAACATTGTGAATACAGAGGCTTGGAGTCAGGAACCTTGAGTTTATGTTTGGTTTTCTTTTATATATTCTGCATGACTTTACGAAAAAAACAAATAATCAAAACCAGATAAAAATGCATGAGTCTTCACTGCTGCAGTATTTCTTTTGCTGGATGCTAACATTTAAAAAAACAAACTCTCAAAAACCAGAAGTAGTCTGAAAATGTGAAACTTCATCTCCATTCATGTGGTTGCTCCACCACAATAAAACAAGCACGTGGAGTGGTTACTGCCTTAATTCACACTTAAGTCACTGTGAATTTCTGGGCTCTGCAGAATTTTCAATACTTTCAATATTTGCCTTTAGAAGAAGCATTACATACTTGAGGGAGCAGAGAAGGCTCATATGGACCCTCATCACACCAATTTCTGAGGAAAGTGGCTGTAGCTGGGTACGAGACTTAGATGGTGAAGTCATCGTCTGCATTTAGACCAAAGTTTCCAATCTGGACTTCTCACCAGAGAGAGCCAGCACTAGCCAGTTTACACCTCTTTGGTTATGTTATTGGAGGCCTCATAAAAGGAAGAGTTCTGTAACCCAAAACTCTTTTCCCAGAACTCTTTCTTATCTCATTTTTATTTTAGGTTAAACTAGATCAACCCTAAAAAATGTTAGTTCTAAAACTCCCTACTCCCCTCAACTTCTCAGCTGCAGAACCAGGCTCTTTCCCATAAAACTGGCAAAACCAGAAAGTTTAAAATTGCTCTTGGCAATTTAGGCACTTGCAGGGTTGGACAAGTACCAAGCAAAGTTTTTGGTATTACATTTTGAACATGGATGTTTAAATCCCTTATCTGACCTGAGCTTCCCTTCCTGGCATTCTTCTCAACTGCAGCATGAAAATCCTCATTCGTGAAGAGAGGCTAACCAAAGCAGAAGCCTGTCTCACCAACCCGAAATGCTCTAGATCTAAAGGAGCAGATCACCACCTAGTGACATATGATAAAATCACTCATCTGGTACTGAACACAATACAGGTGTAACTTGATCAGATTGGAAATTAAGGAATAGAAAAACAGACAAACAAACAAACAAACAACAGTCCCCCCAAACAAACCAACCAAACAACAAAGCCTGCATTTACAATCGCAAAATCATAGAGTGGTCTGGGTTGGAAGAGTCACCAACCACCTTTCCCCCTCGGCAGACAGCAGGGACATCTTCAACTAGAGCAGGTTGCCCATAACCCTGTCCAGCCTCACCTAGAATAGCTCCAGAGATGGGGCCTCAACCACCTCAACAGGGCAATCTGTTCCACCAAAAGGTGCAGAACGCATTCCTCACATCCAAGCTCAATCTGCTCTGCTCTAGTTTGAAGCTATTGACCCTCCTCCTGTCACTGCAGGCCTTTGCAGTCTTTCTCCATCCTTCTTGTAGCCCCTTCAGATACTGGCAGGCTGCTCTTACGTTGCCCTGGAGCCTTCTCTTCTCCAGGCTGAACACCCCCAGCTCCCTCAGCCTGTCCTCGTGGCAGAGCTGCTCCAGCTCTTTGATTATTTTTGTGGCCTCCTCTGGACCTGTTCCATCAGGTCCACGTCCCTCCTATGTTGAGGGATCTAGAGCTGGATGCAGTACTCCAGGTGACGTCTCACCTGAGCAGAGTAAAAGCATTTAATTTATAATTTAAAAAAACAAAATCCTATTCTATCCTGAGCTATTTGCCATCAGTTATCAGATAACTTTTCCCAGGCTTATCGAAGGAGTACGAAAATTCTGACTGATATTGCTTACTAGATCCAGGCCCTACTGCTGATTCCAGTAGTTTTCCATCAACTTCAGCTGATCAAAATTTGGATTTTATTAAAATTATTTGCTCCACTTGCTGTTATCTCTTTATTCCCAATAAGAATGCAACACAAAAGTTGAGAAGAATCATTCAAAAAGGACCAAACAATGCAGACTACTACCGACACATGATGACAGCAGGCCAGCCAGTTCTAGTACCAGCCTTCTCCATTGGCATTGCTCTTAGAACAATCAGATAATCAACTTAGTCTTTGTATCAAAAGTTATTAATAACTCTGGTTACTGTTCTTTATAAAATACTGATCTTACGGAAAAAAGGTACATTTCACATAACATTTCACATTTGTATTTCAAGGGAAAATACTTCTTTCCACTTTTTTTTTCTTTTTTTTTTTTTTGGTTAATGCACAACAATCCAAAGAGAAGGAAAAGTTATTGTCTCTGTTTAGGTTCTACAGACACAAAATTACTTCTGTGACACGTATTAAAGATTCTGTTCTAATTTTCACACATATTATAAAAGCGTTGTACAAATTCTCTGAGTAGTTAAAAGGTACAATGCTGATGAAGACATAAACAATGAATTGGATGGAAACTAAATAGTTTAATAAACAGGTTTTTAGAAACTTTCCCTGCCATATTTTCTCTGAACCACCTCTTGAGAGTGGTGATAGTGGTAGCAAATTTAAATCAGAATTGTACTGAACTTTGTTCATTAAAAAGTCAATTTAAGAAACATTAAGTTAACTGTTTTGAAAAATGGATTTATCTCCGTTTTGGAAGGACTCTGAAATGCTCTGGAAAAGAGTTTTGGGTGTTTTGTTTTGTTTTGTTTTGTTTCATTGTTGTTGGTTTTTTTGTTGTTGTTGTTGCTGGTTGGTTGTTGGGTTGTTGTTCTTTTTTAATCCCAGTTTCTATTATTATCAACTTACTGTTTTCTATATTAGTTTGTCACCAAAGTTTCGTTCCACTTGAGAAATGGAGTAAGATTCTTCTTCTAAACACGGCCATCTCAGTGCTCTGTCTCTTGAGCAGGATGGGCCAATCCTTAAACAGCTTTCTAAAACAGTTGCAATTTTACTCCATTTTATTGTAGCTGCAGATGTTGTACTGCTTTTTAAAAAGGATGTGTTTTCCTTTGCCAGGAAGGGAGCAAAAATTAACTTTTACTATATTTTCCATTTATAGTAGTATCTTTCTCTAGATGACTGAATCACAGAATCAACCAGGTTGGAGGAGACCTCCAAGATCATCCAGTCCAACCTAGCACCCAGACCTATCCAATTAACTAGACCATGGCACTAAGTGCCTCATCCAGTCTTTTCCTGAACACCTCCAGGGACAGTGGCTCCACCACCTGCCTGGGCAGCTCATTCCAATGCCAATCACTCACTCTGCCAAGAACTTCCTCCTAACATCCAGCCTGTACCTCCCTTGGCACAACTTGAGACTGTGTCCCCTTGTTCTGTTGCTGCTTGCCTGGCAGAAGAGACCAACTCCCACCTGCCTACAACCTCCTTTCAGGTAGTTGTAGACAGCAATGAGGTCACGCCTGAGCCTCCTCTTCTCCAGGCTTCACACCCCCAGCTTCCTCAGCCTCCCTTCATAGGGCTGTGTTCCAGGTCTCTCACCAGCTTTTTCACCCTTCTCTGGACATGTTCCAGTATCTCAATATCTCTCTTGAATTGATGGGCCCAGCACTGGACACAGTACTCAAGGTGTGGCCTGACCACTGTTAAGTACAGGGGAAGAATAACCTCCCTTATCCTACTGGCCACACCGTTCCTCATACAGACCAGGATGTCACTAGCTCTCTTGGCCACCTGGGCACACTGCTGCCTCATCTTCAGCCTACTATCTACCACTACCCCCAGGTCCCTTTCTGCCTGGCTGCTCTCCAGCCACTCTGTCCCCAGCCTGTAGCACTGCTTGGGGTTGTTGTGAGCAAAGTACAGAACCCTACACTTGGCCTTGTTAAATCTCATCCTGTTGGCCTCTGCCCACCCATCCAGCCTGTCCAGGTCCCTCTGCAGGGCTCTTCTACCCTCCAACAGATCAACACCTGCTCCTAGCTTGGTGTCATCTATCAATCCCTCATCAATAAAGATGCTGAACAGGACTGGGCCCAGCACTGATCCTTGAGGAACACCATTAGTGACTGGCTGCCAACTGGATGTGGCAGCATTTACCATCACTCTCCAGGCCCAGCCCTCCAGCCAGTTCTTGACCCAGCACAGAGTGAATCTGTCCAAGTCAGAAGCCGCCAGCTTTGTCAGGAGCTTGTTGTGGCAGACGGTGTCAAAGGCTTTGCTGAAGTCCAGGTAGACTACATCCACAGCCTTCCCCACATTCACCAGGAGGGTAATCTGATCATAGTTGGTCAGGCAGGACCTGCTCTTCCTAACCCATGCTGGCTGGGCTTGATCCCTTGGCCATCCTGTAGGTGCTTTGTGATGGCAGTCAACCTGTTCCAAGATCTTGCCTGGCACTGAGGGCAGGCTGACAGTTCTGCAATTTCCTGGTTCCTCCCTCTGGCCCTTCTTGTGGATGGGCATCACATTGGCCAGCTTCCAGTCTCTGGAACTCTGCAGTGAGCCAGGAGACAACGAGGACAGCACTGAGAAAACAAGTTATTAGAAGTGGCTAATGAACTGTGCCTTCATCAGCCATTCAAGTTACAAGCACCAAATTCCGCGGTGGGAATTCCTGTGCGTTCAACATTCACACGGATGTGAGGTGGCACTGTGGCAAAAGGAACCATGCCAGCCTAAGTAACGGTACACACAACAAACAAAGGACACAAAAGCTGGGAATATCCGTGGCTGACTCAGTATCACAGTATCACAGTATCATCAGGGTTGGAAGAGACCTCACAGATCATCAAGTCCAACCCTTTACCACAGAGCTCAAGGCTAGACCATGGCACCAAGTGCCACGTCCAACCTTGCCTTGAACTGCCCCAGGGACGGCGACTCCACCACCTCCCCAGGCAGCCCATTCCAGTGTCCAATGACTCTCTCAGTGAAGAACTTTCTCCTCACCTCAAGCCTAAATCTCCCCTGGCACAGCCTGAGGCTGTGTCCTCTTGTGCTGGCGCTGGCCACCTGTGAGAAGAGAGCAACCTCTTCCTGGCCACAACCACCCCTCAGGTAGTTGTAGACAGCAATAAGGTCACCCCTGAGCCTCCTCTTCTCCAGGCTAACCAATCCCAGCTCCCTCAGCCTCTCCTCATAGGGCTGTGCTCAAGGCCTCTCCCCAGCCTCGTCGCCCTTCTCTGGACACGCTCAAGCATCTCAATGTCCTTCCTAAACTGGGGGGCCCAGAATTGAACACAATACTCAAGGTGTGGTCTAACCAGTGCAGAGTACAGGGGCAGAATGACCTCCCTGCTCCTGCTGACCACACCATTCCTGATGCAGGCCAGGATGCCACTGGCTCTCTTGGCCACCTGGGCACACTGCTGGCTCATGTTCAGGTGGGTATCAATCAGTACCCCCAGATCCCTCTCTGTCTGGCTGCTCTCCAGCCACTCCGACCCTAGCCTGTATCTCTCCATGGGCTGCAGTATCCGTATGGATACTGCAGCCACAATAGCCAAACAGCTCATCAGCTAGCTTCACACAGGGAAGCGGCCTGCATTTTGCATTGGCAGTAGCAAATTCGCAATTATTCCTCTGAAAAATAAATCTCCCACTGTGGGCAGCGCCCAGTGTAAGCTTGCGTCTGGGAGCGAACTGCCAGCTTACGCCGTCCCCCTGCCCGCAGCGCTGCCCCTACTGCGGAACGAGGGTCTTTGCCCGCTGGGCGCAGGCCTCTGCCGCATCCCCGGGCCCCAGTGCGGAGGGACCGCAGTCGCGCCGAGGCCGTCTCCTCGGGGTTAACTGCATGAAAGGGAGAAATCCAGCCGTGCTCCCGCCGAGCACCGTCGACCCCTGTCCGGGCCGGCCGCTGGCGTTTGAGCTCAGAGAACAAATGCCGTTTCTTCCCGCAGCGCAGTTCTCCGGCGGGAAGGCGACCGGGCCCCGCCAGTCTCCAGGAGCAGCGGCCGGGCCCGGGCTGGCAGAGCCCAGTAGCGGCAGCAGGAGGAGCTGCTGGGGCTGCCACCGCCCGGACGGGCACTCGGCCCCGCGGTGCGTACTGCGGGCGCTGGTACCGTGGCCGGACGAGCGTCGCCCCACCGCGGCGCCTTCACCAGCTTCGCCCTCGGCCCACCTGCCGCCCCTATGCAGCCCAGCGCGATGGCGCAGGCCGACCCGGTGAACATGGAGCAGCATGGCAGCATGGAGGGGTGCGGGGTACGGCAGCAGGTGAGCGCCTGGCAGTAGGGGGCGCGGAGAAAATTTAGGCCTGCGGCGAGGACCTGGCCTGCACAGGAGGCTCGGGGGGCGGAGGTGGGGTCGCCGCGTACCTCGCCGCAGGCGAGTGCCGCAGCTGTTGCGGCAGAGAAGTGCCAGGTGTTAGGCGGTTTAAGTGCAGGGTGACGCTCTCGAGGCGTTTGGAGCTCGATTTTACAGCAAGTTTGATTCTTCGTTTCATGTTAGGATTCTGGAGGTGGTGTTGGTGAACGAAGGGAATGGAGACCGGTCATTTACAGAAAGTGCACAGACACTCTCTGGTTGCTCCTCTTCTTTCTCTTCTGGGCTGGTTTGGTAAGCATGTTTTGTTTTGGTTTGTTTTCTGGAGGAAAAATCAGGTTTAAGGTTAAAGAGGCTCTGTACGCTATTCTGACTCTAAACTGAAATTGTCATAGGTGCAGGTGTTAGGATCCCAGGATTGCACTCGGGCAGAGCTGACCTTTGTGGCAATGCAGTGCCTTATTGCAGTGTCTCTTACACAGAGTTGTAAGTTCTGCCCGTGTGTTTTAGATTTAGAATTACCTCATTAATAAATTAGTAGAGACTCCGGCCGGGGTATTATTTCTGCTTATCGCATTCATTGTGCTGGTGCTGTCCTGTCCCCCTTGGATGTTGTATCCAGTCACTGCCTGTCCTGTTCTTAGAACGTCAAGCCAGCCTTTTCTTTCTGAAGTGCTTGCTTTTGCGTGGTGTGCCCGAGGCTGCTCAGGGCTGTCGTGCATATGCTGTTGAGCCGTTTTCAGCTCAGTTGTGAATAGCTCTTTTAACGGAAGCTGATGCAGAAGACTGCATGCACGTTTGCAATACTGCTTGAGAGGGAGCTGAGATTTGTGACCATGTAAGTTCTGTGCTTAGTACTCTGACCAGTGGAGGGAATGACAGACATGAAACTTGTCAGTGGCGAGGATGTAGATTTTGGTTTCCTCCCATTGGCTTATTGTTCAGTTTATGTGAAATGCTTTATTGCATGTATGTATTTGTTTTCTTTTGTTTAATCTTAATTGTGATTTTTTTTTTTGGTAGGGTGGCACTGATGTGTTCACATAGTGGAAAAAATGGAAACCACATTAATAACTGTGGAAGGTGTGTCATATAGACACACTCCTCCAGCATTCTGCAGCCATCTATTACTTAAGAACATTTATGGCTTACATCCAGCATTTTGCAGTTAACTTCCCCCCCAAAGAATTCACTTGTGCCACACTGATGGCAATGGACTGGTAATGTCCATCTTTAGAAGGAATAGCAGAGTTGTTGTGAAAGCATGTTTCGAGTTGAGTTGCAGGGCCACGTCATTTCTCATTTTTCTTCGTGAACAATGTAATTATTAACAAATATTTGTTATGTAGATAAACTGGATCTGAAAACATTTTGTGGTTGTAGCAAATGCCACATGTGGAATTAATATGCTAGTTAAAATTCTGGAGTCTCAACAGAGATCTCCAGTGTTAACAGCATTAACATTCAGTCATAATAATAATTTTTAAAAATAAAAAAAAAATATTTACTAGTTATACAGCAAGCATAAGTGAAAATAAGACTACATTGGGAGCTAAAGAAGCATCTATCTATGTGAAACTCAGATTTTGCCCAGATCTCATCTTTATTCACAAATGTTGGTAGTAAAATAACAAATAAAGGTTCTGAAACTTAAGTAGGAAAGCACTTGTGCTGGGTGGGATATTAACAAGGCAGGAATTACAAAAGTAGCATTATTTTTATTTTCCCCCAAAGCCCATCCTCCAAATTATATACAAAACTAATTAAATTTTATTTATAGATTCTAATTGGGTTGAGAATCTTCACAACGATGCTTATGGGAAATTTTAGTAATTTAGGAAAATCAGAAAGTGGAAAAGGCTAAGCCACAAAGTAGCTTTAAGAGGCAGCCCAGAGCCCTAGGGAAAGTCTGATTTACTCACGGAGGTGGAGCAGGAATTTAGCGATAGTCCCTGGATCTCCTTTGCTGCAGTCTCTGGAATTGTAAGTTATAATCTATCTGTGGGGTCCACACAGCACTGAGTCCAATACGAGTAACCCTGCCAAAGTCCAAAGTGTGTAGACACAGCTTCCATGAGGCAAAGATTGTGGAGAGACGCTGCCTTAGCAGCCCAGAGAGAAGCCAAACTGCTGGCATGTTCCTGCGAACAGCGCCACGTACGGCAGAGGCAGAGTCCTGCCATCAGGAAGCCAGGATGCAGTGGTCCGAGGAGAAGCCGGGTCTGGGTGCCGCTGACAGCTCGCTCTCTCTTGGACCTGAGGACTTGGTGGACTTGAAGACTTGTGAGCGAACTGCGCAGAAGGTTGCGGAAGCTGGGGCCACGCACACTTTCTCCTTACACTTAGTTAAACGTCTCCTCAGACAGTGCCATATAAATACTGGAGCGAAGAATCCAGCCAGGCACCATCCCAGAGTCTAGCGCGGGCTTTCTCACAAGTGAGTCAGAGGGCGCCTTTTGCTGTTCCCTCTTCAAGCCCACAGGGGTGGGGGAATGCAGCCTTCTTCCCCCAATCAAACCTCCAGAGACGCGGGGGAATGGGGAAGAGAGTTTGGAGTGCTCTGCCGCACCAGCACGGCTGATACTCAACAATATCCCCATGCAATACAGTAGTGATCAATGTGGGACTTAAAATATTTGCTGCAGCTAGCATTTGGCATGTAGGCAGAGAGCTTAGTGCATTATCCTCGGTGTGTGCAAAATGTGGTTATACCCCATGGGGTGGAAGAGAGCACTGAACCAATGACTTTTTCAGTAGCTGGAGTGCTGTGAATAAACCTCTGGGTAAAGTAATGCCCAGGACTCCACCAGCATCCTGGCAGAAGACTTACTGCTTCTTGGCATTTGGAAAGTTTTTTTCCAAGGAGACTTCTGGCCCTCATGGGTTTTTAGTTGCATTCCTAGGCAAGGTGACTTGTATTGACTAACCACTGCTGCTCCTTGGCCAACGGAGATGTGTAGCTGCTCCTGGGGTTTGCAGGGAGCTGGTGTAATGGGGCATTGAGGTGACAGCAGAGTGCCTGCAAAGATCAGTGCAGTGTTATCTGAGTCCACAGTGTTGCTTTCCCCAGGTTTTTCACTTGTGTTAAAGAATGCATCTTCCTGAATTGTCATGTAACCTGCATTTTAATTACACTTTTTGTGTTTAAAACATACCACTGATTAAATTCATAGCAGCTGCAAAGGCTAGACATTTCAGCAGATATATTGCTTTAGATATGTCTTGAAGGGTACCCTGGAAAAGCAGAAGCAGTGTCTCTTAAAAGCATAACTTTCTGGTGACCTTTCCTGGTGAAACGTGTGGAATTCCATAGAGCCAGCCTTTAGCACCTTACTACAACTTTCCTGATGTTTTAATCAGGACCCCTGGCTTGCTGCTTCTGTGATACTCTGCTTAGTATATACTTTGAGCAACAGGCAAAGGAAAGCTCTAAGGAGCCAGTTAGGCTACACTTGTCCCTATGACTTGCTCCAGCCCTGTGCAGATCGGTGAATTGTAGATTTATCTGCTTGCATACACAAGCAGGTGAAAATGTGTGGGTTAAAAGGAGTATTTAATGAACTCCCATTCAGCTATTGTGGCTTGATTTCACATTAAAAAATGTATTAACAGATGTTTGTTGCTGGCTATGCTGTGATGGCTGGGGCTGCAGAAAGACTTGTGCTTGGATATGAC
Organism: Pogoniulus pusillus; assembly: GCF_015220805.1. NCBI lineage: Eukaryota > Metazoa > Chordata > Aves > Piciformes > Lybiidae > Pogoniulus > Pogoniulus pusillus. The sequence goes on along the minus strand of NC_087271.1, from coordinate 13,190,800 downwards.
AGCTTCGGGAACATATGTGGTAGGAAGAACACTCCTATAGAAGGGGCACCACTTTCTGGACAGGATATGACTAATAAAAAGTAAGTACATCAGCTAATGGCTAAACACAAACCGTTGGAGAGCATAATAAGGTACACATCTTCTAATTGTCCCTCACACAAACACCTGTGCTTATTTTGAAGGGCAAAAGGAAAAAAAAAAGTGTGAGAATGGTGCCAAATGGTGGTTGAAATGCAAAAATGAAGATAAAAAATGGAAATATGCTTCGTTGTTATGCTTTATGCTGTCTTCTTAAATGGGACTTTAAATAGGAGTTCAGCCAAAGCAGCAGTCATTCTGTGCAGCAAATCTCTGTATTTAAGGAAGTTGGAGTTCCCAATCATTCTGTCACTTTCCATGAACTAGTGCTTGTAGAATGGCACCTACCTGGACAGCTTCTGATCCCATGTAAGACCAAAAAATCAGGAATGAAAATGTGGCATATCCTTAAACTGCTTCTTCACTTCCAACATTATATGTGGAAAATAAACTTTATTTGCTCTGTAGCACTTTAAATACCTAGAAAGAAAGGTCAGAATTTAAACCTACAACCGCCCCCAAATCCTGTGTTTTGAGGATCTTTTTTGTCTTTTCTTTCCAGGTATGTCTTCCATCTAAATTCCTGCAGCCTGGAAATGCAAAGCCTCAAAATAAGTTCGCTTTCCTTGTGCGTGTCTAGTTGTCCAGAAGAGCAACTCCACTCTTTGGAAGATCTCCAGAGTTTTGCAAGGAATAATGGTGTGCAAGAGGGAATATGAATATCCTAGTTTATGTGTAAAACAGTTGGGCAGCTTTCACTTTGCTCTTCTTACCTTTGATGTGCTAGGGAGTAATTTCTTACCAGTAATTTTCAGAACAGTCCATGGCAACAGAAAATAAAATGTTTTGTTTCTGCTTTAGTTTCTGGAAATGTTACAGCTCACTTAGGCAGATTCAAAAGTTGTTGATTAATTTCTTTGCAGTGCTGAGATTATGCAGTAGAGAACTGCCTTCTGAGAATCAACTGGTGTTTTCAGTGAGGGTGCCAGCAGGCAAACAGAGCTCATATACTATTTAAAAAACTTGTCCAAATGGTTCATTTGAACTTAGTTAAAACGAAGTGTTTCCAGAGAAACTCAGTTGGGTTTATCCCTTTAGATACCATATCCCACAGTTTGCTGTTCCATCTAGACGTTTTAAAAAATTTGTTTCTGTTCCAAGTGGATGTGATGTCAGAAATAGCTGCTGTGCAAAGGAGGCAGCTCAGGTCATTCACATCTGGCATGCGAATAGAATAACCCATGCTAACCCTTACTCCCTGGGGTATATATAGACTGCAGACCATAGGAATGTTAGTGGCTATTGTCAGCATCACATTGTTTTTTGGCTTGTTGCTTTGTTTGTCAAGTGCTGCTGTTTAGATTGACAACATTTGGTTTAATTTCATGTTGAGATAGTTCGTTGTCATTTGGTATGTACTGAAAGCTGCAAACAGCTGTGATATTATTTAAGTATTTTTAGTGCAACTCAACTATGTTTGAAAACTGCTTGCCTGTTTGCTCAGAGGGAGAGGGCAGCATTGCATTCCGAATGCCTTGAATATATCCAGCCTTTCTTTCTTAGAAACCTGGTGATACTTAGCTCAGAGCCCAGGAGGTGTTCACAGAACCACAGAATTACTTGGGCTGGAACAGACCTCTGAAATCAACAAGTCCAGCCTATGACCTAATACCAGCACATTGACCAGACCATGGCACTGAATGCCACATCCAATCTTTCCTTAAGCACCTCCAGGGAAGGCAACTCCACCACCTCCCTGGGCAGTCCATTCCAGTGTGTAATTCCCTTTTCTGTGGGGAAATGTTTCCTAACATCTGTCCTGTTCAACTATTCTAGATAGTTAAATACGCTATTGTAAATCATGAGTGGCCTAGTTCTGGTGTAGCTTCTGTCATGGTAGGGTTTTCTATTATTTTAGTGAGAGTTTAGAACAGAAGCATTGCACTGTGAAACAGTGTGCCTGCTCTCCAGGAAGATTTGTAAGTGGTGATCATAGGGAAGTCCAGAAGGCAAAATACTCCACAGAGGTTGCCTCAGATTTACCCAAGTAACTGTTTTGTAATTTACATTCTCACTGGAATATCAGAGATGAATATGGCCTGCTAAGGGATCAAAGTAGCAGTGTAAACACACCTGAATTGTTAAGGTGTTTTTCTCTAAAAGTGTAACTAATACTAAGTTACACTTTATTATTTTTTCCTTTTCAGGTTCTTGTCTTTGCATTTACAACCTGAATGTTTCTAGTTACACACTAGATCCGAGGGCAGCTGAGCTGTGTCCCACACTGCCAGTTCCACCAAGGTGAGAGTTACTGGGTACATTACAACAGCCTGGGTTAATAAACAGTTTCTTAAGGGTTGTTGCTCCTCACACTGTATGCGGTTTCATGCTTTGTTGTCAGGAGGACTGTGCTTCTGCTTATTTGTGTACATCCATCCTCACGTACCTGTGAACACACCAGTGTCCTGTCCCAGAGGATGAACAAGGATGGCATTCCCTCCACCCTTTAGAGCAGGGAGTCCTCAAACTACAGCCCGCGGGCCGGGTACGGCCCCCCAGGGTCCTCAGTCCTGCCCGCCGGTGTTTACAGACACACACCCCCCCCGCCGGGGGTTTGGGCGGAACCAAGCAGCCGCTTCCTGCCACTTAATCTGCTCGCCCGAGGCACCCACCGGGACTGGACTTGGAACCCAACTATAGTCCGGCCCCCAACAGTGTCTGAGGGACAGTGGACCAGCCCCCTGTTTAAAAAGTTTGAGGACCCCTGCTTTAGAGGAATGCATGACATATAAGGAGCAGCAGACTTTTGCTTTCTCCCTCAATGCCACTGAAGAGGAAGCTGGGGTCTTGGCCATTCCTTATCCTCAACCCAGAAATGACCAATCAGCATAATTTCATAGCCAGCTTGAAGCCCAGGTCTGTGAATGAGCTGTCTTTAACACTGGGTATTTAAGAGGCAAAAAAGCCTTAAACCCATGATTTTAAATTCCACTGTGTCCCAAAAATAAAGCAAAGAATTGGAACCTTCATGTTTGCAGAGCTAAGTCATCTGAACAAGAGAAAAAAGAGGGAAGAAAAAGAGAGCAGGAGAGACAACACCCATTACAGACAGTAGATCAGAGGAGAACATGTCAGCCGGTGGGAACAATACTGTGTGCTTTGTATTTGACAAGGAACTCAGCAAAGTTACTCATCTTGCACGCTGATATTTCATAGTGGAGATAAAGCTAGCTGAGAAATTCTTAGCTGTTGATGATCAAACCTCTCCTTTTTTAGGTGTGAACATGTCTTTTGTAGCACAACATTGCCAGAGTGGAACAATAAATATATTCATGCAGCTTGACTGAGCGTGCCAAATAACTTTGTATGCAACTTTTTGGTGGCACTAATTGAACCTTACCAATATTGTTTTGATGTGGCTTTTGGAATGCTTGAATATGATTTAAAAAGAAGCAAAATGTTTGTGGTTTGTCTAGAATTGCCTGAAACAGCATATTTTATGGCTATGTTAGCATGGCTTTGGGTGTTATATAAACAGAGCAAAGCAGGTGGAACCTGACTAGCATGGAAGTAGGAGCTACATGGTGATGTTGTCTGAGATAGTAGTTAATTTTTTTCCCCCAGATTGACCTTGAACAGATGTTCTGCTGCAGTGCTACAGGTACAATGTTGCTAGGACTTTATTCTGCAGATGAAACTTAAAAGCACCATTTGCAACAGCACTGCCATACCTGGTGCCCTGTTGTGTCAAATGTGGCGTGCAGCTTCTCTTTCTAGGCAGGGAGGATGCTTGCCAGGTTGCATGTTGGTCTGGCCAGCTGTGGCTGCAAAGCTGTGTTGAGGATGCTGGTAGAGGACTTACAAGGGCTTGAAGGAGGAGGAGTGTATCTCTGTGGATTGGAAACTCTTGCTCCAGTAATGGATTTTTAACCATTTTTGTTTTTAACCTTTCAGTAAATCTTTTCCATTATTGAATCGATGTGTTCCCCAAAGTCCTGAATGTTACTCCAAGTATGCCTCTGTCTTGATAAGCATGGTTAATGACATGGATGTTTTTCACCGAATCCTGAGTGGAATATTAGCAGGAAGAGATACTGTGGTAGGACTGAGTGTCCTTGCACTAGGTAAGGTTATATTACAAAAAAGTGAATAATGATACTCAGTTCAAATGTGAGGTTTCAAACGTTTCTATTACTTTAGATTTTTAATTTGGACATGGTCTTTTTCTCATTTTCTGGGCAGAGTGGATTTCAAGAGAGAGAACAGGGAACATTTAATAGCCTGATGAAATACAGCTCTCTGAAATACCAGATTCTGTGCTGCTTGTTGTGATCACAGACCTTGTTTCATCAGACTACAAGAAATTTCTGATGGGAAAAAAAATGGCGTTAACATAAACATTTGAACTTAAATCTTATCCAGAATTTTGAAAAGCTCATAATTCTCAAGGTGAAATAGCTCACTTACAAGTTCGTTGTTAGTGAACTGTGTGCTTTAGACGTGAAAACAGTTGCTAGCATTACTAAATGCTGTTGCTTTTGGCACCACTGTTTTAAAAGAAAAGCTCAAATTCTGCAAGAATATTGAATTGATATTTAAAGAGAGTATTAAGTTAAATGCCTTGTAATGTTCATCATAAACTCTGTGTGTTTTTCAGCCTTCTCTCTTATGCTGGTTTTAGCCTTCAGATTTATTGGGACGCTTCTTGTGCATACTTTGATTGCACTGCTTGTGTTTGGTTTATTGTGTAAGTATATTTATGTTTTGGCACATGCTCATTGAGTGGAAGGAGGAGCAACTGAACAAACAACTATCCTTTTTCTTCATCACCATCCACAATAACCTTAAGCTAACCACAGCCATTTCCAAGCTGGGCCCTGCTTACCTTTTGGTGCCAAGGTCTGGATGTGCTGTTCAGCTACTGAGTGGTGTTTTTTTACAGATGACTGGAAACAATATTGCTTTTGGCAGATGAATGCAGTTGTAAAAATGCTGCTCTTTCAAAGAAAGCTTAGTGAAGTTCTGCATTGCCTGCTTCAGTAAAGAGCCATAGGAATGTGTCCAGCTAAAGCTTGACATTCCATGAAAGTCTCTTGAATGGAATGGCATGCTTGGGCTTCAGAATAACTGCAAGAGAACCAAACATTCTGCTGCAGTTTTACCTTAGACTAACAGATCATGGTGTAAGTTTTCTTTGTGCTCACTGATGCTGTGCCTCTCTGCTGCCTAACAATACTCCTGTTCTGAGCCTGAGTTAGGCACAAGGGTGGGAGTCTCGGGAGGGAGGCCGCGTAGAAATCAGGCTAGGAGTTGCTGTCCACCTTCATGCTGCTCTTGTTTGCTCAGTTGTCTCAGGTGTTCTCTGGTGGCTCTATTATGACTACAGGAATGATCCCAGCACTGAATTGGAAACAGAAAAGGAAAATGTAAAATTTCTACTTGGATATGCTATCTTCTCAACAGCAGTTACTGTAAGTAGCATTCTACTCTGAGCAATATTAGAGGCTAAATGTCAGTGGTTTTGTAGCTGTAAGAATAATTCCTCATTCCTTTCAAATCCAAAACCAAGAATCAGTTATAAGCTCTGCTTACATTCATGTAAATAGTTTTGTATCTTCATTGTGAAGTTCATCGGCATGGTGCCCTGTCACACTTCAAACCTGTACAAACAGTGTTTACGTTGGTGGTGTAGAAATGTTCCAGTACCATTCTTGTCTACTTCAGCTAACTGGAAAACTGTTGAGGAAACAGGAGGGTGCTGGCTCCATGTGAACATGAGAGCTGTGCATTCAGTCTACCCTGTTAGTAAAAGAAAGAAGTGGCAGCTCCGTAGTAGGGTGCTGAGGCACAGGCAGCAGTGTCTGGGCCTCTAGTTACGGAATTGAATTCTGCTTTTTCTGAATCTTGCTTGCAACTTTTAAAGTGATTTTTTTCCTTTTGATGTGGCAATGTGGAAGGAGTCATTGCTTAATGCAAATGTAGAGGCTGTTTGTCAAAATAATTGTTCCGCTGTTGTCTTGAAGTGCACTGGGACCCATAGACTGAAATTCACTGAACAGTTTAGAATGACAAATGTAAATGTGTTGCAGGTCAGATTTTTTTCCCTCCGAGTCATGACTTTTTTACTTCTGCTGATAGTAAAGGGGTAAGAAAAGTCTCCCTCGTGTCCCGGGTTTGGGCTGATCCCTCCCCCGGGAAGAAATTCACAACACAAACCCCCCTACTTCTTGAAAGTCAGGGAAAGATGAAATTGTATTTTCTTATAATATAAGTATAACAATGTAAAGAGAAATAATAACTAGAGAAGGAAGGAAGGGAAAAAAAGAAAAACAATACAATAACCTTAAGGGAGATGGGGAGGGGGTCAAGCGGCGGCGAAGCAGCAGAAGCAGCAGTAGCCAAAACAGCAGCCGGGGAAGATAGGCGAAGCTGCAGCAGCAGAAGCCAGCGGGTGAAGGGGGAGAACAAACTGTGCTTCTAGACATTAAGTTCTTGATGCTCCAATGAAATTATATTAATTTATCTATTGTTGCCATTTATGTGGCCTATCCCTGGAATGTTCATCTCTCCCCTATGTCTGAGCTAGAGGATCAGCTCAAACGGCCACAATCCACCCCTTTAATATAATTTACCATTGCAGCATCAAGTCATGCTATGTAACTAGGAATAACATCAGTATCGTAGATGGTCATTTTCCAGGCTTCAAGCATCTTTGTTCAATCTTCGGTCATTCATCTTCTTATTTCCATCTGCCTCAGGCATTGGCTAGCTCAATGTTTTTTTTTTTTCAATGAGTGGAACAGAGCAGGACTCTTGGCACTCTCAGGGCTCATGCTCATGGGTAGCGGGCTCTTCATGGCTTTTCTTGGACACCACAATCATCTGCAAAAGAACTCATAACAACATATCTACATTCTTTCTGCCAATGTCAGATTCTTTTGTGGCACACATTGTATTTTACCGTTTTTCTGCATAACCCAATATGTATGACCAGGTCCTTCAGCAGAAACCACCCCTCGGACAGGTGTAGCCTCCCCCGAAGGGGAGAATACCCAAACAGACTTGCCTAACAAATTCTTTTCACGAATGACAGGAACCCTGTCACCTTCTACCTTTTGTAAGACCTCTGAATGAGCTGGGCCAGCTCGGTTGGTGGAACCTCTACTATTCACTACCCAAGTGGCTTGGGCTAGATGTTTCTCCCAGTTCTTTAAGGTTCCTCCCCCCTTTGCCTTTAAAGTTGTTTTCAACAAGCCATTGTAACGTTCAATTTTGCCTGAGGCGGGTGCATAGTAGGGGATGTGATAGATCCACTCAATGCCGTGCTCTTTGGCCCAAGATTTTATGAGATTGTTTTTAAAGTGGGTACCATTATCCGATTCAATTCTTTCTGGAGTGCCATGTCGCCACAGGATTTGTCTTTCCAAGCCCAAAATGGTGTTACGTGCAGTGGCACGGGAAACTGGATAGGTTTCCAGCCATCCGGTGCTTGCTTCCACCATGGTCAGCACATATTGCTTTCCAGTCCGAGAACGAGGTAGAGTGATGTAATCAATCTGCCACGCTTCACCGTATTTGTACTTTGCCCATCGCTCACCATACCACAAGGGTTTCAGACGCTTGGCTTGTTTAATAGTAGCACAAATATCACAGTCAAGTATAACTTGTGTTATAGCGTCCATGGAGATGTTGATTGCTCTGTCCCGTGCCCATTGGTAGGTAGCATCTCTGCCTTGATGTCCTGAGGAATCATGGGCCCACCGGGCTAAGAACAGTTCACCTCGGTGTTCCCAATCTAAATCCAAATCACAATTTACATCGGTCTGAAACACCTTGGCAGCTAAATCTGCCTGATGGTTGTGCTGATGTTCCTCAGTAGCTTTACTTTTGGGCATGTGAGCGTCTATGTGTCGTACTCTTACAGGGATTTTCTCTAGACGGGTAGCAATGTCCTGCCATAAGTCAGCAGCCCAAATTGGCTTTCCTTTCCGTTGCCAATTATTTCTTTTCCAGTCCTTTAGCCAACCCCATAAGGCATTAGCCACCATCCATGAATCAGTATAGAGGTAAAGCATGGGCCAGTTCTCACGTTCAGCCACGTCAAGAGCAAGTTGGATAGCTTTTACTTCTGCAAACTGGCTTGACTCACCTTCTCCAGCTTCTGTTTCAGCCACTGCCCGTATAGGGCTCCAAACTGCAGCTCTCCATTTTCTCTTGTTTCCAACAAGGCGACAGGAACCATCAGTAAATAGAGCATAGTTTCTTTCTACTTCAGACAAATCACTGTAAGGAGGAGCTTCTTCAGCCCGACTCATTCGCTCCTCTGGAGGATTTATACAGTTTGTACCTTCTGGCCAGTTGGTGATCATCTCCACTATGCCAGGTCGTTCAAGGCTCCCCATGCGTGCTCGCTGTGTTATGAGAGCCATCCACTTAGACCAGGTAGCATCGGTTGCGTGATGTGGCGATGACCCCTTTCCCTTAAACATCCAGTTCAAAACTGGTAATCTGGGAGCCAAAAGAAGCTGAGAGTCTGTTCCTATTACTTCTGAAGCAGCTTTCACACCTTCATAAGCAGCAAGGATCTCTTTCTCTGTTGGTGTATAGTTTACTTCTGACCCTCTATATCCCCTACTCCAGAAACCAAGTGGTCGACTATGTGTTTCTCCTGGGGCTCTCTGCCATAGGCACCAGGCTGGACCATTATCACTCACAGCTGTATACAGAATGTTCTTAATGTCTGGACCAGTTTGAACAGGCCCCAAACCCATTGCATGAACTACTTCCTGTTTTATCTGATCAAAGGCTGCTTGTTGTTCAGGTCCCCACTGAAAGTTGTTTCTCTTTCGAGTTATATCATATAAAGGGTTTACAATTTGGCTGTACCCAGGGATGTGCAGCCTCCAAAATCCAACTGTTCCTAAGAAAGACAATGTGTCCTTCTTATTTGTGGGATTTGCCATGGCAGAAACCTTATTTATCACATCCATTGGAATGTGACGGCGACCATCTTGCCAACGAATTCCCAAGAACTGAATCTCTCTAGCAGGTCCTTTCACCTTGTCTCGCTTTATGGCAAAACCTGCCTTCAGCAGAATGTCAATTATTTTGTTACCTTTTTCAAAAACTTCCTGTGCCGTGTTCCCCCAGACAATGATGTCATCAATGAACTGCAGGTGCTCTGGACCTCCACCTTTCTCCAATGCATCGTGGATCACTGCATGACAGATCGTTGAGCTGTGCTTCCACCCCTGGGGCAAACGATTAAACGTATACTGAATCCCCCTCCAAGTGAAAGCAAATTGAGGCTTGCATTCTTCTGCTATTGGAATAGAAAAGAAAGCATTAGCAACATCTATGGTTGCATACCATTTGGCCTCCTTGGATTCCAGCTCATATTGGAGTTCTAACATGTCCGGCACAGCAGAACTCATGGGCGGAGTCACTTCATTTAGGCCGCGGAAATCAACTGTAAGTCGCCACTCTCCATTTGCCTTTCGCACAGGCCATATGGGACTATTGAAAGGTGAATGGGTCTTTTTAATGACGTCCTGGCACTCCAGACGACGAATCAGATCATGTATGGGCACCAAAGAGTCACGGTTTGTTCTATATTGCTTGTGGTGTACAATTTGGGTGGCAACTGGCAACTTCACATCCTCTACATTATGCTGCCCAACAACTGCAGACTCATCTGAGAGCTCAGGCCTAGCAGACAACTTCAATTTGTCTCCAACAGCTTCTACAGTTGCTATTCCAAAGGTCCACTTAAAACCCTTGGGATCTTTAAAACGCCCTTCTCTCAGAAAGTCAATTCCCAAGATGCAAGGTGCATTTGGACCTGTTACAATGACATGCCTTCGCCAATCACTTCCAGTCAAACTCATCTCTGCCTCTAACCTTGTCAATTCTTGAGAGCCTCCTGTAATTCCAGAAATAGTAATAGACTCCATTCCTTTACAGTTTGAAGGCATCAATGTGCATTGTGCACCCGTGTCCACTAGAGCCCTGTATTTCTGAATTTTCAAGGTACCAGGCCATTTAACATATACATTCCAGTATATTCTGTTGTCTTCCTGGTCCCTGGCCTCCGCCTGGTAAGAGGCAGGGCCCCCCTAATGTTGGCCATTACAATTGCAATTGGCGCAGTGTTTAGTGGTGTTAGTTGAATCATCACCAGAACCATCTGAGTCATGTGGTGAAACTGAGGCGACTACTCTTTTAGGCTTCTCACTCTGTAACTCTCTCACTCTTTTTAGGAGAAGAGAGGTAGGTTTTCCATCCCATTTATCCATGTTTTCACCAAACTGGTCACGTAGGATTAACCAAAGAGACCCACGTGACTGTTGTCTATTTTTTAGTGAGTTTGGTTGAATTGGTCTTCTAGGAAGACGCCTATCCCTGATGGCCGAGACATGTACCCACTCTGAGGGTGAAGAAGAAAGTTCACTGTCCTTTGCCAACTGGGATAGGGAGGTTTTAAATTCCTCTTTGAGTTGTTTCATGCTATCTTTAATCTCTTCAGTCATAGTATTTATGGCTGACACCATAGCATTAACCGTAAGGCTATCCTCCATTTGCCTCATTTGATCAGCGAATTCACCCACAGTCATAGAAGTTGTTGCATCGTCTTTCCCCACCATCTTGCTTGCCAATGTATGGGCATAACTAGAGGGGGCAAGCTGGATAAGTTTCTTTAGGAGAGCTCGGCTCATTGGTATCTCCTCAGGGTTCTCTGTTGTATAATCTCCATAGATTAGCTCTCTTATGGCCATCTCTCACAAGCACTGAACCCCCTGTTCAATTGTGTTCCAGTGTAAGGGTCTCCAGGGTAAATCATCCCTGTTAGGGTACCGCAGTACCACAGCTGTCAATACGCGTGACCAGAGGTTAGAGTTGCCACCGAGATGTCCTAAGTGTTTATCTATGCCATTGTCTCTCGAGAAAACTCCCAACTGCCTTACTGTCGGAGGGTTTATTTCTGTGGTGTCCATGCCTCCATGCCAGCATCTGTTCAGCCAACTCATCAGCAGTTCTCGCTCTTTCCGGGCATAGTCTTGCCTAATATGCCTGACCTCCTTCCTTGGCAACGGGGCTCCCTCCTCATCATCACTATCATCACTATCATCCGTCTCCTGAATATGTTTTTCCTTTGCTTTTGCCTTTCCACTCCTTGTGCCCACAAGGGTACTGGCCTTCACACCAGCCGATGTACCTTCTCCTGGATCCTCTTCCCTTTGCTCACCCTGCTCTAGTTTATCCCCATTGTCATCTGAGCTATCTCGACCCCCAAGGCTAGCTGCCATTTTTCTCCTCGTTTTAACCGGGGCAAGGGAGACCTTATCTAAGGTAAACTCTGTCTTACTCTGGGAGGTGGTTTTCACTGAATCATCTGAGTTTTGTTTGTCTGCCTGGCTCTGTTCCACACGCGGTAGTGGGGCTGAGGCTGAGGCTGAAGCAGAAGGACCCTTCCCCACAGCAGCAATAGCAGCCGGCTCAGCAGAGGCAAACGGGGCTAAGGCAGGAGCAGTGGCATTAGCAGGCTTGATGGCGTTAGTGGGTTCGCCTTCCGAGGACCTCGCCGCCCCCCCGGGACCGCTTCCAGTCCCCTGGTTGCAGGCGAAAGAATCTTTGCCTCAGCAGCCTCTCTGCTGGCAGAGGCTCTGGTGTCAGCGACCCTCCTACAGATCAAAACGTTCGAGCCGCATTTTCCACAAATCAGTTCCTCAACTTTATCTGTCCGAGGAACTTTGCCATAGCCCACACCGTCTGCAGCCAGATCTGCCGCCGCCGCAGCAGCCCTTTGTGACTGCACTTCTGCAGGGGTTCCATCGCCTCTACCTTTACTTTCCTCCGTTCTATTAGGTACGAATGGGAACCAGATTGTTTCCTGCCTCCATGCTTCAGGGTCAGTGGGGTACGGGCCATGTCCAACAATCTTTTCTTCTCTCAAAGGCTCCGAGGCAGGACGTTTCACTGCTCTGCGAGCAGTCCGTCTGCCCGGTGCCGTGGCCCTCCCTCCCCCGCTTCGTTTGCAGACTGTTTCTTTAACCCTTAGCTCCCTACTATTGCCTCCGGAGAAGGTAAAAACCTCACTTACAGCCTGTTTATTCCTGCATTTCTCTCATCTCCACACTATAACCAGACCTATAATAGCAGCCAAAAACATCAAGTTCACACATATTAGGCAGGCTACTGGGTAGCTCATCTCTTCCAAATAACTCCTAGTCTCTGACACCAATGTCACATACGGCACACCCTCAACGACATTCCTAAACCCTAAAATATTCCTAACAACATCTCCAACCTTCCTTAGCACAGCTTTTACCGAGTCCCAGACCATCTTAGCAAAGAATGAACACACCTGGTAGTGCACCATAGCTGTAAAACACTGCTGAACCGACAGAGTCAGAATTGAGGCAATAATAGGCCAGAATATATCAAACAACTTCATTTTTCCCTGATGTTCTTATTCTGATTATAAATCAACAGGGGGAAAGGAAAAAAAAACAAAACAACAAGCCAAGATCGTGCCCCACGTTAAGGCGCCAAAAGAGTCCTGTCCCGGGTTTGGGCTGATCCGTCCCCCGGGAAGAAATTCACAACACAAACCCCCCTACTTCTTGAAAGTCAGGGAAAGATGAAATTGTATTTTCTTATAATATAAGTATAACAATGTAAAGAGAAATAATAACTAGAGAAGGAAGGAAGGGAAAAAAAGAAAAACAATACAATAACCTTAAGGGAGATGGGGAGGGGGTCAAGTGGTGGCGAAGCAGCAGAAGCAGCAGTAGCCAAAACAGCAGCCGGGGAAGATAGGCGAAGCTGCAGCAGCAGAAGCCAGCGGGTGAAGGGGGAGAACAAACTGTGCTTCTAGACATTAAGTTCTTGATGCTCCAATGAAATTATATTAATTTATCTATTGTTGCCATTTATGTGGCCTATCCCTGGAATGTTCATCTCTCCCCTATGTCTGAGCTAGAGGATCAGCTCAAACGGCCACACCTCGCAAGTGTGCATGCTCCAGTACTTTCATTGGCAGAACTGAGGAGCACCCACATCTGCAGGTGACACTTCACAGCCTTCTTTCTACAGCAGGCAAGAAAACGAATGAGAAACTGCCACTGCTTGCAGTCATTTTATGGATTCTAGCCTCTTCTAATGGCCCTTCAGCATTGCTGGTCATATCAGTGAAGTGGGGACATTGTGGAGAATTGACTTGTGTTTGTTTTTTTTTCACTTTGAGAAAAAAAGTTTTTTAAAGGAGATTTCTTTTTATGTCTGCTTTGCTTTTGTAAATGCACAGCTGTCACAGGATCACAGGATGTTAGGGGTTGGAAGGGACCCAAAGAGATCATTGAGTCCAAATCCCCTGCCAGAGCAAGACCATAAAATCTAGCTCAGGTCACAGATAAACACATCCAGACAGGCCTTGAAAGTTTCCAGAGAAGGAGACTTCACAACTTCTCTGGGGAGCCTGTTCCACTGCTCTGTGACCCTTACAGTAAAGAAGTTCCCCCTCGTGTTGAGGCAGAACCTCCTATGCTGCAGCTTACATCCATTGCTCCTTGCCCTATCCCAGGGAGCAAGTGAGCAGAGCCTGACTCCCCGCTCCTGACCCCCAACCATGAGATATTTATAGACATTTATTAAATCCCCTCTCAGTCTTCTCTTCTTCAGACTAAACAACCCCAGGCCCTTCAGCCTCTCCTCATAAGGCAGTGTTCCAGTCCCCTTATCATCCCTGTAGCCCTCTGCTGGACCCTCTCCAGCATATCCCTGTCCCTCTTAAACTAGGGAGCCCGAAACTGAACACAGTACTCAAGATGATGTCTCACTAGGGCAGAGTAGAGAGGGAGGAGACCCTCTCTTGATCTTCTGGACACACTCCTTTTAATGCACCCCAGGATCCCATTGGCCTTTTTGACCACAAGGGCACATTGCTCTTCCATGGATGTTATCCACCAGTACTCTCAGGTCCCTCTCCACAGGGCTGCTCTCCAGCAGATCACCTCCCAGCCTGTACTGATGCAGTTTATTGTTCATTCCCAGGTGCAGGACTCTGCACTTGTCCTTATTGAACCTCATTTCGTTCCTCTATGCTCAGCTCTTCAGTCTATCCAAGTCTCGCTGGATGGCCGCAGAGCCTTCAGCTGTATCAGCCAAGCCTCACAGTTTGGTGTCGTCAGAAAATTTGCTGAGCAGACTCTGTCTGTCTGTCTCCTCATCAATGTCGTTGATGAAGGTGTTGAACAGCACTGGACCCAGCACTAATCCCTGGGGAACTCCACTAGTTACAGCTTTCCAGATGGACCTAGCACCATTGATCACCACTCTTTGAAGTCTGTCTTGTAACCAGTTCCTAATCCACCTCACTGTCTGCTCTTCCATCCCACACTTCCTGAGCTTGCTCACTAGGATGTCATGGGAGATGGTGTCAAGGCCTTGCTAAGGTCAAGTAGACTACATCCACTTCTCTCCCTGAATCTACCCATTCAGTTATGTCATTATAGAATGCTATCAGGTTAGTCAAGCATGACTTCCCCTTGGTAAACCCATGCTGACTACTCCTGATAACCTTCTTCCCTTCCAAGTGCCTAGAGAGGCCCTCCAGAAGGAGCTGGTCCATCCAGGGGTGGAGGTGAGGCTGACTGGTCTATAGTTCCCTGGAACCTCTTTCTTGCCCTTTCTGAAGACTGGAGTGACATTGGCTGTCAGAGTAGTTTGGTTGTGCTGCTGTCCTTTCTGCAGAAAAGGACTAGTCCTCCTACTTCTGTGACCTGAGTAGGAAGAAAGTGTAAATATTGGTAATATACAAATGCAGTGTGTAGCATGTCATGTGTGCTTGTGTTCCCATTAGGTGAATTACAGTTTTACCAATCCTGTTTCATTTAAAAAGTGGTAATGATTTTAGACAGCCTGGTTTTAATCTACAGACTCTTTGAGAATAAAGACAGTCTCAGAAAGGTTTTCAGTGAAATAACACAACCTTGCTTTGTGTCTGTGTGAAGTCTGTGGCCCCTGATCCCATGTTTGACAACTCTGATACTTTTCTTAAGGAAAAAAAAAACAACTCTACAATTTGTCTTTTTATTTTCTGTAACAGGTTGTTCTGCTTTCCCTTATACTTGTACTGAGGACGAGACTTCAGTTCACTGTACAGCTCTTTCGAAATGTCAGTGAAATCGTTGGCAGAATTCCTTTCCTCCTGTTCCAGCCACTCTGGACCTTTCTTATTCTCATGATGTTCTGGGTGTTTTGGGTTGCTGTACTGCTTAGCTTAGGAACTGCAGGTGAGTGTATGCTTCCCATGTATTTGGGTAAGTACTATCTTGTTTCCTAGATTGAATTCTGAAATATGGAACCTTCTGGTATTAATGTGCAAACCGTGGGCTGGCACTGTTCACTAACAGTGTTACACTAGCGGTGTTACTCATTTGGTTTGTCTTTTTCTTTTTATCCCTACTTGGAGTCTTCAGCGTCACTGTAGTTCTGTAAGACATAGCACTACAGAAGAAAGGTTTTTGCTCCTCTAAGTGAGCTTTAGTTTTCTTCTTTCTCCAATACTTAATCTTGGTTAGATTACAGTAGATAGAGTTGTATGTTCGGTGTATTTAAAGAAAGGAATGGGAGGAAGGAGACAGCTTTTAGTGCAGTTGTTATGCAGTGAATGAGCAATGTGCTGTTGTTGTGAAGGCTGATCACTGTTTCTGACTCAGGGTGGGATTGGGGAGTGGTATTAGGAGGGGGTTTTGGGGAGCTGTGTGGTGGGTTTATTTAGGATCAGTAACTGGGTTTCATCCTCATGTGAGAGAGGCTGAGGAGGAAAATGAGGGGCTGGAGGTGGGTGGGGGAGTGTTTTGGGGACTTTGGGGAGGTTTGGGGGGCTGCAGGGTGGATTTATTTGGGATCAGTAACTGGGCTCCACTGTTGTGTGAGAGGAAAGCGAACAGTTCACTGACAGCTGCTACCATGATTTAGACTGGTGCAGCAGTATTTGGATTAATCCAGATTCTTGCAGTTGTAGGGGAGGTGCTCTCTAGAAATAGTCAGTGACTGTGACATGTCTGCAATAACAAGTGTCTCATGTGGAATTGGGGTTCTGAGAGACCTACCACTGTAAGATCTGTCACTGACTGGAGCGAGGTAGTGTGGATGCCATCCCTTGGCCCAGCAACCATGCCATCCAAGGCAAGGAGAAGTTGTTCTTCCATGCAGTGTCACCCAAAGAGAGGAGGCGGAATGCTGTGTAGCTCTGGGGATAACTCCTCATGCAGATACCAACCTTTGTATGTAGGAAGCCTTATGATTTGGGGATTGGTTTGGTTTTATTTTAAATTTCTAGGGCCACTGCTAGGAGTTTGTTATCCTTTAGGTTTGAGTTGATATAGAGTTGCTGCAGACAGAGGCAGTTGTTTGGCGTTCCCATATTTATTTACGGATTTTATCTGTTCTGAAACTTGGCAATGGTTTCTATGTAGAAAAGCAAATCCAGCCTAACTCTTTCAATGTATTTTATCTTGTGTTTCCACCACCTCTTGACACAGCAGCAGCAGCTCCTCTGTACAGGCTCACCACTCCTTGCTAGGCCAGAAAAGCCTCCAGCATTTCTGTTTCTGCTGCTTTTCCCCCAGTAGGTCTTGCCTGTCAGAAATGGCTGCTTTAAGCACATGCCTGTCTGATAACCTATTTCTTTTGCAGAGCAGTGAGACCTAGCAAGATCAAATGTCCGGCTTGTGGTCCTTTTGTGAGTTGTTTCTCTCTAAGTAGTCAAGCAGATTTGCTTTGCTTTACCTGTCATGGATATTCCTTTTGCACACTTCTCTGAGCTGGATTTTCATAGAACGTTAGCATTGGAAGGGACCACAAGGATCATCTAGTTTCAACTGCCCTGCCATCGGTAGGGAACCCTACCCTAGATCATGCTGGCCAGAGCCTCATCCAGCCTGGCCTTAAACACCTCCAGGGATGGGGCCTCAACTACTTCCCTGGGCAACCCATTGCAGAGTCTCACCACTCCCACAGTGAAGAACTTCCTTCTCCCGTCCAGTCCATATCCCAAAAAATCCCTCCCCAGCTTTTTTGTAGGCGCCTGTCAGATACTGGAAAGCCACAACAAGGTCACCTGGGAGACTCCTCTTCTCCAGACTGAACAGCCCCGACTCTTTCAGTCTGTCCTCATAGGAGAGGTGATCCAGCCCTCTGATCATCCTAGTGGCCCTTCTCTGGACATGCTCCAGCATGTCCACATCCCTCTTGTAATAGAGGCTCCAGAACTGGATGTATATTTCCTTCACAGAGGTAGCATTTTGAGCTGGACACAGCTTTGTGTGCTTTTTAGCTGTTCTCCAAAGTCTTCGTCCCATTAATATTCATATCAGCTAGGCAGGAGTCATTTGTAAGATAAGTCTAATGATAGTAAATCTAGTAGCAGGTAAATAAAATTAATTGTAACACACATATTTGTGAAATGTAATTGACTACCTATGAGAGAAATACTACATCCTTGATGTTGAGCTGACCCACTTCCCACAGGAAAATTCATTGCTACTCTTAGTATACACATGTAAGGATGTGTGAAGCTTGCCCTTGTTAAATCTAGACTTAGAAAATGCCATCTGAGTCCATTGTACTCAAAAGCTTTTGGAAGCACAGCATGCACTAGAAGTGTGGAAATAGTCTATTTCATATGATCCAAACAGCTTGATGCTAAGTGCAGGATGGGGACCTGGTCAGGTATTTCCAGGATGCTTTTGCAGACTTTGCAGGAAAGTAGTGTCTTGCACATGATATCTGGAAGCAAATCTCACGTGTATTCACAGAGAAATAAACCCCAATGGAAACATGGAAACTGCCTTGGAGAGTTTTTTTGTGCTTTATCCATGTTGTTCCATTTTCCTTCATTGGTTATGTTCTCTGTTTCCTGGTAGAGCTTTCCATTAAACTATTCTTTTTCCTCTGCCTGCTTACGAAGTAGGATCCGAAGAGTTCGTGACTTGCTGTTAGGTTTGTAGTGCAGCACACGTCTTCTGACTCAACGATGCTTTGTTTGTTGTCTTCTCCCAGTGTGATAGGAATGCTGATGTTTTTCCAGCCAGTGATAAAAACAATACAGTGCAGAGGGAAGCTTCTTAGTAGAGTGATACTAAAGCTTCTAGGACGCTCTCAGTTTTGAATGAATTTACCTTTTTGCATAAGAAGGGAAGGTCATTTCCAGGCCATTCCATGTTAATACATTGCTCAGGTGAGAGATCTGGTAAGACCTGTTTTGTCTGAGGTCTTCCGCAGAACGTTTTTAGTGTAATTCAATCCTGGTGAGATTTTTCTGTCAACAGTTACCGTGGTGGTATTTAGAAGAGGACATACATTTGGTAAATAACACAAACCAATTCCAAGTTACAGCATAAGCATGAATTCAGATAGAAAAATGCCACTCTACATATTCAATTACTTTGCAGGTTAAAACTCAATTTTATTGATTCTGTCATTTGTATTTGTAGTTATTCCCTTTGTTATGCTGTGTACGTTGTGGCGACTGTCGTTGCCCAGCAGGTGTAAACCAATCTCTTAGCAAAGTTCAAGGGCTGAAGTGTTTCTATACAGAAGACATTGATGGCCTGCAGCAGCGTCAGTACCCACTAGGCGTTGAAAAAGCGGTTGGAGAAAGCTGCTTTTGGTAACAAAGGAACTACTCTGGAGAGGAGTTTGAAGACAGCGGAGGTGATTTTTGCCTTTTAAAAACTGAGGAAGTAGCAAAGGATTGTTTTGCCCAGCTATCAGGTTGAGGTAATTGGTCCCAGTTACACAAGAGGTTGGTGTCAGCAGGAGGTATGGCAATTGCCTGCTCTGACCTCAGATTTGTTTTGTAGTTCAAAACTTGGCCAGATGAAGAGTAGACTAGGTTTGGTGCTCAGCATATCCCTTGAAGTGTATTTCAAATTTTCAGTCCAAAGATGAGTCCTCTGAAATGATGCCCTGAAGAGCAGCTCACTGGGGGCTGTTTTTCTGTTGTAGGCTGACTAAGACTTGCACATCACATAAGAAGAAAATACTGTAGTGCTGTACACTTCATAATGCAGCTGCAGAAGCCCTTTGGGTTTGCTACAATCACTCTGTAAATGGAAGACGTTTCTTTGGATTTTGAGTTTTGCTCTGGAGCACTTGATCCTCCTTCATCTGTAGTACACCTGATCATTATGGACCACACAGGCATCTTATTTACATGCCCTCTCAAAGTTAATGTTACTCTGAGAAAAGGCTATCCCCTTGGAAGCTCTAGGAAGCTGTAGCCTGCACTTGGCAAGTCTGCATAAGTCTGCACATGACTAACTTGAAACATCAGGATAATCCTGTTAAAATTAATGGGGCTGCTTATGCACTTTAAGGTGGGCACCTGCTTAAGTACCTTGGTAATTCAGAATCTCTAAGAGCAGCAGAGGCTGAGTGAATTCCAGAGCTAGAAAGCCAGCAGAAATGCCAAAACTCCACGAGACTTGGTACCTCACCCAGAGTGGCACCAATTAGAACTGTTAGCTGGCTAGGAATGGAATTCAGCTGCACTTTGGAAAAGCTGGATGGAGTTTTATTGTCTGCTAATTTGTGCAGTATTTCATTGCAGAGCTGAAGTGGCCACGGGACACAGCCAAGCATGTCTTGCAGCATGCAGCAGTTGTGAGGTTGGCATGGCATGAATGCTCTGCATGTAGTACAGGATGAAAATGTGGTAAAGGACTTGTATGTAGTGAAGGTGAGGCCTACAGGCAAGGAAGCAATAAAACTGCCACATAAAGCTGTGCAGTAGCAAAACTAGCTATAAAAATGCATTTCCTTCTGGGCCTTTGACATTTCAGTTAATAGTCAGCTAACTTAACTGAAAATACCACTACATAGAAAAAAGCTGAATAAGATAATGTGATAAATTCTGTTGCTGGAAACGTGAAAATTCAGTGTATGGTGCCAGAACCTTGCCTCAGTGGTGGGAAGGAGGCATAGTATTCTTATATTAACAGGAATTGGTAAGCAAGCTCCCAATGTTTTCTGGTCAGTTGTCCTTTGTTTCTGTGGCTGGACTAGACTCTCCAAGAGTTTCTCTCACTTAAAAATGCCTGCTGCTCGAGGCATCAGCAAAACCTTGGTAGCAGCAGCTTCCAAGTAAGAGCATCCGGCAGAGGTCTGCAAGTACCAGAATGTAGCTAATGGTACTGCATGTGTATACTGGTAGGTATCTTTGTTTTGCTGTGCTGCAGTACTGGGCTGCAGAGTCAGCTGGAGAATGAAGCTGCAAACGCTTGTGGCCGTTTGCATTGCTGGTGACACTTCTTTGGAAGCACTTTCAACAGATCAGGGTTTGTACTATCAGAAGGGTTTAGATTTTCTGATTCAGCTATAAAGACTTCATTTACTTACTGACTTCTTAATGATGTCACCAAGAGTGTGTAGTACACCAGAAAGATTCATGATTTTGTAGTTGGAGAATAATATTCTGGTGACATCTCAAGGCTTTGTTGACAAAGTTTAGCTTCTGTGAACAGATGGATGACAGCAGAGTGATAAGGGCTATAGTGAATGCTTCTCCTAACAGGGTATCTAGGGTAGCTTTAAAGTTCATGCCACTGAGACTGACATGTGAAAAGCAGCATTGCATGTAGTTCTGTGGGCAGAATTATGGATGTGTGGTAGGTGCAGCAGGCAGAAGAATCAGACACAGCTGTTTACACTGGTGCTTCTGTGAAGGGAAGTAACAAAACCAATTTACATACCTAGACAGCATAGTGGTCAGTGGTCAACTCCCAGGTGGACATGCCTGATTTCTGTGCAACAGCATGTGCATGTGGATGAGGCACGGCCAGATACGTAGCTACTGCAGGATGTTATTTCAGCAGGCTGGGAAAAAGCAAGCAGAATTGACTTGTCAGGCTTCGTGACAAAACTACAGAAACAAGGTGTGAAATGGGACTTTCTTTGCAAAACAAGTGTTCACATGGATTGTGTGGTGGAAAAGTGTGCAATTCTGCTAGCAAATGGCAATATGTTTTTGTTTAAAAATGTGGAGGTGTAAGACTACCTTGTATCTCACTCCCCATTTGTCTGAGTAAGGGCTATAGGCTATGGTTAATGAGCATATTTGGTAGTCCCATGTACTGCAGGACACTGGCAGTCAAGAGCTTGTGGAAGAAGTAAGGGAGAATGAAAATCTTTAAAGAATAGTATAATGCATATATTGTTTTAACAGAGCAATGCAGATGAACCTACCCTCAAAAAAATCCCCTTTAAAAAAAGTAAATGGAAGCAACAGTATATTCCTGAGGGACAGCACTTCAAAGCGCTTGCCTGCTTAGCTAAAATTGATAGCCTTTCAGAAACTAAAATCTCTAGAGTGCATGTCTGTATTTATGCACTCCTGTAGCATTGTTTTATCCTTTCAAAGAACTTTAAAATTATTTAGCAGTGCTAGTGTGAGGTAGAATAATATTTTTCATAATTTATGGGCAAACAGAATCACAGAATGTCAGGGGCAGGAAGGGACCTTGAAAGCTCAAGATCATCCAGTCCAACCCCCACTG
The DNA here is from genome assembly GCF_015220805.1 of Pogoniulus pusillus. NCBI lineage: Eukaryota > Metazoa > Chordata > Aves > Piciformes > Lybiidae > Pogoniulus > Pogoniulus pusillus. Next base: position 13,169,159 of record NC_087271.1, on the reverse strand, counting down.
TCAGAGGAGGAACACCTAGAGCAGATGACACAGGAACACATCCAGGCAGGTCTTGGATACCTCCAGAGAGAGACTCCACAACTCCCCTGGGCAGCCTGTTCCAGTGTTCTGTCACCCTCACAGGGAAAAAAAAATCCTCTTCATGTTTCCGTGGAACTTCGTATACCTCAGCTTCCACTGAGCTATCATGGGCATCACCCAGCAGAGCCCATCTCCAGCCTCTTGGCACTCAACATTACATCTTTATATCCAGGAATGAGTTCACCCCTCAGGACTATTATCTCCAATCAGTACAGCCCCATCTCCCTCAGGCTCTCCTTCTAAGGAAGATGTTCCGCTGCCTTCAGCGTCTTTGTTGCTCTGTGCTGGACTTTCTCAAGCAGTTCCTTGAAGTCCCTCTTGAACTGAGAAGTCCAGAATTGGACACAATATTCCAGATATGGCCTCACCAGGGCAGAGTAGAGAGAGAAGAGAACCCCTCTTGACCTACTAACCACAGCCTTTCTAATCCACCCCAGGCTGGCACTGGCCTTCTTGGCCACCAGAGCACATTGCTGGCTCATGGTCAGCCTCCCATCAACTAGGATCCTCAGTTCCTTTTCCCCTTCACTGCTCTCCAGCAGGTCAGTCCCCAAGCTATACTGATCCCTGGGGTTGTTCCTTCCCAAGTGCCAGACTCTACACTTGCCCCTGTTGGACTTCATTAAATTTCTGCCTGCTCAACTCTCAGCCTGTCCAAGTCTCACTGAATGGCAGCACAACTCTCCAGCTGGCAGCTGCCCCACCCAGTTTGTTGTCATCAGCAAACTTGCTGACAGTGCGCTCTGTGGCCTCGTCCAGGTCACTGATGAATGTATTGAGTAGGATTGGTCCCAGTACTGACCCGTGAAGGACTCCACTAGCTACAGGCCTCCAACTGGACTCCATCCCATTGGCCACAACTCTCTGACTTCTTCCCTTCAACCAGTTCCCATCCACCTCACTCCCTGATCATCCAGACCATACATCTGGTATTACCAGAACTGGAAGCAGGGGTTTCAGCTTGAGTAAGTTCATGTCCCTGAGCACAGTGTTAGGCCACCTTTATGCACCCATATTTTGCACAAAAAATGCAGGATACAGAGAGCAGAAAACCAGTTGCCATGATTCTAATTAGTTAACATTATTAAAGGTAGTAATTAAAATAGTACTTCTATTTTGTTGTGATGGTACTGACTGTGAGTTTATTTCAAATATGAATGAAGAAAATGAAGGTTTACTTCTGAGCCATTGATTACTCAAGTCTTGATCAACACTTTCTTGAAAATTTGACCACTTTGTAGCCGTCCTCTGGACATCATTGGCAACTGTGTCTCTGTTAATTTAAACCCCAGCTTTTGCTTTTTGTAAGAGTTTTATTTTTTAAAATTCAGTATTTTCTCTCTCAGATGTTGTTAGAATCAACAGAGTTAAAAAGCATCTGAATTGCTCTTTTGTTGTAACTGTATTGAGGAAAAGTTCAGAAGCAAGGGCACAGCAGTACTTCTGTTATCCTAGATGTACTTTATTGGTTTGTTTTTTTTCTTTTCTGGTATGTTACAATAATCTCAACTCCAGGTACTGCACAGACTACTTCAGGAGGACAAGTGGAACACAGAGCTCTGTCGGGAATTTGCTACCTGGTGTGGTATCATTTTGTTGGCCTTATCTGGACCAGTGAGTTCATTCTTGCCTGTCAACAAATGACAATTGCTGGAGCAGTGGTCACTTGTTACTTCAACAGGTGAGTGCAGAGTTGCCCCCATATGGTTTTTAAGGATGTCACAGCATCACTTTAAAATTTTTCTAGGCAAAATAGACTGCAATTTATATTACTATCTTGAAATCCAATTTAGTATAAAATAATGTTGCTTGTTACAAGGTCTTGACTAAGATTTTATGGCGTATAAGATACTAGTGTGACTCATACCTACCACTCAAGTGCCGAACTGAGCCCTAGTAGAAGCCAGGAGAGCCCAGCTTACTGATGAGGCTGCTGCTAGGAAGGCACAGGCTGCATTTCACCCTTTTGCCGGAGACTGCATTAGCTGCAGATGGAGGTGTAATATACAGGTCCTTGGGAATTCCATCTATTGGTGGGCAGTGTGACCTCTTCCTTTAAGTGTTCATCCCTGCTCTGGGTTTCTGTTTGTTCTGGCCACAGAAGTGCCTACATGTCTTTCTTTTTTTTTTTTCTGCACAGGTATTTTCAGTAAACTAAATGCTTTAACACCTCTGTGGAGAATTTAGAGATGTATAAGCAAACTTCCTTGAATTTTATGTTGCTCTGAAATCCAGGTGTTGAGGAAATGAGGAATTAATTATTAATTATACTCGGATTTAGACACTGTAAAATGAAATTAAATTGGCTTTGTACAGTGGAGCATTGCTGTGCTGTCATTACAGCAAAAGATTTAAACTTACCAAGACATGGAGTTTTTTGACCATGAAGAGAGTAGTATCCTGAAAGTGCTTTTCCTCATAAGTATGTTGTGAGCTCTGTCATCCATCTTCACCACCCTGCCCCTCTGCACCCAGCCATGAGATTTTCTGACCTGTGGAAAAACTCTGGCATCTTAAGACATTTCTTCATTTTTTGAGGAACCTGGTGATAATCTTAATTAGTTGGAAAATCAGCCCTTGAGGAAGGTGATGTGAGAGTAAGTTGAAGAGCCTGGAGCACTGTCCACAGCCACATGGGACCACTGGTTTTGGGTGGCTGGGAAGGGCAGTTTTGGACTTCTCCAAAACCTAGGTAACAGGTTTCTGTTGATGTTCTCTAGACTGTATCCCTGAGTGTTCAGTTGCTGATAGGAGGGCCTCCTACTGAAATGCTTCCAACTGATCTGTTCTCTTCCATCCAACAGAGACAGCAGCACAGGCCCTTCTTGCAGGAGCAGTTTTGTAAGGGTTTCTTGCTACAGCTGACAGCTGCTGTGCTCCAGGCAAAACAGCAAAGCTGAACCTGGGAACAGCCAGCCTACATCATCATTGGAAGGGATCTTTTTGCCTTTCCATCCAAAAGCTCAAGACAGGGCAATGTGTAGCACATATATCAGGACTCTCTCTCAGAATCTATGTGCAGCCAACAGCTGTGCCACTGAACTGGTGTTGGTGAAAGAGCAAAAAAAAAATTAAAATGCAGCTTTTTCAAAGGTTGAGATTTGTAGAGTGGCACAGTCTTGCTACTACTTTGTGTGCCGTGGTATTTCTCATGTCATCTTTTTCCTGATGAAACTCTAAACAGAGCTGTGCTGCTGTAGGTAATGGGCTGCTCTTTTCTTCTAAGCACAGTTCTGTCCCTCAGGCTTTAATAAGTGATTCAGCTTTAACAGCTGGATGCTGTAACAATCATTTAAGTAGGCTTGCTTGAGAAGGCATAGGAAAGAAAAGCAGTTTCACCCGCTTACTGCAGTGCTTTTTGGTTTGACACACTGAATCTCTGCAGCAGAGACACCGTCCATGTCTTCTCCACCCAGCACAGGAGAGCGCCTGCAGAAACTGCTGTGATGACATTTACTGCTCTGTTAGAGTCTTCTGCTCCCCAGCTATTTTTCGCTGCTGCAGGAACTGGCCAGAGTACAGAAGTTCCTGCACTCATTTGTATTGAAATCATCTTGTACTTCTGCTGTTGAGCCCCCTGTTTGCTTGCTAGGTGACATATACTGTGCTGAGACAGTTTTGCTTGGAAGGGACAATGCAATTTTTCTGTGGTATTCCCAGCCTTTAGGCTGTCAGCACAGATGTGCAGAGACACAGAGTGGTGTGGGAATGGGGAGAGAGTGGTTAACTGCAAGAGCAGTCACACCATAGAGGGCAATGGTTATCTCAAGCTGTTCCAGCAATTCTGAGTTTGTGTGCTGTAGTTTTATGATGTATTCCCTGGGGCAGCATCATAAAGGCATGTCACAAGAGTTTGTTTGTGATACCTCAGGGAGAGGCTTTCTTCTTTGCTTGTAAGTGCTCAGAGGAAGTGGCACAGCCTTTCCCTATGGAAATCACCTTCCGCAGCACGTGCAGCACTCTGCCAGTGCAGCTGCAAATGAAGAGGGATGAGGAGCATTCCAGCTGGATCAGCTTTACAGGTGTTTGATCTGTAATGCCACCACTGAAAAGTGATTTTGCCTCATTTCATAGAATCATAGAACATCAGGGGCTGGAGGGGACCTTGAAAGATCATCCAATCCAACCCCTGCTGTAAGAGCAGGATCACCTATGCCAGGTCACACAGGAACACATTCAGATGGTTCTTGAATATTTCCAGAGAGGAAGACTCCACAATCTCCCTGGGCAGTCTGTTCCAGGACTCTGTCACCCTCACAGGTTAAAAATTCTTCCTCAGGTTCACATGGAACCTCCTATGCCTTAACTTCCACCCATTGCCCCTTGTCTTGTCACTGGGCCTCAGCAGGGAGGGTAGAGGGACAGGAGAACCTCCTTCAACCTACTAACCACAGCCTTTCTAATCCACCCCAGGCTGGCACTGGCCTTCTTGGCCACCAGAGCACATTGCTGGCTCATGGTCAGCCTCCCATCAACTAGGATCCTCAGTTCCTTTTCCCCTTCACTGCTCTCCAGCAGGTCAGTCCCCAAGCTATACTGATCCCTGGGGTTGTTCCTTCCCAAGTGCCAGACTCTACACTTGCCCCTGTTGGACTTCATTAAATTTCTGCCTGCTCAACTCTCAGCCTGTCCAAGTCTCACTGAATGGCAGCACAACTCTCCAGCTGGCAGCTGCCCCACCCAGTTTGTTGTCATCAGCAAACTTGCTGACAGTGCGCTCTGTGGCCTCGTCCAGGTCACTGATGAATGTATTGAGTAGGACTGGTCCCAGTACTGACCCGTGAAGGACTCCACTAGCTACAGGCCTCCAACTGGACTCCATCCCATTGGCCACAACTCTCTGACTTCTTCCCTTCAACCAGTTCCCATCCACCTCACACCCTGATCATCCAGACCACACCTCCTCAGTTTAGCTATGAGGATGCTGTGGCAGACAGTGCTAAACACTATAGTGAAATCCAGGTAAAGCACATCCACTGCTCTTCCATCATCTATCCACCTGGTTATGTCCTCAGAGAAGGTTATCAGGTTGGTCAAACATGACTTCAGATTAAGGATTAGTATGTGAAAGATATGATTGATTTAATGAAAAAAATAGGAGGGGTTTTGCTCAAGGAGTACTTTTTAGGACTTTTTAGAGCTTAGTCTTTTTAAAAATCTCCTTTCTTACTATTGCTGCTTTACACAAGGGTTTATTTTCATCTTAGATTGCCTAGGTGTTGTGTTTATGTTTACCTTTTCAGTGAGATGAGAATAAAGGTATTGTAGGGCAACTTGTCCCATGTTACAGGCATTGCTGTGCTGTCTGTATTTGAGCTTATTCAGTCACTCCAAAGCATGTACGTGGCTGCAAAGCATTGAAGTGAAGCATTGTCAGGACTGGCGTTTTCCACTTGGCTGTGAGGTGTTCAGCAACACAGCCTCAGACATCCATTGAGATTTGAAATTTGTACATCAGTAAGTGAAAGGTCCAGGTTTATGGACTTGCACCAGAACTGTTGCAAGAAGAACCCAGACTACATTTTTAAGGCATTTCCACTTACCTTTTCTAATCCATCTGCAATATTTATGAGGATCCTTTTCCCTGTTTATGTACTTGACCCAGTCCATGTAAAAGAGCCGTCAGCGTGTCTGTAGTCAGACCTGTCCCTTAAGGCTTTGAGAAAAAGGGCAGTGGGAAGTACAGTCTGTCTGTACTCTGTTAGTCTGAAAGTGCTGCTTGGAGGAAGATGTGATTCATTTCCTTCACACAAAATCTCCTTTCAGGTATGGCAACATTTGTGTCTTCTGACTGTAGTAAGATGACATTTTTTTCTCCACATTAAGTGTTTTTAAAATGGTGCATGTGATCACTGGATTCAGGGAACTCGGTGTTAAGACAGTGTCACAGAGCTCCCAAGACAATAAGGACCATTGGCAGCACTGAAGAAAGAAAATCTGTAAAAGATTCTGTGGGTTTGAGTACAGGTTCACAGGACTTTGCAATAGTAATGTTCTAGGTAAATCCAGCAATCCCGTGGTGACATAAAAAGGGAATACCAAAAATGAAAAGCGAGCCATGTCCCCAGTCAGTTTGTAACTGACTCTATCAGGCAGGTTCCTATTTTACCCTGGTAGCTTGTGTGTGCAGTGAACTTTCATGTATTTCCTACACCAAGCTAGAATTACAAGGGAGGTCTTTGTTCTTTTTCTAATCTGTGTGGGAGCAAAGCAAGAAACCTTGTCAGAGTTCTTCTTGTGTTCAAGAATTCCTTTGCTAGGAGAAGAAGGTCTGGAAAAGGAGCCAAATGTGTAGAAACTAAGGTAAATGGAACTTTTTACATGTTAGGAGATTTTACTCAATGTTTTACATTCCTGCTCATTCATTGTTCCTGTTAAAAATATTAAAACCCTTTTTCATTGTTCTCCTCAGTAGCAAGTAAGTTATTAACAAAGGAGTATAAACTTTGTCATTTCTGTATTTCTCAGCTTTTGTTAACATTATACTTCCAGAAACTTAATCTTCTATGTTAGAATCACAGAATGGGCTGGGTTGGAAGGGACCTCCAAAGCTCATCCAGCTCACCTCTCTCTGCACTCAGCAGGGACATCCTCAACCAGATCAGGTTGCCCAGGGCCCTTCTGAGCCTCACCTTGAATATCTGCATGAATGGGGCCTCCACTATGTCTCTGGGCAACCTGTTCCAGTGTTCCACTACCCTCATGGTAAAGATTGTTCTGAGACCTGCCTGAAACTGTCATATGGAAGGTAGTTTACAAGGGAAAATGAGAGAGTGGTACTAAATGAGTAGAGTAACTCATCTATGTTGTCTTGTCTGTGTTTCTAAACCAGAAGCCTCTGATGGCTTAAGAAAAACAAGTCTGCCTTACTGAGTATCCACCACGTTGTTCCCCACCTAGCTGTAAGACAAAGGCGTGCAGCATGTAAGGCATGCAACAACTGCTTTGCAGCAGGTCCTGCCTCACCAACCTGATCTCCTTTTATGATCAGGTTAACCGCCTGGTGAATGTGGGGAAGGCTGTGGATGTAGTCTACCTGGACTTCAGCAAAGCCTTTGACACTGTCTGCCACAACAAGCTCCTAGCCAAGCTGGCAGCTCATGGTTTGGACAGATTCACTCTGTGCTGTATCAAGAACTGGCTGGATGGCAGAGCTCAGAGAGTGGTGGTGAATGGTGCCACATCCAGTTGGCAGCCAGTCACTAGTGGTGTTCCCCAAGGATCAGTGCTGGGCCCAGTCCCATTCAATATCTTTATTGATGACCTGGACGAGGGGATTGAGTCCAGCATCAGTAAGTTTGCAGATGACACCAAGCTAGGAGCAGGTGTTGATCTGTTGGAAGGTAGAAGAGCCCTGCAGAGGGACCTGGACAGGCTGGATGGGTGGGCAGAGGCCAATGGGATGAGATTTAACAAGGCCAAGTGCAGGGTTCTGCACTTTGGCCACAAGAACCCCAAGCAGCGCTATAGGCTGGGGACTGAGTGGCTGGAGAGCAGCCAGGAGGAAAGGGACCTGGGGGTACTGATAGACAGTAAGCTGAAGATGAGCCAGCAGTGTGCCCAGGTGGCCAAGAGAGCCAATGGCATCCTGGCTTGCATGAGGAACAGTGTGGCCAGTAGGACAAGGGAGGTTATTCTTCCCCTGTACTCAGCACTGGTCAGGCCACACCTTGAGTACCGTGTCCATTTCTGGGCCCCTCAATTCAAGAGGGATGTTGAGGTGCTGGAACATGTCCAGAGAAGGGCAACAAAGCTGGTGAGGGGCCTGGAGCACAAATCCTATGAGGAGAGGTTGAGGGAGCTGGGCGTGTTTAGCCTGGAGAAGAGGAAGGTCAGGGGTGATCTTATTACTGTCTACAACTACCTGAAGGGGCATTGTAGCCAGGTGGGGGTTGGCCTCTTCTCCCAGGTAACCAGCAACAGAACAAGGGGATACAGTCTGAAGTTGTGCCAGGGTAGGTATAGGCTGGATACTAGGAGGGAGTTGTTGCCAGAGAGAGTGATTGACATTGGAATGGGCTGCCCAGGGAGGTGGTGGAGGCACCGTCCCTGGGGGTCTTAAGAAAAGCCTGGATGAGGCACTTAGTGCCATGATCTAGTTGACTGGATAGGGCTGGATGATAGGTTGGACTGGATGATCTTGGAGGTCTCTTCCAACGTGGTTGATTTTATGATTCTATGATTCTATTTAGAATCGTGTGGTATATTCATATATTTAACTAGGACTTGTGGTCTGGCAGAGTTTCCAGTGTTTAGATGGACTGCAGTGATACCTTCAGGGTTCTCACAGAGCTTTGATCCCTGTCTTGATACAGTTTTGTATGATTTAAACCTTTGGCAAAGTGAGGGTTTCATAAAAATGTGTTTGTAGCATTTTTTCGCCCCAACTCATCCTTCTCTTATCACTGTTGTTCAAGACTGTAGAAGTTTTGAGGGAATCACTTAAAAAATAGGACATCTTATTTGTGATGTGAGGTCTGATCTTTACTTAACTGCTACTGCTTTTATTGCCCAAGTAAGTTTTTCAGATTTGGCCAGTTGTTTGAAAGCTGCTTTTTAGAAGGGTTCTTTACCTGTGTTGATCAGTGGGGTTATTTCAATTCTCTGATTTATAGTTCAGTCTGATAGGGTGGGATTTTGTGGGGATTTTTCGGCTTTTAGGGGGGGTTCAGGTGTGGGGGATTATTTGGTGGGTTTTTTCAACATTTCAAGAGAGGTGGGGAAGTGACATTAATTTCAAACTCTTGAGAGCTGTGTCATAGAATCAACCAGGTGTCATGCTGATGTCTGTAAATGATTGACAGTGAAGTGGCCTTTATAAAAGAATCAAGGAAAAATCATATTTAGGCCAGGGTTGGGTTTGTTGGTTTGACTTTCAGTTTTGGGAAACACAGTGTTTCTCCAAAACAATGCAGGTTATCGTGCAATAGAATGAGGAGCTTTTGGGGCCACATGACCATTCTCAACACACAGTATGATGATATTTCTCTTCTGCATTGGTTCAATTTTAAAGCAAACCCTGTTTGGCAATTTAGTGACTCACGCAGAAGTATGATCTGAACAAACTGTAACCCAAAATTCAGCCAAATTGCAACACTAAAAGTTAAGATCAGCTCTGAGTTTTTCCTCTGAGAGCTTGTGGTCCTTTTTTTCTAGCATTTCTTCAGACTAAAATCCTGCAGAAACAAAGGTCAAACAAAAGGTGGAAGAGAGTTAAGAGAAGTGACAAGAAACTGGGGGAGATGTTCAAGGAAATATTCTCAGGTGTTTTCCACTGTAGGAATTTTCTGGGTGTTTTGCCATTGCTGAATACAGCAAAGCAAGAATTGATCAAGAATTAAGCTAATCCATAACTGTAAGAAGTTATAAACCTGCCTGTTTTCCTTTGGTGTGAGGTGAACATTTAGATGAAGTATGTAGGAAAACTGGAGCTATTCAGGTGGTAAAGGAGATCCCAAATGTATTCTTTGAAATTCCAGATGCTGAAAGGGTACAATGTATATCTCATTAAAGAAGTTTCTAAAACATTTTAAAGTTACTTGGTTTTTATTTTTTTCTTTCTAGAAATAAAACTAGCCCACCACCTCACCCAGTCCTGTCTTCCATATCAGTTCTTTTTTGCTATCATCTAGGAACTGCCATAAAAGGCTCCTTTCTAATTGCAATACTGAGAATACCAAGGATTGTTCTCTTATCCCTTTATAATGCCCTAAAACAAAAGGTAGGTATATACTTATGTAACACTCTAAAAATAGTGGTTAAAAGATGAGATTCATGAAGAAATATGAATATACTTTTTGCTTTAAAATGGATGATGTGATGTGGACTTGATATTTTGTCCCATTTTCTTCATTTAAGGAGGCTGTTTGGTTTTTAACTCAGACAATGCTCCCTTTTTTATTCTCAACCCAAAAGCAGAAGACACTAATTTTAAAAGTCACCTTTATGTGGAGTTTTTATGTAAGAGTTTTCATGCATGGTAAAGGAGAGGGTTTGACATAAGATAGCCTTTTATATTTGAGCATCATAGATTTCAAAACAAATGACAAATTAAGACCATGATTATTGCATATGAAATATATATTCCAGAGAAGATTTCAATTGCCCTGTAATCTGAGTCTATACAAAGAATGTATGAAATGGGAATTGTTTCAAACCATATCTTTTGTTAAGGTATGAAAAAAAAAAGTATAGCCTGGCTGCTTTGATTGTTGCTTGCTTTCTGTCTTCCATGCATCTCTTTGCTGCTGAAAGCATATCAGTGCACTTAGTTCTGGCACCTGGGTAAGAGGCGAGGGTTGTCATGACTGCACAGCTCTAATTTTAGAGCCAGTTTTTAAATATGTCTTTTCCTCTAGAGTTTATTTTTACCTCGAAGCATCTTCTATATAATAATGACAGGGTGTCTGCAGTGACCATCCCCGGTACCTGTGAAGGATGTATGTGAGATGCAGTTAGTGAATGCCTAAATAAAAACCCCTTGTAGTGGGACACTGTGGAGGTGCGTGTCTGGGCTGGTCACTTTAATTTGAAAGTTTTGTTATAATATTTGTTGAGCTGGCTTAACTAAGAACATTATTTAATGATAAGTAGAAGGAATTGTGCTGCTAATGGGGCTGTCGAGTGGTCAGGCAAGCTTGCATCCCTGGTTCACAAAAGCATTGCCTCGGAAGGTAACCTTGCTGAATCCATGCAGGAGAAAAGACAGGCTATGGCCTGCTTCCACCCAGGCTCAGAGCAGTGGTACTAGTGGAGCTCACCCAGACCTTGCTACATTTGCAAACGTTCCCATGAGCAGGGCGGAAGTCAGGGCTCTAGAAGCTTGCTGGGAAACTCACAGATGTCTTCTACACTGTGGTCTCCAAACAGAGTTCAGAAAAGAGATGGCAGTGGAAGTCCTTTGCTCTGGGTTTTTAATAAGCAATACTTAGGAGATGTTAATCCCCTTTGAGTAAAATGATCTCTCCAGCTAGAGAGATCTACATAGCAAGACTGAGATATTTCTCTGCGCTCAGAAGTTTGCATGTACAGTCACCATTTGAAAGAAATTCTTGCTGGAATATCTGCAAGAATATATTTAGAAAAATGGGGGAGGTTTATAGTTTCTGCATGAGCACTGCTAATTGTGTGACTGGAATATAATAATAGGAATATCTCTGCTTTCCAAAACCAAACAAAAACATTCTGACCTCTGGAAAAGATTGCAAACATTCAAGTGTCACTGATCTGAATTTCCTTTTGCAGAGAAAAGCAGCTTCTTAAATCTGGAAGTCTACCATGACTATCAAGATGGCTTTTTTGTGTCTTGGTAAAGTCATATATGATGAAGTGTTCTGAGCTTGTGATGTAACTGGAGGGGTGGAACAAACACTGAGATTTTCTGCTCTGTTTTAGTGCTTGTTTTTTCCTTCTGCCCTGAAAAGGGGCCTATATGCTCTGAGTAACTGTGCATATGTGTGCATATAAGTCCTTCTGTGCATTCTTTCATTGTTGTTTGTTAGGGTAGCAGTCATTGCAGAACTCTGAAGGTTTTGTGGTGAATAAAAAAGTTAAAAATCTGTCAGTGTATTCATACAAAGTTCTATAAGGGTTACTGACATGCCTGCCTGTTTTGTTCTCTAAGCAGCTGTTAGCTCACAAAGCTGCTTGCAGCTCTTCCTTTCTTTTCCCAGAGAAGAATCTTCCATCTATAGGAAGAAAATATGCTGAGCTCATCAGCCATTAATACTGAAGTGTCTGAATTAAAAACAGTTCCTGTAATCCTAGAGGAAGTGTCTACTGCCTAAGTGAATGCTGTGTTAGAAGAATCAGTCACCTGTACAGCATGTTTGTTTAAAAGGAAGCCAGCTTTTGAGCCTCTGTCCAGTAACCACCATTTCATTTTATTGCAGGAGAGTGCGTGTGCCAAGTGCCTATTCAAGTGCTGTTTCTGCTGGTGTTGGTGCCAGGGGAGTTGCTTGAGATACTTTAACCAGGTATACTCTGTCATCTCTCTGTCTCTCAGCCATCTGTATCTCAAGTCTGGGGGATGCATCTGCTACCTCCATGCAGCGTGACTAAAGCAACATCCAGAGTGTGCAAGTCAGCTTCCTGATGGTCACCAGATCTAAAGAAACAAAAATTTCGTGTGTAGGTGGAACTTGTTGCAGAGAAGCAGAGAACTGAGGAATGTGCAAGGTGCAGGATTTTACAAAACTGCAGACAGATTGAGGTAGCCCTTTCAGAGAGTCCCTTGCTCTTTCTGTGGGCAAGAAGACTTAGTGTTATGTTGAACTGTGCTGCACAGGCTACTGGAGTGCAGAAGGTCCAGGTGAAAAGGAGCACTGGAGATGTGTCTTTGAAGTAGATACAGTTTTTCCACCCTAAAGTCCAGAATACAGCAACTTGAACTCCTGGCTGATTTCCATTAGCAGTTTCCAGGAGGAAGCCAGGCAGCCGAAGTAAGACTCTTGAGCCAGCTTTGTTTTGTTGTCAGTTTTGTCTGCGGTGGGGATTTATTAGAAATGGATCATTCCTGACGTACAGCAGCTTTTCAGATACTGCACTCCTACTTTTTCCTTCTTGATCGTTTTCTAAAAATGTTTTCCAACTCTACGTTGTAAGTAGTTCAGTTTTCCCTTTTTCAGTCCCCTTGTATTCCTCTTATGACTGGGGTATCCTTAATGTGAAAGGAAATCAGGCATTCATGCTGATTCTTGACTCTGCTCTGTTCTTTGTTCTTGTTGCTGAGGGTAGTAGTGAAGCAAACAAGACAATTCTGATAAAGGCTCTGCCTTCTTTAAGATAGGTGCATAAATTAAGCTTCATCTTGGACAGCTGTGAAAAGAAAGTTTGTCATTTAGTTCAGCCTAGGTTAAATACTCATGCATTGAAATCTCTGGTCCTGGATGATGAATTTTCCAGACATCATTTAGGCAGATTTTGTGGTTACTGACTGGGTGAGGAGTCTCAGAGTCGGTTCTGACTCCAGACGTTCCATCTGTAATTGCCTTTGCCCCTTGGCTTCCTGCCTTTCAAAGAGATCTCCAGGATCCTGGTGTTTATGTTCTCCAGTTGTAGTGGGCTATGTGCTTGGTAAAAGAACAATTACTGTACCGTTCTTCCTTTTGTTTCTGAAGACTGTTTTGTAGCTCTTGTTCCCTTCAAAGATTTCCTGTTTCCTAACCTATTGTAGGCAAATATCTGGTGTTAAAGGACTTGTGAGTTTTATCCGGATGATCATAGCACTGCATCTGCCTTTAGAATCATAGAATCGAGGTTGGAAGAGACCTCAAAGATCATCCAGTCCAACCTATCCCCCAGCCCTAGCCAGTCAACTAGACCATGGCACTAAGTGCCTCATCCTGGCTTGTCTTGAACACCTCCAGGGATGGTGCCTCCACCACCTCCCTGGGCAGCCCATTCCAATGCCAATCACTCTCTCTGTGTAGAACTTCCTCCTAACATCCAGCCTATACTTCCCCCAGCACAACTTGAGACTGTGTCCCCTTGTTCTATTGCTGGTTGCCTGGGAGAAGAGGCCAACCCCCACCTGGCTACAATGTCCTTTCAGGTAGCTGTAGACAGCAGTGAGGTCATCCCTGAGCTTCCTCTTCTCCAGGCTAAACAACCCCAGCTCCCTCAGCCTCTCCTCATAGGGTCTGTGTTCCAGGCCTTTCACCAGCCTTGTTGCCATTCTGTGGACTTGCTCCAGTACCTCAACATCTTTCTTGAATTGAGGGGCCCAGAACTGGACACAGTACTCAAGGTGTGGCCTGACCAGTGTTGAGTACAGGGGAAGAATAACCTCCCTTGTTCCACTGGCCACTCTGTTCCTGATGCAGGCCAGGATGCCATTGGCTCTCTTGGCCACCTGGGCACACTGCTGGCTCATCTTCAGCTACTATCTATCAGTACCCCCAGGTCCCTTTCCTCCTGGCTGCTCTCCAGCCACTCTGTCCCCAGCCTGTGGCTCTGCTTGGGGTTCTTGTGGCCAAAGTGCAGAACCCTGCACTTAGCCTTGTTAAATTTTAACCCATTGGCCTCTGCCCACCTATCCAGCCTGTCAAGGTCCCTCTGCAGGGCTCTCCTACCCTCCAACAGATGAACACCTGCTCCTAGCTTGGTGTCATCTGCAGACTTACTGATGCTGGACTCAATCATCTCATCCAGATCATCAGTAAAGATATTGAACAGGACTGGGCCCAGCACTGATCCCTGAGAACTCCACTAGTGACAGCTGCCAACTGGATGTGGCACCATTCACCACCACTCTCTGAGCTCTGCCATCCAGCCAGTTCTTGATACAGCACAGAGTGAATCTGTCCAAACCATGAGCTGCCAGCTTGGCTAGGAGCTTCTTGTGGCAGACAGCGTCAAAGGCTTTGCTGAAGTCCAGGTAGACTACATCCACAATCTTCCCCACATTCACCAGGCAGGTAACCTGATCATAAAAGGAGATCAGGTTGGTGAGACAGAACCTGCCCTTCCTAAAGCCATGCTGGCTGGGCCTGATCCCTTGGCCATCCCGTAGGTGCTTTGTGATGGCACTCAAGATGACCTGTTCCATCACCTTGCCTTTAGAGAACTGTTTCTTGGGAAAATGTGTTGGTGTTCCACATGCTCCAAGTGTAGGGCAGGTTGCATGGATTGGAAGAGGAGGAAAGCAAAAACACACTGTAAGATTTCACTAGAAATTGGATCTGTGTGAAGGGGGAACATTCGTCTAATTCTTCTATGTCATAGAGCAATTAATGTGCCTAATTATTTTGGGCTTTTTTTCCATTAAAAGTATTTTCAAGGCTATTTTAAACTAAAATATATTTGGACTTCAATTTAAAACCTTCACCTAAAATTTTGTAAAATTTGGAGCCAAGTGTGAAAAAAGTTAAAATAGAGAAGCCTGCAGTTTTAAGCAGCTTAAAGTGTGGCCTAGTTAATGGAAGTATTGAACTCTTAGGAGCTCTTGCTGAGATCAGTGAAAGCTACCAGGTCCAGCCTGGAAACTTCACGTAGTTGTTGAATGTAGACTAGAGAATAGGCCTTAGGAGGAGTTTACAATATCCTTGTACCTGTATTTCTGACATTTTGCCACTATGTTTTGGTTCAGATTTTGATTTTCATGTGAGTTTAAATTGCCAAGATAAGGAACAACTGTTACAAGAAAAGCATTCCATTCTCCATTACTTCTTCTCTTCTGCACTAATTTCCTGTTGTTATATTGTTAGGTGATCTAATTTTTTTCTGATCCTGTATTCACAAGTTTAATCGGGATTAAACAGAGCCCCACTGGGAAACTTGCAGATAAGAAACGGGTGCTGGAGGAATCAAAACAGGTGACAGTGTGATCTTTTTGATTCCTGTGCATGTCAGTCAAACACTCTGTTATGTTATCAAAAAAGGTAGTTTTTAGGCTGAGCTGTCATCTTTCAGGTAGGATTTAATGCTGATTTTGGTGGTTTTGTGCATCGCTGAAGTGACTCATTCTCTGCAGGCTCAGCTAAGTTGTGTTCAGCTCTCCTGGAACTTCACTGAAACAGGGCCAAAAAATGGTCCCCTGTACACTTTTGCTTTGTGATAGAGTGCTGCACTAGACACTGCCAGCTGCCTTCTTTGCAGCACTGGTTGTTGGAGAAGGGGTAGTGGACACCCAGCATTCTGTGCAGGATTGCAGTGTGGGTGACTACATTCGCCTTCTGAAAGTTCTCTTGGATTTGCAGCTGGATCCTGTGCTGCACTGTGGTGTCCTGTTACTATGTGCTGTTGAACAGTTCACTCCTTAAGCTGTTCCACTTCAGTCATGGGCAAAGTGATTCATGTGTGTGTATAATCCATTAGTAACAATTGTAAAGCACTCTGGGTTCTAGCTAGATGAAAAGTGCTTTGTGAATATATAGTCATTATCCTTTCTTGACAGTTTGGCCTGCCAACACTTGTCAGAATTACCACAGGTTTTTCATCTTCTAGCTCTGATGGCTTCAGTATGTTCCAGATAAACTTCTCCAATCATCTAAAGTAAAACTTGCGAGGATGAAATTTCTCTTCTGTAAGAAGAATATATTGGGGAGTTTATGTGGTTTGGGAGCTGGCTGTCTCCCCTTTTGTTAAACTGTAGTGGCAATCTTAACCCGTAATGCAGCAAAGTGCTTACTTTATTTTCCTTTATAGCCCTTTTATTTAAACAATATACCCATTTCAGGATAGCTTTGCTTTCCTGTGTCTTTTTTTCCCAGTCTGCAGCCAGTTGGCAAGCAAGGGCTCCAAAGTGCAGCTGTGGGGTTCTGAAGCAGTTACTGAGCAGTGTGTGGTTTCTCTCTGTTGGCTTCAGCACACTGCTTGCAGTGAAGTCTTCAGGCCCAGTGGTATCCATTAGTGAAGTCAACAGTGTTAGGCTGCATTCCCTGACACTGACACCCTTCACTGACAGGAAAGCCAGCAACTGCCTGCTGGAGAAAACCAGCACCAGGTCTGTCTAATGGGCATATATCCGTGGCAGTTGGTTGTCTTTTCAATTTTGGGTGGAATCATAGAATCAACGAACAGCTTAGACTGGGAGAGACCTTAGAGATCATCTAATTCAACCTCCCTGCCATAGGCGGGGGCACTCTTGTACAAAGTTCCTCTGCAGCCTTCCTATAGGATCCCTTCAGGTAGTGGAAGGCAGCTCTCAGGTTCCCCCAGAGTCTTCTCTCCAGACTGAACACCTCCAGTTCCTTTAGCCTGTCCTCAGAGCAGAGGTGTTCCTATCAGGAATTTTTGGTTAAATACCTGGGGAAAAAAATAACCTATATAAAATCAAATCCATGCATGCCAATGTAAGTACAGCTCTTCTCTGCACTGCCTCACTCCATCAAGTACTTTTTCCTGCCAAAATCAATACTGGACTTTAATGTTGCTGGCAAAATTGCTTCTAGATGTTAAGCTAAAGTTTCAATCATCTTGAAAATGCAATTAGCTAAAATGTTCATCTGCAGGGAAATTTTATTTTAAGCATGTTTGTTTTCCCTCAAGAGGTTTTATGGATGTGACAGCAGGAAATAAAATTCCTTAAGTCTTTCCTTGCATTGCAGGATAAATGATGTTGGGGATAGAGACAAGGCTGACTATTTCTTTGTTTGGTAGTTTTCTGCTCTCCCCTATGCCATTAAAAAGGGGGAAAAAAACAACCAAACAACCAAAAAAAACCCCAGCAAAACACACCCTAGAAAGACAATAAAAGGGAATGAAGCAAGTGACTCAGTGGTTTTGGGCTGGGTAGTTTACGAACAGCTCTCTGGAAATGTTCAGTTTGATTTTGTTTCGGGAAAATGAGAGCATTGTTGCACCAACTGCAGAAGGCACTGTAAGCAGTGCCAGGAGTGATGGCACCAGGGTGCAGGGGTAGCTTAATGCGGGATTCTTGTGGTCCAGCTGCTGTCATTGAAGTTAAGCCCAGGTGTAGCAATGTGATGCTGCAGGAAATGATGCCCAGCTACCCTCCAAGGAGAAAGTTGTGTTAGTCTTACCCACTGCATGATGGCAGCCATTGAGGGAGTAGTTTACTTGGAGTAGGAAGCAAGGAAAGTTAAAGGACAAGCTTTTCTCCATTAAGTTCAGGCTGTACATGTAAGGTGGAATGGAAATAAAGGAAAGGTGTGCTTCTTGGACTGCTTGGGACAATCCAAGGGGCTACTGAAGAGTTTCTTGCAGATGGTATTTAGTGTGAGAATCAAAACCAGCCATTTCTGTATTAGCTGTATTCTTCTTGGAAAGTCAGCCACAAGACAAAGGCAGCTCACAGGGCAGATTCAGCCCTGGAAGGTGTGAGGTTAAACACCTGCACCAGAAAAAGGAGGATAGATGCTATTTTGCAAGCTGCTGCTTGGTTGACCAGGCTCATCTTAATAGGGCAGCTGGAATATCCTGGTGTGTCTGCTGGGATAACTGAAGGCAAAGAACAAGCCTGTTAGCCATTTATAGCAAAAAAAAAAAAAGAACAGCAGGGAGGGGTAGGAGCCAAGAGAAACTCAGAAGAAGAATGAGTAGATGTAAACTGTTCTTTACGTAATGTTGTCTGGAAGTTGGAAGAAGGTTCCTAAGAAATGGAAGAATAACTTCCTGGAATAGTTCCAAATATAAGGGCTGAGGTAGGGAAAAGCCCTAAATAGATTAAAGAGGGAACTTTCCTCTTAAGGGAAAAAAATAATATCTAACATGCTAGTGTATAATAGGCAGCCTCACATGGCCTCATCTCTTCAGCTGGGCCTCACATTTTCCACCACTATCTGAGAGACACAGCTTGTTCACCAGGTCACTGCTGTACAGCAGTGGCAGGAATGTCATAGCCTCTTGCTGCCACTGGGTTTTCTTTTCCGATGGGATTCCACTGGTAGCTGTGCTGCTTGCAAGCTAAGACGCTCAGAAGTCCAACCTGAACTGCACAGTGTTGCACTGGGTGTAGGTAACCAGGGCAGCCCCCAAGACAGTTGGCAGCAACAAGATCAGATCAGGCTGAAACTACCATCAGGGCAGAAGAAACTGAAGTGGGATGCAGTACACACCAGCATGCACACCACTGTATCTCCTGCTGCTGCTTCAAGCAGATCCTGTTGCTATGGCAGCCCTCTGGTGTTACGCCCTCGAAGGGAGGGCTGATTTCAGCTGTTACACAGAGCAGCAATTATTCCTTACAATTGGGGAACTTCTGGCCTGAGTCTGAGCCACAGAGGCTTTTCTCATGAAACTAGTAGGCCAGTTTTTCCAAGACCCTTGACATTCTGTGTTGTGAGGCACAGAAGGAAGTATTCTTTAAATAGTGGGGTTTTTTTGTTTGTTTTGCATACTGTGGTATTTGGAAATATGTAAACATTCACATTCCTTATTTATTCATCTCAGCACTGAGAAACTGGTGTCTAGTTCCCAGGCTCCAAGCCAAAGGAAGCTTAGGTTCTTCACAAGGGTGGTGATACCATACCAACTTGCTGGTACAGAAATAAAGACTGTTCCTGACCCACTGTCCCCTGCTCTTTCTGACTAGTGGCATAATACTGATGTTGTTGTTACTGATTTGTCACCATATCAGAGACTACAACTATAAGGCATCGATTCATTGAGCAGAGCATAAGAGCTATATTGGGCCATACGGGGTTCCCATCCAGCTCAGTATCCAGCAGTGGCTGTGAGCAAAGGCCAAAGCAGAATGAGCGTCCATTTCCCTGCCCCCATGCTGTTTCTGTATGGTTTCAGCCACATGACTTCTTGAGCTGAGGACAGTGGCTTTCCTTCGGAGCTTTCCCAGTCTCCCTTGAGTTCACACAAGCATTTAGCAGCTAAAGCATCCTTTTTCTGGTTAAAAATATCTGCTTTCAGATTTGGCTCCTGCTACTTGGTATGGTTCTCACCCTGCCTGGTCATGGTTCTGGAAGAACAGGGAGCCATCTGACTCTACATCCTCTCAGCACTTCTCATGACTTTGTAGCCTTCTCATCACATTCTCCTTCTGTCATCTCTCTTACAGACAGCAGAGCCTGCAGCACTCAGTTGTTCCCCAGACAGCAGACATTCCATACCTTTTGAATCATTCCTGCTGCCCTTCTCAAACATCCAGTAAAGCTTTTGTGTGGGGGAAAAAAGAGAGCACATTGTTGTGGAAAAACTCATTGAAGTAACCTACTGAAACAAACAGGGTATTGAAGCTGCTTAGTGCAAAGTCCAGAGTGATTTGCAGACACTGCTAATAGCTTGTGTGTTAGGTCTGCTCTGGTGGGTAAGGACGGGAAATTGTTTCTGTGTACCTCCGAGGTTCGTGGGAGCGTACGTTTGCCTAAGTGCGAGGCAGGGATCTTGCTAGTCAGAACCACGCAGGTTTCTGTGTGCCTGGATGGCAGCAAAGTGTGGGATCAGCATGGGAATGTTGATAATTGTGAGGAAAGTGCATGGAGCTGCAGCTGAGGCTGAATGAGAAACCATCTCCATAGATATTAAAAAATATTTTGGTTTTCTCAGCCATATATTTTTTGCCAAAAAGTAGAAATCACTCAGCTAAGTCTTTGGCTTGTGCTAGTAACATTCTTGCTTCAGCTATGCCATGGGAAGGGACACCTCTCTACTAGCCCAGGTTTCTCAAGGTCCCATCCAACCTGGCCTTGAACATCTCCAGGGAGGGGGCATCCACAGCCTCTCTGGACAATCCATTCCAGAGTCTTGCCACCCTCGTGTGAAGAATTTCTTCCTCAGATCAAATCTAAATCTATTCTCCTTCCATTTAAATTCATTTCCCCTTGTCCTATCAGTGGACACTCTTGTACAGAGTCCCTCTGCAGCCTTCCTGCAAGATCCCTTTCAGCTATTGGAAGGCAGCTCTAAGGTGCTCCTAGGTTCTTCTCTTCTCCAGGCTGAACACCCCCAGTCCTCTCAGCCTGTCCTTGTAACAGAGGTGCTCCAGCCCCTAGATCATCTTTGTGGCTTCCTTTGGGCTTGTTCCAGCAGATCTGTGTCACTCTTACAGTGGGGACACCAGAACTGGACACAGTATTTGAGGTGGAGTCTCACAAGAGCATGTCAGTAACTAGTTTTGGAGCCTACAGCAGCTCCTTCATTTCTGTTTCTCTACCCCTTCTATAACCTGGCTGCCTTTCTTCCTTGAATGTTACAACTAGTTGATGCTTGGATAATTTGTTGAGGTTGTAATTGTTACAAATTATGTTCTTCATCAACTGTCTCCTAACAGGCAGTGTTCAGTCTCCAGCATTATTTTTAGTCTTTCCAGGGTAACAGTTGTAGTTAATAAATATCAGAAATTATTTCCATGGCACATTCCTTAGATACCAAAGTGGCTAATTCTGGAGTGCAAACAAATGGTTATTTGTCTTAACAGTGTTTGTACAAGTGCAGGTACATTGTAGGCATTCTTTGCAATTTTTTAAAGCAGGACTGTTTTGCTGTTTGTAATGAATTGGAAATCTCTGTTTAACATATTGGCAAAAGTTACACTCACTCCACCAGATCAGGATCTGCTCTGTAAATTTTGTTCTTAAGGGACAGAAACCAACTTAGAAAACCCTTTTCCACTTCGTGTCTCAGTTTCTTGTCAGTTAAAGGGAGAGATGAAATGGACTTATGCTGTGAGTTATAAAGTCACAGAATCACAGAACATATTCTGTTGGAAGAGCCCTTCAAGCTCATCCAGACCAACCTTCCACCCAGCACTGCAGGGTAAACACCAAACCATGTCCATCCATCAGCTCCACAGGCTGCTTAAATACCTCCAGGAATGGTGACCTCAGCACTGCCCTGGGCAGACCATTCCAATGGCTGAGAACCCTCTCTGGGAAGAAATATTTCCTAGCATCCAGCCTGAATCTGTCCTGGTGCCACTTGGAACCATTTCCTCTGCTCCTGTCCCTTGCCACCAAGGAGCAGAGGCCGCCCGCTCCTCCCTCCAACCTCCCTGCAGGGAGCTGTAGAGAGCAATGAGCTCTGCCCTCAGCCTCCTCCAGCCTGAACACCCTCAGCTCCCTCAGCTCCTCCTCACAGCCCAGCTGCTCCAGGCACTTCCCCAGCCTTGTTGCCCTTAAAGTCTATCCTATTTTAAAGCATGCAGAGGCAAATACAGATGGAAGACAGAGATGGTGCTTGACTTGGCCACCTACCCTCTGCTAGCATTCTCCTGCCACATTCTGGGCTGATGCTATCGTGGCTGAGCTTGCAGGCTGCCAGGTTTCCTCACACAGGCTGCTTACAGACCTCTCAGGTTGAGTGAGGCATCTGGGACAAAGATGCCTCTCTTTTAGAGGTTCAGGCAACCAAGGAGGCAAAGGTGTGATGTTCAGTGCTCTTCTGGTCCTGTTGCAGCACACACCAGAGAAAGCAGCAACATCAGTACCATAGAAGGCAGCACGGAAAGCATTTTGTCCTCTTTAGGCGTCTGGTTTTAAACAGATTTTCATGCTCTGTATGATCCTGTAGACTTCAGTGGAGTCTATGATTTTCTTAGAGTAGGCAATAAATCCATGGTCTTTTATTCATGCTTTTTCCATCTAAGGAGGTATTTGCTGCTGTGTAAGTACAGTATTTACAGCATGTCATTGGCCAATGGCAGTGTGGTCAGAGATGGAGAGAGGTGATTCTGCCACTTTACTCTGCACTCACCTGCAGTACTGTGTCCAGCTGTGGAGCCCTCAACACAGGAAGGACGTGGACCTGATGGAGAGGGACCAGAGGAAGCCACAGAAGTGATCAGGGTGTTGGAGCAGCTCTGCCACAAGGACAGGCTGATGGAGCTGGGGTTGTTCAGCCTGGAAAGGAGAAGGCTTCAGGGAGACTTGTCCTGGTAGGGCATAAAACCCGCCAGGCCAGTTTAACCCTTGTTCTCCTCCTCTTGTTTTGTGGGTCGGGGAGTGGATTTGAATGAGCAAACAATAAGAGTTCGGCCCCAGAAAAGCCTTGAGGGCTAGGGGACGGAGCACCACATGTCAGGTGTCTTGCACTGCCCTCAGCATGCCTGCGTGGTCAAACGAGGCATGACGCTTTGAATTCATTGGCCAGAACAATAGTGTTAGTGCCTCTTGGCCAGTTTGATTTTCAAAATGAAGTATTTAAAGGGGGATGATTTAGAAAACTGCATCCTTTCTGCATTCAGCCTGTCTGCATGGAGCCTTCCTGCCTCTCATCGTTTGCAGCTTGTTAAAGGCGGCCACATCTATGCAGCTTAGCATCAGCTCAGCTCTCCTTCCCTCTGCCTAGAATATTTTGTATTTTATCCTGGAACCGTTATAGTGAGTTTGAAGAAAGTGTCTTTGTTACAGGAGACTTCCTCAGGGACCAAAAGCATCCTGAGTACATATGCTGGAGTGAATGCCAGGACCCCATAGGCATAGTTAGAATTTTTCCTTTTTTCGCATTTCTATTTTCCAAGTTCTGATTGTTTAAACTGTTTAATTCTGTGCAGTTACTTCCTGCCAACCAAAAATCCAAAGAATCTCAGGGAATTTTCCCGATTTTTTGATATCAATTTAAAATTATTATTCATATAGAAATTAATATTCCTAATTCATAATTATTATTAATTTCCAATACAAGAGTTATTAGTGACCTTCCAGTACCTGCAAGGGGCTACAAGAAGACTGCAGAGAGACTATTTGCAAAGGCCTGCAGGGACAGGACGAGGGCAATGGCTTCAAACTAGAGCAGAGCTGATTTAGATTGGATGTGAGGAACAAGGTCTGCACCGTGAAGGTGGTGGAACAGTGGAACAGCACCAAATACATGCATAAATAAATACCTTTGGAACAGGAATTTCTTGCACGCTGTGGCTGTTGTTGACCATGCCAGTTGTGACTAATCCTTTGTGCTGTGATCCACGTTCCAGTGTTCTGAGCACCAGGAAACTGCTGGTAAAGTTGAGCCTACACTTAGGGTGACTTGAGTGCTGATATTTTGGGCACAGTTTCAAACTCTTGTTGAGGTGTTCCATAAATGGGACATACTTGTCCAGTTATGAACAAGAGCTGAAATAAGCCTCTTCTCCCAGGTAACCAGCAATAGAACAAGGGGATACAGTCTCAAGTTGTGCCAGGGTAGGTATAGGCTGGATATTAGGAAGAAGTTCTTCACAGAGAGAGTGATTTCCCATTGGAATGGGCTGCCCAGGGAGGTGGTGGAGGCACCGTCCCTGGGGGTCTTCAAGAAAAGCCTGGATGAGGCACTTAGTGCCATGATCTAGTTGATTGGATAGGGCTGGGTGATAGGTTGGACTGGATGATCTTGGAGGTCTCTTACAACCTGGTTGATTCTATGATTCTATGAAGGTAGATCTTCTGCCCTCTCCACCTGTCTTGGCAAGTTCCTTCACAGATAAATCTTACAAAGTTCTCAGTGTATCCAAAATCCGTGAGGGCGTCTCACGTCTGCTGTCATTCTGAGGCTTTTTGGTGACCTAATACTTAGTGGTCTAGTCCAGGATCCTTTAGGTGGTTTTCTCCAGTCACTTTCACAATTGTTTTCATCTTTCATAAAAGGTTTATTGTATGACTCTACTTAGAATAGCATAGAAATAGGTTGAAAGGGCACATATAAAACCTTTTAATCATCAACTTTCAAATTCTTTAACTTAATTGTTCCACTTACATAGTTTGCCAGCAGTCATAAAAAGTAAGTTTGTATAGTGGGACTCCAAGTAAATGCCTTGTGGCAATTATGTCATGTTCAGTTACAAAATGTAGAGTAGAGAACTGGTGTTTTAAAATAAACTGAATAAAGGTAGGTCCAGAAATATATTTAGCCTCTGGCCTGACATTTGCTAATGGTGAAAATGACATAGAATAAAATACTTGAATTTAGAAGTGTAGTTATTACAGGCATTTCAACTCCAGTTGCTATATTCTGACAGGGAGTCTTTCTATTGGTGAAGATGGTGTTTCCAGTAGAGTCTAAGGCTCTGCCTTTTGCCCTCATCAAGTTATTCTCTCCTCTTATTCCACAGGCATACACAGCTACAGCCATAAATGGGACAAACTTCTGTATGTCAGCAAAGGATGCTGTCTGTATTTTGGAGAAGACCTCTGCTAGACTTGCATCCATCAGCTGGTTTGGAGATTTTCTCCTGTTTCTAGGAAAGGTAGGAGTAAGGAATGAGGTAAATACCAGAGCTTGGCTGTCTCCTTATACCTAAAATAAATAAGGTTCTATCGTTGTTAAACTCAGTGTTGTTAGTGCTGTAAAATGAATTCAGGAAGGAAGATGATGTTTGAGGAATTGAATCCTTTTCCCAGTCTTCACAGTTATTTGGCTGTGTCCATGGTGCCCCTCTCACAGTTGCTGTTGCCGTGGGCCTATGGTAAAAGACTGCCTTTGCAAAACAGAATTTATATATTGACCTGAGCATAAATTGTGACAGTTCCTTGCCACTAGAAGCCACACAACTCTCTCCCAGATGAGACCTGCCATTCTAACACTTGCTGTAACACCTTTGCCTCAGGGATTTGGGGAACTTTGGGGTTGTTTTTTTGGGTTGCTTTGTTTTTTTAAAGAATGGTTTCTACATGATGGATGAAGCTGCACTTGTCTTTCACTGTCCTTTGCAGGTGTTTGTTGTATGTTTTACTGTTTTTGGAGGACTGATGGCATTTAACTACCATCGGGAGCTGCAAGCTTGGGTGGTTCCTCTGCTGCTGACTGGATTTTTTGCCTACCTGATGTCCCACAGCTTCCTGTCTGTGTTTGAAGTGACAGCAGATGCCATGCTCCTTTGCTTTGCTATTGATATGGAAACAAACAGTGGATCTGCAGAGAAGCCATACTTTGTGGATCAGGAGCTGCTGGTAAAGCCCAGTGAGAATAGCAAAGGCATTCAAGCCATTCTATACTTGCAGAGACATTTTCCTTTCCTGATACCTAGTCATCAGAACCCATGTCCCAGGCTGTTTCCTTTCCAGCACCTTAGAGCAGCATGAGTTCTGGGGTAACAAATCATACAAGAATTTGTAAAGTAAAACAAATGGCTCTCTCTGAGTCTTGAGTGCTGGCTGTGACCTTCTTTTAGATCACACCTTGCAAGTGTCAGCTGCCTTTGTGGTAATTAGAAAATGTAACTAAATAGATGAAGTAGCTGCAGAGAGTGCCAGCTGTAGTGCCCACCTAAAAGTGTTTATGTTTCTTGCACCTTACAGTACAGCGATAAGCAGAGGTACATAAGAAGGAGCTTCTGGTTGCTCACAGCAGTTCAGATATCCAGCTGTATTCTGTGGGTGCTGTAGTTCTGAATGAACTCCCTGCAGAATGGAATCACAGAATCACAGAATTAACCAGGTTGGAAAAGACCTCTAGGATCGTCAAGTCCAACCTATCACCTAACCATTTTAATAAACTAAACCATGGCACTAAGTGCCTCATCCAGACTCCTCTTAAACACCTCCAGAGACAGTGACTCCACCACCTCCCCAGGCAACCCATTTCAATGCCAATCACCCTTTCTGTGAAGAATTTCTTCTTAATATCCAGCCTAAACCTGCCCTGGCACACCTTGAGGCTGTGTCTTCATGTTCTGTCTCCTGGTGCCTGGAAGAAGAGACTAGCTCCATCTGGCTACATCCTCCCTTCAGGTAGTTGTAGACAGCAACGAGGTCTGCCCTGAGCCTCCTCTTCTTCAGGCTGAACAGCCCCAGGTCCCTCAGCCACTCCTTGTAGGGCTTGTGCCTCAGGCCCCTCACCAGCCTTAGTACCCTTCTCTGGACACATTCAAGCACCTATTGCACTGCTTCATGCCTATACAGATTATTTTGCCAGAATACTGCCTTCTGTCTCTTGATTAAATTCTTCTCCCTCTGGACTGCCTGCCTGTCTCTTTACCCTCATAATTATTGCACGGTGGAGAATTGTTGGGTAGCTGATAGTGGTGGAGAGCTTTAGTGAATTGCTGTATCTGAAGCACTTGGTTCTATCTATGCCATGCCTTTCATATCTCCGGCACTTGGCTCTTACCTGTGCTCTGCCTTTCACGCTCAGCTTCTGAAGATGCAGATGGTTTTGCCTTGAATGCTGTTTTTGCCATTTCTGTCTTTTCCTTCAAAACCCTATGACAAAGAAAAAGCATAGTAACTCATGCAAAAGAAACTCAGCAGCCAGCACAGCTCAGCTGATGCCAATGTTCTGGGTGGATTTCTTCAGGACAGTGTCAGAGGAACCACTCTAGTTTATGCCTGACTTAGCCTCCCTGTAATGGCTGTAGAATTCTGTGGAAAACAAAGAAAAACAACCAATAAAAAGGCAGCCTAAAGATAGACCTGATCCTCTGCACAGAAGAAAGCACAGAGATACTCTCTGGCTTTGATTCAGAGCAGCACTTAAGCACACATCCCAAATAGGAATATGTTACAGAATGGAAAACTCTGAAGCCTTGACCCTCTGTTTTACCAAATGCTACAATACTTCTTAAGCCAATTCCCCTTCTTGAAACAGGCTTTTCTTCCTCTGCTTCTAAACTTTGTGGTAATTTCTCTTTAGCTCTCATCTTAATTCTGGCTTGAGCCATGCCCTACATTTAAGAGAGGTTTCCCCACTATCAGTACCCTTGTAATAATGGTCTGGAAGTTGTTAATAAACTCCTTGTCAATTTTTATGTTCTCAAACTAAAAATACCAAGGGTAAGAAGTCTTCCAACAGGGCAGGCTGTATAACCTTGTGTGGAAACACTTGTGGCAGCATGTCCACACTCCTCGTTCTATGATCAAGGGTGAGTTTGCTCATGTAGCCAAGAACTTGGAATTTCCCAACAGGCATGAGAAGGCATTTAACTTTGACATCTGTGTTCCAATCAGGTTACAAACACCTGGGGGTAGAAGGGAGGCTCTCTGGCCCTCAAGACAATGTGTGGCAGTGGGTGGAGAGCTGAGTGAAAGATTTCAGGCAGCCAGAGTCTTCATTTGTATAGTAGGAGATGTAGCAGAGATACTTGATTCGTCCTTCTCAGTTGGGTCCCTTCAGGTATCTCTCAGTGTCATCTGGCTGAGAACCAGATACAGTTTCTTAGCCGTGGGCTAATTATCTTTTTTGACCAGGTATTTTTATTGACATAATGGTTTGCATTCCTTAATGGAATTCACCTGATTTTTTGCATGCAGACCTTTGTGAGTCAAAGTCACAACTTAGCAGAAAGACAACAGCACAGAAGCATGAGACCTTTCCAAGACCATGAAGATGGGATGGAGCTGCAGCCTATGGTGAGACAGCAGTGTGGGGTAGACATTTGTCTGCCAGCTGATGTGTTCACCATTGCTCAAGAGCAATGGATGTAGGCTATCATGTATCTACTGATGTTTTGGAGCAATCTACCTTCTGCACCCAGCATCCAACTTTCCCTGCTATTGCCTCCCCACCTCAGGAAACACTTTGCTGGTGCAAAATGAACGGATCAAATATTTTTTCTCAGCCTTCTTCCCATTCCCCAGCATGCCCAGCTGAGGAAGGAAAAAGTCAGACAATGGCAAGGGAGTGTGAGCTAAACCCTACTCAGAGAGAGTGGGAGATTGCTTGATTTCATGCTGGAGTTTCAGAGCTGTAAAATCAGAGCCTAGAGGCCATCCCTCTGTGTATTTATTTGTCCTGTTTTATGCTGGGGTAAGAAAGCTGAGATGGCTGAAGGGAATGTTTCCCCACAGCCAGGCTTGGGAAAGGCCTGGGAGTAAAGGTTCACTGACTACCCTCTGAAAACATGCTGCAAATTGCCCAACCTGAGCAGCTGCCCCAGCAGGTTCAGAACCTGTCTGGTTTTCCCCCAGCACTGCAGGGGCAGAGCCAGGACTGCAGCAACAGGTACTGACACCTGTTCCTGCTGGACACCACTGCTCTTGTTTGCTAGCTGCTCCTTGAACAAGTGGAACAGCCCTTGGTGATTCTTACTGGCCTGCTTTCAGCAGGAACCAGGCTTTGGAGAATTCACACAGCCTTGTGGCCATTCTGTTACAGGCAGAGCATACTTTAGTTACTGCTACAGTGAGGGCTCAGCAGTACTTGTTTTTTTTCACTGAATCTCATTACATTCTTCCGTAATTTTGTGCTGAGCACAGAAACTGGGGAATGGGGGGTAGGGATGGTGTGATTCCGTGTGAGAGTGTTGTGGAAAAGAACCTCAGTTACTGTCCCAGTTTACACTTACAACATTTAAATGCAGTAACAAGAATAGTGCTACAGACTGATTCCCTTTTCTCTCTTTGTAGACATGAATTTGAAGTGCCCTGGGGAGCATGGAGGCAGACCAGCAGTACCAAAAACAGTCCTGGAAGAAAAGCAAAGGTTACCAAGACCCCAGGACAGAGCATTAGTGCTCTAAATCACTGCACTGGTAAAATGACACACAGCCTGCTTGTATCAATAGTGGATTTTGTGTGCCAGCACCTCCCATTTTCATCAATGCCCTTCTTATGGTGGTCTGAAAGTTGCTAATAAACTCCTTGTAAATTTTTATGTTCTCAGACTAAAAATACCAAGTCAGCAAGGCCACGAATCTGTATTTCTTAGCTTTCTGGTGTGTCAGCTAACATGTAGAGGGGTGGGGTATTAATGCTTCTCTGGGAACCTTGGGGCCAGTCACCCTGGACCAGTAAATGTAGAAGTATTTGTAGGGGAGGCACTTGGCAATGACCAATTCCTGATTGATTCTAATGCTACCAATTTAATGAACAGCACCAAGCTCACTGATGCAAATTGCCATGGATAGAAATTCTCTATAGACAATATAATTAATGGCTATTTCTCCTTTGGGAATGGTTTATATAAGTTAGTATCATAAACTATCCACTGGGTCCTCTCCAAAGGGCAGATGAGGAATAGTCTGGTTTTTGGGTTTTTTTTTTGTAAATCTACCTTCCCTTTACAATCGAAAAGACAAAGGAAGCAGAAAAATTTGTATCTGGATTTCAAGCTTGGCAAGCAGATGAGCACTGGCTGGCCAGAAATGAGATAAAAGGGTGCTAGAAATAATACCTTATAGAAATGCAGCTGTAATATGGATATGAAAAAAAAGTCCCAGAGGAATGTAGGGATTTTTAGTGCTCTCCTCAGAAGAGGCCCAGAATTGCAGACACCCCCCAAGGTGGTGTTAGTCTGTCAGCATTTCCTGTGAGCAGTTTTGAGGTTGTGCCTGCACCCTGGTTATACCACGCTAGGTGGACTCCATCTTGTTCTGAGTATGGGGCAGTTGTAGATCTTATCCAGGATTTTATTCTCTCCTTTAAGATTATTTTGTTTGTGGTGGGAAGATGACTCCATCCAGGGATGTCAGTACAGTCACATAAGTGTAAGAAGTGAGGCCTCACTGCAGTTAAGTGACTCACAAGCTTCCATAATGATTGATAAACCTTAAGATTAGGACAAGTGGTACAAAGCTCAGGAGCACAAATAATTTTCTCTTCTGTTATCCCTACTGTTGGCAGCCACATACAGACTTTTAATACATGGCTCCATGGATGGTGTCACCACCATAAATTTGCATTCTTTGACAGTGGCATGATCTATACAGCACCAGGGTTGTTGACACCAAAAAGGACACACCTCATGAAGGCAGAAGAGGGTCTTTGCAGAGGAGATGGCAGGGCTAGTTGACAGGGCTTTAAACAGCATGTGAAGGGGGAAGGGAATAAATTCATCAGGCTTCCATGTGGCAAGGTGTGGGAGGACACACTGGTGTGGGAGCAGTGGAGAACTAGTAAAGCCTCTCAACCTGTTGCCCAGAAGCATGCTGGGGACTAAACCATGCAGTCAGAATCTTGCAGAGATGAGCCAGATCTCCTTCAGGTAGTAGCTGCCAACAGGAAAACATCACGTGGTAGTGATAACATGAGGGGCAGAGAGAGGTTGATAGCTACGGAGGTGCCTGAGCATGGACAGGTGTGATCTGAGCCTAGGGTTGGAGTACAGGCTGAGAAAAGAGTTCCCAAAGATCAGGGTAAGGGAAAATCAGTTAGCTCCAATAAAGGCACAACTGAAATGCCTCTACACTAACGGAAGGAGAATGGGGAACAAATAGGAAGAATTGCAGATATGTGCAAGCCTACAGGGTTGTCATGTCACTGGCATCACTGAGACATGGTGGGATGGATCTCATGATCGGAGCATAAGGATAGATGGTTCTAGACTCTTCAGGAGGAACAGGCAGGGGAGAAGGAGAGGAGGTGTTGCCCTCTACATCAATGATAAAGTAGAATCCATGGAGCTCCACCTTGGGATGTGCAACACAAAAACAGAGGGGTAAAGGTTAAAGGGAAGTCAGGGAAAGGTGATATCATAGTAGGAGTCTGCTGTAGACTGCCTGATCAGGAAAGTGAAGCAGATGAGGCCCTTTACAAACAAATAGGAGAAGCTTCACAGTCACGGGCCCTGATCCTCATGGGGGACTTCAACCACCCTGACATCCGTTGGAAGGACAATACAGCACAGCACCAGCAATCTAAGAGGTTCCTGGGATGCACTGGTGATAACTTCCTCCTCCAAGTGGTAGAGGAACCCACAAGAAAAGGTGCTCTGCTGGACCTAGTCCTCACCAACAAGGAGGGGCTGGTGAGTGAAGTGAAGCTGAAGCCAAGTGAAGCCTTGGCTGCAGTGACCATGAAATGGTAAGAGTTTAAGATCCTCAAGGCATCAAGGAGGGTGCACAGCAAACTCACTGCTCTGGACTTCAGAAGAGCAGACTTCAACCTCTTCAGAGACCTCATTGGCAGGATGCCACTGGAAAAAACGCTGGAAGGAATCGGGGCCCAGGAAAGCTCATCAGTGTTAAAGGATCACCTCCTCCAGGCCCAGGAGCAATGCACCCCAAAAAAGAGGAAGGCAGGTAAGAATGCCGTGAGGCCTGCATGGATGAATAGAGAGCTCCTGGACACAGACGCAAGAAGAAAGCTTACAGAGGGTGGAAGGACAGGTAACCTGGGATGAATACAAAGAAATTGTTTGGAGAACCAAAGCTCAGGTTAGGAAAGCTAAATACAGTTGGAATTGAATCTGGCTAGGGACATTAAGTGGAACAAGAAGAACTTTTTCAGGTATATTAGTGAGAAAAGGAGGACTAGGGAGGATATAGGCCCCTTCCAGAAGGGAAATGGAGAGCTGGTGACAAAGGATGTGAATAAGGCTGAGGTGCTCAGTTTCTTCTTTGCCTCAGTCTTCAATTGCAAGGGCTCCAACCACAATGTCCAAGTCCCAGAGGGCAAAAGAAAAGACTGGGAGATCTGCCCACTATAACTGAAGGTCATGTTCACATGCACCTAAGGAATCTGACCATGCACCAGTCGATGGGTGTGAGTATGCAAAATTAATATGTATTAATTTTGATAACCAGGCAATAATTGTTAATAACTATGAAAACTGTTCATTAACATTAAAACTCACCAGAAAACTTACTCACAGGTTCAAAAACGTACAGGTTGGAAATTTACACATGCAGGGAACAGGCAAAACTAGATCACACTTCTTAAAGTGGCAAACGCAAATATTATACCAGAAGAGGCTTTTAAGTGTTTACTCATAAAGTATAAACCAAAGCACGTGGAACTCTGTCATGTGGGCCACTGAGACTTGATTCTTCCCAGACGTGTGGGGAAAGGAGGCAGATGATCTATGACGTTGTTTCCTGGCTCCTCTGTGTATCTCCAGGATTTCTAGTCATAGCAGGAGACTTTCAGGTGCAGGCAGGATGTCTTGCCATGTGCAGGCTCAGCATAATGTCTGGCTGGCTATGCAGGCCGATTGCGTGCAGGCAGTTAGAGCCTCTTGTTGGTTAGCTCTACAGGCAAATTCAGGATGCAAAAATGAGACAGCAGTAGCAGCCCCATGCTACCTGCTTATCCCTTTTATCAATATCCAGCCCAAAATTAATGGGGCATTCAACATAGATTAGCCAATCAGAATGGCACTTTGCCAGGCTTCACCATGTTAGATGAGGCCAGAACTTCTGCCCTCCCCTCCCATGGTTGCCTCCCACCCAGCACAGTAGGGGGAGGACACACAGGTGGAGCAGGGGAACGTGTCTGGGCATGGATAAGTCCATGTTAGCCCCATCAAGCCTACCACCACAGTGGGGCCTGATGAGATCTGCCCATGGTCTTGAGGGAACAGGCAGATGAAGTTGCTAAACCACTGTCCACCATATTTGAAAGGTCATGGCAGACTGGTGAAGTTCCTGCTGACTGGAAAAGGACAAACATAACACCCATCTTCAAGAAGGAAAAAAAGGATGACCCTGAGAACTACAGACCAATCTCACCTCTGTGCCTGGTGAGATCATGGCGCAGATCCTCCTGAGGGCTCTGCTAAGGCAAATGGAAAACAAAGCAGAGGTAATTGGTGGTAATCAGCAATGGCTTCACCAAGGGCAAATCATGCCTGACAAATTTGGTGGATTTTATGATGAAGTCACAGCAACAGTGGACAAGGGAAGGGTAACTGATGTCATCTACCTGGACCTAAGGCATTTGACTCTGTCCCACATAACATCCTGGTCACCAAACTGGAAAAACATGGACTTGATAGGTGCGCCACATGCTGGATAAGGAATTGGCTGGATGGTGGCATGCAGAGAGTGGTGATCAATGGCACAATGTCCACCTGGAGACCAATGAAAAGTGGCGTCCCTCAGGGGTCAGTGCTGGGAGCAGTGCTGTTTAACATCTTTGTCAGTGATATGGACAGAGGAATTGAGTGCACCCTCAGAAAGTTTGCAGATGACATCAAGCTGTGTGGCACAGTCAACTTGCTAAAGGGCAGAGATGCCATCAAGAGGGACCTGGACAGGCTGGAGAGGTGGGCCCAGGCCAACTTCATCACATTCAACATGGCCAAAATGTGAGGTCGTGCACCTGGGTTGGTGCAATCCCAAGCACAGATACAGGCTGGGTGGCGAATGGCTGAGAGCAGCCGTGAGGAAAAGGACCTGGTGGTCTGGGTTGACGAAAATCTCGACCCAGCAGTGTCCATGTGCAGCCAAGCCAGCCAACTGTGTTCTGGGCTGCATCAAAGGAAGTGTGGCCAGTGGGGCAAGGGAGGTGATTCTCCCCCTTTGCTCTTATCAGACCCCTCCTGAGTACTGTGTGCAGTTCTGGAGCCCCCAACACAAGAAGGACATGGAACTGTTAGAGTGTGTCCAGAGGGTTGGAGCATCTCTGCTGTGAGGACAGGCTACAAGAGTTGGGGGAGTCTTCACCCAGGAGAGAAGGCTTCGAGAAGACCTTATAATGGCCTTCCAGTATCGGAAGGGGATGTACAGGAAGGCTAGAGAGGGACTATTTACAAGGTCTTGTAATGACAGGACAAGGAGTAATGGGTTTAAACTTGGAGAGATTTTTAAATAGATGTTAGGAAGCTCCTTATAGAGAGTAGTGAGACACTGGAACAGGTTGCCCAGGGAGGTTGCGGCTGCTCCCTCACTGGAGGTGTTCAAGGCCAGGTTGGATGAGGCTTTGTGCAACCTCTTCTAGTGGGAGGTGTCCCTGCCTATGACAGGGGGTGGAACTGGATGATGCTTGAGGTCCCTTCCAGCCTAAACCATTCTATGATTCTATGGCCTGAAGCAGATGTTTCAGCTAAATACTGTATCTGATGTCCTGTTGTTGAAATAAAGAGAGATACCTGCTAGGGAATGCTACAAAATACTTGGGTTTTATTCTCCATTTAATTAACTTTTGCCTGCTTTAATATGAGCTCCTTCAAGAAGTTGAAGTATATGGGCTGAAGGGGTTCTGCAGGTGAAGCTGAGCATCTACTGGCTGTGGCTCTCTCATTCTGAATTTTGACAACTGTCCATTTCATCTTGGCTTGTGGCTGCTGTGGGAACTGACACACTGAATAAGCAATAGCTCTTTGTGGTACTTACAGGTCCTAGTGAGCTTTTTTTCCAAGCAGTAGTGCCTCCACCAGTTTGTTTGGAAGTTACAAAAAAACTGTTCTTGTTATACGGCGTGTTTGGGTTTGAGACTCACTGCAGATTCTCATCCTTGACGCAGAAACTCTGGGGGAAGTTCACGTGTCTTCGGTTTCAGAAAATCCTTACTGGACCTCCAGAGAGCCCCTCCCATCTCAGTGTTTCTGTTCATTACAGTTGTGATACAGGGTCACTGTCTTCACTGCAGCTCCTGCATGTGCAAAGGACTTCTTGGGGCAAAACTTGGTTTGCTTTCTAAAGGAGGAAGGTACTGAACAGTTCCAGTGAAGCTGTATTTGTGTTTAATTCAAGCAATACTATGCTGCCAGAGCCCAGAAGTGCCAACTGTGCCAGTGTTTTGAGTCAGAGCACTTCCAAAAGTGTACCTGTTAATTAAATTTGCATACAAATAGCAGTTTTATAGCTTTTGGGTCCCCCAATCCTAAGATAAATTCCACTAGCAATTGTGTCAGCAACCTCCAGCTGCAGCATTCCTGTGTGACAGGAGCTACCCTGAGACAGAGGGGAGAAGCACCCCTGCAGAAGCTGGTGCTATTTAGCACTCCTTTCTGGCATCCCATACAAGATGCTGTAGTTAGACAGCTTTAAAGGCAGGTGGAAGAGGATGAGGAGGGTTAGATGTACGCACAGCTCAAGTGAATACACAGTACTAGCTGAGGTATTGATGCTTGTTCAAGCTGCCTCCTAAAGCAACCCAGCACTGTGTGGACTCAGAGAGATGAAAGGTACTCTTTTAACTATGTTCCTTAAAAAAAAGGAAGTGGAGGCTGATGGTGTCTGCCAGGAAGAGGCTCAGTATCAGACCTTACTGTTTTAAGCAAGGCATTTTGTATTTGGTCTCACCTGGTGTCTACTTCAAACCCTCAATTCAGTTATGATCTCACTGGCTACCTCTGTGGCTGACAGCAAATAGGCATACAGTGTATGTGGTGTTCTGGACCTCAAAAGAGCAAGAGGGCATGGTACAGCTTTCAGCCACCCAAACTATCACAGCTACAGAGCTGCTGGTGGTGAGTGTAGCACTGCTATTCAGTATTCAGTGCAATGTTTTAATTCTTTTCAAGAGGGAGCAAATATTACCATTCAGGATAGAGCAGGTCCTAAGAGACATCTTAGTAATAATTCTCTTGCCTCAGATGCAGGGCCTGGACCAGTGGCCTCCAGAGGTCCTTTCTCATTTAGTTCTATGAAATAAGTAAGCTTCAGTCTCAACAGAGGTCAGCTGAAAGTCAGGTCACCACATCACACCCACAGACAGTAAAACCTGATAGCACAAAGCAGCAGTTGCTTGGCTTAGGGTAAGGCCAGAACTCATTTTAGATGGTAATGTATAAACAAACATTTTAGATGTTGCTGTAAACAATGTGCGTAAAACCAAATACTTTGGTAAACAAATAATGTAAATACCTTTTAATTATTTTTACAGTCGTTAGGCTTGGTGGTCCCCATTGCTAGCATGCTCTTGCAGCTTGCCTGCACTCCAAGGTGATGAAAGCAGTCAGGCTGCTCTTTACAGGATCAAAGCTCCACCGTCAGTGAGCACAGCACTTGGATTGCAGGCCAGCAGGCACAAAGACTTGGATATCTCTTGACTTACTCTGAAGCAAGGATGTTTAGAGTTTTCAGAGTGGGGGTATGAAGGCTACAGGCTGTGGCAGACACAGCATTAAATGTGCAGTTCCTCATTTACCTTGAAAGAAGGGCAGGGGTTTGGTGAGCTGCTAAGGGGAAGTGAACTGTGTTGTGAAGGAGCTACATTCCTTCCCTCTTGGGTCACTGTCACTCCCAGGACATTGTTAGCTTAAATCCCATAGAAGAGGAAGAATTCAAACTGCAACAGCCAGCAGTTCTACATTACCCTGGCCGCAGGCAAAGGCGATGCCAGCTGGGGAATAATTTTTGTGGCATCTAATCTCCAGTTATGGTAGCACAACAAATAAGACAGGATCTTCTACATACCTTTAAGAAAAAAATATTTATTTATAAAAATACACTGGGATCAGTTTGAGAAGTGTGGCAATAAATACAGTTCAAGGAAGAAAAAGCATTTCTACATGGATACATTATGGCACAATAAAAAGTAAATGCACCATCCATCATGGGACTTCCTGTTGGCTCAAGACTTTGTACAAGCTCCCTTTTTATCAAGACAACTGTTTGTAAGTTTGGTCAGCATTGATAATGGAATGACACTATCACAAATGCACACCTCTGGCTAACGCATGACTTACCATGAACAAACAAGACCTCAGAAACATGGGAATGTTAAATCAGCTGAGGTGATGGCTGAGATACCATTGGCAAAGACACACTGAACTTTAAGCAGGAAACTCTTGTATCTCATCTGGCAAATGGAGAAGCTATAACTGTGTAAAACGAAGGCTTAACATGGCCTGTAAATACCCACTTCAAAGAGAGGTGAAAATGCATACCTCCTTGTGAGACATCCTGGCTGTACAAGAGCACTCCCCCTTTCACAGTATTCCTTTTACTTCATATGCAGTTATTGTTTATGCTGTAGCCTACACCTGTTACAGCACTAAAGGCAACTAGAGAGGGAAAGGGCAGAGAAAGGAATGTATGTAAGGCAGTATTTCTTTAGGTACATTAAGTATAGTGTGTAGGAAAGACAGGGAACGATTCCACAAGACTAGTTTCGTTCTGCATAAAAGAATGGACTAATACTGAGCTGTTGATGCAAGACTAATAATCAATGCCCTGGTCACTGTACTGACCATGGTAATCTCTTGGGTAGTCATCTTGGTACTCTCCGTGGTAGTCATCAGGGTACTCTGCCTGATAATCGCTGTCACTGATCTCGGAGCCATTGGTGCCTGTCCCTTGGCTGCCATTGTGAATGACAGGTTCTGTTGGTGCAGCACAGTACTTGGGGTCATACACCTGTCGGCCCAGCCCGTACACACTCATTCCCTTCTGGGAAGCCACTTTGTTGGTACCCATTTGTAATGAGATAGTTGAGTTATCCACAGGCTGCAGTATGTGCTTCTGATCGTAGATGTCTCTCCTGGTACCTGGGGCCAGCATACCAGCCTGACAAGAGAGGATTGGAGAGGGTCAGTAAGGTTAAAAGCTATGTTTCTAGGTTCAAGACCACAGCCAGTACACCTGACTGGGCATGTTAGAGAGCAGGATTAAAGTTTAACAAAGCCTATCACAGCAATGTGTGTTCACTGGTAAGTTAAATCTGAGAAGAAACTCCTTGCAGTGAGGTCCAGGCTATTCTCCTTTGAGCAGAAAACAGCAAGTGTTCAGACTGAGGCAGTGTCCAGGAAGCAATTTTTGTCTTGCCTGTGTCTCGTTAGTACTTGCAGCAACTGCTTTCCTTCAGTGCAACGCAGCCAGCTTGGGAATTGCAGAAGCACAGATCATTGCTATGCCTGAGGCACTCAGCACAAACCACACTGGTTAGTGACAAGAAATTCAAGTTTCTGGATCACCGCGTGGAAGCAGACTTGAACTGTACCTGCTGCTGCACACAACATGCAGACTTCTACCCCAGGTGGAGAGCTGTGTCTGCTCTCATGCTTACCTGACTCGCTCCTTTGTTAGTGCCCATCTGAAGGCTAATTGTTGTCTGGTCAAATGGCTTATCAGTTTGCATTTTTGGATCGTAGAGGTGTCTTCTAGTTCCATAAGCAGTCATGCCTGCCTGACTGGCACACTTGTTGGTGCCCATCTTTATGGGGTAGAGGAAGAGGACAGAAAAAGTTACTTTTATTTGTACAGCAAGCAGAATCTGCAGAAACAAATGGTTGGTAGCTGTCATAGCTGACAGCAAATTTGAGTGCATGCCTCCTTCATGCAGCCTGTGGAAATTGCCCCTGCTCCACACCCAGCTTCAGAAGGCAGCTGCACAAAGGCAACTGTCACAATGAGGCATCTCAGTGAGGGGCATCTGCCCAGCCACACTGCAATTCCATCAGATGAGCATATCCACGTGTCATCAGCGTGTGTTAACTTGGACAGCAATGATTCAATTTCACTGCCATAGTCTTTTTAAGATTTTATGTCAGTTTTGGTTTACAACTACTTAGCAAAGTGAAGAGGAAAAAAAAAAGCTCCTACCATGTAAGAAGCTTTAGCTAATCAAAGGCTCCTACTTAAAACCACTCTAGAGGAGGGAGATGCTGCTGCTGCTAGTATAAGCTGCTCCCTTCCTCCTTAGCACTCTTACTGCAGCTTTAACACAAATACAAACTTTCCACGAGGTCACTTGAGCCTACAAAGCTAATCAACTGCTTACAAAAATGAAAGCCTCATACCTCCTTCCATGACAAGGCTGTATTTTAGTTCTGCATAAACAGTGTATCAGTTACAAAAACAAGAAAGTTCTCCAGTGAACAGATTAACTGCAAGCTAATGTCAGACGTACCTGCAGGCCAATTACACTTTGACCAGCTTTCAGTTTTCCTGCATCAAAACTTCGTGCTTGTTTCTCTGCATATTTGACACCAATGTCAATTGTAGTATGAAAACCTTTAGTTTTTGCCTATTTAGGGAGAGGGAAAATAAAGAGTATTCAGTTTTAAAGCGTATTTTCTCTTACTGGAACACCTGCATTACAGCCCTGGTGCTGGGCTCTCAAGCGATGTCACAAAGCAGGTTCCTCTCTTAGCAGTTTTGGCAGGGGTGAGAGAAGTTAAGTCCCCCAGGACGCTGCAAAGTGGCCTGCCAACACTCCCCAGGGGCCTTGTCAGAAGGATTCTCTGCAGGAATTAGTGTTCTCCTGTAAGCCTCCCTGGTTCTGCGTATACACACAGAGCTCCAGAGCTGCAGTCAAGAATTCTAACTCTGAACTCCAAGCCTTCCCTGGAGGCATGTGGCAGGACATAGCCCTCTGAAATATCCTAGACTTGCAGTATAGGCCATTTCACACACACATGAGCAGAAGGGTGTATCTATCTGGACTGGCATGTGGCTTTGTGCCACTGCCATGGATACAAGTACTTACCAACCCCGCTAGTGCCACTAGAGTTGTCTGTACTTGAGTCATATTGCCATTTTCAAAAAGATCATTTGCCTCAAAAATATCATGTGGCTTCATGCCATACACTTGAATGGATTTGATAAAATTCCCAATGTTCTCCAGCTAAACAGGTAAAAAAAAAAGAAAACAGTTTTCAGTTCAGAAACTACTTAGAAAGGTTTCTGGTGTTGATTTCTTTTGCTTGTTTTACACAAGTTCTTTGCCTTCTGCAAACCGGACAAAACAGTTGGCATGGTTCAGTCTGAGATCTAGTTTTAACACTGACTCCAGAAAGCAGTCTAAGATTTCTCTAGCCTGGCATCTTCCCATCAGTGACTACTACAGACTTAATTAGACAGGGCTTTCATGACAAAACTCTCTCAACTGTGTCCTTTGCCAGGGAAATACCTACCTAAATCCTGCTTATAACTGGCAAGTTTGCCCTACTGCACATGTTATTTGACTTCAGCAGTTGGTGACCCAGTAAAATCAGAACTCTGTGCAGAGTTAGAACATAAGACTGGGTTTGAAGGTATTATCTTGCTCTTGAGACATATTCAACAAAAATAATGGGATTTATTGCAATTGGTCCAGCACTGTGTGCTGTAGAAATTGAAAAGCAATACAGCGTCAGAGGAGTAGGGGCCACATATCAGCTTCCCTTCAGAAGCCTTAAGAGGGATTCAAACTTGTTTGAGGTTTTTTTGTTTGGTTGGGTTTTTTTTTTAATAAAAATACTGTATTTAGAAGTGTTCAATGACAATGAAACCAACAGTAAAAGGCAGTCTGCTCTAACCAGCAGCCCTTCCAATACTTGGTACCTGACAGTCCCTTAGTGGGGGGAAATGCTAGAATAAAGGAATCCTGGACAGACTGAAATGAAAGGCATGCTGTAGTCTGCACCCTATTTGACCTCTGGTACACAACCATTTCTTCTGTTTAGGTCTCTTCCCTCCCTATCCTCTCCACCAGCAGGACACTTCATGCAGTGAAGTCCTAGTACAGACAAGCTGTTGAGCTCACACCTTGCAGCACTGCCTTAATCAAACACTCCAGTTGATCTAATAAGAGCAGCTAACAGCTTGTTTGAACTTGGAGAAAGGTTTTGCTGTGAGGCTTGATGTTCTTCTCTCACCCACAATTCTATTTAATAGTTAATGCACTATTACATAGGAATGCTCAGCTGCCCTTTCTGACCCATCTTGCTGCTGAATGCTGTTGATGTATGGAGCATCATCAGCTGTAGTGTTTGTATCATACACAAAACCTCTGTACGATTTAAGATTTAAGGTGTACCACATTAATAGCAAACTTGTTAATACAGAACGAAAGAACTGTTTGGGGATTGGAGGGGTTAGAGAAGTAGTTTTGGGGGTATTTTTTTGGTTGTTTTACCTGGTGCCAATTTAGTTTTGATTGATTAATTTTCTTCACTGATCCTGGCTGCAGCTTATTTATAAGCCTGGGGAAGTGAAAAAAAGGGAAATGCTTAAACAATAGATTTTTTTCTTTATACCATCTGTGCAGGCATTACATACTATTTTCACTCATACTTTATTAGGTGCATTAGTTTAATCAAAAGGGTTGTTTTGCTTATACATAGTTAGCCCAGATCTCAGATCTAATGAGTCCAACAGACCATAAGAACTGTATGCCACTTGATTATTACAGAGAAGAGCTTCACTGTTACATGTAGAAATGCTTAGAAAGGAGGCTGAAGTCTTCATCCTTGTCCACAGAACCAAGGAAACTGTCTGCCACCCTACTGTCAGTTATCTCTCACTCTTACTGCTGATATGCTTCAAGGAGAGTCTTCACAAAATCTCTCCTTAGTTCCTCAGAAGTGGAACACTGCTAATAGTAAGTTTATTTAATAAACGCTTACTCGCATAAAATGATGCCGTCTTTTAATCCCAGCTGGAAGTTAGCACCAATGCTCATCCCTGTAACCTCTTCTATCCAGTTACGCAGATCTTCTTCTATCTGAGGGTCATATTTCAGGGCAATCTGTAATACAAGCAGGTACAAAGTCACTTCACAAGAGAATCCTGCCCAGCAATCTATTTCCAAGAGTATGCTAAAGCATTTATCCAGAAATTGTGTTGCTGGATTTCAGATACCACAGTAGGGGTGTAAGTCTTCTAGCCTTCTGTGATAATGCTTCTGGCCTTACTAAACATTTATTTGTAAAGCAGCACTTTGATGCACTTACTTAACAGTTCTTCCCACTGTAAGTATTGCAGGAGCTTGTGAAGAGTCTTTTGATGGCTGCAGTGGAACGATGACTTCTCTGAAAAGACACTGTCAAAGCTGTGCTTCAGTGGGAGTGTTTCATAACACTAGAGTTCTGAACTTCCATGCCATGAGCACTGCTACTCAGGTGTACATTTCTACACATTAACTTTCACAGAATAGACTTGAAGTTATTCAGCCAAAAGTTATGATGGGCTTGCCTCTTTTTAAAGATAGATTATTATTAATGGAAGTGACCCAGTAAGTTCTGTCCTTGTTGCTACAGCATTAAGAATTATGAGCTTTTTCAAACTTCATCTTTTGTATATCTCTTAGTTCCCTTTTCTTGCTCTGTTGGAAGATTGATTGAATGAACTGTGATCTTAGGTCTTAAATTGCAGAGATAAAAACTACAGTGGCCTTTGAAGATAGGGGTATCAGAGGCCCAGAGCTGTTAGCAAGGTAGCTTAAAATCTTCCGTTCCAGGTGTTCAAAGCTCTCTACTCAGTGTGCCACTTAATGCTTCAGTCACTAGAAATTAATCTGTGTGAATGGAATGCCTACACCTGGTAACCTTCAATAACGTCAGCAGCAAACAGGGCCTGTGCTCCAAAATTCCTGCAGCCTGAACTGTTGCAACACTTGGCAGTACTGGTGACTGGAGCACAGGGATTGTATCATTGGAAGCATTGCCACTTGTTCTGCAATAAATAGCTGCCACTAGCGTGGAGATTGGCAACACTTTTCAGCCCTCATTAGAAGGGCTGCCTAGTATCTCCTGTCTGCCTCACAGCGAGTCAGCTCAGTCACATCGGCTGCTTTCAGATTCTTAACGAGAGAGCAGCGTAGAGCCATCCACATTCAGGTTAACAGCCAATCTCGCTCTGTGTTAGACTTCAGCCCTGAAAGACCATTTATGAGCCTGACTGCAGGAGATGACAACGCCAGCCTCTCTGAGGTACTTGCATAGAGGCAAACACTACATTTTGGCTAGCGTCAGTAATCCCCAGCTCTAAACTGAACAAACTCAAACTTACACTATTCTGCACTCAGTTTTCATCCAAGGGGAATGGAAAATTCCTGTATCTCTGGCTTTAGTTCAAAAACTGCTCTAGATAGTACTTATTTTCCTTAGACTATTTGTAATGGTGGTGCTATGGTGCCTTAGTTACAGATAGGGATAATGAACTAAAATATTCTCCTAGTAAGATCTTGATTAATGTATAAATTTCTGTGCAATATTCTGCACAAGACAACAAGTACCTCAGCACCAAAAGCTATTTTAGACCAAAGCTGGTCTAAAAGAGTTAAGATGCTCCTTTTCTCATTGAGAAGGGAAAAGAAAAAAAAAAAAAAAGGAAAACTCAGGTCATATGGTGAGGAAAATGTCATGACTTTAAATGTTGGGATAGCAGACAGCTGAGCAGACTACAGAGACTAGCTGAAGTTCCCAGCTTCACACAGGAAGCCTCTGCATTTTGGTCTCTTTACAGAGACAGACTGTCCACTTGTACCTTCCTTAAGCTCTGGACCAGAAGCACCACAACCACATTCCTCATTGGCAGTGATGGCAATAATAGTAAAGGCTTGGTAGTCATGGTTTTTGAGTGGCTAACGGAAGGTTAACATCTTGAAAACGGTGTATAAGGAAGCTGGTTATCCTCTTTCTCCTTCCTAACCTTGTGATCAATTTACACACTACTTCTCATGGCTATTTTTATTCCCTA
The DNA here is from genome assembly GCF_015220805.1 of Pogoniulus pusillus. Taxonomy (NCBI): domain Eukaryota; kingdom Metazoa; phylum Chordata; class Aves; order Piciformes; family Lybiidae; genus Pogoniulus; species Pogoniulus pusillus. Next base: position 13,125,748 of record NC_087271.1, on the reverse strand, counting down.
TGGAAACAAGGCTTACACGATCACAGCCTTCATTTGTGTCTGCTGCAACATCTGGCTGGACTCAACTAGCTTGCTTAAACTTACAGCAGAGCAGCAGTCAGCTGAGTCAGTTGCAAAAGAGAAGCACCAAAATACAGCCCCAGAAGACTGAGAAGTAGCATCGGGCTCTTCTGACACATGAAAGATCCTGGTGACCCAGCAGAAGTGATCTTGTCTACAAAATCTGAAGCTACAAGTACAGCCCAGGTGCACAGCACACAATGTGTTCTGAACATGTCTACAGAAACAAGCGAAAGGATCTGTAGCAAGACCAAAACCTGGTTATGCTCTGATACTCCAGTTCAAAGCCAGCAGACAGTGCAGGCTGATCATTGGCAGTCTACATGATGTTGAAATGGACATCTTAGCATGCATGTGGATACAGAGAGGGGGCTAAGCTCATCTCTTTTGTAGCTCTTCAGTTCCACAGACATGTAAGAAATCACAGACCACAGAATGCTCTGGGTTGGAAGTGGCCTCCAAAGATCATCCAGTTCAACCCCCCACAGTCAGCAGGGACAAACTCCACTAGATCAGACTGCCCACAGCCCTGTCCAGCCTCACCTTGAATATCTCCAGGGATGGAGCCTCAACCACCTCCCTGGGCAACCTGTTCCACTGTTCCAGCACCCTCATGGTGCAGAACTTGTTCCTCACATCCAATCTACATCAGCTCTGCTCTAGTTTGAAGCCATTGTCCTTGTCCTGTCCTGCAGGCTTTTGCAAACAGTCTCTCTGCAGCCTTCTTGTAGGGCTCTTTTACTATTAAGTCTTCCTGAAGCTTTCTCTTCTCCAGGCTGGACATCCCCAGCTACCTCAGCCTGTCCTGTCCAGAACTGCTCCAACCCCCTGACGACCTTTGTGGCCTCCTCTGGACCTGTTCCATCAGGTCCATGTCCTTCCTCTATTGAGGACTCTAGAGGTGGACAAAACAGTGCAGGTGAGGTCTCAGCAGAGCAGAGGGGCAGGATCCCCTCTCTCCATCTCTGGCCATGCTGCTTTGCATACAGCCAAGGCTGTCATTGGCCTTCTGTGCTGCAAGCTCACACTGCCTGCTCATGTCAATTATGCTTCCTGAAAATTCAAGCAGGTTCTGTTCCAGTGTAGCTTCAAGACAATGCTAAGTCATAATGCAGCCATGCAGCAGTTACAAGTGTCTGGAATAAAACTGGAGCTGTCTTCCCACACCTTATTTTTCTAAAACTTCATTTAATTTAAGATCTGCAAATAAATTTTTCAAGTCCATGATCATGCCAGCAAAAGGCACATTTTAAAGATCATGCTCTCTTCCTTACCCAAGGGAAGAACCAGTGAGAATGAGAACCCTAAAGACTTCAGCAAGCGTGGTGATTTTACTGTTTCTTGGCAAGCATATAAAGGAAAAAAGATGGCCAAAGTTGTTTTCACTGAATGCTAAGTGCATTCCATGTGCCAGATTACAACTCATCTGGAGATTAAATTGCTGCCTCTATTGCTGAGGGAACTTCGAAGTAATTAGATGGAATTTTACCACCTCTCCTGAAAAATGTTTACTTGATGGCGTTCAAATACTGAGTCTTTTGAGAGGTTTGAAATTGTCTTTGGGTGCCATTACAGTGCTTTGGTAAGCACTGTCCAGAGACCGAAAATGAAACCAGCTTCAGTGTGAAGAACCTGGTCTTGTGGCCACTGAAAGCAATCTGCTGGGTTTTGGAACTGTCTTCACTACAGTTTTCCTTAAGTGTGGTAACAATTTTGTTCTGATTTTTGAAATGGTGGGAAACTAGGATATACAAAGTGAAGAGTGGTGATATTTTGTTGGAAATTATGCCAAGTACACCTGATAAGCTAAAGACATGGAAACTTTAGACAAGTGACAAGAAGAGGGTTAAACGGGGTGAATGACAGGTCAAGTGCTACCAGAAACAAAGCACTCTGCTTACTCTGAGTTTTTAGCTCTTACTTCTGACAGCACATCCAGAATGTATGTAATACTACCAGTGTATAATTAATATTTTCCACATCTGTCCCCCTTGATTTCTATCTACAAGGGGAAGCTGGAAGAATCAAAGTATGTTAGGGGTTGGAATTGGCCTCTGGAGATCTTCCAGTCCAACTCCTGCCAGAGCAGGAGCAGAGAATCCAGTGCAGGTTGCACAGGAACACGTTCAGATAGGGTTGGAAAGGCTCCAGAGAAGGAGACTCCACAACCTCTCTGGGCAGCCTGTGCCAGTGCTCTGGGAATCTTACAGTCAAGAAGTTCTTCCTCATGTTGAGGTGGAACTTCCTAGGCTGCTGATTCCATCCCTTGCCCCTTGTCCTGTGCCAGGGCACAAGTGAGCAGAGGCTGTCCCTGTCCCTCCCTGAACTCCAGCCCTCAGATATTTACAGACATAGATCAGATCCCCTCTCGGCCTTCTCTACAGACTAACGAGCCCCAGGGCCCTCAGCCTTTCCTCATCAGGCATTGCTCCAGTCCCTTCAGCATCCTTGTAGCCCTTCCTTGGACTCTCTCCAGTTGATCCCCGTTCCTCTTGAACTGGGGAGCGCAGGAATGAATGCAATATTCCAAGAACTGGATGCAGTATTCTGAGCCATGATAGACATTTTTTTTTAAGTCTGTTTTTTTTACTGTTACTGCTAACCAACACACCAGCATTTTATCCTTTTTGATTACTGAACTTCCATGGAAGGTACTTCAATCTCACAAGTCCACAGCACAGGAATACATACATGGTCTACTGAAGGTGAAAGCAGCTTTAAATAAAGTTTACATCATCAATGTTATGAAAAAATGAATAGCAACAGGAAGATTTGATAAAAGTATGGAAGCAGATAACAGGAAGCCAACAGTTATTTTCTTTGTTCTGACAAATCTTGAAAGATAAAGTTGTACATGCTGGGGTTTTGTTGATGCTTCAAGGGGTACAGATTCAATAGGCAGGATCATCTTCGAAAGGAAACTAGAATTTATACTATTGGTCAAAATTGCTCATTTCTTCCTACAACCTGAGACAACTGTAAGTGTCACTTGCCTGTTGCAAGACAATACGCAGATATTTATGCCAACGTATGCCTCAGGCTAAGGTGTAAAACCCTTCCTGTGTCTGTAGCACAAGAACAGCAGTCATCACTGGGTTTATCAAGTGTGTGGATTCCTGGAAACAAATGAAGTTCTGTCGGCCGCCTTTAATGATTTTTTGTGTCCCTTCAAGTTATTTGACGTGCCTGTAGCATGTGTAGCTTGAGTGCTAATTTTAACCAGTAGTTCACACTGTAAGTGGTATTACATGGGCTTTCAGTTGTCCCTTCATAATAATCTTTTTCCTAATTACACAGTACACAATGTACCCCAAGGGCCAGAGAGGTGCCAGATCTCTGGTTTAAGAGTTCAGCTGTCTATATTGCTGCTGCTCTGGAAAAATACTCTGACAGTGTCTCAAGAAAAAGTTAAAGCACACTGCGTAAGTTTTTTATAAGTCACTGGGACTAACAAACAGAAAACCTGGGTATAAAAGATAAGAGTACCTGGAGAGGCCACACATACAGTTTTTCAGAGTGAACACAAAAACTAAACAAATCCCTAAGTTTTAGATGTTAATATTCTTTATAGGGAGAAACAGCCCATATCCTTGGTTGAAGTTAGACAAAATTACTAGCTTCCCATTCCACTAAAAAAATACTGAATAGAGAAATCTCACTGGAGTTACAGTAAGTATGGGACACACTGATCTTGTACTGAATTTAATCCATGTCTAGCCAGGGGGGTTAATTTTACTTTTCCACATTTATGTCATATCTACTAAAAGCAAAAAGGTAACTAAGGGAAAAACACAGCTTTCAAGACCAAAAGCTGTCTAAGTTTCAAGCAGCAATTTATTCCTCTATTGACCTTTCAAATTTTACTGATTTGGAACTATGCGAGTGAAACAATTTCAGTTTCAGTGGTGCCCACAAATGTTCTTTGCACTGAAATAAACGCTGCCTCTCAGGAGGCCAAAGACACCAGCACTGATATCTCTTTATCACTTGCTTGGCACTAGTCTGTGGGGAAAGATGAAAATGTAACTATGTCATGGTACCAAGGCAGAAGATCGCTGAAGCCCTTACTTATTACAAGTGGGAGTGAGGCAGACAATATAGCTAGTCCTATTTTTTTCTCCAGAACCGCAGCTGACACCTGAGCTGCCCTGTTCTGTTCACCACATGCTGTTCTGAATCTCACATCTATGCCAGTTAGACAGCAAAATGTCCACTACAAACAAGTGGTATGAGCTTACTGGTTGATGTGAATGACCAAGGAAAGAGCACAGCAGAGAAAGCATTCTTCTCATAACCAATAAGAAAGGTTTTCTAGAATTCTTTCTTTTTCAATTATACAACTAAGTTAAAACTTTCTGGTTAAAATGCTCCAGTGTAAGTAGGTAATATATCTATGCTTCAGAGGTGAGGGAGAGCAGTAAGGACATAAATCAGTATCTTTCTGCAGAACAGTTTTAACTGTTATAGACTGCCAGAAGAGTGGTTATTTAGTCATAGACTAAACAAATAACATAGTGGGTGAGAAACAGAGGGTACCAAGTTTTTTGTCAAGGGGAGCTTCTTGCCATTTGAGCTACCTACTCAATGATGTTTCATCATAAGGACAAATTAAAACTCCCTGTTAATTCTATCTGTGCTGACCAGGACTGCATGCAAATGTTAGGAAGCAAATTTGTGCATGAGAAACCCAAAGATAAAGGGATGATAAAAATCCAGATGAAAGCAAGGGGAAGCACTAATACTGGAAGCTGCATCCTACTGTACTACATAGCATAAAAACCTTACAGCTGTATCCATTTTGCTTAATATTCAACAGTATTTTTCATGTGCAACATAACTGATAACTTGCCAATGTCTCACTGCTCTCTCTGTAAATCAAAATGTAGGCTATAATCTTTAAAAGGAAGATGAATGAGCATTAATCCAAAATTCCTGGCACTCTTCCCATAGGCACCACTTCTGAAGTAAGAATGAGTCGTGCTTCAAACTTTCCAACTCATTTTACAAGTAAGATGCCTGTAGCCGTGCATGGTGTTTGTGGCCAGATCAGCGGGCTGGAAGAACTAAGCATTCTACTCCCTGGCTGCCAGTATGATTTTATGACAGCCTGAAAACTAGTCAAGAAGCAAACACTACCATCTCTGCCCCCAGAGTGCACCAGCAGCTCAGATGTGCCCCAGCCCTTGGACTCAGCACTGCTTCCCTCATTCTCTGCAGTGCTCTCACCCACACAGGTCTGTTCCCCCAGGTTCGCTCACATTTCCTGTGTTATTTCTTCACAGTCACAGCTTCCACTTGAAACTGTAGCACCTTACATTATGCCTGGTGCCACTGAGTCCCTTTGCACTGTATCCTTAGTCTCCATATTATTGAACAGTTTAAATGAAGATGATTCCAGGAATATTATATATAATACTATATTTTATACATATATATCAAAAATACTATATATAATACCTCTCATTTGAAATCACTGCTGTTTTCACTTCAAGGAATACTGTGATATGAAGTTTCTTCTCAGCCAAGTGTTGATATGGCTATTACAGACCATAGAGAGAATAACCAGGAAAGCAGGCCCAGCCAGCAGGGGTCCTGCCTGACCAACCTGATCTCTTTCTGTGCCAAAATTACTGTGGGATGAGGGAAAAGCTGTGGGTATTGTCTACCTGGACTGCTGAAAAGCCTTTGGCACTACTCCCCACAGAGCCAAACTGGGTAAAGCACTGCTGGGTGAAAAGGGCCCAAAGGGTGGTGGTCAGTGGAGCTAAATCCACCTGGCAGCCGGGCACAAGTGGTGTTCCCCAGGGCTCAGCATTGGGACCACTTCTGTTTAGTATCTTTATTGACGCCCTTGATGCAGACATAAGTGTGCCAGTAGTGAGTTCACAGATGGTACCAAGTTAGGTGGCAGTGCTGATCTGCAGGAGGGTTGGGAGGCTCTGCAGAGGGGCTTGGATACATGGATCCATGGCCAACATCAATGGAATGAGCAATGAGCTTCAACAAGGCCAAATGCCAGGTCAGGCACTTGGGCCACAACAGCCCCAGGGAACACTACAGGCCTGGGGCAATGTGGCTGGAAAGCTGATGGCAGAAAACGATCTGGGGGTTGTAACAGACAAACTTAATATAAGCCAGCAGTGTACCCAGGTGGCCAAGCAAGCCAAAGGCATACTGGGTGGGATCAGAAATGCTGTGTCCAGCAGGAGCAGGGAGGTGACTGTCCCTTTCTACTTGGCCCTGGTAAGGCCACACCTTGAGTGTTGTGCACAAGAGAGATGTGGAGGTGCTGGAGCCAGTGCAGAGGAGGGTAAGGAAGCTGTGAAGGGCCTGGAGAGTAAATATGATGAGGAGTGACTGAATGAGCTGAAGATGGTTAGTTTGAAGAAGAAGAGGCTGAAGGGAAACCTCATCATTGCCTACAGCTACCTGAAAGGAGGTTGTGGAGAGGCTGCTGCTGGTCTGGTCCCACAGGTCCTTAGTGACAGAACAAAAGGGAATGGCCTCAAGCTGCCCCAGGACATTAGGAAACATTTTTAGACTGGACATTAGGAAACATTTTCCCCCTAAGAATGGTCAGGCATTAGAATGCACTGCCCAGGGAAGTGGTGGAGTCACCAACCCTAGCGGTGTTTAAAGGTGGTTTGTACATGGTGCTTGGGGATATGGTTTAAGGGTGAACTTTGTAGAGTAGGGATAATGGTTGGACTTGGTGAACCTGGGGGTCTTTTCCAAGTGGAATGTTTGTGATTCTGAAACCACCTGCTAAGCTCTGTGCTGGGGATACTGCTGAGCTGCTGTACTAGAAGACTGCAGTGACACCTGGGTGGTTTGCGGGGAAAACAGATTTACAAAAACAATCTAACAGAACAATCTGGTACATAATCAGAAACAAACCAACCAACCCAAAAAACCCAGAAAGTCTGAAACCGGGCTAGATTTCTAGTAATCCAGGAAGCACCTCCAAAGACAACTTCACTTGAACTGCTGGAAGAGTAGTTCTCAAAGGCTAGAAACAGTGACATCAATCAGCACTGTATGCTTCTGGGAGTACTTTGCTACTATAGCAATCCAGGAAATTACATATTACGTATTTGGGCTCCTCAGTTTAAGAGGGACAGGGATATGTTGGAAACGGTCCAGCAAGGGGCTACAAGGATGATTAGGGAACTGGAGCACTGCCTGATGAGAAGAGGCTGAGGGACCTAGGGCTGTTCAGTCTGGAGAAGACTGAGAGGGGATTTAATAAATGTTTATAAACATCTGAGGGATGGGGATCGGGGGGGGATGGGGGGGGGGACACATCAGGCTCTGCTCACTTGCTCCCTGGGATAGGACAAGGAGCAATGATGGAAGCTGCAGTACAGGAGGTTCCACCTCAACACAAGGGAGAACTTCTTGACTGTAAGGGTCACCAAGTACTGGAACAGGCTCCCCAGAGAAGCTGTGGAGTCTCCTTCTCTGGAGACTTTCAAGACCCATCTGGATGTGTTCCTGTGTGACCTGAGCAAGACTGTATGGTCCTGCTCTGGCAGGGGCACTGGACTTGATTATCTCTTTGGGTACCTTCCAACCTCTGACATCTTGTGATATTCTTTCTTCTTTAGGTATTTTACTCTCCAGTAGAACATCTTCTAAATTACACCGCAAAACAAGTTGTATTGTGACCCTGCAGCCCTCTCCCAAGGCCCAGCTGTGCTGACAAGCATTCCAACTTCACCTTCCAAACAGGACTACAAAAGTTGATTATTTGAGACTGAGACTCTCTCACGCTTTTTGTTCTCTTCAAACCTTCTTCACTTAACAAAGCAGAGGAACTGTGTTTTACAGCAGCATATGGCTAACGAATAAGTCAGAACTCTCTGAAGTTATAGAACACTGAAGTCTTGATGCAAGCTTTCCAAAATGCTACTCTAAATGCAGGTTCCCTCTCCAGCACAGGCCATGATGCATTGTTCCAGCACTGATGTCCCACTTCCTGGAAGAAGCAAGAATTAGTGATCAGAGTAAGTTACTAACGCTTAAAGCACTCTTGGCCCAGCAACTGGGACTGAGTCAGGCAGTTTGGTGAGAGTCCAAACAGGGTACTCGAGCGCAGCTGGGACTGCAGCACTTCATGCCTCACTGTAACGGGCTTCTTTTACTGCCAGCTCCTCTGGGGTGACTAACACCTTGAAGGCTTTGTCAGCTATACATCCAGAATTGTATCTACTTCAGGTAAGACACAGGTTTCTATAAGCAGTAAGAAGTTTAATTCTCTTTCCTCCTAACATCTACTAAACACTGCAGTGGTTTAAAGAGGAGGGAAAAAAACCCCAAAACAAACATACTAAACCACAACACTCAAAACACAGCACAAAAAAACCCACACCTAAACATAGAACCACCCACCTGAAGAAAGTTAAAAGTGGTTTTGAGAAAAGCACTGTAGTTCTGTCCCACTAAAGAGAAACAACAACAGAAGTTACTCTGAGGCATTACTGCAAAACCAAAGATATTTACACAAAAGAGAGCATTTGCTGCTAAAGATAGCTGCGTGAGCCAGCAAACTGTTAGAATCAGATACTTACAAGAAGCACTTTTACGTAAAAGAGTCCCTCTTAAACAAAAAAGGATTTTCACATGATCTCACTTAGAAAAAAAATCTGTTTCAAATTGCCCTACATGTCTGGGTCTCAAACTCATTTTCACTGAAGGCCTTTCCTGTACAGTTCCACAGGGGATGGGAATCTCTACAAAGTTTGCCTTAAAAGGATGAGTCAGATGCACAGCATATATGGTGTTACACAGCTGCTGAAGCCAACCATTCTGAACACAGAAAAAGCATCTATCTTTTATCCTGCAAGGCAAATTACAAATTAGCTGAAGGCAAGAAAAAGGCTCCATGTTAACGTCCTAAAAAAATCCCAACAAACCCACAAGATGAGAGAAAAAAAACTAACAAAATCACTGACATGCCATTATCCCACAACAACACGTGCTTGCATCCATCTGTCTTTTAAGGTTCCTGACTTGGTAACAGGACCAGAGCAGGTATTTTTCTGAACTTTGACTCTGAAATTACACCTTCCTGTGTGCATATTCATTTGTTCATTTTAAACCAGCAAACTTGACTGTAATGCAAATGCAGCTTTTATTTTCCTGAGACCACAATCCCATTTAATTGTCGTGACTGCCAAACTCTGCTTTCTTCAGAGGTGTTCTGGCCATCGGAGATATACTGTGAGCTTTCACATAAAGGGCACAAGGCTCAGTACTTAAAACTAGCTGAGTTAATGTTTAAAGGTGTCTATTATGTCGTCCTATCACCAGCAGAAGTTTCACTAAGTTTATGAATCCACCAAACCCAAGGTCACCAGAATACATTTCAAAAATGCACAGAAAGTGTTTTAGAAGTGGAAGTGCAGAGCCCCTGTACTTCCCAAGGTTAAACACTGAAGTCCACAGGGAGCATTCTCACCCTTCATTTACAATAGGCACCACGCTTTGCTGGCAGCAACAGCAGCAGGTTTTATCTGCACTGTCCTCACACACACACACCCCACCCCAGCCTAGTGCTCCATATCTCTGCTTTGATTTTCGAGAGGCAGGAGCTAATTCTAGATACGCTATGCCACTCATCACCTCCCTACTAGAAAAAAAAAAAAACAGGTGTAAGCCAAGACATGAGAGTGGAAATGACATAGAATCATAGAATCAACCAGGTTGGAAGAGACCTCCAAGATCATCCAGTCCAATCTATCACCAATCAACTAGACCATGGCACTAAGTGCCTCATCCAGTCTTTTCTTGAAAACCCCCAGGGACGGTGCCTCCACCACCTACCTGGGCAGCCCATTCCAATGCCAATCACTCTCTCTGTGAAGAACTTCTTCCTAATATCCAGCCTATACCTACCCTGGCACAACTTGAGACTGTGTCCCCTTGTTCTATTGCTGGTTGCCTGGGAGAAGAGGCCAACCCCCACCTGGCTACACTGCCCCTTCAGGTAGTTGTAGACAGTAATAAGATCACCCCTGAGCCTCCTCTTCTCCAGGCTAAACACCCCCAGCTCCCTCAACCTCTCCTCATAGGATTTGTGCTCCAGGCCCCTCACCAGCTTTGTTGCCCTTCTCTGGACATGTTCCAGCACCTCAACATCTTTCTTGAATTGAGGGGCCCAGAACTGGAAACAGTACTCAAGGTGTGGCCTGACCAGTGTTGAGTACAGGGGCAGAATAACCTCCCTTGTCCTACTGGCCATATTGTTCCTGATGCAGGCCAGGATGCCATTGGCTCTCTTGGCCACCTGGGCACACTGCTGGCTCATCTTCAGCTTATTATCTATCAGTACCCCCAGGTCCCTTTCCTCCTGACTGCTCTCCAGCCACTCAGTCCCCAGCCTATAGCGCTGCTTGGGGTTCTTGTGGCCAAAGTGCAGAACCCTGCACTTGGCCTTGTTCAATCTCATCCCATTGGCCTCTGCCCACCCATCCAGCCTGTCCAGGTCCCTCTGCAGGGCTCTCCTACCTTCCAACAGATCAACACCTGCTCCTAGCTTGGTGTCACCTGCAAACTTACTGATGCTGGACTCAATCCCCTCATCCAGATCATCTATAAAGATATTGAACAGGACTGGGCCCAGTACTGATCCTTGGGGAACACCACTAGTAACTGGCTGCCAACTGGATGTGGCACCATTCACCACCACTCTCTGAGCTCTGCCATCCAGCCAGTTCTTGATACAGCACAGAGTGAATCTGTCCAAACCATGAGCTGCCAGCTTGGCTAGGAGCTTCTTGTGGCAGATGGTGTCAAAGGCTTTGCTGAAGTCCAGGTAGACTACATCCACAGCCTTCCCCACATTCACCAGGCAGGTAACCTGATCATAAAAGGAGATGAGGTTGGTGAGGCAGGACTTGCCCTTCCTAAACCCATGCTGGCTGGGCCTGATCCCTTGGCCATCCCGTAGGTGCTTTGTGATGGCACCCAAGATTACCTGTTCCATGCCCTTGCCTGGCACTGAGGTCAGGCTGACAGGTCTGTAGTTTTCTGGCTCCTCCTTACGACCCTTCTTGTGAATGGGTATCACATTGGCCAGCTTCCAATCTTCAGGGACCTCTCCATCCCTACAGGAGGCTGAGACGCACTTGCAGATTGAGAATGGCTGTGCACTGTCTCAAGTGACCAAGCTTTGAGACTCAGGAGGACTCCAAAACATAATTAACTGCTTTCATAGGTTTGTTTCATCTCACCTGCTCAGGGTGAACTGGATATAGGGTATGTCTACTCAGTGGGGCTGTCTGAGGGCTTCCAGAGGCAGGCTCCTTGTTCATGGGTCTGGGCAAGTGTGCAGAATGTGCAATGCTTGGTTGACACAGGTGGATTTCAGCAGATGACAGAGACACTAACATCCAAGCTGCTGGCAAGAAAAAGTGTTTCTGTGGCAAATTACTTGCTTCTGCTTACCATAAAAGGAGATGTATCACAGGTATTAACTGTCAACTCCACGCTACCTAGGTTTCATCACCATCACTGTGTACTTGTTAGGAGCTCTACTTATTATTGCTGTATTATTAATAGTTCTACTGAAGTAGCCATAGAATTGAAAACATATACCTGAAACATGCTAAGAGAGCAGACATGCTCGGAGACAGTAACAGGGAAACATGAAAATAGATCAGATGCATTGAGATAGAGAGAGTGGACATGCTGAGGCAGACAGTGAAGGATGGACATAAATGGAGACACTGCAGGAATAGTTTCTTCCTTTGCAAAACAAAAAACAAACCTTCAACCCAACCAGGTAGCTACTGATTAGGGCTACTTTCTCAATCAGTATGAGAAGTTTTCACACAAGGGATATTATGCTAGAACACAAATCACTACCTTACTGCAGCTTAATAAAGCTGTTTGACTAGGGTTCTTTGAAAACAAAGCCCTCTGCAACATCTCCAGCAAAAGGCTAGACTTATGTTTCAGCAGATGAGGTGGCAAACACTTTCTGAGAGGTCCAAGAGTCTCTTGCACAGCACACGGACAGCATGTGACTTGGAAAGAGGGAAGCAGACAGTAGCACCAGTGTCTAGGAAGTGCTGTTGAATACAAGTGACTGAGATGTAATATGGCCAAAGGAAAACTAAGCATCAGAAATAAGTAACCAGCAGAGATACTGTGCACAAGTTGGGAGAATTCTCACTTGTCTGATTGCCGATACATTAAAAAAAATGTATTCTGTCTTAAGACTAACAAAGTACAAGTTTTCATTATTTCCATCACTAAGGTGTTTTAAGTGACAAACATAGTTACTGTGTCAAACACCAACTGTACCTTTAGCTATGGAATTATTCCACTCTTATGTTTATGCTTTGTGGATTGCTGCTGACTGTACCATTAAGAACCATTCCCTTACACTGAATGCATTCTGTACACCTAGATGACAGATTTCATAACTAAGCCTATAGCAAAAGTTTTCACTCAACACTTAATCTCTGTGTATTACAATTATAAAGGAGTCTTGGGAATGGCTACTAAAAACAGAATGTCTGAAGGTTAACACGGAGGTTTCTGGAATATTATAAATATAAAAGACAAAGTTATAAAGTTGTTCATTTGAATGGCTAATTTGTTATTAAAGCTTGGATCCAGACAGAAAAAAACACCAGTTTTTGGGAAAAAATACAGCAATTTGACTCAGGGAAAAGTTTTAGTGCTATGCATATTGAAAGTGGTATTTAGGTAGTAAACATTAACTTCAACAGCTATGACCAACTATCAGAAACCATGAGTTAACGGAATAAGCCTAAGTTCAGTGACTGATCTTGCAAAACCCTTCTGCTATTTCCTCCCAAATTGCCTTTGTAAAATCTGAGTGTATATGCTGCTGTTACAGTACTCCCACAAGCACCAAAATACTGGGTTTTTAATTTATTCTCCATACAATAAATTGGAAATTTGTGTCATGGCAAAGGTGATATGGGATGGTTGTACTTGAAACACATGAATTGAATTTGCTACTTGGACATGAAAGATACTGCCTTGCTTAAAGATTACTTAACAGTATTACTTTCACTACAAGAAGAACACTAAGTTGCTGGAGCATGTCCAGAGAAGGGCAATGAAGCCAGAGAACAGGTCTTGTGAGAAGCAGCTGAGGGTACTAGGGTTGGTTATAGTCTAGAGAAAAGGAGGCTGAGGGGAGACCTTAATGCTCTCCACAGCACTCTGAAAAAGTGTGGTAGTGAGGTGGGTGCTGGACTCCTCTCCCGACTGTGTAGTGATAAGACAAGAGGAAATGGCCTCAAGTTGCACCAGGGGAGGTGTAGATTTGATATTAGGATAAAATGATTTACTGAAAGAGTTCTCAGGCATAGTAACAGGCTCCCCAGGGAAGTGGAGTCACTATCTCTGAAGGTGTTCAACAGATGTGTGGCCATGGCATTTTGAGACATAGTTTAGAGTTTGTGGTGGTGCTGGGTTGACAGCATTGTTGATCATTTTATGATCTTACAGCACCTTTTTCAACCGTAATGATTCTACAATTATGGTTCTTTAAAAGCTATACAGACACCCAGGTACAGTACAAGAGAATGGGAATGCAGAGATCCTGTACTGTGAGCACAGAATCACAGAAGGGACCTCCAGAGATCAAGTCCAAAGCCCCTGCCAAAGCAGTATCACCCAGGGAAGTCTGCAGAGGTATGTATCCAGGTGGGTTTTGAAAGTCTCCAGAGAAGGAGACTCTATAACCTCTCTGGGCAGCCTGCTCCAGGGCTCTGTCACCCTCACTGTAAAGCTGCTCCTCATGCAGAGCTGAAACCTTCTATGCTCAAGTTTGTATCCATTGCTCCTTGGTTTATTGCTGTGCACTACAGAAATGAGGTTGGCCCCTTCGTTTTACACCCGTCCCTCAGGTATTTGTACACATTGATCAGATCTCCTCTCAGCTTTCTCTTCTCCAGACTAAACAGCCTCAGGGGTCTCAGTGTCTCTCCACAGGGGAGATGCTCAAGTCCCCCAGTCATCCTCATGGCTCTGCACTGGACTCTCTCCAGTTGGTCCCTGTCTCTCTTGAACTGGAGAGTCCAAAACTGGACACAGTATTCCAGGTGTGGTCTCAGCAGCGTAGAGTAGAAGGGGAGAAGAATTGCTCTAGCCCTGCTGGCCACAATTTTCTTGATGCATCCCAGGATACCTCTTGGCCACAAGGGCACATTGCTGTCCCATGCATAACTCCAAGGTCTTTCTTCACAGAGCTGCTTTCAAGCAGGGCAGCCCCCAGCCTCTACTGGTGCCTGTCATTATTCCTCTCCAGATGCAGGACCCCGCACTTGTCCTTATTGAACTTCATATGGTTTGCCATCACCCAGCTCTCAGCCTGTCCAGATCTCACTGAGTGGCAGCACAGCCTGAAAGGTGTCAGCCATGCTCCCTGCCCCCCACCCTCCCCCAGTTTTATGTCATCAGGGAACTTGCTGAGGGTGCACTCAATGCCCTCATGCAGGTCGTTGATAAGAGATACTGAAAAAAAAATGGACCCATTACTGATCCCCAGGGAACACCACTGGCTGCAGGCCTCCAACTTGACTCTGTGCCACTGATGACAACCCTTTGAACTCTGTCATCAAGCCACACGACTGTTCCACATCTCCTGAGCTGTTCTATGCAGGTGTTATGTGAGACAGTATCAATAGCCTCGCTGAAGTCAAGGTAGATGACATCCACAAATCTCCCTTCATCTACCCCTTTGATCATGGTATCATAGAAGGCTATCAGATTAGTCAAATGAGATCACAGAAGACATCACCTGTGCTCTCAAAGCTTAAGTTTTCATTGCTTTTATCCAATATAATATTTTTAATTACATTCCAGGCAACATTTACAGAAATACAATTTATCAGCAGCAAAAGTTCTTACCCAAGGTGCATAAAATGGAAGGGTGAAACAAGTATAGAGGATGAACAGTTAAATTGTAAGAAGGAAAATGGTATTACTACTGTTTTGAAAGGAAAGAAACTACAGTCACCCAAATCTTGAGCTATTAAATCCCTAGTTACAATACCTGAAAGTTAATGATGCAAATCTGGTTCCCAGTTGAAGACGTTCATAAAAGAGTAACTTTTGGATAAAGCAATTATATCTGTTTATTTGGCCTGTAGCAAATGAAATACAGCACAAAAGTTCCCTCCTCAGCAGTTTCAGGAGGAACGCAATAATCATATCTAGGACTAATTAGCATTATTCACTACAGACTTCAAATCTTTATTAATCTGGATCTGCCTTCAAGAAGGAAAGCAGGCAGTATGACTGCCCTCCTGCACACTTGTAAACAAAGTACCTCCTAATTTTCAAGTTTTATTTGTCTAACAGCCTTCAGTCTGATTTGTTTCCCTTCCTTTGCCCTAGTAGTAGTGGTTGATCTTTCAGGACAGCAGCTGCAAGGACAAAGCCACCTCAGTCACTCTGGTATCTTAAAAAAGTTTTGAAAATGGTACTGACCAGTACCTGTCTCCTGGCAGAGGGATGACCTGGAAGGAAGGACAGAGTCTAGAATCAAGACAGCCAAATGCTATGCAAAGGATAAGTCCCCATACAGACCATACTTCTGCCCATCCTTTGTCTTACATGGAGGTGAAACTGGCAGGTTATCAGACCTAAGAGGAGGGAGAATATAAGTGCCTGCCCAATGTAAACATTATTTCCATGGGAAGGGTGAAGTCACTAGGAAGCAACTGAAAGACCTGGAACCCCTCCTCCTGCCTGGTGTTCCTGTTTGCTCCACACTTTATGCAGTGGGAAAATGGAGCAAAAGTGTCTGCTAATTCCTTATCTACCTCAGTTGTAAATCAGAGACAAGCATAACATTAGCTTGTAGCTTCATCTATTGCACCACCATCTAAAGTGAGCCTAATGTACTGCAGAAACTCCCCCACTGCAATCAGCTCAAAGGGCTTTTAACAGACTCTTTGTTTTGGATCAAATATTTCAAGCAAAATGGGGATCAGCTTCAAAGGGATTACACTGGTTTGACCACCTACGTGTTTCTCATGCAGACCAGCTTCCTTACAGATAAGAACTAGTACCTAGACTCCATCCATTCTTCATAGGAAAGAGGAAGATGTATCTGTAACAGAGACCAGACACCTCAGTTTCAGCTAAGGTAAGGAGCAAAACAAGAGAAGGGTGGAGCCTCTAAAGGATGGGAACAGAAAAAAATGAAAAGAAAACGAAAAAAAAAAAAACTAAACATCTAACTAAACAAAGATTTAAGCCTAGAGACAAATCTTGAACATCAATTAAACACAATTCATATAGCGCATGAGGATGTGATGTACTCGTCTATTCAAATACCCTTGTAAACAAATGCTCTCTGACCAGTAAAATAATACCAAGTGAGAAAATGAAGAATAAAATCTAAAACCTGGATACTTTTCTGGGTTCTCAGGCAGCATAGCTATCATCACATCCATTTTCTGCAGGAAAACACAGAAAATTTCCAACAAGGGAAACTAACATTCGGCATCATTCAAGCAGGAAGATGCTATGGCTACTTCCGCCACATGGGAAAACCTGTAACGCTACCGTGTGCACAAAGCTCAGTGCCTTAGAAAACACCATTAAGATCAGTACTAAAAATAATCCTACAAACTGGATTGTGTTCTTCAAATATTTGAGATGGAAGAATCTGGAAGAAGAAAATTCTGATCATTACAGATATATTACCTTCTCGAATGATGCACAGAAACAGAGGTACACATTCCATCTATCTCTAACCTAATCGCTTTGGAATCTGATCTCACAGTTGGTGTGATGTTCTCAAAAGATTTAAACTTCACCTCTTGCTAGTTTTTGTTGCTGTTTTTTGTTTGTTTGCTTAGTGTTTTCTTTTTAAAAGGAGATTAATTCCTTTTTCCTTGCCACATCTGAAATATTTTTGTTATGACACTGCTACACTGACATTTTCAAGGACCGCAGCAGAAGCCTGCACACAAATGAACTGAAGCTGCCACACCTACTCCTCTGAAAATACATGCACTGGAAAAAAAAGCAGAAAAAGCGAGGAAAACAACAGATAACAAGAGAGAGTAGAAGGCCTTTTAGAAAAAAAGGTGTGAAATGCACGGGTTTCAAACCTTCTGTTAAGGCAGGGGCTAGGAACAGTTCTTCTCAGGAGGCCCTAAGGAGGCTGATGACAATAAGAAACTGAAATTAATCTGTTTCCATCTCATCCCCATGGAGGAATCCCTGGTAAGCCTGCATGACTCTGTCAATGTTTTTGACAGCAAAATACCTTTTATTTCCTTCCCAATTTACACGCAGTACACACAATACACTTTCTTGTCTTTTTTTAAACACTGCAGATCAATCACGAAGTTTAGCCATTGGAAGCCATTACTCTGGAACACATTTGGTTACATGATGTCACCAAACTTTATAGCAGAAACCCACAACCATCCTAAGAAAAACAACTAAGAAAAAAAAAGTATATTTTGTGACGTTTCCAACGTGTTAAACTAGACTTTCTACATAAATTACAATGCTTAAGCTATTTCTCTCCCTTCTCCCCCTCCTATTCAACCACAAGTCAAGCAGGATTTGGGAACGTGCTGAAGCCCGAAACCAGCGCCGCGGGTTTAATAACCAGTTATTAGATACCACGGTTAGAATTTAACCGTGCCAATAAAGACACAGAGAACCAACCCGTCCCTAGTTATATACCGGCGGAGTTTTTATCGCATATGTTTCTCCTCTTAAGGACAACTGTTCCCTACAAGGTATCAGCCTGTGTAACAGGACACGAAGATAAGCATCTTTTGTTCCACAGAACGCGAAGAACACTCAAGTCAAGCCAGAGCAGCTCAGTAAAACAAAGCACAAAAGCTGCACAGCCCTCCGGTGGCAAAGCCTCGGACGCCGTTGAGCACCGAAGCCGCGGAGCTACGACAAGCCTCCGCCACGACAGCCACCGCTGGGTGCCGTCCCTGAGGGCAGCGTTCCCCGCGGGACACGAAGCTCCGAGCAGACCCCGCTCGGCGCCGCACGGCGCCTTTGTGTGCCCACGGCCAGCCAGCAGGAGCGGGGCGGGGCCGGGCCGGCAGGGCCTGGGCCGGGCCGCACACACAATGCGCGGCCTATGCGGAGCCGGCGCCGATTGGCCGCGCACCGCCCATGCCCATGATGTCATGCGGCTGGAATGTGCCGCGCGGTGGGCCGGGCCGCGCCGCGTCTCAGCCGCTCCTCTCCACTCGCTGTCGGTAGCGTCCTGATCCGGCCCTACCTACGGCTTTGCGCCGTGGGCTTGGGACGGCCACAGGCCCCAGCGCCGCTCCGTGCCCCCTCCCGGAAGGGGAACGGGGACAACACCCACGAAGGCGAGCAAGCATCACGACACATGGGTCGGACCACCACTCCGGCTCCCGACGCGGCTACAAGTTTCCCGAGAGGCGCCACGGAAAACAGCGCTGACCGGCGGCCACCGGCGGGAGCACCTTTACCGTGCCACGTCCAGGCGGGGATCCCCGTCGGGAGCTGGAGACAGCAAACCCCGACGTCGCACCTTGTTCCACCCCTGCCTGCTTGGTGCAGACAAAGCCCGGTCGAGCCTCGTGCTGCCGCCGCTGCCCCCCGTACCTTGTTCTTGACTTCGGCGGAGAGTCCGTAGGAGGGCCCCTTGTTGAAGTGGGTCATATCGGCTGTCTCCCCGCTGCCTGGGGGCGCAGGTCGCAGGCACTGGCAGCTCTGGGCTGAGGCTAGAGTCCGCCCGCGGCCGCGGAAAGTTCTAGTCACTCCCTCACGGCCCGGCCCCACCGCCCTCCTCGAGGCTGTTGGGGCCGTCCGCGCGCCAATCGGGGAGCTGGGCCGCGGCGGCCCCTCCCGGGCTGCCTGACCCCGCCCCGTCCCGCCCGCGGCCGGGTGACGCCCGGGCGGTCCAGGCCAGGGCGGGGAGCCGAGAATGGGAACGTCAGCGGGAAGGAATCCGCTGCCACAAAGGGCCGCCGGGGGAAGGCGCCCCCGCGGGGAGCAGGAGAGGGTGGGCTTGGTGAGGGACTGGCAGTGCTGGCTCAGAGCTGCTCTGCAGCTGCCCCGCCGTTCATGACGGCTCCCCCGGAGCTCAGGCAGGTCAGCGGTAGCTCTCCGTGGCGGAGTGATGTCTTTCCTCACGCCCTTCCCAGACAGTGCGAGATCGGGGGCTAACGCCAGAGCGGAGGGATAAGAGAGCCCGGCCTGCGGGCTGGCTGCTGGGAAAGGCCTGAGCTTAGGCCAGCAGCTGTCTTACACCACTTCTGAAATTCCATTGCAAGGTTACAGAATCACAGGGAAGTTTGAAAAGCGCTGTGCGCTAGCAGAAGTGGGGAGTAGAGTGCTCAAGTGGTTGCAAGGAGATAAAAGTGGAGCAGGATGGCGTGTTGCTCCCGAGCTCACGGGCCCTCCGCGGCGCCGGCCCCGCCGTGTTGCGGCGCCCCGGAGCTCGGTGTGCGGCACGGCAGTGATGAGGCTACACAGTGCTGCGCCGGTAGCCGCTGGGGAGGCAGTGGGTCCGCCCTGCCGCGGGGGCACACATAAGGTCTCTGTGCTCGGCATACCAGTGGGACAGCGCTAGATCCAGGCGTGGGCGTCCCTGCCCCCCAGCGAGCCGCGGGCCGCAGCTGGGTTCGGCACAGGCACTCTTGAGAGAGCAGCACGCATCCCACGCTAGCACTGGCCCGAAAATGACAGCGCTGTGTTGCCTTCAGTGTTACCGTAATCCTGGGCATACAAAGTAACCTTTCAAATACTACTGAGTTTTAACAAATTTGGAGCAAAAAAACCCCAAACAAATAACTCCCCCTAGATTATCTGCTGCTAGGACTAGCCGAGTAAGAACTGAAAAGCAGTAAGATTGGCTGCTGGAGCTGGGCCCTAGCCACCTACATAGTATCGCTCAGCAACGCCTGCTCCCATTTCACAGCACAAACTCAGGGCGCAGTGTCCGGTCCGACTCTGGTTGAAGCCAACGGATTCTTTCCCAAAAGGCTTGCGGCGGGAGCTCCGGCGGGCTGCAGTAGTCCTGAGGGACTCACCGGGCAGCCAGGTGATTGTTTCATACTGTGGTGCTGTGGATCTGCTCAGCTTAAGCTGCTCCACCGCTGCACAGCTTCTAACGAAAACAGCCAGGGCTGTTCCTAATTAAAGGAAACAGAACTGCCTGAACTACCCATTAGGAAAAGGAAACTCTGCAAGAGAAGCAGGAAACTGAAGAATGGGGTGAGGGAAATGGCTCACGTAAACATAATGAAAGCTCATTAGGTTTCAGACATTCATGTTAGGGTGAACTCATCTTTCATGACTTCAGAGAACATTATTTAGGGCTGGATATTGAACTTTCAAAGTCCTTGAAAATTATTCTATTAAGTGAAGTTGAAATAAGACTTTACTTGTTAATGCTCTCGATTATTCTTCCTACAATACACAGTGGCTTGAGAAGTTTGAGATATTCACAATGGATGCCCTTTTCTCAGCTCCGTAAATCATGTTTCGTCAATTTTGAAATAACAGGATCCTAATTAGTGGCAGACAAAAATACAGCATTATGTTTTCTTGCTGGGCAATTGGGTTTGAATTAACCCTCAGAGAAATTGTGTAGGTTTGTTGACCTTTCCCCCTCCCCCCCCCTTACCTCATCTGAGCAGGCTACAAATACTATTCTTTGTTTCTGTGTTGATACAGAACACCTTATAAGAAAGCTACCCCTCTCTTGGGGTAATGGCTACCATTTATTCTGTAATCTGTAGTGTGTTCACACCCCATGGTGAAAAGGTTCTAGAAGAACTATTTGAACAGAGCTAAAAACATATTCTGAATTGCATCACTTCAACAACACAAAGTAAATTTAAACCCCTCAGTGCAGAGCAAAGCAGCTGGAACATACTGGGCAATCTGGCTCATTATGTGTAAATCTCTTCTCTGTGCCCTATTTTACTACATTCCTTATAACTAAAGCTGTTTGTGTGGACAGAGGATTTGCATGAGAATTATTCTCCACCTGAAATCATAATCCTCTTTATGGCACTGCAGTAACTTCTTCATCAACCACATGTAATATCATAAATGTGCACCAATGGAGAAAGAGCTCTGAAGAGACAAAGTCTGCATTCTTTGAAATGTGGCCATAGCCTTACAAACATTGTTAGGCATGAATTATTGTAAACGTATGTGTAGACTTGCTAGACTCCTGAGCTGAAATTATCCCTTGTGTAATCCACCATAATCTATAGAATTAATGTGGCTCAGTGAAAAGCTATCAAACATGCTTCATGATCTCTTTGTTCCGCTCTGTGTTGGAGCCACACTGAGCCCGAGACAGAAGACATGTAAAGGGGTGACTGGCAAGTCCTACACGTGGAGTCAGGCCTAGTTATGTCTGAGATGGATCCTATCTATCTGATCCTGATAAAAGGTCCTGGTTTAATCAATGGGCTCAGCTGAGAAGCAGCAGAATGATTTCCCTGAAGGACAAAATATTTTGTTCTCAGGAGACCTAAACTGTTTATAGGAAGTTAGTCTAGGAGTTAACTAGCTCCAAAGGGCAGCATATAAAGGAAGGAGGAAGGCTTTGCTGAGTGTTGTGCTGGTCTGAGGGAATGGCGTATGGTGCTGAAGTGGGGAGGGTAGTGGTACCAGCCATGGGGCTGAGTAGGAGAAGGTGAAGGAAGTGCACCACTGGGTGTGCATTTGTGTGTGCAATTTTGCCTAGAGCATAGGAGTAGGTTCTTGGGTGGGTGGGTGTGGGAGCTGCAGTGCTCAAAAGTAGCAGTGTGGGAGGAAACTGGAGCAAGGAGTCATGCTATCTTAGTATGGGCAGAAGGTGACTGGTGAGGAACAAGCCCTACCCTGTGGTGGAGCTCACTGGCCTGCAGGTAACTCATGGGGGACCTGGCTAAAAAAAGTGCTTTCTGATAACCTAGTACTTTAAGGAATGGGAGGATGCTCTAAGCTTTCTGAGTTACAACTATGTCCTCTTTAAGGATCAAGAGTAAAAATTACTGAGTGAGTGCTATTCTGATGAGGCAAGGAGAAGTTTGTACTGCCTGCTTCCCCTTTCACCTGCTTTAGCTAAGAGGTGAGAAGCTAAGCCCTTCTGCAATTCCTTTAAACTTGAGGGTCTTTTCCAAGCTGTCCTGTCCCATGACAGTGTGTTAACTAGTCCTGGTGTTGTGAAATGTCCTGTCCCAGGGTGCTAACACTCAGTAATGTTTTAGCCTAATTAACTTACATGACTGAAGTTATTTAAACAGCTGCAGGATAAATACAACTCATGACTTGCATCTTCCCACTGGTTAATGCCTCTTGAGACCAAACATCAGCACAGTGTGCAGTAGCACTGAAGAAACTGCAAAATAACAACTCTGCAGCAGAGTCAATGGTGAGCTTTGGTTGTACCTAAAGTTGATTTTGGTCTTTCACGTCTTAGATTTTCCTTTTGAAATGAATCAGTGTTCTAGGTAACTTGTATGACATCCGTTCATGTGCTGCCTCAAAGACCTAACCATTGCTGTACTCATAGTGTTAATGGATTGGGAAGATTTGGGGCACATGCAGTATTGCCCTTGGTACTTCAGTGAAATGTGCTATGCTGTGTGTGTGCTGTACTTGGCAACTTCAACAGACTGTTCTCATCCCATGAGAGATCCTTTTGCCTTGTAGAACAATTATGAGGTGTTTGTAGCCCAGTCCTCTTTCCTCTGTGCCAGACTACAGAAGACAACATTTTCTTGGCAGTCATTAATTCTACCTAAATGGCCAGCTTACAAGTGTCTTAAAATCAACATCTGGAAAATCTAAGTACACAAACTTCTTACAAATGCCACAGGCTGAATCATGGGCCAAAGTCAGCCTTGATGGATTACTGTCTTATATCTGTGTTCTGTTTTCCCTATATTGCTTGACTAAATTCCCTTATATGGAGATGTTTTCAGAGACAATTCTGATGTAAAATGCTCAGAGAACTGCATGGGACCAAATCTAAAATATCAAAGTACAAAAAAGAAAGATAAGCCCAGGCTTATCTTGAAAAGGGATGGTAGTGGAAACTCCTAGTTAAGAAGTATCAGTTCTGGCAGTTGTAAGAGCGAGAGAGTAGCCTTTGTGTCTGATTTTTAAAGACATAAATGTTACTTACATTCATGCTAAAGTAAGTTGCTGAAGTGAAAGACTTACATACATGTTTATATTTGTAGAGATTAAGCCTCATTAAACCCAAATATATTCAGGTTGTCAAAGTATCTAAATTATTGCTTCTTAATCCATCACTTTTTGTTGATTCCAACACCAATACCTATTGTCTTCCATCCTCTTATGAAAATAAAAGGGGTTTGTGTTATCTGGTCATGCTAGCTGTTGATAAATCAGCCTAGGGCAGACTTTTGTGGTTTATTTTATTTTATTGGACATTCATGACCTTCCCTTAAAATGTGAGCTGCATTCTTATCACTGCTAGAGAATAACTGATGCCAAAGTACATTCCCAGATAGAGCTAATATAGAAGAAAAAGTCTACAAATATAACTTCGCTGCTCCTTGATTAGTGTGGAGAGTTCTGTGTTGTCATATGAAAGTCTTGCTGCTGGTGTTGGTTCTTAACTTGCTAAAACCAGCACAGAAGCAGAAAGCAACAAAGGACTTTAGATTGCTTGCTGTGCAATCGAGATGCTTGATGTATTTCACAGTTTTCTTCCTCAAGCAGTGTTAACAGCAAGTCAGTTTGTTGCCTTGCAAAGGGCAGGAGAGAGTCATTTCTCCCTCCTGTTGGGTAGGCTTCACTTCTCCACCAGTAAGCCCTAAACCATCTGCAGATAGGCTATATCAAAGGCATCCATGTACCCAAGCATTTGTTTCTGTGTGGCAGCAAGCTAAATATGAGCAGCCATCAGGTTTATTTCAATGTTTGTCTACAAGAACAACACAGCAAAAGACATAAAGGAAAGGCCTGCAGGGACAGTATGGTACTAGACCTGCTCTTTGTGAGGGTGACTGGACTTTGTTGTCAGCTTCTTTCTTTGTTTTCTTCCCTACTGTGCTAGTTTGAGCCTAGCTAGAATGTTTTGGTGAGAAAAATTAGATTACAGGATGTGAAAAGGAAACAATGGTGATGTCTACTTCTCTCATAGGCTTGCTGAGATGTTTATAAGAACAAGAACACAAACATAGGTAAGAGAGTCGCTGCCTAGGCTTTGGGCTGAACTTCTCTCTCTCTAACCTAACCTGCTGTCTGTGTGACTAATCTGCCTGCTTCCTAGCCCTGCTGGCTGACCCTTCAATCTTCCTTGGGCATAAGGCAAGATCTAGGGTAAGGGAGAGGGGTGGAAGAAAGGTGGAAGGGTGGTTGGGGGCTATATAACTGTATATATTGTAAATATCTGCTTGCATATTGTGCTAAGCTGTAAATATAAAGCTTCATTCAATTCCCAGATCGGCTGAGTCTAGTCTATGTGATTTTCCAAAGTGGGGAGGGGGGGGCAGGTAACACCCAAACCATCACACCTACTTATGAAGGAAAAAAAAAAAAAAACAAAACTCAGCTTTCATATCACTACTTAAGGCAGAGTTTGGTTGGCCAATGGCTTGGCATTGCATCTTTGTATTCCTGCTAAAGAGAACACCAGACCCCCTAAAGATGGTGGCTTTTCTCTTGATTATTTTGCTTCTGACAGCTCTTAAAACTGTAATTCTTGGCTTTTTGCTGTCACTTTAATGTTCCATATGTACATATAAAATGTAACTTCACACACATATATTTTAGAGAGGCAATGTCTGGATCTCCAGGATGTGGACAGATACTATTACATTTACCACATGGCTGATGCCTGCTCAGTGTGATCTCAGATTGATTTGAACACTCCCGTGCCAGAGTGAGATGAACCAAGCAACAAAGGAGAATGGATGCAGGTACCTGCCAGAAGGGGCAAGGGTAAACCCTTCCAGCCATCCTCACATCCTCAGCTGCCCTTACACAACAGATACAGGGCACTAGAGGTTGAGGATGAGGTGGTTTTGGAGCAGGCAGAAGCATCACCAGCTGGGAGGGCAACTGAAACAAATCAGTTGCCCCCCTCACATCAGAATGAATATCCAAAAGAAAAAGAGGAGGATATTAACAAACCGCTGGTGGAGCACCTGGCTACAATGACTCTTTGTTCACCAATATGGTTAGATGGTCACAGTCCGCCACTTTATTTCTGTGATGCAGAGGTTTATATGCATTCTTGCAAGAGGCGTGCTCCACCAAGACTGGTTACATATAGAGGGTACAGGGTTACATGTAAGGCATGGATAGGTCAATATACCATAACAATCTGAGCATCAGCCTCTGGGACTGGCTAACTCAGCCCACATGCAGCTGGCGCTCCACCCCCTGCAGCTGCATGTCGGGGGAAGCTACCCAGCACCCGGTATCTTAACTCCCAAGATGGATTCAAGGATGATCCCAGCACGGGTTGCACATGTTTATCATTCTGTGTCCTCTGCTAGCAAGAATTTCTCCAACAGGAGGGTAATTGTTATTGGTGATTCCCTTCTGAAGGGAACAGAGGGCCCCATATGCCAGTCAGACCCCTTCCACAGGGAGGTCTGCTGCCTCCCTGAGTCCTGGGTCAGGGATGTTACCAGGAGGCTGGTAACTACTGTAGTGAATCCCTCTGATTACTATCCCTTATTAATTATACAGACAGGGAATGATGAGGTTGATAACAGAGGGCTAAAAGCTATCAAAAGGGACCTCAAGGCACTGTGAAAAGCAGTTGAGGGAGCAGGAGCACAGGTAGTCTTTTCATCTTTACCCTTAGACGCAGGTTGGAATGAAGAGAGGAATAGGAAAGCGTATTTGATTAACAAGTGGCTCAGAGGCTGGTGCCTCCAACAAAACTTTGGATTCTTTGATGTTGGGGAACTTTACATTGCCACAGGTCTGCAAGCAACAGATGGGGTACAACTGATGCAGAGGGGGAGAAGGACCCTGGCACATGAGCTGGCTGGGCTTGCTGAGAGGGCTTTAAACTGGAGTGGAAGGGGGAGGGGGTTAAACATGACAGCACTAGAGATAAATCAAAGGAAATTGAGTACGGTAGGCTAGAGATAGGGGTAAAAGCAGCAGCCCAGCTGAAGTGCATGTACACTAATGCACACAGTATGGGTAACAAACAAGAGGAGCTGGAAGCTTTGGTGCTGGAGGAAAACTATGATGTTGTCACCATCACTGAAACGTGGTGGGAATGACTCGCATGATTGGAGTGCTGTAATCAATGGCTACAGACTCTTCAGGAGAGACAGGCAAGGGAGAAGAGGTGGAAGAGTGGCTCTGTATATTAGGGATGCTCTGGATGTCATGGGGATAGAAATCAAGGATGATCAAGTTGAGTCTTTATGGTTGAGAATTAAGGGGAAGGCCAATAAGACCAATATCCTGGTTGGAGTCTGTTATAGACTACCCAACCAGGAAGAAGAGGTTGATTTATTACTCTTTAAACAACTGGAGGCTGCCTCAAGATCACCTGCCCTTGTTCTGGTGGGCGACTTGAACCTACCAGACATCTGCTGGGACTTAAACACTGCAGAGAAGAAGCAGTCTAGAAGGTTTCTAGAGTGTGTGGAAGACAACTTCTTATCCCAGCTGTTATGTGAGCCTACCAGGGGGGCAGCCCTGCTTGACCTGTTGCCCACAAATAGAGAAGGGCTGGTAGGGGATGTGGTGGTTGGAGGCTGCCTGGGGTCCAGTGACCACGAAATTATAGAGTTTCCAATATATGGAGAAACCAGGAGGGGCATCAACAGAACCTCCACACTGGACTTCTAAAGGGCAGACTTCAGCCTATTTAAGGCACTAACTCAGAAAGTTCTGTTGGAAAGAGCCCTTAAAAACAAAGGGGTCCAGGAAGGTTGGACCTACTTCAAGAAAGAACTCCTAAAGACACAGGAGCAGCTGTGCCATTGCGCCAGAAGATGAGCCGACGAGGGAGGCAGCCAGACTGGATGGGCAAAGAGCTGCTGAAGGAATTAAAGATAAAAAAGAGAGTATATTGCCTTTGGAAAAGAGGGGAGGTGTCCCAGGAAAAGTTCAAGGAAGTTGCTAGGTCTTGTAGAAAAAAAAATTAGAGAGGCAAAAGCCCATTTAGAGCTTAGGCTGGGCACAACTGTCCAGGAAAATAAAAAATATTTCTTTACATATATGAATGGCAAGAGAAGGGCCAAGGACAACCTCCAGTCCTTGTTAGATAGAGAGGGGAATAGAGTGACAAAGGATGAGGACAAGGCAGAAGTGCTTAACACCTCTTTGCCTCAATCTTCAATAGTGGGACAGGTTGTCTCCAGGACAGCTGGACTCCTGAAGTGGCAGATAAAGTCAAGGACCAGTATAGGCCCCCTCTAATCCATGAGGAAGAAGTAAGGGACCTGCTGAGACACTTGGATCCTCACAAGTCCATGGGACCGGATGGGATCCATCCTAGGGTGCTGAGAGAGCTGGCAGATGAGCTGCCCAAGATGCTCTCCATCATTTATCAACAGTCCTGGCTCACTGGGGAGGTTCCCGAAGACTGGAAGCTGGCCAATGTGATGCCCATCCACAAGAAGGATTGAAAAGAGGAACCAGAAAACTACCGACCTGCCAGCCTGACTTCAGTGCCAGCAAAGGGCATGGAACAGGTCATCTTGAGTGCCATCACAAAGCACCTACGGGATGGCCAAGGGATCAGGCCCAGCCAGCATGGCTTTAGGAAGGGCAGGTCCTGCCTCACCAACCTCATCTCCTTTTATGATCAGGTTACCTGCCTGGTGAATGTGGGGAAGGCTGTGGATGTAGTCTACCTGGACTTCAGCAAAGTCTTTGGCACTGTCTGCCACAACAAGCTCCTAGCCAAGCTGGCAGCTCATGGTTTGGACAGATTCACTCTGTGCTGGATCAAGAACTGGCTGGATGGCAGAGCCCAGAGAGTGGTGGTGAATGGTGCCACATCCAGTTGGCAGCCAGTTACTAGTGGTGTTCCCCAAGGATCAGTACTGGGCCCAGTCCTGTTCAATATCCTTATAGATGACCTGGATGAGGGGATTGAGTCCAGCATCAGTAAGTTTGCAGGTGACACCAAGCTAGGAGCAGGTGTTGATCTGTTGGAAGGTAGAAGAGCCCTGCAGAGGGACCTGGACAGGCTGGATGGGTGGGCAGAGGCCAATGGGATGAGATTTAACAAGGCCAAGTGCAGGGTTCTGCACTTTGGCCACAAGAACCCCAAGCAGCGCTATAGGCTGGGGACTGAGTGGCTGGAGAGCAGTCAGGAGGAAAGGGACCTGGGGGTACTGATAGATAATAAGCTGAAGATGAGCCAGCAGTGTGCCCAGGTGGCCAAGAGAGCCAATGGCATCCTGGCCTGCATCAGGAACAGTGTGGCCAGTAGGACAAGGGAGGTTATTCTGCCCCTGTACTCAGCACTGGTCAGGCCACACCTTGAGTGTGGGGAAACGTCGGTGGAGCGCTATGGGAAAATGACTCTTTGTTCACCAATATGGTTAGATGGTCAATCCACTTTATTTCTGTGATACAGTGACTTAAATGCACTCTAACAAGAGGCGTGCTCCAGCAAGATTGGTTACAGTCAGAGGGTCCAGAGTTACATGTAAGGTGTGCATAGGTTAGCTTATCACAACGTTCTAAGGGTCGGCCTTCCCAACCACTCACTCCAGCCCCTTTGGTTATCTAGTCTCTGCCCACTGCAGCTGTGTGTGGGGTGCTCAGTTGTTTACAGCTCGATTTCCTGGGCTAGCTGGGATCCAAGGACGTTCCCAGCACGGGTTGCTCATGTTTATCAGTTCTTGTGTGCTCTGCTAACAAGAATTTCTCCAACACTTGAGTGCGGTGTCCAGTTCTGGGCCCCCCAATTCAAGAAAGATGTTGAGGTGCTGGAGCATGTCCAGAGAAGGGCAACAAAGCTGATGAAAGGCCTGGAACACAAACCCTATGAGGAGAGGCTGAGGGAGCTGGGGCTGTTTAGTCTGGAGGAGGCTCAGGGGTGATCTTATTACTGTCTACAGCTACCTGAAGGGACATTGTAGCCAGGTGGGGGGTGGCCTCTTCTCCCAGGCAACCAGCAATAGAACAAGGGGACACAGTCTCAAGTTGTGCTGGGGGAAGTATAGGCTGGATGTTAGGAGGAACTTCTACACAGAGAGAGTGATTGGCATTGGAATGGGCTGCCCAGGGAGGTGGTGGAGTCACTGTCCCTGGAGGTCTTCAAGAAAAGACTGGATGAGGCACTTAGTGCCATGGTCTAGTTGACTGGCTAGGGCTGGGGGATAGGTTGGACTGGATGATCTTTGAGGTCTCTTCCAACCTGGTTGA
The DNA here is from genome assembly GCF_015220805.1 of Pogoniulus pusillus. Lineage (NCBI taxonomy): Eukaryota > Metazoa > Chordata > Aves > Piciformes > Lybiidae > Pogoniulus > Pogoniulus pusillus. The sequence continues at coordinate 13,096,348 of NC_087271.1, read as the reverse complement.
TTCTATGATTTCCATCACTGAAGTTGATTTTCCTGCCCCTTGAGCATGTTGTCCTTGCTTCTCTTTGAGTGTAGCTCTTAACAGGGTTTGGATGAATTCAAGTCTTTCAGGGAGACATGTTGAACCAATCTTTCTCTTCCATCCTCCACTGTGTTCCCCAATAACTTCAAAACAGAACTGATTTTAACTAGTACGTGGTAACTTTTTATGTGACTTCACATTGCATTATTCAAACATTTATTTGGAGCCTATCCACCAAGTAATTAAAGCATACTGATCTACAAATAGGTTAATTTTCTTGAAAGAAGACTGTCTGAGCCATGCTGGTATTTTAGAAAGCAGGTTAATCATCCAGTGACATTTGTCTTAATAGTTAAAATCTGAATGTAGAAAAAAGGAACTGATACTTTTATGCTGCCTTCCAATTTTAATTATCTAGGCAGCATTTCAAAGAATCACAGAATTGTCTATGTTGGAAGGAACCTCCATCTAGTCCAACCCCCTCTGCAGTCATCAGGGGACATCCTTCACTAGATCAGGCTGCCTACAGTCTTGTCCAACCTCACCTTGAATATCTCCAGGGATGGGGCCACAACCACCTTCCTTGGCAAATAGTTCCACTGTTCCAGCACCCTCATGGTGCAGAACTTGTTCCTCACATCCAATCTAAATCTGCTCTGCTCCAGTTTGAAGCCATTGCCCTCGTCCTGTCCCTGCAGTTCCTCTGTAGCCTTCTTGTAGCCCCCTTCAGGTATTGGCAGGCTGCTATTAGGTCTCCCTGGAGCCTTCTCTTCTCCAGAAAGAGCACCTCCAGCAACTTCAGTCTGTCCTCATAGCAGAGTTGCTCTAACCCCCCGATCATTTTTGTGGTCCTTCTCTGGGCCCTCTCCATTAGGTCCGTGTCCTTCCTGTGTGAGGGCTCCAGAGCTGGGCACAATGCTCCAGGTGAGGTCTCACCAGGGCAGAGTAAAGTGGCAGAATCCCCTCCCTCAACCTGCTGGCCATGCTGCTTTTGATGTCTTAAATAAGACTATTTCATAATCAGATATATTTTCCAACCTCCAACATGATATTATTACAAGCTTGAGGAAACATGGTGTTATTTTCCCTTTTTATTAACTTTAGTTCATTATTTCATGGCAAAGCTTTGCTTAGTAGTCAACAACAAAAGATGCACAGCAAGTGATGTCCAGACTGCTTTGTACAGTTGCTTGGGACTTTACTGGTGTGAAGGATAAAAGGCTGCTGAGTGTAGCACATGATGAATGACTAGCTGAGATGTAGTGGCACTTAGCCAGAGGCTGGCTACAACAGCATGGAGACTCAGTTATTACAATAGTGAGGATCCCAACTCTGTTTTGATAATTGAGGTTTCAAATAATCCATGTCACTGTTAATGTACTTCAGTAGATGTCAGAGGATGTGATTCAGACTTGGGAGGAGGAAAGGGAATTAGGAATAGTCGGTAACTGAGAGTGTACCAGAATACAGAATCCTGAAGTTTTTAGTCACTCTATCCCAGACCATTAATCTTGTCCACTTTATGCTTGTGCTGCATCCCACAAAGCTTCAACATTTCCAAGGGATGTTGAGTGTGGGGGTTTGTATGTGTGTCTGTTTATGTTTTAAAGCAAGTAACACCCATTGTTTAAAACTGGGTGACATCAATGTGATGTCATTCCTGTGTGCTAAGTGCACCTACTGTCAATGCAATGCTGAGGACAGGTCTGCACCTGTCGTTTGTAGACATTGATCTTCAAAAGCAAGGCTGCATGCAAGCACTGCTAATGTTTAGTTGTAAACACAAAGGAAGATTCTAGATAGGGAGGTTCATAACTGTAAGCAAATGGAATATTGTTTTGTATCTGCATGGTATAATAAACTTTCTTCGGTGGAAAAGCCTGGCCAATGAGCACAGCATTCTGGAAAGGGTCATGGCCTCAAAGCTAGCACCTTTTGGTGGTACAAACCAGTAGTTATTCAGCCTACATATTATAAAACCTTAACTGCTTTGTGATATATATATGTATTCAGAATCTTTAATAAACCTGAAAGAATGTCTCTGTGTGTGCAGGGGAGCAGGAAACAGCAATAATTTCTTTCGTCTCAGAATGATCTGTTCAGTCTTTCCTGAAGTAGTACCTTGCATGGAATCTGCTCTGTATATTCTCAGACTTCCTATTCTAGCCCTTGTTATTCAAGGAAAAGTTAAATTAAGACTTTCATGTATTATCTCTAGTCTGGAGTTAAACTGAAAACATCCTTAGAACTGTGATGGTGCACTGAGATCACAGGCTTACAGGATGTTAGAGGTTGTAAGTGACCTCTGGAGATCTTCCAGTCCAACTCCTCTGCCAGAGCAAGACCAGAGAATCTAGCATAGGTCGCACAGGAACACATCCAGACAGGGCTGGAAAGGCTCAAGAGAAGGAGTCTCCACAATTTTTCTGGGCAGCCTGTGGCAGTGCTCTGGGACCCTTACAGTCAAGAAGATCTTCCTCATGTTGAGGTGGAACTTCCTGGGCTGCAGGAAAGCAGGTTACTTTCTAAAATAACGATTACAAATATTAATGTGGAGCTGTTAAGATGTCACTTAAATGCTTGGTTAAAAACATTGCAGCATAGCTTTAAATATTTTGCTTTTCAGTTTGGATGTAAAAAGATCCTTGACTGTGATTCCCATCTGTTGTGCTTGTGTTTCTCACCAACGACTGCCTTCAAACCCAGGCCCTGTTTACTGCTGCTGAATAATAATTTCTGGGCTTCATCTTGGCAGTGAATGTTGCAGAGATGTCCTTTAAGCCACTGAATTGGAGGTTAGAACATTCATTTCAGTGTCAGCTGACATCCCGAGCTGGATCATAAATGAAAAGCAGCAGAGTTCAACTGCACTCTATAACAATGAAGCAGGAAACACCACTTGCCAAACTGCTGGCAGCTGAAAGTAGAATTTACAGTAATGCTAACTGAGCAGATCTGGCTATTGATGTAACATCACAGATATCCATTCTTTCTTAAACCAAGCAGAGGGCTTTTTGATTTAAGAATGATTGTGCACCAGTGCATAGAAGGGGCAGGACTATGCACAACAGCCTTACTGCATGATTTAAACTACTTCTTAAATCTCAACATAAAAAAACCCAACCCTGTAACTTTGTGCTATGGACTCCTTTAAAAATCATGTGTTGCACAGTGCAAGGATAACTTCATCTGTCTATGAATACTCTCTCTCTCCCTCAAGTGCATACAAAATCTCTCTGAGCACCCTGTCTGAGTCCTGCACTGTCCAGGTCACCTCACTGCATAGTTATGAATACCTGATTTCTGTGTCAGACCACCCCAAACACAGAAATCCAGTGCACCTGCTCTCCTCCACCCCACAAACCACCCGTCAACCAGTGAACCAACCAACTAACCAAAAACCACACAAAACCCTAGTGCCACACATGCACACGAACCCCCCACAATCACCTCTCCCCAAAAAAAACAACAAAACCAAACAACCCAGGCCCTCCAAACCCCAAATGAAAGATTCTGTGTGGCACAATGACAAATACCAGGACCAGAGTCTACACTACCATTCATGAAGATTTATAACTGCCTTGCTTAGCATGCACAATGCCTTCATTGATAATGTGCTACGCATTGTTTAAACCAAGAAACATTCCTTGCAGAGACCTCTCACTTGCCCCATTTTGTCTGTTAAATACTATTGTTGCCCCCAGTCTCTTTCTGGTTGGAGAATAACAAACAAGTCAAACACCTCTTTTAGCTTTGTTCCTCAGGTATGAGCACAGATATGGAAAGGCCTGTGTAAAACTGATGCCAGCAATCCACAGCTACATCTTTTTATAGCTATATGCATGGTTATAGCTTATCACTAGCATGGCTGAGTGTGTCATTGTTTATTTCTGTTGCATGCATATTTCTGTCTGATGATTCATTAACTGGACTATAAAGCACCTCAGAATTTTTTAGGAATGAGGAGAGAAAAAAAATATAAGAGCTACTAAGTGACATTTTACACTGTGCAGACTAGTCACCTGAGTTTAAACAAGCATGTCAACAAAGACTGATTCTTGTACCACATGTCACCGTCTCTTTCTTCTCCAAAGCAGCATGACACAGTCATGCAGATGACAAATGCTGTCCAAAGCCATCAAAGTGAAAGCTACTGAGTTTCTCCAATTCTCATGCAAAATCCTGTTCCTTATGAAACTGCCTTCTGCAAAGGATCACAGGCTCACAGGATGTTAGGGGTCAGAAGGGACCTCTGGAGATCTTCCAGTCCAACAGCCCTGCCAGAGCAGGAACAGAGAATCTAGCACAGGTCATGCAGGAACACATCCAGACAGGGCTGGAAAGGCTCCAGAGAAGGAGACTCCACAATCTCTCTGGGCAGCCTGTGGCAGTGCTCTGGGACCCTTACAGTCAAGAAGATCTTCCTCATGTTGAGCTGGAACTTCCTGGGCTGCAGTTTTCATCCCTTGCCCCTTGTCCCATGCCAGGGCACAAGTGAGCAGAGGCTGTTCCTATCCCTTCCTTCCTGACACCCCCAGCCCTCAGATATTTATAGACATTGCTCAGATCCCCTCTCAGCCTTCTCACCTGGAGACTAACCAGCCCCAGGGCCCTCAGCCTTTCCTCATCAGGCATTGCTCCAGTCCCTTCAGCATCCTTGTAGCCCTCTCTTGGACTCTCCCTAGTAGATCCCTGTCCCTCCTGAACTGGGGAGCCCAGAACTGGATGTGATATTCCAGGTGAGGCCTCAGCAGGGCAGAGTAGAGAGGGAGATTTACATCTCTAAAAGGGCCTAGGTGCTATTTGTATTCAGCTATCTTCTGTTTTCTGGCATTACTTGTCACCTGTTAGGATGGGAAGTTTCTACACGAAACCAGAGGTCTGAAGAACTGTGTGGGTACAACTTAAGAAATTATTTCTGGGACTTTGACTATTGTCCCCAGAAATCCTTAGTGGCTTGAAAAACATTACAGAACAGCAGAACTTTATTGGAATGGCCACTGTAAACTGTTAAGAAATTTGACTTGTTGACTTAAAGCAGATCAGTCTGTTTAGCATTCTTCTGGCCTTACTTGGAAATCATCTCCTAAGGTGGCCAAGAAGGCCAATGGCATCCTGGCCTGTATCAAGAACAGTGTGGCCAGCAGGACTAGGGAAGTCCTTCTGCCCCTGTACTCAGCAGTGGTTAGGCTACACCTTGAGTACTGTGCCCAGTTCTGGGCTCCTCAGTTTAAGAAAGATGTTGAGGTGCTTGAACATGTCCAGAGGAGGGCACCAAGGCTGGTGAGGGGGCTGGAGCACAGCCCTGTGAGGAGAGACTGAGGAAGCTGGGGGTGTGCAGCCTGGAGAAGAGAAGGCTCAGGGCAGACCTCATTGCTCTTTACAGCTACCTGAAGGGAGGTTGTAGCCAGGTGGGGTTGGTCTCTTCTGCCAGGTACCCAGGGACAGAACAAGAGGACACAGTCTCAAGCTGTGCCAGGGCAGGTTCAGGCTGGATGTTAGGAAGAAGTTCTTCACAGCAAGAGTGACTGGCATTGGAATGGGCTGCCCGGGGAGGTGGTGGAGTCACCGTCCCTGGAGGTGTTTAAAAGGAGCCTGGATGAGGCACTTAGTGCCATGGTTTAGTTAATTAGAAGGTGATTAAGTTGGACTCAATCTCCAGGGTCTTTTCCAACCTGATTAAGTCTGTGATTCTGTGTTTTCATCAAGAACAAACCTTCTCACCTCATTATTTTCTTGCAGTCCAACTGTCAACTCCTCTTTCAGCTTCCATTCCTCCTCTTCTGAAATAAAATTAATCTGTTCTGTTAATGCACATGCAATATATACTCTCCATTAGAAAGCAAGCAGATCAAAAGAGAAGTAATTTTGAGTACTTAATATCTGTTTTTATCTAGATAAAACAATCTGATAAATAAAATTGATTTAGAATTTGGCTTTCAGGCTAGGACTTGGGGAAGGTATTTCTGGAAGTCTTCTCTTCTCTTGAATCTTTGCCAGTTTGGATGATGATTTCGTCGTGAAGTCCAACTTATTTTCTTTAAGAATATATTCCTTCTCTATTTGCTTTAAATCTGTCAGCTATCATGCTTTCCACTTCCAGAAATGGAGAAAAAAAGAGGTGACCTATTTCACTCCAAATGTCCCTTTTATACACATTGCCAATGTGTTTACCTCAATGTTAATGTTTAAGGGAGAGAGTGAGACAGCAAAACGAAAAATCTAAACTTAAGAAATCCAGTTTGTGACCTTTAAGGTTTTGGACAGACCCTGGGAGCAGTTTTCTGTTCCATACTGGGAATAGGAATAATGCCTTTTTCTCCTGTAACAGTGACAGTTTGGTCCTACCCACTCGACCCAAAAGATAAGAGCTACTTAGTAGCAACATGCTAGTTTACTTCAGCTCCACCGTGCTTTTGGAGAGAACTATTATTTGGGATAACCTTTCCAAGGAAAAGTCAATCTTTTTAATAATAAAACTTCCTTTTAGAGCACTCAAGCCAGGAACTCTTTCCTATGTTCTGTCCCCTATGGTTGTGATGCAGCATTTCCTTGAAGGCTTTGGTCAGAGTTAAGATTTCTGTTTCTGGGCATTTCTGATCAGTTCTTGCTGCTTCAACTTCATACACTTCTGGGTCAGTTTTAATCCAAGTTTGTACTTGCCAAGACTGATCATAAAGTGTCAAAAAGGAATTGTCCTTAACTTAAGATGGCACTTGAGCCAACCATCAGTAAGGAAACTGCAACCAGTAGAAGGAGATGAGCACCATCCCACTCTGTCTGAGCGGATTACCCAGATTAAACCCCACTTCGCATGTGCCTGTGGTTCCCAGGCCAGCCAAACAGAACACAGAATGTGCTGCTGGGGGAACACAGACAGAAATTCTCTCAGCTTTGCTCTCCCAAAAGGTTGTCAGGGAAGTAAATGGGGAAAAGTCTTCCCAAGTCCTTGAAAGTGGGATTTCTTCACATCAGATGGTCTGGAGCAGGTTATTGTTTCAGAACAGCCTCTTGTGAAGAAATCTCGTGTCACCTTCAGAGCGTGGGCACAGAAGGTCACAAGTTTGAACAGGCAAGTGTTTGCCTTTAGCAGTAGTCATTGCCATGGAGGTGAGAGGTGGAAGAAAATTCCTGGAACTCCCCAGAGTTCAAAGGCAGACTCCTAAAGCCTACGAAGCTGCCAATTGAAAGCACACCAAAAGCCAACCTCCCGCCCCTCCTCTGAGGGAGGAACCGAGCAGCCAGAGCTGCCTTCCTGAGGTAGAAAGCTAGGAAGAGGACAGGCCACGCTTTGCTAGTCTCTGAGCAGCAGCAGCAGCAGCAGCAGCGTGTGAACTCGATGCCATGGAGCCTGGGCTGCGTTCAGGGACAAGCAGGCTAGAAGGCTGCCTTGCTGCCGGGCCAGGGGGCGTTTGCGGCGTGGGCCGCGGTGTGTGAATGGAAGCGTTCATCGCCCTTCTGCCTGTTCTCACGCTTCTCCGCGCCGCGGGATGTTGATCCCTTGCAGTTGCCTCTCGCTTGGAGCAGAGGAAGAGGCTGCCTCCATCCGCATTCCCCTCTGCTCTGGGTCCCTTGCGCAACAGACAGCATTAATCTAAACTAAGCTAGCACTAGCCATAATAAAGCCTGCTGTGTCTCCACTTTACCAAGCTATCTGCAGTCCTGATAAAGCAGTCCTCACTCCACTCCAGGGATAAAAAAGCCCTTGCACATATCAGATTTACTTCAGCCAGGTCATTTTCAGGGACCTGCGTATGTACTGCACAGACAGTCTGGACTCATTAACCCTTTTGCTGTTTAATGTCAGATATAATCTGGGTCAAAAACTCCACAAGCCCTCTCTGTTCTGAATTCACACGGGAGCACATCAAGGGACTATATGCCAATGATTATTAAGCCTGTTGGACAGGTTATAACAACTGGTTCCCCCACAGGGCCTGGCAACATCATGACAGCAGCTTTCTGCATAATGTTTTCTGATGATTTCTCATGATTTTCTGCATGAAGTAGACTATCCCTCTCCAGACCCTTCACAGAATCACGGAATTGCAGTGTTAGTGGTTAGAAGGGACCTCCAGAGGTCATCAAGCCCAACCCTCCTGCCAAAGCAGGATGACCCAGGGTAGTCCACACAGGAACACATCCAGGCAGGTTCTAAGTCTCCAGAGAAGGAAACTCCATAACCTCTCTGGGCAGCCTGCTCCAGGGCTCTGTCACCTTCAATGTAAAGAAGTTTCTCCTCACGTTGAGCTTAAACCTTCTCTGTTCCAGTTTGTATCCATTGCTCCTTGTCTTATTGCTGCTGACCATTGAAAAGAGCTTGGCCCCCTCCACTTGACACCTACCCCTCACATATTGATAGACACTGATCATATCCCCTCTCTGCGTTCTCTTCTCCAGACTAAACAGCGTCAGGGCTATCAGTCTCTCTCCATGGGGGAGATGCTCAATTTCCTGATCATCCTCATGGCTCTCTGCTGGACTCTCTCCAGCATGTCCCTGCCTCTTCCTTGTTTCCTAACAGCAGAAATCACTGTTTCTGTTCATAGAAATTCCACCCCTCATACCTTACCGGAGTAGCTGTTGTGCCATTTTGACATCTGACCCTGAGGAAAGACTTGGACAAGCAAATCTCCTCCCGTGGCAGCATGGGGAGCTGCTGCTAGCTGCAGCAGTCATGTTATGCGCTCTGGGGAGTGTTTCTGCTGCTCTTTGAGCACTTCTCTTTATTTCTGCATCCAGACACACAGCTCTCTGTGTGTACAGACCACAGATGTGTTTATATTGCTGTAGAGGTGGGACAGTGTATGGAATTACATTTTGACAGATGAATAGCAATGCTGAACTAGACCTTCATGTGCTTACCTACAATCAAATCCCCTTTCAGAGTTGTTCCCATGTGCAGAATGCTATTTTCCATGACAAAACCTTCAGCATGTATTGTGTTGCTGGAAGGAAGGAGCTTAAAATGACAAAACAGGATGTACTGAAAGTCACATTCACTACACCAGGAAAAGAGAGGGAAACTCTATTCCTTCCCCTATTACATGACCACAGGCTCACAGGATGTTAGAAGGTGGAAGGGACCTCTGGAGATCTTCCAGTCCAACAGCCCTGCCAGAGCAGGAGCAGTGAATCCAGTGCAGATCACACAGGAACACATCCAGAGAGAGTTGGAAAGGCTCCAGAAAAGGAGACTCCACAACCTCTCTGGGCAGCCTGTGGCAGTGCTCTGGGACCCTTACAGTCAAGATCTTCCTCATGTTGAGCTGGAACTTCCTGGGCTGCAGTTTTCATCCTTTGCCCCTTGTCCCATGCCAGGGCACAAGTGAGCAGAGGCTGTTCCTGTCCCTTCCTTCCTGACACCCCCAGCCCTCAGATATTTATAGACATTGCTCAGATCCCCTCTCAGCCTCCTCCCCTGGAGACTAACCAGGCCCAGGGCCCTCAGCCTTTCCTCATCAGGCATTGTTCCAGTCCCTTCAGCATCCTTGTAGCCCTCTCTTGGACTCTCCCTAGTAGATCCCTGTCCCTCATGAACTGGGGAGCCCAGAACTGGATGCAGTATTCCAGGTGGGGCCTCACTAGGCCAGAATAGAGGGAGAGGAAAACACACTCTTCTGAATGCACCTGATACTATTACTGATTGTAACACATTATTATAATATTATTATGATATTATTGTATTTAAAATATTTAATAACATCATATAATAAGGACAACAACAACAATAGTGATAATAATAACAACAAATAATATATAATATTATATATTAATACTTATAGCAACACATTTTTCTTTTCTATGTTTTAGGGACCAAACTCATTCAGTTTTCCCAAGTGTCAGTTTGCTCTCTGTAATGTAAACTCAGCAAGGAGTTTTACACATGAGCTTTGAATAAAGTGCTTCTGACATCTGTAAGCACTGTGCTCATTGTTACTTTTTTATTTAGCTCAAGAAACAAGCAGCAATTTTCACAAGGTGCACTACAAATGATAAGGACACCTCTGACGAGCCCAGAAGAACAATTATAATGGTTTAATGCTCTAGGGGTTTTGGAAGCCTGTGGAATACAAACTGTCATGAGGCCAACTTAATATAACTGTTTCCTTTATTCTCTAAGGATTCACCAGGGGCTTCACTGCTAGGACACAAGAAATAAAGTCTGTTGTACCAGAACAAGACTTCGTTTCTTACAATTTAGAAAACCACACAAAGTTTCCTTACAGGAAATGTTACATTCGTTCAAATCCCCATATTTATTTGTAGACAAAAAATGCCATTCAGATAGCAGAAAAACTAGATGCAAAGAGAGTGAGCATAGACCTAAGGCCATTGTGGACTACTGGTGAGCAGACCTGCAGGGTGAATAAATACAGCTACACTATAATGTACTTCAATGCGGGCATGTTTTTATTATTGTCTCAATTTCCAGAACCAGCCTGATTTCTTCACAGAAGTCAGCAGAAATAAATTACTGGGCGAATGCACCTCTGCAGTCAGGAGCTTGCAGCACTGTCCTCTGTTGTTACACTACTCGACCAAGATATACCGACCTGGGGTATTTTTCCTTTAGCTCAGGCCACTGAACGATGAAATAATCTGACAAGTAGTAAAGAATCTTTCCAGACAAGGATAAAGTTTCCACACGGCAGATGCTCTCCACATACACAATGACTGCTCTCTTCATTCTGAGAAGGCCAAGAAGGAGAGCAGATATACAGACAGGAACACATGTTCCTGGCCCATTGCACAATATCTGAAAGAGAGGAAACATTTTTGAAAAGTAAAACATGAGTAAAGAATTAGAAACGGCAAAAAGGGAGAAGGGGAACAGGACAAATGAAACTCATTGCTTCAAAGTGGCTGCCAAAAAAGATCATCTTTCCTTACACATAAAGGACAGGGAGAAGAGCTCTGAGGTGGCACAGGAAGCAGAATGCCTTGACTCATGAGTATGCAAGTGAACCAGCTGCAATCTTGGTCAGAGCTTGTATCAGTTATGAGATTTGTGCACAGATTAAAGCATAATAAGGCCAGAGAAGTTTAATTAGGGTTGCTAAACCTGGGATCCAGTTATAAACCTCCTCAACTTTGGCTTAAGTCAGCAAACACTTCAGGAGTTCAGCAAAAATGTGCTGATCAATTAGGACCTTTATCAGAAGGTGCTGACACCTGTGACTGGATTGTTATTCTTTTTTCTTTTTCTTTTTCTTCTCATTTTAATAAATGCTACTCCGTTGAAACAAGTATATCATAGGAAGGCTTTCTGCCAACACAGGGCACCTTCTGGTAGCAGAGGATCTCAAATTCACTTGTCAATTTTAACATTATAAGAAAGTTGTGTTGCTGTTTTAGACATTGGTAAACTGAAAACCAGACTGCTTCAAAGAATTAAACCAAGGTATGTTAGGCACTCTACCTGGGTACCAAAGCTGACTTTTGGCAAGGGATGTCTCACTAAACTTTATGACCATGTATCAGCACTTTTCTGCACAGCTAGGGTAACATGGAAATAAAGAGTTGTTTCATAAAATCATGACCCTATATCCCATAAACTCTTATTTTTGTGTTCCAAGTTCAGTAGCTTGTGAAAGATATTAATACTGGGGGAAAGAGGAGAGAATATCAGAGCTTCTCTTTCAGGGCTGGAGCAACGATCTCAGAATGTTTCTTTCCCTGCTCCATAGCAAGATCTCACTGATAAAGTGGCTAATGATAGTAACACCTTGGCCTCAGTCAAAAGCTGCAGCAGCAGCTTCAGTGCTGCCGAGCTTCAAATTCTCTCACCTATAAACCTTCCTGTGCCTTTAAGATGGCCTCAGAAACCCAGCTTGGGGTTATGATGACCATACTGCAGCGCTTTCTTATCAGAACCAACAGACTGTAATACTGTATGCAAGACTGTTCCGATGTGATGATGATGTGAAGTGAGCTATTTATTCCTGCCAGACTTGCTGATGTGTTCTGACCATTTCCCAACAAGCCACAAGCTGTGTGCTGTTTGAGCCTTGAAACGCTGGGGTGCCAACAGCCATAGGCACCTGTGGACCAAAACTGCAGAGGTGCAGTTAGACAGCTAAGAAGCAAAAAAGCTACATTCACAGAATGCCAGGTTGGAAGGGACCTCAAGGATCATCTGGTCCAACCTTTCTAGGTAATGGTAGAGTTGAAATGAGATGGCTTAGGACCCTGTCAAGCTGAATCTTAAAACTGACCAAATGAACAAATCAACTTTACACACTAGATTTTTAAAATCAGAGTAACATGTTATGGTTTCAAACTTCCTGCTGAACTGATTTCAAGTAAATCCATGCTGGACTTTATTATCTCCTCTACAGTCTATTTTTTACCCATTCTGCTTGGCAAACAAAGAAATAAACCAGCCACACTACCTTTTCATGTTCACAAGATCACAGGATGTTAGGGGTTGAAGGAGACCTTCACAGATCTTCCAGTCCAAGCCCCTTGCCAGAGCAGGACCAGAGAATCTAGTGCAGGTCACACAGGAACACATCCATCTCTCCAGAGGAGACTCCACAACCTCTCTGGGGAGCCTGTTCCAGTGCTCTGGGACCCCAACAGTCAAGAAGTTCTTCCTCATGTTGAGGTGGAATGTCCTGTGCTGCAGTTTCCATCCACTGCTCTTGTCAGAATCACAGACTTAACCAGGTTGGAAAAGACCCTGGAGATTGCTGAGTCCAACTTAATCACCTTCTAATTAACTAAACCATGGCACTAAGTGCCTCATCCAGGCTCCTCTTAAATACCTCCAGGGACAGTGACTCCACTACCCTCCTGGGCAGCCCATTCCAATGCCAATCACTCTTGCTGTGAAGAACTTCTTCCTAACATCCAGCCTGAACCTGCCCTGGCACAGCTTGAGACTGTGTCCTCTTGTTCTGTCCCTGGGTACCTGGCAGAAGAGACCAATCCCACCTGGCTACAACCTCCCTTCAGGTAGCTGTAAAGAGCAATGAGGTCTGCCCTGAGCCTTCTCTTCTCCAAGCTGAACACCTTCAGCTCCCTCAGCCTCTCCTCACAGGGCTGTGCTCCACCCCCCTCACCAGCCTTGGTGCCCTCCTCTGGACATGTTCAAGCACCTCAACATCTTTCTTAAACTGAGGAGCCCAGAACTGGGCACAGTACTCAAGGTGTGGCCTAACCAGTGCTGAGTACAGGGGCAGAAGGACTTCCCTGGTCCTGCTGGCCACACTATTCCTGATACAGGCCAGGATGCCATTGGCCTTCTTGCCCACCTGGGCACACTGCTGGCTCATGTTCAGATGCCAACCAGTACTCCTAAGATGCCTCTCTGCCTGGCTGCTCTCCAGCCACTCTGTCCCCTGACTGTAGTGCTGCGTGGGGTTGTTGTGGTCCAAGTGCAGAACCTGACACTTGGACTTGTTAAAACTCCTGGCATTGGACTGCACCCATTTATCCAAAGGAATTTTTCCATACCTGTGAACTAAACCACACATTTTGCCCTGTTGCTCAGTAAGTTTCATTAGTTCACACTGATGTTGATTGTGCTGCTGGTACATTACTACTGAGACCTAAATTAATGCCCTAGCAGTGTTTCTGCTGCAAAATCTGGTTTGTTTCAGATGAGTGCATAATGAGCAAGAGTCTACAAAAAGTTATTTCCTACTATTTTTGTTGAGTTGAATATTCAGTCAGACTACTGATTTCAGATTAAAAGTTCTCCTTTATGTGGAGAGATAAAAATGTGCACCTGGAATAGAAATATTGTCTCCTCTTCACTGCTCCCCAAACCTTTTTCCCAAGTGCACTACAGTCCTTTCCTCAGTGTCTTCCATTTATTTCTCTGTACTCTTCCTAGCCTCCAGAGATGTTTCCCACCCACCTGCTCTTCCTTGGCTTTCTTTGTGATCTCTGATATTCATCTCCCTGTGCATCTCTATTCCCCCCTATCCTCCTCCTAGACTTGTACTGTCTCTAGTCTGCTCTTCTAGCTTCCATCTACTATGAAAGCTTAACCCAAAGGTCTAAAGCAAGAAGTGAAGTCTGCTGCTTTCCACACTCTGACATAGAAAATGAACAATTTGATTAGGCTGACATTCCAACATTCTCCTCAGCTCAGGAGCTGAGAGTTGTAAAAGAGGCTTTATACAAAACTGAATTGCTACAGTCATGGTCTCTATCAAGCCACTGATACACTTCATCCTCTCTCCTCCCTTCATGAATCTTGGCTAGTGGCTCAATTCAGTTTGGTGTTTGGTATGCTTGTGCTTAGAGGCACACACAGAGACAAACGCTAGAATGAATTCCAGGCTAACTACTCACAGAAGATCATGCAATGAAATAACAGTGAATAGGTTTATTTGTGAATGTCTGTGTAGTTCTGAAGGCCATACTGCGTTGCTGTTAGTACTTTGCTAAGGTGCAAAGCAGAAAAGCAATAATCAAAATTAAAATCATAGTAAGATACCTTTACTATATCCAAGTTTTGAAAGCATGCACTAATGTATACCTTCTGCTGACTTTTGTAACTTGTAAGCTGCTTCTCAGACGTTCTCAGACGCCCTTGGATAAATGGAAAAGTACTTGCATGCAGAGAAAGAGGACACAGAAAATGATGGTTTAGACACCTTTAATATACCATGATCTGATCATGACTCCTGCCCTCCGATCTTTCCCCTTCCACATGGACTGCTGCAAACAAGGCCAAGCAGATGTGGCCTGACAGGAACTCTGCATGCAAAATTCCTATAAAATACTCCACAGATGTTGCTTATCTAAAATGCTTGGATTTAGGAAGTGTCTGCTCAAAGAGACTCTGTAATAAACCTGCCGAAGCCAACAGCTAAATAGATCCCTACCTGAATGTGCGGTCATGATCTGTAAGTCAGAGCTATTGATCAATCTTTCTGGTGATTATAAAATAACCTTCAGCTAACCTTTGGTGTATGTCTAAGGCATACTCTATCTACCACTGCTGCAGCTGCGCTTGGGTTGGAGTGACAGTTCCCCTCCAGAAATCTGCTCTGACCAGTCCTACTTTCTCCCTCTCACACTATCAATGGGAAGGGAGACCAGCATTCCTGCTGCTTGGAATCCAGTGCCATACACACATTGAGGGACACAGAGGAAAATTCTGAGAAAATAAGTATGCACATTATAAAGAGGAAACCTTGTGGAACTTCTCATTTAGAAATGCTGCTCTCAAGCCCCTGTCATCATTGGAACTTGTTGATAGAAAGGAACTGGATAATCTACAGCCTTCCTTACACTTGTGAGAGAAGACAAGTTGTCCTGCTACTGAATTTTAAAACACCATTCAAAAGTAAATTCTGGACAATGACTGATGTCTTCCAGCTTGAAAAGATCAAGGTTTTTGTTTTTTTTCCTTCAGCAGAATGCAAGTATCTCTCAGAGAATCCAGTTGCAATCATTAGCATGCTGTGGTGAAGCAGCAGCAGGGCAAGAAGGGACCAGAGCCTCTCCAAGGTCAACCAGCTGTTCAGGGTGTTTCCTAATACCTATTGACTTTACCTACAAGGCTTCCTGCAGAGTATTTGCATTGCATGAGATATGTCTGTAAAGATCTCCCAGTTTGTTTAGTTCAGCTTTCCTTGGTGATACAGCAGGATTCCAGAAGCCAGTACTGCAGGTCTCTCTATACCATTTACTTTAACCTCTAATGCAAAGAAATGTCCAGCTGTTACATTGGCCCACTGGCTGCAGAGCTCTAGCCTAAACCCTACACACCAAAATTCCCTATCTTTTCAATGCTTCTGTCTTTCAGACAGCACAATAAACTGAGCAATCTGTATATTAATGGAGATTTACAAGTAAAGGATCACAATAGAACATTTATTCTTAGCAACTCTGTCTCTAAATCTAATTTCACATTAATCACTTTCATACAAAAATATAATAGCTCTTGCCTTTCTGTTTCAGATATTTTCTCCAACTGCTGAAAGGAGGCAAGCTAAGCCAGCATTCTGGCACGTTGGGAACACTGGCACTTGGCGCTGCTGCTGATAAAAGCTCCTTTAGAGCTGGTGAATGCACCACTGTAGCAGAGTGACATTTACCAGCTCAAACACTGGAAGTGTAGCTCACAGCTTCACTGGCTTTGAATGTCAGGTCGCTGGTCAAAACAAAGATGAGTGAAGCAGAAAACGGGCAGTTTCTCTCATCACTATGTAAACATGCACTCGCTGCATGTCTGCAACCAACCTGAGTGCTGCCCACCTGCCCACATGACAGCAGTCAAAGGGAGGACAACAGGAACTCAGGATATAAAGCAAAAAACTAATGTGATAATTTCTTTGCATGAGAAACTGACAGCACCTGCTGCTCTATCCTGAACCACTTTCACAGAGATTGGCCTTTGCCACCTGGACTAGAACCTAAAAACTGCCCAGCTTTCTGAGGTTGGGCAAGTTTGTGATGTGGGAATGCTCACTGCTGCTGAGGGGGATGCACACGTGTGAACTGTGCTGCTCGCCAGCTGCACAGCTACCTCCTGGAGCATCGTTTAGGCCACTCCTCAGGCCTTGTTATTCCTGGTGCTGCTGCTTTCTCCACAGTGCTAAACAAATGGAGGAAAGGGAACACGTGGTGACGGAGAATCACTAAAAGGGGCAAAACCAACTGGAGTGACACCAAACTGACCCAAGCTAGGTTAACGGCATGATTTCTTTATACTGATGGAAGTGAACAGAGCTGCTTTTTAACGATATAGGGGGGAAAAAGGTATTTTCTGTGTGGGCTTGGTAACAGTAAGTTGTTTGTGTTGTTGCTGTGCTGCTAAAATGCAGCTTTTGCCGATGTGGCTATTTAATGTTTGGGAAGAAATGTTCAGCCTGTTAAGGTATCAGAAGTTATCTCTGAGGTTTGTCAGAAAAGCCATGGAAATTTGAACAGCTCTTCCTGCTATTTTAAGGAAGGCAAGAGAAAAGGAGAGGACTTTTTAAAAAGGCATGAAAGAGAGGAAGTGAGAAATCAATTTGAATCACAATCGAAAAGCAGTTAGTACTCTCACAGAAGGGACTTAAGAAAAAAGCTTGCCTGTTTCCAGAGAAGATTTAATTAACCAAAAGAGCCCCAAACAAATCCCTTAACTCCCCTATCAAGAAAAAGGAGAAGCATAAATCAGTCTCACTCATCTCTAGTGAACAGTGAAGACAATCTACAGATCTGACAGAACTCCTCAGCCAAACGTATTGTTGGCAGAAAGCTCCTTGATGTGGATCATATTTAACAGGTTTCTACCTTGCTAGGCAAAGCAAATTCTGGCATTGGAATGAGTTTTTCAAGGCTGGCAAGGAAATATATCAACTGGAGAAAGCATCTGGAGATATTGTGATCGGTGTGTTTTTAGATACTTGATTTTCATTGCACGTCCTTAGCTGATGATAAGATACTGAAATGCTGAGTTGTTATGCAAGCTGGACTTTAATAACAAAACAAAACAAAAAGTGTCACAGCAAGTTACAATACATGGAAACTTTACAAAAAACAGCTTCGAGAAATTCCAGAAACAACGGAAGAAAAAATAATAATCCTTTCACAAACACAGCAGAAGTAACAATAAACACAATTCAATAGCATACAAACGCAGAAAACTGACAGTTCCTTCATGGAACTAGAAATCTGACTGCTAGGATAACCTGAGAGACCTTTCAGAAATAAGGGAAACGTAGCATAGGATGATTCCAGTGCCAGGGAAACTGAACAGTCACATTCAGTGGAAGCTGAGTAGAGGTCCTTGGAGACTGAAAGGCATCAAGCACCAACAAAAAAACACTGTAGGAACATACTCAGATTTATGTAGGGCTAATTTTGGACTCCTACATCCACAGAATCACCGAATACTCTGGGTTGGAAGGAACTATGAAAGGTCTTCCAGTCCAACTCCCTCTGCACTCAGCAGGGACACTCACAATTAGGTCAGGTTGCCCAGAGCCCTGTCCAGTCTCATCTTGAATATATCCAGGAATGGGGCCACAAACACCTCCTTGGGCAACCTGTTCAGCACCCTCATGGTGCAGAACTTGCTCCTAACATCCAATCTACACCTGCTCTGCTCTAGTTTGAAGTCACGGCCCTCATCCTGTCCCTGCTGTCCCTCTGCAGCCTTCTTCTAATCCCCTACAGGTACTGGTTTTAGTTCTCCCCAGAGCCTTCTCTTCTCCAGGCTGAACACCCCCAGCTCTCTCAGCCTGTGTTCACAGCAGAACTGCTCTAACCCCCTGAGCATTTTTGTGAATCTCCTCTGGATCCTCTCCATCAGGTCCATGTCCTTCTTGTACTGTGGGCTCCAGAGCTGGATGCGGTACTCCAGGTGAGGTTTCAGCAGAGCAAAGTAGCAGAATCCCCTCTCTTCACCTCTGGCCCTGCTGCTTTCTAATGCATCAGGTAGGAGCTCAGGGTTTTGACATTTTGGGATTTTGTTGTCCTTTATGATTTCAGGGTGGATTAGACATATTTTTGTTTGTATGCTGTTTGGTTTTGGGATTTTCTGGTTTGTTGTTTTTTTTGATGGGGAGAGGTTGGTTGTTTTTGTGGCACAAGAGAGAATCTGCAATGAATTATTTTTTTATTCTGTCATGCAGATTACAGTATCCTGCCAGGTCATCAACCCTTGCTTGTTTTTAATATCTTACTGGTTTAAAAATTTTGCACTCATGCCCTGAAAAGTGAACTGTTTTTCTTTCACCTATAGAAGTTCTGAGCCTAACCACAAAGGCAGTTCTAATCTGGATTCTTGGTCTCAGTTGTTCCCACTTCCTGCCTCATTCCCAGGGAAATGGTTTCACTGAATGCTCAGTGAACAGCCCCCAGATCTGTGGGAAACACAACTGCAAGCACCACAGCCCTGCAGTTGTGTGACCTGCTTTGTTAACACTGGAGATGCTCTAATTGTAAAGCATCTAAGCTTAAAGATACTCCAACAAAAGCATCTGTGAACAGATCTCTCTCATGTTAATGGAAACTACAGTGAACTACATAGTAACTTTCATTGTTACCCTATGAGCTCACAACCAAGGTGCAAGCCTGGACAGTCAAGAAACCTAGGTCATACTCAGCAGCAGGACTTCTTTATGCCATACCCATTGTCTGCTTTAACACAAGGAAAACAAGCAATCCTTTTCTCCTCACAAAGGATGCATCGAAATTCCTGTAGATCCTTCTCAGTGAAGATCTCCAGGTAGGGAGAGTATTGTTTTTATTGGCCTGTGTTTTGATTCAGCAGCATACTCAAAGATTTTGAGGCAAAATGCAGACATCATTTTCTTTTGAATGGAATTATTCTTTCTTTAATAGTAGGCCATTGGGAATCAATTTCTGCTAGTAACTGCAGCAAAAATGGTTCCTTACTTCACAAATAGCTCTAGAAGTTGTCAGGAGATAGGTTGTTCTCCTACATAAAAGTAATTCAGTTATGATCTAGGAAATAGAAATTTGTTTGGCAATCACGAAAACAAGAGGCTGATGTTGATAGGGAGTGCTCCTGTTATAGCTTTTGCTAGTCTGAAAATTCAAGTTTTGAGTCTGGGAAAAGCAGCTTAGATTTTTTTTTAAGGGTTAAAGCTCCCCCCTACAAGAACCTTTTCTAACTACTCCTTATTACTGTTATTTGTGGGGAGAAAGAAAAATTTCAAGCTCTTTTTGAACAATGTAAAGGTCATTAAACTACCTAGTGGTTTATTATTCCCTTTTTGAAGAATAAAAATCTTACCCACTTCCCTCCACACTCCGCATATAAGAACTGTTTGCAGTTTGAACCTACCTGTGCAATGCAGGCCAGAACTAAACAATCCAGATGTGCATTCTGATGTAAATTGGGTACTTAAGGTAGAATCTAATTCTACCTGGGTACACGTCTATCTTCTACTGTCTAAATCACCTGAATCATCAAGGGTGAAAAAAGACAGTTCCAGTGTTGTATAGCAACAGCTTGTGCTCAGGCTGCTCAACAGACATAGCTTGCAGTCTTGCTAAGGAAAACATCTCTAGTCCTGTTCTGTGCATCATTCCTGCTGTTACTATCACACAACACACAGAGAAGAGGTGGTCCATAACCACAATAAATAAAATCAGTGCATGCCAGTGTGGATGAGAAGAGAGAGAACAAGGACTTAAATTAGCTCACTGTGTGGCTGGGTTCCTGACATGCATTACTCTTTTTCTGAGTATTATTTTCATCACAGAATGATAGGCACTGGGAAGCATCACCAACTCCCTTATTCCCCCAGCTCTCACTTTGTAAAATCTTGGAGAGACAAAAATCCTGCCTAGTGGATTTTTGTTTTATGGGAGAAAAGGAGATTTTCCACAAACCCATTAGGACTAGACTTAACAACAAGATTTGACTGTAACAGCACTAGGCACTGTCATTTTTGCCTTCTGAGCAGCAGCCTGATCCAAAATTACCAGCTCAGTGTCCTCAGGAGCAAGAGACAAGTCAAGAGTCGCCTTTGATGTGATCAGGATCAGCATCCACATGCAAAGTAGGGAGGGGAAGCTCCTTCTCACCCCAGAGTTCAGGAGTTCAGCTGTGCATGTGGCTATCTGACACTGCCAAGACTTAAACAGCTCAGGTCAGTTTTTGAATGTTCCTAGAGGTTTTACTGGTGGAAAGATACACTGGGGTCACAAAGAGCCTCAGAAGCTTGGCAATGGTTTAGTGAGGAAAGTTTGAGAATCTAGATTTGGATGCATAAAGAAATATGCAGGCTTGACTGATTTTTTTGTTGTTACTATGACTATTATTATACTACTTTTATGAAGTTAACCTTAGACACCCTACTTAACTGCCCTGTATTTCAGGCCCATCATGGGTATTAAAAGGCCTTGATATGGCATTTTTCATCCATACCTGTGACATAAGCATTTGTAAGCAGAAGGGGACATGTGAGCTCAGCACAATCCCAGCCTAGCTGCCAAATGTAGAATGAGAATTATAGAACCAATCAAATGAAAATAACAATAAATGACATAATAAAGAATGTGAAGAGGATTACTCATGCTCAAGACGGTGGGAATATTATTGTTATTAAAACATGAAATTAACATCCAGACTGTCAGCCTGACCAACCAAATGTCTTCATCTCTGCCAGAAGTTTGCATGAAGAAATAGTGGCACCAATAAGCCTTGTGAAAAATGGTGAGAGAAGGACAGAACTTTGAAAGAGAGCAAGATGACCAAGGCAGATTAAGTAACTCCCTACCTGCACTACCATGGAGTGGGTCTGTGGTTCATCTCTGCTGATGCAATAGGAAGTAAAGGAAATGTGACTTTATGTGGATGAAAATGTTTGCTATAGAACTATTCGGTAACAGGCTTTTGCCAGGTAAACGGAACGGTAGTTGCCAAGGCACATCTGCAGCCACAAACACTAGGTACCAGCTGGCTTTCAGCAAGCTAAGTGTTCTGAGTGTCACCTTGTCCCAGGTCTGACCTTCAATAAAGCCTCTTGGTCAGAGTACTATGGGAAATGCCGTCAAAACTTTAAAGCTTGTTAAAAAATAAAGGCTTAACTCCTGATATCAAGTACTGCTTATTATACTAGCCTGCTTTTGCTCAAAATAAGTTGAGAAATTAGATCCAGAGACTGTTAAATATAATCACACATATTACTAACAGTGGCCTAAAAGAAATCTTTCATTGCAAATCTTAACATGTCTTTCACTAGACAAGCATTCAAAGCTTTGAAGTGGTGTATAGAAACATCTCTGAGGATAGCACCTACTCACTGCAGCTGGTATAGCAAGAATCTGCAACAAATACCTGCCTGAAATGTCTTCACAGTGTAAAACTCACAAGTGCTAGCAAACGTGTATCTGCATACCAATGGCCTGGGTCAGTGGTTAGATTTTTAGCAAGACTGTTTACTTGAAAGCATGCTTTTAAAGTCCATGGAAACGTGACCAGGGTGTTCGCCAGGCTCACAGGAAACATGACAGCTGATGAGCTAAGGCTGATCAGTCTTTCGTTGCAACTATGCTTAAATCCAAGCTAAGATGTGAATTCATCTTTATACCTATCCTCTTTCTGAAATGTAGTCTCTATAGGTATGTCCAACTGTCAGTGAAGGAAGCAGCAGAGCTACTACCCTGGCTCTGACCTAACTAGCGTGAACAGCTTTAGATGTTCATCTGTGCTCAAGAGAGGGTAATTTTGGATTCTGGCTGCAGGGCAGCTCTGCACAACATGAAAGGCACAGGGGTGAACAACCACAGAATCACAGTGTTAGGAGTTGAAAGGGACCTCCAAAGCTCATTCAGTCAGAGCAGTGTGCTAGTTTGAAGCAGGCTAGAATGTTTTGGTGAGAAGAACTAGATTACAGGCTGTGGAAAGAAAACAATACTGATGTCCACTTCGCTCACAGTCTTGCTGACAAGCATAGGAACAAGAAACAAAAACATTTGATAATACACACTCGGCACCATTTTCACTCTTTTTGGGCTAACCCACATTGCTTCTTACCCTTTGGCCGAACCTCTATTCTTCCTTGGGACTGGGGTAAGGTTGAGAGGGGTAGGGGGAAGGTGAAGAGGTGATTGAGAGTCCCTTCTGGGGACTCAGGTTTCTGGGAGGGAAGTTGTGTTGCTGTATTACCTTTTTACCTTGTATATTTCTGTCTATAACTGTATATGCTGTAAATATCTGCTTGTATATTGTGCTAGCTGTAAATAAATAGCTTCATTCATATTTCCAGAGCTGGCTGAGTCTAATCTGGGTGATTTCTAAAATGTGAGGGGTGGGGAACACCCAAACCATCACAAGCAGGATCACCTAGAGCAGATGACACAGGAGCACATCCAGGCAGATATTGAGTATCTCCAGAGAGGGAGAATCCACAACCCCCCTGGACAGCCTGTTCCAGGGCTCTGTCATCCTCACAGGGAAAAAAATTTCCTATGTCTCAACTTTCACCATTGCTCCTTGTCCTGTCATTTGGCATCACCCAGCAGAATCTGGCTTCAGCCTCTTGGCTCTCAGCAAAAGGTGCCTCTATACATCTTTATAAACATTTATGAGGTCACCTTTCAGGCTCCTCTCCCAGCAGCACAGCCTCAGCTCCCTCAGGCTCTTCTCCTAAGGAAGATGTTCCACTGCCTCCAGCGTCTTTGTGGCTCTGTGCTGGACTCTCTCAAGCAGTTCCCTGAGGTTCTTCTTGAATTGAGTGGCCCAGAACTGGACACAAAACTCCAGACATGGCCTCACCAGGGCAGAGTAGAGGGGCAGGAGAACCTCTCTTGACCTACTAACCACAGCCCTTCTAATCCACCCCAGGCTGGCATTGGCCTTTTTGGCCACCAGAGCACATTGCTGGCTCATAGTCGACCTCCCATCCACCTGGACCCCCAGATCCTTTTCTCTGCACTGCTCTCCAACAGGTCAGTCCCCAACTTACACTCATTGTGCTAGTTTGAAGCAGGCTAGAATGTTTTGGTGAAAAGAACTAGATAATAGGCTGTGAAATGAAAACAATAGTGATGTCTCCTTCCCTCATCAGTCTCGCTGAGAACTAAGGGAACAAGAAGGGTAAACATTAGATAACATTCTCCATTTTGTTCTCACTCTGCTTTTGGCTTCAGACTGAATTGCATCTCCTTAACCTCACTGCCACTAACCTTGCTCCTTAACCTCTTGGCTGCACCTCTATTCTTTCTCAGGATTGGGGTAAGGTTGAGAGGGGCAGGGGGAGGTGCAGGGATGGTTGAGAGCCCCTCCTGGGGACTCAGGTTTCTGGGAGGGGAGTTGTGTTTCTGTATTGTTTTTACATTGTATATTTCTGTATATAACTGTATATATTGTAAATAGCTGCTTGTATATTGTGCTAGCTGTAAATAAATAGCTTCATTTATATTCCCAGAGCCCGTCTGAGTTAGCTGGGGCATTTCTAAAAGTGGGGGGGGGGGGGCCGATAGAAGCCAAACCACCACACTCATCCATGGTGTTGTTCTTTCCAGGTGCAAGACTCTACACTTGCCCTTGTTGGAGTTCATTAAATTTGAAGACTCATTTTCAGTAACACTGTGAAGTTAAATTTAGATGGCTTAACTTGGTTTTATTTTTGGACTATACAATTTGTATCACCAAATGTCTTAATCTCATGTTCTTACTCTTGTTTACTTTGACTGCTTTGATCTTAGAAGAACAACAGTAGATTAGGCACTGTCAGCCCGGCCTCAAAGTTATAAAGAGTGGGGAAAGCTTCAGTGTACGAAAAGAATGCACCAGATAAGTCTTAATGCTGCATTAGACAAAGTTCTCTTGCTATAAAGTGAGTAGAGGAAACAATGCCAGCACTGATTTTGAGGCTTTCCACAAAGTTCTATCTAATAAAGGCCATGATATAAGGGACAATAACTTACTATTTGTCACAACAGTTTATTAATGTGCTATGAACTTCACGCACTTTGGTCAGGGCACAAAGAATGGAAAATCTTAGCTAGATAATGACCTCTTTTTATATAGCTTACTGTGTGAACACTTCTGTAACAACTCTAGAAGCTTGCTGAGGCTACTCAACAAGTTAGGGGACCAGGCACATGTGATGGGATGTGCAGTCTTAAAAGATTGACAGACTTCTAGAAGCATGATCAGCTGTGCAGGTTTCAGGCTTCCAGAGAGAAGTTTAAAAAGGAGAGACACGTTCAGCTGTTAGCTGCTGAGAAGGGACACAGTGGAGCTTGTTGTACTTCTTGGGCAAATGTAAACCTCTTAGTACAGGCTTCCCATGGGAAGGAGGCTTCAATGTGGTGGAATTACATTTTCTACCTAATTTAACCTAGGTTTTTCCAAACAGTAGTGATCTGAAAATATCTGCTCATCTTAGGCTCTCCGGAGCACCAAGAGAGTGGGAACTGCTGAGAAATGTCCCAGAACAGCAGCTTAGTGCTAAGGGCCCTGGCTGCAGTCTGCTGATGAATGGAGCTTTAGGCAGCACTTCTGCATAAACTCTAGGGGAAGTTTAATTGCATTAAAGGACAGCAAATCACTGACCTAATTCCATAGCCCCTCTATGTCTGAAAAAAGGGACTGGGTCAGGCTCTGTACAGCCTTCTGCTGTGTGGTGCATGCATATCCTGTGAAATCAAGCTGAATTTCAAGTATGCTAGGTTGAGATGCCTGGGACATAATCACAGCCCAACTGAAGGGCTAGATCACCTGAAGGTTTGGTTTCAGGACTGGCAAAATGGTCCAGAAACAAGGACAATTGCTCAGTAAGCATCAGAACTGAAGACCTGCTTCCCCTGAATTTGTACCTATGGACTTCAAGCATATTATAGGAAGGCAACTGATGAATGGGTTCAAGAGCTCTTCTAGGGGAAGGAAGGTGCAGGCAGCAGGCTGGCACAGACCTTGGTGTCCTAGAATCTCAGGCCTCTGCACAGGAAGCCTGTTTAAGGTCACCATTTTGAAAGAAATACCCAGTATATGCAAGACACTCTCACACCTCTGTCCAACTCTTGGTATAGATGCACAAGCTGAACATCACTGCTGACATCTTAATTTTGTAAACTGGTTTAGTATCTCAAAGAGGACTTCATTTTGCAGAGCCTGAACATTCGTAACTCAGAAAAGGGCCTACTGAAGATGATCTCAACTTGAACAACTAAGTTAAATTTTACATTTCTTGAATTCCCTAGGGGACCATTTCAAGTGTGGGTCAAGTCCTGCAAGAGAGCAAAGGTCTCCTGGAAGCTGTTCAGTTCTTTGTGAACTCACTGTCTTGAAGGGGATTTAGATGAAACTGCTTTCTCATGCAAAGTAGACTAAGCAGCTGTACCAGAAGATCAATGTGAGATAAAATAGGGAGGGATACGGTGCTCATGTAAATAAGCACAGAGATAGTAACTCCTGTTGCTCTTTCCCCTTTACAGCTATTTCAGCTCCAAAGAAATGTCAGCTTAAGCCTATGTGCTCCAAACATTTCTTTTGTGCACCTTTCAGGCTCCCTTTGCAGTATTTCTCATACTGCATTCCTTGAAAATGGAAACATTCCTGCTTTTCTCTAGCTTCTGGGTGTTTGGAAACCAGCTCAGTCATTTCCTTCAACACCTACATATTTCTGACAAGCTCAGTATGTGCAGATTTGGGGATTGCTCATGGACATACCATTTAGAAGCAATTCACAGAACCACAGAGTTGTCAGGGCTGGAAGGGACCTCGAGGATCATCCAGTTTCAACCCCCCCTGCCATAGGCAGGGACATCTCACACTAGGTCAGGTTGCCCACGGCCACATCCAGCCTAGCCTTAAAACCATCCAGGGATGAGGCTTCCACCACCTCCCTGGGCAACCTGTGCACCAGTGTCTCACCATCCTCCTGCTGAAGAACTTCTTCCTAACATCCAATCTAAATCTGCCTTCCTCTAGTTTGGATCCATCCCCCCCAGACCTATCACTACCCAACACCCCAAAAAGTCCCTCCTCAGCTTTCTTGTAACCCTTTTCTTCAGGGCTGCTCTCAGCCCAGTCCCTGCCCAGCCTATACTGGTGCTACCTTCCATGACACCAGAATTGCCCCAACCCAGCTGCAGAACCTTGCACTCGGTCTTGTTGACCCTCATGAGGTTGGTATGGGCCCACGTCTCCAGCCTGCCCAGGTCCCTCTAGATGGATCCCTTCCTTCCAGCCTGTCAGCTGCACCACACAGCTTAATGTTGTCAGTGAACTTGCTGAGGGTTGTCTCTCCCTCCTTCAGTCAAACGATCAGTTGGTGCCTGGACTGGAGACGCAGAGCATTTGTAAACTCTGATGTTGCAAAACATGAAGTGTGATGTAATACTCTGCTTACTTCTAAACTCAGAAGCTGATTTCTGTGCCAAAATGCTACAGAAGAGTCCTGTAAATGCCAGCATTTGTCCTACCCTTTCTAGTTTTTCAAACTACCAACTGCTACATTTTGCCAAGAGTAGAGGAATCTGCAATTCACCACAAAGATTTTATTCTAACAGCAATTAAATATTACCAGTTGCTTCCAACGTCACACAATCCTTTTACCTGCAATGTGAGGCATTTTAATCTCTGAATCACTCTCCTGTGTTTTAAAATCTTTATGGCTCTTTGGCTTGGTTTACAGAGTTCTTAACCCAAGACATGCACGCAAGCAGCATGCAAGAACCTTCACATGGCATATGACTTATAGCCCCTAACACCAGAGGGGCTGCAGCTAGTGGCAGTACCAGCTGCTATTATGGCACCTGGCAAACAAACACCTGGAAACTCTCTCCTCTCCCATGCTTCTCTAAGCATGGGCAAGGACTGTTTGAATAGCTTTTCCGGTAGTGGTTCCCTTGAACACTACAAAGGGTTTAAAGGCCTTGTTAAAATAGGTCCTTAGTTTTAGAAGAACAAGTGTTTTCAAAAGTCTTAGGCTTCTGACACCTAATTACAGTTTATCAACTCCAACACCCTTCCTAAGGGTAATAATGTAAATAATCCTATAATGTAATAACATAAACAATCCCATTGCCACTCCAAATTCCTGTAAAATCCTGCTATTCTCCTCTGAGTGTCCTGTTGACACATTAGGTAACATATTAAGCTACACAGCAAGATCTCCCAGGCAACTTCTTTCACGATTCCAAGTGCTTTCTGAAAAGCATGCACATAACTGAAACCAGCAGTGCAGCAAAATGATTCCTAAATATTTGTTAATCAAGTTTTCTCTAAGATGTCCATTTCCTGAAAATACCCCTCTGCTATTCCCCCTTTACCTCCCCAAATTAAAGTAATTGTAAAAAGATTAGAATCACAGAATGGTGATTCTTGGAAGGGACCTCCAGAGGTCATCCAGTCTAATCCTTTCTGCAGTCAGCAGGGACATCTTCAACTAGATCAGGTTGCCCACAGCCCTATTCAGCCTCACCTTGGATATCTCCTGGGATGGGGCCACACCCACCTCCCTGGGCAACCGGTTCCACTGTTCCAGTACCCTTATGGTGCAGAACTTGTTCCTCATATCCAATCTAAATCAACTAGTTTGAAGCCGTTGCCCTCGTTCTGTCCTTGCAGGGCTTTGTAAATAGTCTCTCTGTGGCCTTCTTGTAGCCCTTTCAGGTACTGGCAGGTTGCTATTAGATCTCCCCAGAGCCTTCTCTTCTCCAGGCTGAATACCACCAGCTCCCTCAGGCTGCCCTCATAGCAGAGCTGCTCCAATCCCCTGATCATTTTTGTGGCCTCCTCTGAACTCTTTCCATCAGGTCCATGTTCTTCCCGTGTTGAGGGCTCCAGAGCTGGGCACAGTACTGCAGATGAGGTCTTAGCAGAGCAGAGTACAGTGGCAGAATCCCCTCATTCAATCACCTCCTTTCTCCCAACTTTATCTTAAATTTTCAGCATAGACTTGAAAAACAAGAACTGCAAAAAGCACTTTTGTTGCTCTGCACGCTACATTACTTTGAAAACTCCAGCATGCAGGTAGCTTTTGATACTGCCTGTTCCACACTGGTCATACCACTTCAGCAGTCCAACAGGACAAACAGGCTTTCAGGCACACTTTGTGCTGTTGCAGTCCTGAAGAGAAGATTATCAAGAAACTGCAACCTTGTTTATGCTAGCTCTACCACTGACACACTCTCTGATGTTACTGGCAAACTCTGAGAGGGTAAGCTGCTATTTGCTACTTTAGATCACCAGCAGGACAAGCCCTTCTCTCTTTATTGTTCTATCACTGCTCTTATCTTTAGCTTTCATTTTACATTCAAAAACACTTTCCCTGTGAACCATAAATCTAAGCATAAGTATGAGATGCAGCACACAATGTCCTGTTATCCCAACTGCTTTTATTATACAAGTTCTCAGTAAGTTAAAATCTAATTTACCTACCAAATCTGGTTTCAGTCTGTAGGTCAAAGGAAAAGAGTAAAGTATGGAGTACAGGGTTGTTCCTACTGAGGACATCCAAGGCTGTCTAACCTCACGGCTTCTGGGAATGCGATCAAGGGTGAACTGAAAAAGAGCATGAGAAACCCAACTGTTAGTTTTCTAAGAATGCTGTTGCTCCTTCTATAGAGCTATTGGAGTTGTCTTTGCCAAGCTTTTGTTTCAAAATCTATTTTGGAAATGTCTCAGTACGAAACCTCTTCTTAAATGTCTTATTCAGCATTGTGCTTAGTGTTCCTGGCAATAAAGTATAACTAAATACTAGAACTACATATATATATAAAATACCTTCTCATGTTACTTAAAAACATTCCTAACTGAGTAGCTCAGCCAGAGCAGCTTCCCTCGCTGTCCCTTGGCCTGGTGCCCCACCCGGTGGTCACACAGATACAAGGCTAGGTCTGACTAGGCACAGCCCAAACATGTTGACTCTTTTCCATCTCTTGCTTAACTTCTTCACGAAGTAATAACTTTTCTCAGTTCGTGTTCCCTGTAAGTGAGCTTGCAAATGGCACCAAGCTGCATGGCTGTGTCCATCTGCTAGAGAGTAGGGAGGCTTTGCAGCAGGACTTGGATGGGTCAGACCCTTGGGTCAAGGCTGACTGTATGAAGTTCCACAAGGCCAAGTGCCAGGTCCTGCACCTGGATCACAACCACCCCATGGGGAGCTACAGACCTGGGGATGTGTGGTTGGAAAGCTGCAATTATGAGGGGGACCTGGCAATGCAGGTTAACAGTCACCAAACATGAGCCAGCAGTGCCCAGGTAGCCAAGAATGCCAATGGCATCCTGGCTAGGGTTAGAAACAGTTATGTTCCTGTTTCCTCAAAAGCATTACAACATAGAATCACAGAATGGTAGGGGTTGAAAGACTGGAGATCACAGAACACATCCTGTTAGAAGAGCCCTCCAAGCTCATCCAGCCCAACCTTCCGCCCAGCACTGCAGTCAACACGAAACCATGTCCTAAGCACCAGCTCCACAGGCTGCTCCAGGGATGGTGACTGCAGCACTGCCCTGGGCAGGTCATTCCAATGGCTGAGAACCCTCTCTGGGAAGAAATATTGCCTAGCATCCAGCCTGAATCTGTCCTGGGGCAGCCTGGAACCATTTCTTCTGCTCCTGTCCCTTGCCACCAAGGAGCAGAGGCTGCCTCTCCTCGCTCAAACCTCCCTCCAGGGAGCTGTAGAGAGCAATGAGGTCTGCCTTCAGCCTCCTCTTCTCCAGCCTGAACAGCCCCAGTTCCCTCAGACGGTCCTCCTTAATAGAAGTTACAAATTGGTGGTTTTATTTGCAGATGTTGAAATCTAGACTGCATTAGTCTGATAACAGAAAATGGAAAAATAAACATTCCCCCTGCTCCTCATTCAGCAGGATTCTGGTTATTATTGCCTCTCTGTCTCTTAAAGCTTTGGAAAAGTTTAGGTGATAAAAGAAAATTCCCACAAGTGGTGTTTTGACCTTTGCATAGTATTCAGTTGTGGTGGTTTGGGTGTTACCTATCCCCCACACACTTTGGAAATCACCCAGACTAGACTCAGCCGGCTCTGGAAGTTGAATGAAGCTAGCACAATATACAAGCAGATATTTACAGTATATACAGTTATAGACAGAAATATACAAGGTAAAAGGTAACACAGAAACACAACTCCTCTCCCAGAAACCTGAGTCCCCAGAAGGGGCTCCCAACTGCCCTTCCACTTTCTCCCACCCCTCTACCTTACCCCAGACATTGCCTTTTGCCCCAAGGAAGAATGGAGGGTCGTCCAGGGCGGGTAGGAAGCAAGTGGATTAATCAGAGAGACTAAAAGTGAGGTTAGAGAGAAATGCAGCTCAAAGCCCAGGCTGTGCCTGAATGCCTTATCTATGTTTATACTCTTGTTCTTATACATCTCAGCAAGCCTAAGAGTGAAGTAGACATCACTGCTGTTTCCCTTTCACAGCCTGTAATCTAATTCTTCTCACCAAAACATTTTAGCTAGCTTCAAACTAGCACATCAGTTCTGCAAGAAATACTTCTGTGATAAGGTAGTTGTAGACAGATCAGGTCTGAGGAACTATTCAGGTGCTCCTTTCACAATAAGAATGACATTAAACAGTACTTGCCAAAAAAACTGCATGTGATTTGCTTCACGATAAAAACTCAGCAACTTTACAGAATTGCAGAAGCATTCACGTTGGAAAAGCCTCTCAAGATCACTGACTCAAACCATTATCCCTACTCTACAGGGTTCACCCTAAACTAAATTCCCAAGCACCACATCCAAACAACCTTTAAACACAGCCAGAGCTGGTGATTCCACCACCTCCCTGGGCAGCACATTCCAGTGCCTGACTACTCTTGCTGGGAAAAAATTCTTCCTACCGTCCAGTCTAAACCTGCCCTGAAGCAGATTATGGCCATTGCCTCACTGTGAGAAGAGACCAGCACCAACCTCTCCACAACATCCTTTCAGGTAGCTGGAGAGCCATGAGTTCTCCTCTCAGCTTCCTCTTCTCCAAACAAACCAGCCCCAGTTCCTTCATAACCACCAGATTTATTCTTAGGGCCCTTCCCCAGCTTCCTTGCCCTCCTCTGCATTGGCTCCCGCACCTAGACATCTCTCTTGTTTTGAGGTGCCCAAAACCAAACACAAGACTCAAGGTATGGCCTCACCAGAGCTGTGTCCAAGGGGACAATCACCTCCCTGCTCCTGCTGGACACAGCATTTCTAATCCCAGCCAGGATGCCTTTTGCTTTCTTGACCAGCTGGGCACACTGCTGGCTTACCCTCAGCTGCTTGTCAATTAGAACCCTCAGGTCCCTTTCTGCTGACAGTTTTCCAGACATACTGCCCCAAGCAAAATTTGGCTCAGGGGCCCTAAACAATATCAAAAATAGAAATTTACTTGTAGAACTCAAGTAAAGATCAAGTTGAGTTTATCTGCACTCTCTAAACAAATGTGCTTTAACCTTTGCACATCAGTGTCTACACATCAGGACTTCAGTCCATATACCAACTAATACTTAAATATGAAGCTGACAAACAAAGCTGGATTTTTTTTTTGTTGTTTGTTTCAAAGCCAGATGCTTCTGCAGTCCCAGTCTCTTGTCTTACTGAGTACTGTTAGTACTCCAAAGGTACCTCCTGCACAGTATGCCTGATACCAGAAGCAGACAAATTGCTCCTCTATCTTCTATCATGTCACATTGTTCATTGCATTTGTTTTCCCCTTATATCTTTAGTGGAACCAGAAACCTTCTGCTATTTGAAGACAAGTGTTTCCAAACTGGCCAGTCTATAACTTTTGACTGTGTATTGCAATTTCAAAACCAGTAATAGAGTCCTTTACTTAAAGTTGCTGTTTTGCAAGCATGCAAGGAAAAGCTGGTAGGAAACCACCACTGCTGTGAAGTATAATATCTTCAACTGAATGTACTGCAAAAAAAAATGCTGGGAAATAAACTGGGCTTATGTAGTTCTTTTTTACATTTGAAGAACAAGATTTCATAGTGTGATACCTCTCATGTGGTCAGATGAGCATCATGTCAAGTTAACCTGGTTACTCATCTCAGACATGACAAATTGGGGTAAAAGATCCAATGAAGAATTCATGTTCTTCCACCAAAGCTGTCTTTCTGCTGCTAATGCAGGGTGTCAGGAGCTGAAGCAAGTTCTCTTCAGCAACAGAGAACAAAAGCAATTAACAGCAGGAACAGAGACTCTTTGTAGAAGGGATTCCAGGGTTTGTTTGTTTGCTTTTTCTCAAAATATTTAGTGGGTAGAGGTGCAGATGTTCTGCTTCTTGTAAGCAAGATGCTCATTCTGGCTTCCTCTCCTTCTCCCTGAATACTGTAGTGTTTAGAACTGGGTGAGATCACAGATCAGAAAGAAATATTTGTGGGTTTTAACACTGTATTTGTTCAGTTAGTACACTCCTTCCCCTCTTAAGTCATTACTGCAACCTGAAAAAGTGTACTTCCATGACAAGATGAGGAAGGGAATGACTACATGTTGAAGCATTCAGACTCTTCCCCTTTCAGTTATCCAAAGCTGCAAGAAGCTACTAACACACTTTCGAATGCTTGATGATCTCCAGCATCCCCAGTGCCACAGCACATACTGCTTGAAAGCACAGTCTCAAAGTTAGCAAATGATGTTATAGGCACCTGACCTTACTTTCCAAAATTTATCCTCTATTTTAACTGCAAATATTTTTGTTCAGTAGAAGAAGAATGGTCAAAAGAAAATAAGCATCTGTTATACAGACAGTAAACTCAGATGCAGTCAAAAATGTTTTTCTGCCTTTCAATGTTAAAGGAAAATATAACTGTTAGTAGTTGGAAGGGATAGGAAAGGGAAGCAAGCAGCTTAGCAAAACTACATGAACCAGTGAAAAATACATACCAAGTATTTTTAGGAAATATAACAATTTAGGATTGGACATTTTTCAGATAAGAGAGTATAACTCTGTGAATGAGTAATTACTGAACCAGGTTTCTCTGAACAGGAAGTGCCTCTGGTCACTTCACTCAGCTTTCATCCTTAGTGCATGAGAGAATGCCAGGCTCAGTTTTAAACTAAGTCATCTCACTTGCCACAGCAGCTGGTGGTAGGCAAGTAACCTTCAGCTTCCAAGGTGAAAGCGGGGTAAGCAAACTTAGTGTCACTCCTGAGGGAGCCTGTTGCTGAACTTAACAGAAGTTGTTTTACATGGAAAGAGTCTATTTTGAAAGTCACTGTTACTAAGTCCTACAATCTTGTATACCAGTAGTGCCGCTGGACAGAATCACAAGGCTGGAAGAGACCTCAAGGATCATCCAGTTCCAATCCCCCTGCCATGGGCAGGGACATCTCATATTAGGTCAGGTTGCTCACAGCCACATCCAGCCTGGCCTTAAAAACATTCAGGGATGGAGATGTCAACACCACCCTGGGCAACCTGTGCCAGTGTTTCATCACCCTCATGGTGAAGAACTTCTTAATGTCTAATCTCAATCTGCCCTCCTCTAGATTGGATCCATTCCCCCCAGTCCTACCCCAGTCACTACCTGACACCCTAAAAAGTCCCTCGCCAGCTTCCTTGTAGGCCCCCTACAAGAGTCAAGAGAGGTGGCAAGCTTACAGAGAATCTCTGAAAAACCAAGAAAAGATTTCTCAGTTGTTAAGAAAATTAAGACACATGGATTTGCTACTGTAACTTGGATGGGTAGCTGATTTACAGGATGAAAATATTTCTTTTCAGCATGCTTTTCATCAGCAAGGGATAGCCTTCTTTGTGCAGCCACCTTCAATACAATCATGTTTCCTCATTGCCTTAAACAGATGAAGATGCTGACTGGAGCTGAAGACCATTTTAAGAGACAGTAAGACAGTAGTGAAAATCAGCAGCAAGAACAGCACCTGACAATTTTAGGTATGTTTTCTTCACATTTTTAGTGTACGTCTGGTACAGCATTAATGAATAGTTTTACTGCATCTTGTGTTTCTAAAAGTATGTAGAGAAAGGCATCTTTAGCTAAACTTTAGCGCAAATGATTATCAACATGTAGAAAATAAAAAGCAGCTGCTGATCTTAAACATATAATTTTAAAGCATCCCTTCCAAATTCTCTTGAAATAGAATGTCATGTTAAGACTATAAGAGCTAATGAGTCACCTGGGAATTGGAGAATGTTTCAGCCTTTTTTTGTTCAAAAGAACAGATTTTAGCTTCACTCATCTCATCTGAGTCTGCAAAAACATAATGCCTTGGAGAATATGAATCTGACAAGCAGCTAAGTAACCTCAAGATTTCTGTTGTGTGTCCACCTGTAAAAACAAAATAAATTGCAGTCAGCATATGGAAAAAATACTAGCTTCCAATTTCTTCAGGAGAAATTTTCACATTTCCTCTTAAAACTGAGTAGATGATCCAGTTAAAGGGTGTTTGAGACTGTTTAAATAACATGGCAATTCATCTCCCATTGAAGTGGAAGTTTTTCAGCTAAATGGGATTGAACCAGGATCACGGAAGAGTGTTTTGACATCTGTGTTTTGACATCCTGCACGTGGGGCAGACACTGGGCAGAGCATTATACTAGAGCTCATACTCAAGATCTGTATGATGATGCAGCAGTCAAAATGAAGCTAGATGGGATCCAGCTCAGAGCTGTGATGTGAAAACAAACTTCCCAGTGTTCCCTACAGCCTGCAACACCAGGTTCTGAGTCTGTACTATCCCAGCTCAGAACACTGAAACCAGGCAGCAGCAGCTTGACTCTGCAGCTGTGGCAGCATAGAAACTGAGTGCTGACTAAAGAAACAGTCCAGCTGCAGCCAAGGGCTTTAACCATTGCCCTTCTAATTGCAGGGTCACTTTGTTCAGGTAGCTAAGTTGGCACTATAGTGGAAAGAGGCTATACTTATTGTGTTTTGGAGGAGCATGACACCATTTTTCTCAACTGTTTTTCCTGAACCAGAGTTACAAGAACACCAGGAATTGGAGCCAGCTCACCTTTTATCTGTTGGGCTGGATCAGCTTGGCACCAAACTGCACTTTGAGCTATGGGCATAAGTGTCTACTAGACAAAACTAGAAGTGGGTAGATTCAGATTGGATGTTAGCAATTAGTTCTTCACCATGAGAGTGGTGAGAGACTGGAACAGATTGCCCAGGGAGGTGGCGGAAGCCTCTCCCTACCCCCCAATTTGGTACATTACTACCAAATGCCAGTTATGTAAGGTCTGTACCAATGGATGGGAAGTCTTGCCCTGAACTTCCATCAATATTTTTCTGTCAGAACACCAAGCAGCTGCTCAGGCCTGTTTTGCATAGGTTTTAGTCAATATTATATGTTAATGTCTTTGGTGAAACGCATGTGCCATCAGAAGGAAAGCTTCAGAACCCAGACCGTTAAGAATCACAGTCATAATCAACCAGGTTGGAAGAGACCTCCAAGATCATCCAGTCCAACCTAGCACCCAGCCCTAGCCAATCAACTAAACCATGGCACTATGTGCTTCATCTGGCCTTTTCTTGAATACCTCCAGGGACGGTGCCTCCACCACCTCCCTGGGCAGCCCATTCCAATGCCAATCACTCTCTCTGGCAACAACTTCCTCCTAACATCCAGCCTGTACTTCCCCCGGCACAACTTGAGACTGTGTCCCCTTGTTCTGTTGCTGGTTGCCTGGCAGAAGAGACCAACCCCAACTGGCTACAGCCTCCCTTCAGGTAGTTGTAGACAGCAATGAGGTCACTCCCGGGCCTCCTCCAGGCTACACAATCCCAGCTCCCACAGCCTCTCCTGACAGGGCTGTGCTCCAGGCCCTTCACCAGCTTCGTCACCCTTCTCTGGACACGTTCCAGCACCTCAACGTCTTAAACTGAGGAGCCCAGAGCTGGACACAGTACTCGAAGTGTGGCCTGAACAGCGCTGAGTACAGGGGAAGAATAACCTCCCTTTTCCTACTGGCCACACTGTTTCGGGACGAAAATGGCTCAGATAAAATACGAAGCTTAGCAACTACTCAAATCAAGGGCTAAAAAAAAAAAAATACAGGCGGCGGCCCCAAGGGTTCCCGACCCGGCCTAGGTGATGTCTGGGCATTCTGGTATCGGCTTCCGAGACAGTGCCGCCGCCGGCAGGCCTCACTTCAACCCACTGCTCCCGGGACCGCTACCGCAACTACAACTCTCGGCATGCCCCAGGGCAGACAAGCGAGCGCAGCGCGGGCCTCACGCTGCTTTGCACGCCGGGACTCGTAGTTCCTGAAGGCCGCCGCGGGCGGTCTGCTGCGTAACTCACTGCGGCTGTCAGTAGCCTCTACTCACCGGACCCGGCCACCACCAGGAGGCTGAGGGGAGGCGTCCGCCTGCAGCGGGGCCTCCTCGCTAGGAACGCCAAAGGGACGAGCAGTAAAGAGAGGAGGAGGAGGAGGGGGACGAGAGGAAGTAGAACGTCCATAGCGCGGGCAGAGGCGTGCCGCCGCCCGGCGCGCGGAAGCGGTCAGGTGCGCCGCCCGGCGTATGGAAGCCGGTGAGGCTCACACCACCTCCGCGTTTCAGCTGCTGTTCCAGAGTCGCCGTGCGAGCGCCACGCCGTGACGCCGGCGTAGCGATCCGCAGCGTAGCGGGCCGGGCTGAGTCTTGGTATGGGGGCGAGCAGCAGGCGCTGAGCGGCCGCAGGCGGTTGGGCCGTGCTGGGGCAGCGGCGCAGGCCCGGTTCTCGTCGCGGGTGGACGGAGGCCGCCATCGGAGCGGGGCCCCGCAATCGCCCGTGAGAGTGTGATGCTCGCAGGAGGTAATAAAGTGTGAGAGGCTTCATAACGGCCAAGAGGCTATGTATTTACCCGTTGTGTGTGACGAGAGCTGGCACTTACCCATCAGAACAGCAGAAACTGGTTTCCACCGCTTCAGCTACTAACCAGCGGTGTTCCCGGAGCTCCGTGGCATCCCGTGTCGCAGCTTGCCTGCTAGTGTAATGAAGTACCGATGCTCTCAGCACCGCGTCCTGAGCTGGACCGCCGCACCCCGAGCCTGCCTTTCCTGCATGGGCTGCAGTCAGCCGAAAATAGATCTAACTGCTTCAATTAATTTGCACATTAAAAAATGCACACAGTAGTCATACAGCTCTGCTCACATTTAAGGATTTCTGCAGGAATTGGCAAACATGAGCAGGCATAAGCCTTATCCAGGTATATATGCTTATGTGCAACCATAATTTTGCATAAATAATGTATAAAACGAAGAGTATTGCTATTTCACTGCTCTCACAATTCTTATTTCCATACGTTCTAATACTGCAGCTTTTTATTTCAGTAAGAAAGTTGGAGCTACACATGAGCACTCTTCACCTCTGTCAGCATCCCAGCTTTGTTGTTGAGATGGTGATGACTCAGCCGTTCAGCACTAATCTCGGATGAGATGTGTGTTTGCTGGAAAGTTAGATTGCATTTTATTAGGAAAGAGTAGATCTTGTTCATCACTGCCCTTAAATTATCAGCCAGAGAGCAAGTCCCTTCTCTTGGCCTGCAGATCAGGAACAAGAAATGTTTTGAAGTGGTTCGACCCCATTGCTTATGGGGTGACTTGTGAAATAGCTGTGCACGCACACTTAAGTGCACAAACACAAGAGATCAAGCACATTGCAATTCTGCATCTGCCTGCCTGCAGTTTCTTCTGGTTATTTGGTTTGGGTTTGCTTTTGTCGATTGGTTGGTTTGGGTTTTTTTGTTGGTTGGTTGGTTTGTTTTCTTCTTGTTCATTCTGACCAAGTTGGGCATTCTTCATCCCTACTAGGCTTGGAAGCAGAACATTTATTTCTCATTTTTAGCAAAAAAATCATGCCAGTTTCGGATTCCAGTGATTATTACACAGCTTACAAGGAAAAGATGCACTTTCTAGCAACTCCTTCCCATCTTAAGATATGAAATAAAGTGACATCTTTCTGAGTGGTGTCCTACAGTTCTACAGATCATGTTTTGGTTTTATCTACATCAGTGCAACATACAATTTTGCAGTTGTTTTAAGCAGAGACTATTAAAGATAGTGTTTCAGTGGTAAGGTCTTCCTCACAAATGAGTAACTTGATAAAAAGTATCTCACAGATGAATTGTTGACATTTGAAAAAAAAAACAGTGTTTTAATTAATAGTTCAGTGGATGAAGACTTTCAAACATTTATTTTGCTTTCCATTTAATTAGCTACATCGAACTAATAATTAGGGACAATAGAGGTAGAAGTCTCTACAGAAGAAAGGGAGAATGCATCACAGTACTTCAGAAAATGAACTATGTTAAGGTAGGAACTTCTACAGGCAATTTGAACACTAATTTTGTCTGTGATGATCTTTGTCCTCTTGTACTTTGTGCAAAATGGACAGGTTTATTATAAAATAAAGGCAAACAGCACTGGGTGCATAGCAAATAACAGGATTGCTACAGGCATACCCTAACAACAGGTGATAATGTTTATATAGGATCAGGACTGGATAACATTGTATTTGCATGATACATCTTCATGAATATTCTTTTACATGTTTTTTAAGCACTACTCCTAATGCCCCTTGGCCCCCACCTTTCTTTAGTCCTTTCTATCAAAACAACAGCTTCTCTTCTTTACAAGGTGAACTTGCCTTCTTGTCTTTTCTTTGAACATCATTCATAGAGGCCTCCTGGATACTCCCGACGCTCACTGCAGCACCGTTATCTTCAGTTCTGGACACCCTGGCAACTCCTAACATCTCTGGCTATCTTGTTATTTTACTGATTAAGTCCTATGAATACTTTATTGTGTGAAAGCCAAATCTCCATGTATCACATACCTTCTTCGGTGACAATAACACCACTGATGTTGAAAATGTCCCAGGTTGCCAGAGGGGCTATAGCTAGTAATTGTTTGTTTGTTTGTTTTTTCCCAAGGCTTATTTTGATCTTCCCTTTGCTCTTATTTTTCCTACCATAAGAGGTGTTAAAGAGCTGCCTTTTTTGTTGTTACTGTTTTGGTTTGGTTTAGGCTTTTAATTCACAGAAACAGTCTTGAAATCAAAGCAGCAGAACCTAATAAAAAATACTTTTCTCCTTTTCACAAAATTTCTTCTGTTTGTACATACTTCCCCTTCTGAGTTTTTCTGTAAGGCTATTTAGGTCAATTAACGAGAAACTGACCCAAACCCAACAAAGGGAGGTTCTCCTCCCTGTCTACTCTGCCCTGGTGAAGGCACCTGAAATATCACATCCAGTTCTGGGCTCCCCAGTTCAAGAGGGACAGGGATCTATAGAAGACAGTCCAAGGGAGAGCTACAAAGATGCTGAAGGGACTGGAGCAATGCCTGATGAGAACAGGCTAAGAGCCCTGGGGCTGGTTAGTCTGCAGAGGAGAAAGCTGAGAGGGGATCTGAGCAATGTCTATCACTAGCTGAGGGCTGGGGGGGTCAGGAAGGAAGGGACATGGACAGCCTCTGCTCACTTGTGCTCTGGCATAGGACAAGGGGCAAGGGATGGAAACTGCAGCCCAGGAAGTTCCACCTCAACATGAGGAAGAAGTTCTTGACTGTAAGGATCCCAGAGCATTGTCACAGGCTGCCCAGAGAGGCTGTGGAGTCTCCTTCTCTGGAGCCTTTCCAGCTCTGGATGTGTTCCTGTGTGACCTGCACTGGATTCTCTGGTCTTGCTCTGGCAGGGGGTTGGCAGTCCCTTCCAACCCTTAACATCCTGTGATCCTGTTGTTTTGCTAGGTCATTTAAATAGGAAAAAATAAGAGTGATGCATACAGGGAAATACCTGTTCTTTGGATTAGACAGCTAAAGGTCTGACAGCTCATTGGATGCAAAGCAAAGATCCTGACAGTGAAGATGTCTAATAAGCTAACTGTTAAATTTGCCTCTTAAACTCCTAGAACAAGTACTGGAGATCTTCATGTTGTGAATTCTGCTTGAGTAAGGAATATAGCTTGCAGGTATTGTGCACAGCAGATTGTAAAGGCTTGAGAGAAGATGGCCCAATTGATGAGACTGGTTTAAATAAGTATTTAAAGACTGAAGAACAGTCTGCAACCTAGTTACCAGAAAGTTTTACAGGTTTTGATTTTTTCCTTTGTGAAAATTGAGTAGAGCCCATGAAGATCTCACTTCCAGTATAGCAGTACTAAATATATATTTTCTCAGTGGGACTTCTGCTCTACCCTGGTGAGACCACACCTGGAATACTGTGTCCAGTTTTGGGCTCCCCAGTTCAAGAGAGACAGGGATCTGCTGGAGAGAGTCCGGTGGAGAGCAACAAGGATGATCAGGGGACTTCAGCATGTCCCCTATGAAGAGAGACTGAGAGCCCTGGCACTGTTTAGTCTGGAGAACAGAAGGCTGAGAGGGGATATGATCAATGTCTATCAATATCTGAGGGGTGGGGGTCAAGTGGAGGGGGCCAACCTCTTTTGGGTGGTGCACAGCAATAAGACAAGGAACAATGGGTACAAACTTGAGCACAGAAGGTTTCAGCTCAGCATGAGGAGCAACTTCTCTACAGTGAGGGTGAACGAGCCCTGCCTTGGCAGGGGGGTTGGACTGGATGATCTCTAATATTCTGTGACTCTGTGACATAGTTGTATTAGATTTTTTTATTATGGCAATTCCTTGCTCATTTGATGCAATGTTCTG
This sequence comes from Pogoniulus pusillus, assembly GCF_015220805.1. Taxonomy (NCBI): domain Eukaryota; kingdom Metazoa; phylum Chordata; class Aves; order Piciformes; family Lybiidae; genus Pogoniulus; species Pogoniulus pusillus. Next base: position 13,055,332 of record NC_087271.1, on the reverse strand, counting down.
GACCAGGGATTGCCATAATAATATGGATTAGATTATTAATAGTAATAACCAGGCACAAATATTAATAAACTGTGAAAGGTATTTATTAATATTAATCTCACAAGAAAGCTTACTTGTAAGGTTGGAATGCATGGTGGTGGATATTACACAGGGAACAGGCAATCCAAGCAGTTAAGCAATACTATCAAAATACAAACGCTAATTGAGAGATTCTTGTGGTGCAATATGCTGCTTGCCCTACAGGGGGGCTCAAAAGGCTCCTTTCTGCCAAGGCAGAAGGTACAATCAGTTCATAGAATCATAGAATCAGTTAGAGTTGGAAGGGACCACAAGGATCATCTAGTTCCAACCCCCCCTACCATGGGCAGGGACACCCTACCCTAGATCAGACTGGCCAGAGCCCCATCCAGCCTGGCCTTAAACACCTCCAGGGATGGGGCCTCAACCACCTCCCTGGGCAACCCATTCCAGGGTCTCACCACTCTCATAGTGAAGAACTTCCTCCTCACGTCCAGCTTGAACCTACTCATCTCCAGCTTCGCTCCATTCCCCCTAGTCCTGTCACTCCCCGATATCCTGAAATGTCCTTCACCAGCTTTTTTGTAGGCTCCCTTCAGATACTGAAAGGCCACAATAAGGTCACCTCGGAGCCTCCTCTTCTCCAGACTGAACAGCCCCAACTCTTTCAGTCTGTCTTCATAGCAGAGCTACTCCAGCCCTCTGATCAACCCAGTGGCCCTTCTCTGGACATGCTCCAGCACGTCCACATCCTTCTTGTAATGGAGGCTCCAGAACTGGACACAGTACTCCAGATGGAGTCTCAACAGAGCAGAGGAGGAGAATAACCTCCCTTATCCTGCTGGCCACACTTCTCCTGATGCAGCCCAAGATCTGGTTGGCTTTCTGGGCTGCAGGTGCAGACTGCTAGTTCATATTGAGCTTCTCATCCACCATCAACAGAATCAAAGCAAAAGCTTTAATGACAAAGAGGTTTTTTAGAATATTTACTCATAAACTGGTATCTTCAGGTTTCTGGGGCTGCATTATAGTCCCAGACAGTACCCAGTGGAGAGTTGCTGTTGGTGGTATGATAACAGTTGGAGGCCTTTGAAGTTTCCCCAGGACTCTGGCATGGTGCTGGTGGTTGTACAGTTTCTGACCTGATCTTGGTCCCTTCTTGTGCGGATGATGTCCTTTCCAGGGCCCTGGATTTGGCACGGAGGTTCGCAGGTGTGCTGGCAAAGATGATGTCTTGCTGGTAGCAGTAACCTGCTCTCTCACTACTGATATGGTTGGGTATTAACTGGCCGGGGCAGGAATTACAAAAATAGATGTATTTTTCCTGAAAACCCCATCTCCAAACTATATATGGAACTGGTTAAGGTTTATTTACAGGCTCCAATTCAGTCAGGAAACATTCATGAGGATGCTTATGGGCAAGTTTAGTGATTTAAGAACGTCAGAAAATGGAAAGGCAGTTTTAGCCCACTTACAAATCAGGCTGAGCAGAAAATCTAAGGGAAACAGCTTTTACACACGGAGGTGAGGTAGGAATTTTGTGATGACCCCTTGCTGATTTTCTCTGCCAGTGGCCTCTGAAGCTGCAAGTTATATCCACATTTCAGATCCACGTGGAATTAAGTTCAAGTGTCTTAGGTACAGATTCCATGAGGCAAAGATTCATGGAGTGGCACTGCCTCAGCAGCACAGGGGAGAAGCCAAACTGCTGGCACACTGCCCAGCTTGGGTAGTGTTGGAGAAATTCTTGCTAGCAGAGGACAGAAAACTGATAAACATGAGCAACCCGTGCTGGGAGTGTCCTTGAATCCATCTTGGGAGCTAGATACCAGGCACAGGGTAGCACCCCCCACATGCAGTTGCAGGGGGTGGAGTGCCAGCTGCAGGTGGGCAGAGTTTAGCCAGCCCCAGAGGTTGACCCTCAGATTGTTATAGTGTATTGACCTATCCATGCCTTACATGTAACCCTGTACCCTCTGTATGTAACCAATCTTGGTGGAGCACGCCTCTTGCAAGAAAGCATATAAGCCTCTGCATCACAGAAATAAAGCGGCAGACTGTGACCATCTAACCATATTGGTGAACAAAGAGTCATTGTAGCCAGGTGCTCCACCGGCAGTATGCCAATAGGGTAGTAAGCAGGAAGTCAGGCTGCGGTGTGGTCTGAGAGAAGCTGGGTCCAGGTGCCACTGGCAGCTCTCTCAAACAGACCTAAGGACTTGCCAAGCTTGCAGACTTGTGAGCAGCTGGCATGAACTGTGCAAGAGCGAGACTGCACAGGACAGTGTGAAAGTGGGAGCTGTCCAAAAGCGGGAACTCTCCAAAACAGGAACTCTGTAAGGCGGGAACACTGCAAAGGCAGGAACCCCACACTTTTTTCCTCACTCTATTTATAGTATTTTCCTAGACAAAGTGTCCACTTGCCATACACACTGTGTGCAAAGAATCCAGCCAACCACCAGCTGATTCCAGTGCAGGCCTTCCCATGAGTCAGTACGTGTGTGGAAAGATACCTTTGCTCTTCCCCCTTCAAGCCTGCAAGGCAAGGAGGGGAAGCAGTTTTTCGTGCCTTTTATTCCCCTCATTCAAACCTCCGGAGACTGAAAGGGGTGGGGCAGGGAAGAAAGTATTTGGAGTGCCTCACAACAACAATGCAGGCTGCAGTGAGGCCTCTCTAAGCAGTTCTCTCTCCATCTAGGAGCTTACCGCTTTCAGTTTACGCTAGGCTGGCCATGGGTTTGGGGCAGCTTTCAGCAATGACTCTTGCCTACTGCGTGAAGGCACTTAATGCCTCTTCCCTGGTAAACTGAGGCACGGTTTCCAGGTGGACAAGCTTAAAGCATCAAAGCTTGTTGTTACACGGCAAAGGTGATCTAAAGCATGACAGCGTGGCAAGGCAAAAGCAGCACAGCATGGCAAAATAAAATGGCAGAGTGGGTTGTTTACAACTTCACTCGTATTTTATCGAGTGCCTGAGTCTGATGGCTCCATTTGGCCACAGAGATTCATCAATCAGAGTGGCACTTTGCCAAAACTAACCACATTAGGTGAAGCCAGGGGCTTGCTTTACCCAAATTTGGGGAAACACAGGCCATGCATCAACAAGTGTATGCACCTTGTTTACTGCAGCAGATTGGGTGGCTCCAGACCTTTGGTTCTCTTCCCATAGTGCTCCCCACTGCAACATAGGGGGAAGGGAGAGTAAGGGATCATGCCTGGACAAGCCAGGACACATATCAGGCCTATTTTGGCCTTCTGTAACAAGGATACTTCATTCCCGGAACTATTTGAGTCATGGAGGAAGCAGATTGCTCTCTACACATGGAGCTGTGCTGTGTGCTTGCTGATGGATTCCTATCAGTCAGGTGCTGTGACAATACCTCAGCAGCAGTCATGCATGTAGAAAAGCACTAACTATCCCAAAGCTGAGTACGTTGCAATCACATCAGCTAAATAATGTGAAGCAGGAATTCTGTGGGAAGACACTGGTGACTGTTGGATACTGTCCTCCAGTCTGTAAAATTAATAATAGCCCAAGTGAATGTGTAAGCTGTTTGTTTGAGAGGAAGCAGCATGCTTGCCCTGGAAAGTCATTTGACAGAAAGCGATGCAAATGCAGTAATTCCAAGGGCCGTTCCTGATACCTCTGCTACTGATCACAGTATCACAGTATTTCACAGTATCACCAAGGTTGGAAGAGACCTCACAGATCAAGTCCAACCCCTCACCACAGAGCTCAAGGCTAGACCATGGCACCAAGTGCCACGTCCAACCCTGCCTTGAAGTGCCCCAGGGACGGCGACTCCACCACCTCCCCGGGCAGCCCATTCCAGTGTCCAATGACTCTCTCAGTAAAGAACTTTCTCCTCACCTCAAGCCTAAATCTCCCCTGGCGCAGCCTGAGGCTGTGTCCTCTCGTTCTGGCGCTGGCCACCTGAGAGAAGAGAGCAACCTCCTCCTGGCCACAACTACCCCTCAGGTAGTTGTAGACAGCAATAAGGTCACCCCTGAGCCTCCTCTTCTCCAGGCTAAACAATCCCAGCTCCCTCAGCCTCTCCTCATAGGGCTGTGCTCAAGGCCTCTCCCCAGCCTCGTCGCCCTTCTCTGGACACGCTCAAGCATCTCAACGTCCCTTTTAAACTGGGGGGCCCAGAACTGAACACAATACTCAAGGTGTGGTCTAACCAGTGCAGAGTACAGGGGCAGAATGACCTCCCTGCTCCTGCTGACCACACCATTCCTGATGCAGGCCAGGATGCCACTGGCTCTCTTGGCCACCTGGGCACACTGCTGGCTCATGTTCAGGCAGGTATCAATCAGTACCCCCCAGATCCCTTTCTGTCTGGCTGCTCTCCAGCCACTCCGACCCTAGCCTGTATCTCTCCATGGGGTTGTTGTAGCCAAAGTGCAGCACCTTGCACTTGGAGCTACTGAACCCCATCCCATTGGACTCTGCCCATCTGTCCAGGTGGTCAAGGTCCCGCTGCAGAGCCCTTCTGCCTTCCAACTCAGTCACATCTGCCCCCAGCTTGGTGTCATCTGCAAACTTGCTGATGACTGACTCGATGCCCTCATCCAGATCATCTATGAAGATGTTAAAGAGGATGGGGCCCAGCACAGATCCCTGAGGGACACCACTAGTGACTGGCCGCCAGCTGGATGTGGCACCATTCACCACCACTCTCTGGGTCCAGCCCTCCAGCCAGTTCCTAACCCAGCATAGAGTGTTGCCATCCAAGCCATGGGCTGACAGCTTAGCCAGCAGTTTGCTGTGGGGGACAGTGTCAAAGGCCTTGCTGAAGTCCAGATAGACCACATCCACAGGCCTCCCCACATCCACCAAGCGGCTCACCTGATCATAGGAGATCAGGTTGGAGAGGCACGATCTGCCCTTCCTAAACCCATGCTGGCTGGACCTGAGCCCTTTGCCATCTCTCAGGTGCACAGTTACTGCCCCCAAGATAACCTGCTCCATCAGTTTCCCTGGCACTGAGGTCAGGCTGACAGGTCTGTAGTTCCCAGGTTCCTCCATCCGACCCTTCTTGTGGATGGGGACCACGTTGGCCATTTTCCAGTCTCCTGGGACCTCTCCGGTGAGCCAGGACTGCTGGAAAATGATGGAGAGCGGCTTGGCCAGCTCAGCTGCCAGCTCTCTCAGCACCCTGGGATGGATCCCATCTGGTCCTATGGACTTGTGGGTGTCCAGATGGCTCAGCAGGTCCTGAACTAATTCCTCATGAATTTCCAGGGGAACACACCGCTCCCCAACCCCATCCCCCAGTTCAAGAGGCCACTTGCCCTGAACTCCTCCCTCCTTACTGTGGAAAACTGAGGCGAAGAAGGCATTCAGGACCTCAGCCTTTTCTACATCATCAGTTATAGTATTCCCCTCCTGGTCCAGTAAGGAGTGGAGGCTCTTCTTGCCCTTGGAGGCTCTTCTTGCCCTGATGCAGGGATTTAGCTTTGAACTTCTTTACTGAATAAGAAATAAACCACACTCATTCAGGATAATTGATTGCTGCTTTCCAAAAGAAAACTCTGAAACTCTTGAATAGGAAAAATAACTTTTTTGATAAAATGTTACAGTTGATTGGTTTTGGTGTTGTTTTTTTTTTTTCATTTCCCACTTGTGAGAAAATTTTCTGAAGAAAAAACTTTCTGCAGTTCTCATTGTATGTGAATATTCTCTGCAGAAGCTCACTAGTATATCTGGTGAAGGTTTCATCAGAAAATGACACTGGTTTCAGATGAAACTAAACTGAACTGAGGAAAGCTCACCACCTTTGTGTTTTGGTTTGGTTTGTGTCCAGTGGGAAAGGCTGTAATTGGAATATAAAGAAAAGTAATTTTTCCCCTCTAAAATTAAACATAGGCCGCTTTAGCTACCCGATGGTCACTCACTTTCTGAGACTCCACTTGTAAATGGTTGTTCCAGTGAGTCCTTTGTGGGCCAGGGAACACTTCTCACACATGGGTACCCCCCCCCCCCCCCCAACTCCAGGTACAGTTTCAGTACTTTATATAGCTTAAACACTAAAACCATAATGAGAAAGGTATACTGGAAACCACAATACCTATGGCTCACATACTACAGCCATAGGGAGAGAAACTATAATGCTGAATAAGATATGACAATCCCGAGTAGCTCTATTGGTCAAAGGGTAGGCTATACTCACCCTATCCCACTGGCCAGCAAAGCTTCTGAGATGCATAGCTAGCAGAGCTGGTCAGCTGCTGTCTCAAAAGGCAGGCGTCCCCATTGGGAACCACAGCATCATGGTGGTAAGACTGGTGCCACTCCAGCTCACCTACCTATGCTTTCAGTTTATATGTGTTCAGAATTCTGTGATGTGTGTTCAGAATTCTGTGATGTGTGTCCAGTATATCCCAGAAGGCTGAACCATGGAGAACCAAGCTCCTCCCTTACTTCACAATTTGTTACATGCTACTGCCCATGCGCATTGTCAGCTTTGGCTCCCCCCCACCTAGCAAGGGGAGCCTTCTTCATTCTTCAGCTCCCTCTGTGGAGCCTTTCAAGGTCAATGCTGGCTCCACATACTGTTTAGCTGACACCACATCCCGGCCTCTGGTTACAGGGATGACACTTGCAGACTCTTGTTTTCTTTAGATTTATCACTTCTTGAAAGCTTGCAGACCCTGTTCTTATCTCTGGTAACCTGGCAACTATTGGCCCATTGTCCACTTCTGATCAAACACATACCAACTCATTCCTCTTACAGTGGTCTAACTTGTAACTGAGAAGAAAGTCTTCCCATGCAACTGAAATTCAGCTTATATTCATGGTTTCTTAACTGTCATCTTGAGTAATTCTTCTACTGGAAAATTCTAAAAATAGACCTATGAATAAGAGCAATCACATGCTCATGTTTGCTTACCTAAGGTCATTTTGCCTTGTTTTGGCTTAGAGTACAGCTCCACCAACAGTTGCATCAGCACAACTGAGGGGTAAACTAGCAAAACAGTAGAAGGAGTTGGGTGGGGAAGAGGGCAGGAATCTCTTAGGCTTTTCTAGTGGAAAACCCATAATGTGACATCATTTAATGTGCTAAACTTCAGTCATGTATTAAATGCATCTAAGCATTATTCTTAGTTCCTGCCTAATAATTTCACAGAAGTTATTTGAGAAACAAAATAAGTTACACACCTCAGTTTCTGCAGAAAACAGTATCAGGGCAGGTTTAGACTGGACATTAGGAAGAATTCTTTCCCAGCAAGAGTGGTCAGGCATTGGAATGGGTTGTCCAGGGAAGTGGTGGAATCACCAATCCTGGATGTTTTTAAAGGTCATTTAGATGTGGTGCTTGGGGATATGGTTTAGGGGTGAACTCTGTAAAGCAGGGTTAATGATTGGACTTGATGATCCCAAAGGTCCTTCCCAACCTGAATAGTTCTGTGATTCTATTTCAAATGCTATGGTTGTTGCCGTTTTAAGGCTATTGCCTGTTTTTTTCTGGAGAATTCCAATCTAAAGAATAAACAATTTTAGGACTGGACATAGAATAACCATAAGATAAGTTTATCTAATTCCCTTGGTCTGCTTGTTGTACGAGCTTGCCCTTTCTCTCTCTGGCTGCCTTCTGCTTGACTTCTGGCTGCTTTCTATCTCTGCTCTTGACCTTGCAAGCAGGCCACATTCTGTTTTGGCTTTGGAAGGTGCAGGGAGGGGGAAGGAGCAACAGCAGCTGGCTCTGTGCAGCCTCTGTGGGCCTTGTATCCAGAGCAGGGGAGAGAGATGAAATACTGTACAGGGGGGTATTGTGTTGTTTATTGAGTGTAAATATGTCAGTTTGTCTTGTATGTGTTTATTGCTTTTTATACATTCATACATAGTCTACTTTTGTAATTATAGTTGCATTTAACTTCCAAAATTCTGAGTAGTGCAGTAAATTTACTCAAGGAGGGGTAAATTTCCAATTTGTTGAGGTGCAAACCCAGACCACAACATTGGTGGTTTTAAAACCATTAAGGGCAGTGATATTTGTATTGCTATTTAGTGATATTAGAAGTGCAAGCTGCACCTGTAAAGCTCCAGAACAGTAAAAGTATTGTAAGTGTTGTAAATTACAAGTTCTGCTGTTGGGAAGGGAAAGGATTTTTAATTACATCAGTGGACTAGACTATTGGGATTTGCTGGGGACAAGATGAAGCAGGCTGCTGATAAATACATATGCTACTGACTGATCTTACTTGATGGGAGAATCAGGATTTTATCAGTGCCAGTCTGTGGCAAAAATTGTTGCTTTTAACAGCAGTTACTGTCAATTACTTTGGGCTAAGTGCAGTTTTACTGTCTTTTGAGTCAGTGCAATGATAGGAATGCTATTTTAGATGTTCTGATATGTAATTGTAATCAATATTATCTGTAATACTTGTGCTAACATTACAGTTAGTTTTGTGCTTCTTGTCATATATGGAGTCGCCGTCCCTGGGGCTGTTCAAGGCAAGATTGGACGTGGCACTTGGTGCCATGGTCTAGCCTTGAGCTCTGTGGTAAAGGGTTGGACTTGATGATCTGTGAGGTCTCTTCCAATCCTAATAATACTGTGATAGTTTGATACTGTGATAAGATGGCCCTCATTGTAAATGCCATGAATCTTTGTATCTAAATTAACACTTAAACACTTGTCGTCCTAAGCAGCCAAAAAGTGGAACCAAATTCCCCAAATAATGAGATTTCTTCTCTATCAAATTTGAATCATTTCTCCCATACAAGTTGGCCATGCTTTACATTTGAATTTCCAGTGGTGTGACATGATGTCTAACTACTATCAGTGACTGACAGTGAAGTGGTTGTGAGCTTGCACCACCTCAGTAAATAAAGTATTCTTCCCTTTGACTGTTTAAAGGCTTCTCTCTTTCTGGTGATGCTAAGTTCTTTATACATAGTCTTTGGAAGCAGGAGAGGAGGGAGGAGGCTGTTTTTAGAAATTTTCCTGGATCCAAATGCCACCTACAAATTTAGACTCAAAGTAGCAATTTTCAAAGAAAATGTTTTCCTCTAACAGGCATGAGCCACATTGCTAACGTATTTCTTTAACCTACTACATTTGACAGCGTGACTGGAGAGCCACTGCATGTAGCTTTTATGATACCAGGCCTGGTAACTGCTTGGGCGCATCCTGAACATGATTTTATGAAGGAGAATATTTGTAGTAGATGCCACCAAAATTACATGTTGCAGCTTGATGCAATTCCTGCGTAGCATGCTGTTGTGGAGGCAGGAATTAATGTGTGGCCGAGTCAGGAATTTTTATGCAAAAATAGAGTTGTTTTATTTTCCCAAAAACCCGCCCCCAAAACTATATATACAAAGATTAATTTAGTTTAATTAGCAGATTCAGTTGCTTGAGAATATCTACAGGAATGCCATCGATAATCTGACTATTTTGGAAGTCAGAAGCTGGAAAAGGCTTTGGCTATTAACTAATAGCGTTTTTCTTACTAATAAAGCTGAGCCAAAATAACTCATGATCAGGCTGACTTCCTCGTGCGTCTGTCTCTCTCGTTCCCTTTCAGCAGCTGCAGGTGGACCATTAAGGGTCGTTAGGCTTACAAAGGGTGTCAATGGCTGTAGCAGTCCTTGAAGATCTCTCTGTATCCAGGCGAGGCGAGAGAGATGGGAGAACTCTCAGGTAAGCACAAAGGTCCAGGCAGTAACGAACTCCAGGCGGGGACGAACTCCAAGGCAGGAACCCCCGAAGGCGGGAAGCCCCCAATATTTATACCCTCTCTAGACAAAGAGCAGAGTTACCACTTCCTTAGGTGCGAAAGGGCACAGCCAATCCCAGCCCGATCCCAGCGTGGGCACTGCATGGGGCACTCCTCGTGCGGGCAGGACCCCTTTGCTCAACTCCTGCACGCCTGCAGGGCAGGGGAGGGGGTGGGGGGAACCAGGCGGCTTTTGCTCTCCATTTGAGCCACGGAGGGAGAGAAATTTAGGGGTATACAGGACTCGAGGACACAGGCTCAGGGAGCAGTCTCTGTAACATGGTATGAACTAATGGACTCATAGATTCACAGAAAGGTTTGAGTTGGAAGGGACCTTAAAGCTCACCCAGTTCCAACCCCCACCATAGGCAGGGACACCTCCCTCTAGCTCAGGTCACTCAAGGCTTCATCCAGTTTAGCCCTGAACACCTCCAGAGCGGGGACATCCACAACCTCCCTGGGCAACCTGTAACAGTGTTTCACCACCCTCACTGTAATCCCCAGTCCCAACCTGCTCTCAGTATCACAGTATCACAGTATCACCAAGGTTGGAAGAGACCTCACAGATCATCAAGTCCAACCCTTTACCACAGAGCTCAAGGCTAGACCATGGCACCAAGTGCCATGTCCAACCTTGCCTTGAACTGCCCCAGGGACGGCGACTCCACCACCTCCCCGGGCAGCCCATTCCAGTGTCCAATGACTCTCTCAGTGAAGAACTTTCTCCTCACCTCAAGCCTAAATCTCCCCTGGCGTAGCTTGAGGCTGTGTCCTCTTGTTCTGGTGAGGTTGCTCTCTTCTGAGAGAAGAGAGCAACCTCCTCCTGGCCACAACCACCCCTCAGGTAGTTGTAGACAGCAATAAGGTCACCCCTGAGCCTCCTCTTCTCCAGGCTAACCAATCCCAGCTCCCTCAGCCTCTCCTCATAGGGCTGTACTCAAGGCCTCTCTCCAGCCTCGTCGCCCTTCTCTGGACACGCTCAAGCTTCAATCCATTCCTTCTCATTGTATCACTACAGGCTGTTATGAAGGGGAAATTAATTAATGCGAGATGGTATTTTTTTCCAAAATTAATATTGTTTATTAATTTTGGTATTCAGAGCTCTTGCCACTTTGACCACTATTTTTAATAATAATAGGTTCTTTGAACTGTCATGAAAACATTTTACAGAAAATAACTAGCAAAATATATAAACACTAATTGGAAGAGAAGATTCCTGTGGTCAAATGCCACTTGCGGTCAATATACCACTTGCCCACCAGATGGACTCAAGGAGCTCTTTCTGCCTACGGCAGAAGGCAATGGAGGATTACAAAGACGCTTTTAAATATTCACTCACAAAATTATTACTACCTGACTTGTGGGGCTAGCCACAGTCCCAGACAGTACCCAGACACTTTCAGGGGACTCTGTCTTGTTGGCCACTGAGATGTGATTCTTCCCAGACTTCTGGGGAAAGGAGGCAGACAATCTCTGACCTTGTCTCCTGGCTCCTCTGGATGATCTGTGTATCTCCAAGACTTCTAGTCTTAGCAGGAGACTTTCAGGTGCAGGCAGGATGTCTTGCCATGTGCAGTCTCAGAATGATGTCACACTGCCTATGCAGGCCAATCGCATGGAAACATTTAGAGCCTGTTCCTGGTAAACTCACGACAGTGGAGTTTCCAGGCAAACAATAAGGCAGTATGCAATAGCAGCAGGCAACAGCAGGCACAAAGAGCAGGGCAGAGCACACTGTGTTTACCTCTCTATCTCTTTTTATCAATGTGAGTCGAGATCAGTGTGCCTTTAGACACAGAATAGCCAATCAGAATGGCAGTTAGCCAAACCTGACCATATTAGGTAAGGCCATAGGCTTGCTTTACCCAACTTTGGGAAAGGCACAGGCCTTGCACAAGGCAGGCACAAGCTAAGTGTGTGTATCTTGTTTACCACAGGAGAAAAACATGTCTCGGCATGTCAGTACATGTATAAGCCTATTTCTCGCCCATCAGGCCTACCACAACACAGGCCCTAGTCAAAAGTCCCTCCTCAGCTTTCTTGTAGCCCACTTCAGATACTGGAAGGCCACAATAAAGTCTCCTTGGAGCCTTCTCTTCTCCAGACTGAACAGCACCAACTCTCTCAGCCTGTCCCCATAGCAGAGCAGCTCCAGCCCTCTGATCATCCTTGTGGCCCTTCTCTGGACACCTTCCAACACCTTCAGATCTTTCCTGTAACAGAGGTTCCAGAACTGGGCACAGTGCTCCAGCTGGGGTCTCACCAGAGTGGTCTTTTTCTTCAGGGCTGCTCTCAACACAATCCCTGCCCAGCTTATATTGGTGTCTGCAATTGCCCTGACCCAGGTGCAGAACCCTGCACTTGGGCTTGTTGAACCTCATGAGACTGGCACGGCATGGGCCCACATCTCCAGCCTGTTAGTGACCGTCTGAATGGATCCCTTCCCTCCAGCGTGTTAGCCACACCATACAGCTTGGTGCTTTCATGCTTCTCAGTTGCATGCCATTACAAAGTTCTTTCATTTTCTGCTGTTCTGACATCATCGAATTAGAGTCACTATCCTGTTCTACAGTGCTCTTGTTGCTAAGAGCCTTGACTCTCACAGGGCATAAGGAATTATGTGCATGTGGAGAATATGGTATTATTTCAGGCTTCCTCCTGCTGCTTCTGGCTTGCTCCATCTTGGAGATTAGGGAATCAAGAAGTCATGTTAATCTCGAGACTTTGGTTTAAGCCTTTGAAGAAGGCTTTTTAGACACTTACTTTGATCCCAAAGATGCACCCAGGTGCAGCTTTGTTTACTAATGATCCAAGGACACACTTAACAAAACTGCCTGTGCTACAGTCCTTTGTGCAGGCACATCACAGGAAAGAAAAGACATGAAGGAAGGTGAGGCAGACAGTGAAGGAAGCCAGGGGAGAATGCTGTGGGGAGAAAGAAAAGAAAGTGACAGAAAGGGAAAATGTAATGAGAAAAGAGAGGATAAAGGGAGGGAAAGGAACAAGAGGAGGGTGAATGATCTGGGGTAACCCATGAAAGATGTCGATCTTGTGAATGCTGTGGCTCATCCTCAAAACATCTGTCCTAACGCACTTTGATGTATTGTCACAATGGTGGATCAGTGCCACAGTTTGGAGTGCAGCACAAGAACCTCACAGCATGCTGTTTTACAGGGCCACAGCAGCATCTGGATGGTTAAAATCAGGACAGAATTCCTAATAGAGAAGGTAATGCTGCAGGTGAGCTGTGCTTGATGAAAGAGACAGCATGTGGAGAGAAATGGAGAAGATGGAAAACTGGAAGAAGACTGCAGAATCATAGAATCACAGAATGGTCTAGGTTGGAAGGGACCTCCAGAGGTCATCCAATCTAACCTCTTCTGCAGTCAACAGGGACATCCTCCACTAGATCAGGTTGCCCACAGCCCTGTCCAGCCTCACCTTGAATATCTCATGGGATGGGGCCATAAACATCTCCCTGGACAACCTGTTCCACTGTTCCAGCATGATGCAGAACTTGTTCCTCACATCCAATCTAAATCAGCTCTGCTCCAGTTTGAAGCCATTGCCCTCGTCCTGTCCCTGCAGGCCTTTGCAAACAGTCTCTCTGCAGTCTTCCTGTAGCCCCCTGCAGGTACTGGCAGACTGCTCTAAGGTCTGCCTGGAGCCTTCTCCAGGCTGAACACCCCCAGCACCCTCAGCCTGTCCTCAAGCAGAGCTGCTCCAACTCCCTGCTCATTTTTGTGGCCTCCTCTGGATCTGCTCCACCAGGTCCATGTCCTTCCTTTGTTGAGGGCTCCAGAGCTGGACACAGTACTCTAGGTGAGGCCAGAGGGGAGGGGCAGGATCCCCTCTCACCAGCTCTGGCCATGCTGCTTTGGATGCAACCCAGACTGCCACTGGCCGCCTGTGCTGCAAGCTCACACTGCCTGCTTGTGTGCAGCTTTTTGTCCATCAGCCCCCCTAAGTCCTTTTCCTCAGGGTTGTTTTCTGTCACCTCTTCCCATAGTCTGTATTGACAGTGAGGATTGTTCTGGCCCAGGTGCAGAACCCTCCACTTGCTCTTGTTGAATGTCATGAGGTTCACCTGGGCTCACCTCTGCAGCCTGTCCAGGTCCCTCTGCATGCCAGCCTGTCCCTCTGGTGTATCGACAATAGGGAGGCAGAGATACAAGAAGGGGTTAGTGACCAGACAGCTTTTCATAACCAAGCCTTTGTTCCATTATTGAGGGTAAGTACTACTGGCAGAAATGCTGTTTCAAATGAGGAGGTGACAGGATCTAGAAAAGCTAAACTAACTGACCTAAGATGAAAATGTGAGGGGATGTCTAAAGGAAGTAAACTGAAGCAATGGCAAGTGAGGGTATTGTTTAGGACATTGCTACCTAAAAATGTGACCAGATACATTCTGGTGACCTGTGCTGGAAAGGTAAGACTCACATTATGTAGTACAGGTCAGACAGTGTGCATCAACACACGAAATGTGACAATGAAGATGGAGCATTTCCTTCAGGGAAGTATGCAGCCCAGCAGCTGGTAACTGGGTGCATGCAGGGTGTTTAAAAATACCCACAAAGCACAGAGATTCACTCTGGTTTTCTAAGCAACTTCTGGGGGGCAGAGGGAGAATTTTTTAGAAAATGAGGTGGTTTTTTGTTTGGGGCTTTTAGGTTTTGTTGGATCGTTGGGGTTGTTTGGGTTTTTGGTTTTTTTTTTTCCCTCTTTTCTGTTCACCATTTTCCTGCCACTCTTCAGCTTCTTTGGATAAAATAAAATTCAGATCCTTTCTTTTCAGTGTTCTTTTTCAATCTTGGGCTTTCTGAATGAAATGCTTTAATATTAGCTGCCTACACTTTCTGTGATTGGACTCCACAGGTAGCCAGAACAATTTTCAGACAATGGAGCTGATGCTTTGCTCACAATAGCGTAACTAGTTGGCTTTGGTGCGGGTACTCTTGACTCACAATGGTGAAAGGATAATCGTGCTTGCTCTTTCATATGTACTTTCCACTCCATTATATTTTTCTTCCATGTGTAAGTGATTTTCTGGGTATATCTCCTGCTGGTGACAGGTGGACCTAAGAACCTCTTAAGATGGAAATAAAAGTAAGCCATTTTAAAGTCATTAATTTTAGTCCATTGCTGCTACCACACCATGTTATACAATTTCTTTCATGAACTGATCAGGCTTTAAACATTCATTACAACTTGTGCACTTTCAGCCCAGGGAGCCAACTGAAGTCTGGGCTGCATCAAGAGAAGTGCAGGCAGCAGGGCAAGAGACTCCCCTTCTACTTCACTCTGGTGAGATCCCACCTGGAGCACTGTGCCCAGTTCTGGAACCTCTGTTACAGGAAAGATCTGAAGGTGTTGGAAGGTGTCCAGAGAAGGGCCACAAGGATGATCAGAGGGCTGGAGCTGCTCTGCTATGGGGACAGGCTGAGAGAGTTGGTGCTGTTCAGTCTGGAGAAGAGAAGGCTCCAAGGAGACTTTATTGTGGCCTTCCAGTATCTGAAGTGGGCTACAAGAAAGCTGAGGAGGGACTTTTGACTAGGGCCTGTGTTGGGTAGTGATAAGACTGGGGGGGATGGATCCAAGCCAGAGACCTGGTGTGTTTGCTCCAATGATCTCCTTGGGATTGCTGGACATGGGACATGCAACGTGAGGCTGCTTCTATGCACTGATATCCAGCCCGGTGAGATTACTAGACACCAACAACCCCAGATACACAGGTTGTTCTCAAAATCTTCCTGGAGAACATTTATGGTTGGAAAAGAGGCAACCTGGACTTATGGTAGCCATACCTAACCATGTCTACAGGCCTCCCTTTTACTGCAACACCTCCATAACCCCCAGTTCTCTTTTACCTGCAAAATCCTTTATGTAAAAAATGTGAAATACCTCCCGCTGTATGCTCACATGCCACCCAGGACACCCAGGAACACTCAGTACCTCACCATTCTCGGCTTTGCAGTCAACCTAGCACATGCTGTTGGGCTGTTGAAAGATGGCATTGCCTCTGGTCATGAAGTGCTGTGTGCTTGACAATGTGCTGGCCATAGGCCCAGAGGGAGCAGTGTGGCAGGTCAGACTCGTTTCTGTCGCCCACACAGCACACAGGGCCAAAGGGGTTCTTTGGGAGTCTGCGTGTAACACAGGCCTGATACAAATGTTTGGGAGAATCTGCTTTCCCTTCTAGATGCTCCCTAACCTGTAAGCGCATAATGGTGATGGGTTCTTTGGAGGCTTAGAGTTTTGCTAGGTGGTCTCTGGTAGAGTTATTTGTTACCACTCCTGGCTGTCTGCTTTACCCTGCTGCTAGGCATTGCCACACTCTTACAATGGAGATTCCAGGTCACAGGCTGCCCTATTAAAAATCTACCGGCTCTCATTGTGCTCTACGAGAATGATCACGACCTCAGGCAGTTGGGAGACATTTTAAAGCATGACAGCTTGTTGCTCAGCGCCTCTGATTCTTAGCCATGAATGGAAAGAGTTGTTGCCTGCAGACAACCTTCCTGCCTTTACTGATACTACATCATCTGTCACCACTGCTCGTCCACACAGATGACTGCTGTCATAGCTCTTACAACTTAGGAAGGCAAGGAGTACATATAAAGAAACTTATAAATTAGTGATGTGGGATTAAGCAAAAAGTGAGGACAGTTCTGTGGAAAGCAAATTACTGAAGAAAAAAATTGCCTTAGAATTTTTATTATGTCATCTTAAATGTGATTGATGATCCCACCATGCAGATCCTAGGTTTTAGTAGCTGTTCTATTTCACTAAAAACTGTAGACAGAATATAATCTTCCATTATATAATGAAATACTATGGCTTCAGAGTAAAACACAAAGTTTTAATTCTAATTTCAATAAGAAACATCAATATAATGTTGCAGTTTTAGTCCATCTGTTTCTGAAATGGAAGACTGGGAATGAGATCTCTCACGCTCAGCAGAGAATGTCTTGTGGAATTTTGTTAACAAAAGCCAAAAGCTGGTCAGCCAGAAGGCACAAGTCCATTGAAAATCAAACTAGAGAAGTTGGGATGTTTACACAAACACTTGACTGGCAGCTAATTGATACTCACGGATGGATTAGGACAAGTCGACTCGAAGCAGTTACAAATACTGGCAGTGCGCCCTGCCCATCTCCTACCTCCTACAGGTTGCCCTTTCTGCAG
The DNA here is from genome assembly GCF_015220805.1 of Pogoniulus pusillus. Lineage (NCBI taxonomy): Eukaryota > Metazoa > Chordata > Aves > Piciformes > Lybiidae > Pogoniulus > Pogoniulus pusillus. Next base: position 13,038,400 of record NC_087271.1, on the reverse strand, counting down.
CAGGAATGCCTCATTAATCAGTACCCCAGTTTCTGCATGTCACGGGTTGGCACAGTAGGGCAAACCAACATCAGTTTCTGTTCGAGCTTAAGCCGTGGCATTCCTGCCATGACATTCTGCAGGGCAGATTAGCATACATAGCTGGGATAGATGATTTCCTTCTCAGCCAAAGCTTATTGTAGCATGAAGTATGTATGGATGCCTTCAACGTCTCCTTGCTCGAGAGAGGAGAATTTTCAAAGTATTGATCTGAAAGGTCAATAATATTCAGTGGAAATGGACAGTTGAGGTGGCTTAGGATGTGTATGACAGAAGTGTGGCAAGAGGAAGAGAGTCCTGACCATTATGCTTTTGAGTTGGTAAAAACCTAAGTCCATTTACCTTTGTCAACATTTTGCTTCTCAATGATTTTTCAATACCATGCAACAGTTCAAAATGTAAAGTGAAAAATAGTTTGACAAAAACCACAGCATTTAATTTCAAAAAACTGCCAGTATCAGCAATACCTGTTCTCCATGATGACTGTGTTAGCTTCTGTGCTGTACAGTTCTGGCAAGGAGAGCATAATTGGATTGCTAGGGTACAAACAGTCCCTTCAGCGTTTTTCTGGCGGCGTTTTACACAATGGGGCTGTGTAAATGCAAGGCACGGGGACTGCAGCGATGTTGACCCGACAGATGCGGTGCTTGCTGGGGGTTTTTGCTCCTTCCAACACATAAACCGCTCAGCCGTCTACATTTAGCAGAATCTGGGGGGCTGTTAGTTCATTGGGGCACACACGCACCGACTCTGGCAATATGGCAGAGACGGAGAGCAAGCTGCTGAGTTCGCAATGGTCGCTGCGGTACCGGGGGGAGGGGGGCGGCGGAACACCGGCCGGCTGTGGATTCCCTCCTCGCCGCGCCGCGCTGCCCGCACAGACCGTGCCTTCTGTTCGGAGCCTTGCTGACGGCGAGATTGAGGACGGTTCCGGATAACTGATTTAGTTTGGTGAGCACAGCTGCCGTTTGCCCAGCCCGCTCCCGCGATGATGCTGCCAGCCCGCCGCTCCAGAGACCCCGCTGCTCCGGGCAGCGCAGTACACGCGGCGGCGCGACACCGGGGGGTGAGGGGCAAAGGGAGCTGCTGTGCAGAAGGGAGGCGGCCAAGCAGCGCGGGGCGGGCGGGCGGGCAGGCGGGGCCGTGGTAGCCGCGGTAGCCGCCTTCCTCCCAAAGGCGACGAGCAGAGCCGGGCGGCAGGTGGCGGCGGCGACTCGGCTCCTTTAAGGCTACGCCTGCTGTAACTCGATCGCCGCAGCCGGAGCTCCCGACGCCACCGGCGGAGCATCCTGCGCCTGGCAAGGGCTGTCCCGTCCCCACTGCCGCGGGAAGGCATGGCGGAGGCGCAACCCCAGTAGTCCCGCTCCTAGGTGCGGCGGGCTGGGAGAGCGGGAGGGAGAGAGAAAAGGGCCCTGTACGATCGTCCGGGCGCTAACGAACCGGGGCTGTCGGGGTGGGGGCGGTGCCAGCTTTTCCCTCGACCCCGCAGGGCTGCGCTGAGCGGCCCCTCTCCTCCCTCCCTCCGCTGCGGCCGCCCCCTGTGTGGCGCCGCCCCTGAGGGCCGCGGGCCTCAGGCGGTGGCGGTAGCCGCTCGAATAGCGCCAAGTACAGCGGCTGTCGCTGTGCAGGTGTCCTAGCAGCGGATAGCCACGGCCAGAGCGAGCGCAGCGGGTGTGCGTGGCGGCTGTCTGCCAGCCTTCCAGCGGGGGCTGCCGCCGTGGGCTGGCACGGCGTGAACGCCGGGCACCTCGGCTGCCGGGGAAAGCTAGGTAATGCCCGGCACGGGTGGCGCGACCGGCCGCTTCTCGTTAGCGCCGCTCGGGAGTTAGCCTGTCAGGGTCCCTTGTTGCCCCTGCGGCTCGGAACCTTCCCCGTGCTTGAGGGCCTTCCCCCCCTCCCTATTGCTTTCTGACTGCAAACTTTTTGCGGGTTTTGAGGAAATGAATGCAGGTAAATGACAGCGCACCGCACAGCTCCCCCTGTTTACCCGTGTCTGCTAGTTGCTCTGCTGGTTTGAGAGCAGCAAGCAGAATGGAGTTTGGGGCGTGAATAGCCTTGCATAGCAAAGGGAATGGCTGAAGGTGTGAGGAGCTTGAATTCTATGTTTGTACTTAATGCTGCCTGCTAAGGTAAGTTGGATACCAAATGCAGTATGTCTGATCTCCCTGAATCAATAGAAACTACCATTCAGAGCCAACTGCACAGCAAAACTCAAGCACTGCAGATGTTTTATTACTAGGCTTATTATAAAACCTACTAGCAGTCAGTAGTCTCAGGCTGTTCTCTGCACGTTAGGGTGGTGGGTTTCACGATTGGATTTGGCTTTCACTTTTAAACTGATCAAGAGAGCGTAGGGGTGAATGTATGTTCTGTGGTATCACTAACAGCTTTAGGGTGTAATCTTGTTTGGAAATTGATCTCACTTATCATGAAATCGACCCTTGAAGAAAGTAAGAGCTGCAGGCCTCCTGCCTGTGCAACACCTTGCTATATCTTTTGGCACGTATCTTGTGACATTTGACTATCATGGTTTTATGGTGTGAAAATTTGACATGGAAACAGTGAAATGAGAACATAAATGCTGAATGCCATTGATGGTACACAGTAACTCTTCTTTGTCCTCATTCAAGAGGTGCTGACTTGTTTCTGTCAGAAATGTATAATGGTTTCATATTGTAGGTGAATGAATGTTGAATTTGAATATTGTTGGAAGTTTTTTCCCTTTAAATTTAAGTAGAAATAGAACTGTCAGAAAACCACAGCCATGCTGATAGCATATTTTCATCTGAGTCTGAAAAGCTGTGGTACTAGCTTTTACAAAATTAACTAGGGTCAACAGAGCAATTTGATAACTGCCCTAAACACATGTAAGCAATACCTTGCTGAAAATTTGTAGTTCCAAGTGTTTGTGGACAGTTATTTGTCAAAAAGCCGCAAGAGCAGAAGTTGGACTGAATGGTTAAGATACTAAATTTGAGTAAGCCTAGAAAAGATCACTACTAAAATACTAATGGCCAAGAACCAAACTAGACAGAGGACTTTTCTTCCTGGATTAAAAAAATAGTTACACTAAACACCTCTTTGCACCCAGCCTTTCAAGGCTTCCTAACTGTGACCACTGAATGCAAAGAAATCCTACATAATGACAGGCTTATTACGTTCCTTTTAAGTGATAAACTTTGGTTTGACAAAGTGAGTTATTTTTAAATAAAAAGAAAATTTGCTAAATAACAATTTTCACATTATACAGGAAAATTGTTGTTGAAAACAATATAGAGATAGAGGAAAAAAAAAAGTGAGCTCTTCGTCTCACATAAAATGCTGTGTTTACATCTGTTCCTCCACCAGCACTCTTAATTTGCCCAAGCAAAACATGAAGTTATTTGTGGGCTCAGTACTTAACCCGTACTTAAACCAGCACCTTGATAGGCATATTTGAAATCACCTTCTGAAAGCAGTTTTGCCAGAGTGTCTGTGATACCGGCTACAGAGGCTGGGTGACTAATTTTCTCTGCTGCCATCATACCTTTCTCCTTTGTGGGCATCGTGATTCCGAACTTGCTACTAAAATTTCTAAGAAGTAAAGTACCTAATGTTTCTAAAGGTCAGGTCATGAACTTCCCATGAAAAGAACTTTTTCTTAAAACTAATTTCCTGTGCAGGCTCCTTAGAACAAATAAAAGCTTTTTCTAATGCATTTCTTGTAAGAAGGCTTTTTGTTTGGAGCTCCTCTCCTATGAGGACAGGCTGAGACAGTTGGGGTAGTGCACTTTGGAGAAGAGAAGGCTCTGAGGAGACCTTCTTGTGGCCTTCCAGTATCTGAAGGGGGAACAAGAAGACTGGTGAGGGACTTTTTAGAGTGTCAGGTAGTGATAGCACTAAGGGGAATGGATCCAAGCTAGAGGAGGGGAGATTGAGATTAGATGTTAGAGAGAAGCTCTTCAGCATGAGGGTGGTGATAGACTGGCACAGGTTGCCCAGAGAGGTGGTGGAAGCCTCATCCCTGGATGTTTTTAAGGCTGAGACAGGTGTGGCTGTGGACAACCTGATCTAGTGTGAAGTGTCTCTGCCCATGGATGGAGGGTTGGAACTGGCTGATCCTTCCAACCCTGACAATTCTGTGATTCTGTAATTTCCATCATCTGCTGTGCTAAAATGGGCACCTCTCACATGCTGAAACATTATTATAAAATCTACTGGTACTAAGGAAACAAACCAAAAAATGCATTTCTTCTGTCCAGGAGATTGTGTCTTTTGCAACTCAGAGGCACTAGTGTAGTTAGTGCAGATTAATAGAACCAGCAGCATCATGAGAATTGCTATAATTTTAGTCAAAAGGATTAAGTAAGTGTGATTCATGTTCAGTGGTTTTGCTCTTTCTGAAGAGAAATCAGCTTCAATATGCATTTTGGCTTCATTTAGGAGTTAGACCAACTGATTTTTTTTTCCTTTATGTGGTCCAAATGAAGACTTGCATACTGCAAGTGAGATGATGTAATAATGAAGTTTTTGGCTCAGGAGTTGAATCTGATCTGGACACTGTACTGAGCTTATCAGTGAGTTTAAACTGGGGGATAGGAAATGGAATTGATTCTTTTGTTCCTTCAACTGGAAAAGTCTTAGAAAATCAAGCTTAACACTCATTCTCACTAGTACTTTAAACTGTGTAAAAAGGGACATAAGATTTGATACGTGTTTTCTATCAGTCAGTAGAGAAGTAGGTGGAGAACACTGTGAGAAGTACTTGAGGGATAATGAATGTGCAGGAAGTTTTCATTTCCTGAGATTCACAGACTGCATTGGGTTGGAAGGGACCCTCAAAGGTCATCTTATTCAGCCCCCTACAGTGAGCAGCGACACCTCCAAACAGACTAACATTTAAAGAGTAAGCAAGGCTGATTTAGCTGCTGAGCTAGTTCAGGTCACCAGGTAAACAGGTGGAGAGAGCCAGTTTGTTGCAATGCGCTGCAGCGTGTGTACATCAGGATTTCAGTCTGCAGTACAAACGCGCTCTGGAGCTGAATCTTCTAGTCACTGCCTCTTGCTGCCCTTTGGTTGGTGTTGCATAACTGTCCCAGAGCATGCAAGCTGTCGGATTGCTTTTTGGTTAAACTGAGCAGCACCAAGTACATTTGAACTGTAGAGTGCCTAGGAATGGATGGAAGCAGTTGAAATGTGTATGGCAGAGATGCAGCTTTTACTTGGCAAATCTGCATTCTGCTTATATAGCTGTAGCATGCACTGTGGGTACTAGTCAGAGAAGGTTCTCAGATATTTTACTTTCTTTTTTGGTCTTCAATTTTCAGGGAAAAATATAGGGGGGGGGAAAGTTTGTGGTCCTTTGAACCTTCTGCTTCTAAGTCTTTGAAGACAAAAAGTATTATTTTTCTCTGATCTAAGTAATCCATCTTTTGTTAACATTCTTAATTTAAATGCCAGCTGTGTGTAAATAGACTCACGGTTTGTGCCACCAAGTGAGAGTGTTATGCTTAATTTTTTTAAAAGCTATTAACTAGTGGACTTCTTTTTCCCCTGAAGTTCAAGTTTCTTTCAATGTGCAATGCAGATCTGATTTGAAAAGTGAACACACTCTGTAATGCAGGTGAACTAAAGGTGGACTTGAGTGTGTTATGATTGCCTTGGTCAAATTACGTCTTCATATTATTTTTAGATATTTTCTTCATTAAAAGTAATTATAAGTAACAGCAGTTATGGAAATGGCTATTAAATAGTCATTTTACAATTTTAAATTAAGCTGTTTGGCTTTTTCCCCCCCTTTTTTTGTTCAGCTTAATAGACATTGACTTTTTGTCAGTTTGCAAGCTTTGCTAGGCTTGGAATATTTGATGACACCATCAAACCAGAAGTGTATTTCAGAAGTTTGTGGCTTCTGGGAAAATATCATTCTGTCATGCAGAACACTGGCAGCTCAGGGAAAATGTCTGAACCATTTTGGAGACCAACATTTGCATTTGGAGTTGTTTAGCTATTTATTTAGACCTCATGAAAGAGCTAAACATCTGAAAGGCGCATTTGCTCTGATGAGAGGAAGCTTTTCAGTGTACTCTGGAATTGGGCAAAGTTTAGCTTTTCACATGAAGAAGGAAGCTCAAATACAATATCCAAAGTGCTATTGCAAAGAGAAATCCTCAAATGTGAACAAAGTGCAAATTGAGAAGTACTGATGTATCCAAACATAAAGAGCCAAGTGATGTCCCTCAAGGGTCCATACTGAGACCTGTACTATTAAATATTTCTATCGGTGCCATAGCCAGTGGGACCAAGGCACCATCAGCAGGCTTGCAGATAACAAGCTGAGTGGTGCTGTCGATACACCAGAGAGATGGGCTGGCATCCAGAGGGACCTGGACAGGCTGCAGAGGTGAGCCCGTGGCAAGTGCAGGGTTCTGCACCTGGGCCAGAACACTCCTCACTGTCAGTACAGACTATGGGAAGAGGTGACAGAAAACAACCCTGAGGAAAAGGACTTAGGGGGGCTGATGGACAAAAAGCTGCACACAAGCAGGCAGTGTGAGCTTGCAGCACAGGCGGCCAGTGGCAGTCCGGGTTGCATCCAAAGCAGCATGGCCAGAGCTGGTGAGAGGGCATCCTGCCCCTCCCCTCTGGCCTCACCTAGAGTACTGTGTCCAGCTCTGGAGCCCTCAACAAAGGAAGGACATGGACCTGGTGGAGCAGATCCAGAGGAGGCCACAAAAATGAGCAGGGAGTTGGAGCAGCTCTGCTTGAGGACAGGCTGAGGGTGCTGGGGGTGTTCAGCCTGGAGAAGGCTCCAGGCAGACCTTAGAGCAGTCTGCCAGTACCTGCAGGGGGCTACAGGAAGACTGCAGAGAGACTGTTTGCAAAGGCCTGCAGGGACAGGACGAGGGCAATGGCTTCAAACTGGAGCAGAGCTGATTTAGATTGGATGTGAGGAACAAGTTCTGCATCATGCTGGAACAGTGGAACAGGTTGTCCAGGGAGATGTTTATGGCCCCATCCCATGAGATATTCAAGGTGAGGCTGGACAGGGCTGTGGGCAACCTGATCTAGTGGAGGATGTCCCTGTTGACTGCAGAAGAGGTTAGATTGGATGACCTCTGGAGGTCCCTTCCAACCTAGACCATTCTGTGATTCTGTAGAACTGTTCTGGCACATAGTTTTTTTTCCTTCTTAGTCCCACTTAAAAAGTAGGAAAGCAGACAGCAGCTACACAGTATTAGATGTAGTTTATAGTAGTGTTAAATCCATGGCTGGAGGGGCAAGGTTACACACACTGGACCCATGCCCATTGCATTATTCTACCTTCTGAGAATACATGTGAACTCCAAGGGGCAGGAATGGCCCTGGCCTGTGTGCTGGCAGAAACCCTGCTGGGGCCTCTGTAAATAGGTAATTCTAGTCAAATGCTTGTTAGCATTCAGAGTTTATCTGTAGTGTGCATGCAGCCTGTATTCCCAAGACCAATGTCTTTGGGAACAAAAGTACCCGAGAGCAGGCAAGGCAGCTCATATGCAAGGTGAGACTGGACAGAGCTGTGGGCAATCTGCTCTAGTTGAGGATGTCCCTGCTGACTGCAGAGGGGGTTGGACTGTATCGCCTTTGGAGGTCCCTTCCAACCCAGACCATTCAGTGAAAGCTGCAGTAAGACCTGAGGCTGACCTGAACATCTCTCCACTTCATTTATCTGATGTTGTTGCTTTTTTTAAGTCCTGCCAGAAGCAGTTGATCTGGTAAGAGCAAGGTGAATTTTAACTTTGTGGTTTCTTAGGACAGGTGTGGAAGCTTCTGAGCTGGTGGTTGCACTGGTCAGTCGTCCTCCATACCCTTTCTGGGTCGATAAAATGCACCTGACTTCAGGCAACAAAAATGTATAGTATTGAAATGCTGAAAAACTCCAATATGCAACTTTTACGTATTAAAGCTCGGTAATACTTTTAAACCATTAACACTTAAGTGGAAATGTTGAACAGGTAGAAACTTGGATGAATATTCCCATTGATAATCGCCAAAAACACTTTCTCTGGCTGCTTCCATGGTTAAATGGAGAATGGACTGAAAATATCTTCTGCTTCTCTTCACAGGCTGAAGAACAATGGCTTCCTTCAGCAACCTGACTATTGGTGTTGCTGTTGCCAGTTTTACTGTGTTTCAGCTCCTGTTCCATGTTTTAAGCTCTTGGGTGTCAGCACGAATAACACCTGGTTTTAACAGCCTCAGCCCCAAAAGGAAGATTGAATGGAACTCCAGGTAGAGTGTTCAAAACAAACTACAGCTACCTGAAATTGTCAGCATCTGAACAACCTCTTTGTGTGTATTTAAAACTGTAGAAAGTGAAGCACATGTACAGATTTGAGAGTCAGCTTTACTGGTCATTTGACAGACTTTGAATGTAACATGATGAGGCCTCTTCCTGAACACCCAGCACTGTATGAGTGTGCATTAACCACTTTGTTAGACAGTGACACTTCTAGTGAAAGTCAGTAAAAAAGGAAACAGTGTCTTGTGAGAGGTTATAAACTGCAGTGGATTAATTTTAAATGGCTTCTCTGTGACGCTTTTTGGTAAAGGGAAGAGGTACGAAATTCCCTTCCACCAAGCACAAGTGAAAATACAAACTCTTGCAGTCTATTTGTGATCTCCTTCTTAGTGACTCTCTGGTCATGCTTTCGGATGCAAACCAAATTACTGTTCTCCTGCTCTGTAGAAATTAGGGTTCTCTGAGGAATTCAGTGAATCTTGGATGCAATGTTGGAGTGAGGTAGGGTTATACAGGTACATCTCTATGTGTGTGGGGAAAGAGACTGCAAGAAGAGGAGGGGGAAGCTGTGACAGACACAGGGTACACATTCATGGAAGGAGTGGTGGAAACCCAGTCTAAAACCTTTCCTCACTCTCTTTGTGCTGCTGCACTTACATCCCTGGGATAGATCTACCTCCATTACACATGGCTCCTCAAACAGAATGCTGCTCTTAAACCTGTGAGTCATTCCTGGGAGCTTGCCTCCCTTTTAAGCCATAAAGGAAATACAGGGCAATAATTGCAAATGACATAATCACTGAGGTTTTATTAGCAATGTGCTGCTCTGAGAGGGTATATATAGTGCACAAGGTTCTCCAGTTGAAATTACTTGATACAGTATAACTTGATGCTTGAGTAGGCTATTACAACTTTAAAATATTATTCAGATGTTTCTCAAATTTGAAGCAAAAACATTTGCAGTGTGTGGCTGTCACTGCACTCCAGTTGCCCTAGTCATAGCTCTGTGCTTCCTCCCTGCTGTTTAAAGGCACTATCAGGTGGATGCTTCTAAAGCCATTTCCATCCTCCTGGACAGCATTAGCAACTCAAATCGTCTTGCCCTTCCATTTGGCAAATGCCCACCTGCACCATTCTTAAAGGCACTGTCTGAATTCCAGTTCAGTCTTTGCATACTTGCCTATCTGCCAGAAGAGCTGGATGCTATGACAGTTCATTGTATGAGTGCAAATCAGGATTCTCTGTTACAGACAGCAATAGAGATGCAGGCAAGGAAACTAAACTAAACTGTTATTCTGTTGCTGCTTTCTTTACACCACATCAAGTGGCCCCTGGATTGCATAATAGGCTTTCTGAGATCTTATTCCAAGCCTGGCAGCACTATGCCAAGTTACAGTGCTTTGCATAATAACATAGGAATTGTTTAGAACATCACTAGTGTGCTGGAAATAAGCTGCTCTGTAATCTCTAGGCTACTTTGCAGTACAGTGTTTAACACAGCACCCCCGTCTATGTCTTTTTTTTCTGCTTTCCACATTTTTTTCTTGAGCTTGATAGCAGAATATAGGTGTTAGTACACAGATGAGCCCTGGTCCAGTGCTCAATCTAGTCCTGGAGTTAAAGGGCATGAAATGCAAAACATGGTTCATCAACAGTTTGTTGATGTTGCGCCTGAGGGGGCACAAAGTGAAAGCTGATTGTACTTGGGTTTCTACACAAAGCTTGATTGGTGACTGCTAACCAAATACGGTGTTTTGGAAAGCTGTCTCATGGCTCCAGTGCCTCACCAAAATGAAGGGAGTGCCTTTTTGTGTTCAGAGAATGTAGATGGACACGTATGTACTCTGCAGGTAGAGAGTTACTCTCTCCCAGTAAAATGAGTTGGTTAACCAAAATGATTTAAAAGTAGATGATTGTTGTTTTGCCCTATATTAAACTGATGTGGTGAGCGCCCACACAAATGATTCTGTTGGCAGCCCTGAAGGAAACTGGCACAGAGGATGGTTGTGCATTTTTATCAGCTCAGCTGAGTCTGGCATAGGGCATCTGCCTGAAATGAGCTGTAGCACTGAAAATACATTGTTAGAGTTGGAGGTGTTTTTAATCAAGCAATTGAGCTGACTGTGTTTTCCATGCTGTCAGTTTGTTCATTCTGACCTTCCAAGAATTGAGAACCAATGAAGTAACTGCTTCTGGAATTTTAAGTATGCAGATACTCAATGAGTTAAAAACTGTACTTGACCCAGATGTAGCATAACTTTACTGCTGTGGATAAATGCCTGTCACCCCTTCTGCCATAAATGTTTGGACTGCTATTAAGCAGTTGCCAAAAAAATCCTGATATTAATTCCAATAATAAAGAAACAAGTATGCAAGTTCTTTGTGCAGTATTTTTCTTTGCAGTTTAATGAGGAATTGAAAGATGCAAGTCTTCGTCAGCAATGTCAAGGACACATACAGAGCTTGATTGCATGACAAAGATTCCATCTGAGAATGGAATCTTGTGCTCTTTCCCTTCTTCTGTCTCCTCTTCTGTGGAGAAACTTCAGAGTTCAGACAGAAATCTGCTTTTTTTGTGCGTTTTTTTGTTGTTGTTGTTGTCTGTTTGTTTCTTGTGTGTTTTTTTTTCCTCTCCTTCAAGTGCTGTACTTGTGTGTAGCTTGTGTTCTAAACACTAAGGCTTGGATAAGCAGCCATCCCCAAGATTCCAACTGTGAAGTAGTGAGCTGTATTCTAGGACAGATTTTACTTTGTTTGGCATTATCCTTTCCTAAAGCTCAGCAATGCCTGGTATATTTCCAACACTAGTATTATATGTCAGCCTTAGTTTATAAGCAAGCAAAATTCCTACCTTTGTTAATTCTGTGGACCAGAGTAGATATTCTTAATTAAACTATTAATTAATTCTGTGGGCCAGAGTAGGTATTCTTAATTAAACTATTAATTAATTCTGTGGACAAGAGTAGATATTTTAATTAAACTATTAATGCCATTAAAATTCTGTCAACTAAATTTAGTTCCCTTGTTAAAAATGGAGGGGGGGAGAAGCAGCCTATATGCTTGTAATGGTTAGTAAATATTCTCATCCAACTTGTTACAATTGCCTGTTCAGATTATATTAAGCTTCTTTTTTTTGATATTATTGAAAGAGCAGTTGAAAATAATATGCTGACACTCTTTAAACTAGTAGTGAGTAAAGACTTCTATATGACAAGGTACAGGATCTGCTCATGCCAGTAGACAATCGTATAACTCCTGGAAATAGAGTATGGATTCTAACCTACCCTTTCCATGCAAAATCTTCCACAGGAAGGAGGAAGTTGTGGCTTTTTTTTTTTTTTTTTCAAATCTTGCATGATAGAATTTAGACTCCTGAGAGTAATTTATATACATTTAAAATATTAGTAACTTCCAAATGGATGTATTCAATATGTGCAAAAGCAAGCTTAATAGCTAACAGCATCTGTACATTTCTGTGCATTTTGTACGTGGTTGAATGTGCAACAAAGCTGTTTCAGATCACGCATCACTGAATATTTTCCCTTCTTTCAAATTCTATCTATTCCAGGAGGGTCATGAAAATTATAGGGGGTTGGACAGGCTGAGGGAACTGGGGGTGTTCAGCCTGGAGAAGAGAAGTCTCCAGGGAGACCTTACAGCAGTCTGCCAGTACCTGCAGGGGGCTACAGGAAGACTGCAGAGAGACTGTTTGCAAAGGCCTGCAGGGACAGGACAAGGGCAATGGCTTCAAACTGGAGCAGAGCTGATTTAGATTGGATGTGAGGAACAAGTTCTGCACCACGCCAGAACAGTGCTGGAATGATGGAACAGGTTGTCCAGGGAGATGTTTATGGCCTCATCCCATGAGATATTCAAGGTGAGGCTGGACAGGGCTGTGGGCAGCCTGATCAGGTGGAGGATGTCTCTGCTGAGTGCAGGGGCATTGTACTGGGTGACCTTTGGAGATCTCTTCCAACCCAAACAAGTCTGTGATTCTGTAGAACTGTTCTGGCACATAGTTTTTTTTTCCTTCTTAGTCCCACTTAAAAAGTAGGAAAGCAGACAGCAGCTACACAGTATTAGATGTAGTTTATAGTAGTGTTAAATCCATGGCTGGAGGGGCAAGGTTACACACACTGGACCCATGCCCATTGCATTATTCTACCTTCTGAGAATACATGTGAACTCCAAGGGGCAGGAATGGCCCTGGCCTGTGTGCTGGCAGAAACCCTGCTGGGGCCTCTGTAAATAGGTAATTCTAGTCAAATGCTTGTTAGCATTCAGAGTTTATCTGTAGTGTGCATGCAGCCTGTATTCCCAAGACTAATGTCTTTGGGGCAGAAGGTACCCAAGAGCAGGCAAGGCAGCTCTGAGTATTGTGACTCTGTGTAGGATAAGAGGAGTATAAAAGCTGTGAGCTGCTAGCCCATGCAGATCTGTAGCTGCTACACCTTGCGTACTTGGCTGTGACCTTTTGTCATATAAGCTTTGTCTTTGAAAACCAGAATCTACTTTCAATGCACTAGAAAACCTTTCTGCAACTTTCCTTAAAAGGATTTTCTGTTTAAAGGCTGTTTTCCACTGAAGCCTGAACTTGGCAGATTTACCATCTATTAATTTGGTGCCTGTGAGGAGGTGCCTGCTGCTGCAGGACTCATGGGCCAGTTGTCCAGGAAATGGGTCAATACAGAAAATATTTGTTAAAGACCTGGATGTCATACTGTCTTTAAGGATTCATTAATATATAGAGTAATTGGAGAAAAACGTAGAACTTGGTTACTCGAAAACTCTACTTTCTATTTAACATCCCCTTCACCTTGTTCCAATCTGATAGATTCCTTCTTTTTGGCTGTTTTCCTTCTTATTGTATATGTGGTTCAATGTAGCACAAAGAAAAGATGAAGATGATTGTCTTCCACAGAGGTATCTGGTTGGAGTTGCAGCTGTCCTTGGAAAGATCCTACCTTAAGCTCTGAATAGCAGACCTTGTTGTGACTGTGCTCTCTCTTTCAGGACAGTGTCCACATTCCATGCCTTGGTAGTTGGTGGCTTTTGCCTTTATATTTTGTTGTACGATGATGCCGTTAATGCTGATCGACTCTGGTAAGACATCTTATGTGTGTGTTGTATTTACGCAGCATCCTTTTGTTACCCAGCCCTTAAATCTTGAGCTTTTGGATAAAATGATTCATCTAGATCGTTCCACTTACCATGATTCTGATGATGATGATCCTGAGGTAGGAATTTGTTTTAGTTGTAGAATCAGATGAAGTTTTTGTTTGCTAACAAGACTAAATGCATGCCACAAAGATGAACCAAGGGCTGGAGCCCCTCTGCCGTGAGGGCAGGCTGAGGGAGCTGGGGGTGTTTAGTCTGGGGATGAGAAGACTCTGGGAAGGCCTTGCAGCTACCTGCCAATATTTAAAGGGATAGTACAGGAAGGCTGCAGAGGACTTTTTCTGAGGTGGTCTAGAGACAGGCCAAGGGGGAATGGTTTGAAGCTGAGGAAGAGCACGGTTATACTGGAGTTAAAAAGGAAGTTCTTTAGTATGCATGGTAAGACTGTGAGACAGGTTACCCAGGGAAGGTTGTGGACACCTTCTCCCTGGAGGTATTTAAAGCTGGACTAGATGAGGCCTTAAGCAAATGAGATGTCCCTGCCCGGCGGGGTGGCATGGTGGGGAGGTCTTTTCCAACCTAAGCTATTCTGTGTTCATTGAGAAGGAAAAAAAATTGTTTGCTCTTTTGGGTGTTTTGGGTTTGTTTGTTTGTTTGTTTTCATTGCAATGTAGTTTCTTTAGTGAGAGCAAATTCAGTCTGAGTATCTCCTGAGAGATGTTAACTGTGCTGAAAAGTAGTATATTCTAACTCTCTCAGTGCCTGTTGTGGTAAGCTTTATCAGAGGGAAAATTTTCTCCTCTTTTGACTAGACCGTGTTCTAAGCAGTACAAAAGAAGTCATGAATAGCAGAAATAGAAGCCTCTTGGTGATGATAAATAAATTGAGTCTTCACATTTACGAAATTTCCCTGGTCTGAGTCCGGGAAAAGTTTAAATTAGGCAGAAAGTGGACTACTTTTTGTTCTTAGTATGTTAGATGTTTTTGTGCGCTGCACTGGAAACTTCGTCTCTCTTGAAAAACTGGTAAACTTGACAAGATAAAAGCCATCTGCATTTGGGGGCCTTTTGTCTGTATTTCTTCATGTTTTTTTCTGTTCTGATATGTTGACCACTATCAGTGGTTTTATTTACTTATGGCAGAGTAAGGAAAACTACATATTTTAAATTCTAGTAGAAATACATTTGATCTGTGTGTTTTAAAGCATAGCTTCAGGGTCATTTCATGGAAGTATTTCTGTAAAGTGTTTCTGTCAAAATTGTCTTGGTGTTTTCAGGAGTTTGTCTATTAAAAGTGTGCACTCCAGGTGTGAAGCCAAATCGCTTTTAGTTGTTAAACTAATACATGTGAAATGTTTGAAGTATCATTTAGTATATTTAAAACAGTTGTAATAATTTGAATTCACGTTCAGGCAAGTGAATAACCTCAAAGGAGGACCAAGCATTACACTGCCTGTGGCTTTACATGTACTGCATGCAGCTTCCAAGTAAAAGGCAACTTTGCATTAGGCTTTCTCCTGTCAGTTAAGCCAGAATGGTTAAAAGGGGGTTAAAAAGGAGATGGTTTCTGAAATGAGATGACTAAAACCAAAATGACTAGCAGTGTATGCATTCCCTCCTATGTCGTACTGGTTCCCAGTACACAATAATTAAAGCCTTAGCTGACCATGTAGAGCTTTAAGCATCCCTCCCTGCCCCAAATCTGTTTTATTGATTCATAGCTGAATCCCACATCTATTTTAACTGAATAAGACTGAAGAGGAGGGAAAGCAATTTCTGTGGTAAATGCCAGCTGGACTGCTGCAAGGCTGCTTAGTCAGGAAATCCATTGCCCTTTTGAAATGCAGACCTAGGCTGCTGGACTTGGTCATTTACAGACAGGAAGGATGCAGAAACTTTCTGGGGGGGTCTCTTATTAACAACACAAGAAACATGTGTGAATGTAGCTTCAGTTCTTTGTGTGTGAATGTCCAGGAATCTTTCACTATCCTTCTCGTGCTGTTCTTGGCAAGTAGTCTGAGAACATTACACAGATGCTTTGGTATTTGACTACTGGTGAGGTTTTGATACAGATCCTCTTTCCCTTTAGTTATTGCCACCATGCAGTCATTGACTGTATGACAGCATCTAGTCAATTCTTTTCTACAGGCTTTAAAGATATCTGTGTAATTGGGAAAAAAAATGGCAATTTCTGAGCCTCTACATATGTTCCTGATTTCTGGGTTCATGTGAAGCTTAAATACATGGTAGTGATGATAACCATATGTCTTGAAAGGTCTCAGGACTCCTGTTAAGGGTTTGCGTTCAAGGGAGGAAGGATGTGGTCAGGTAATGCCTGAAACTGTATGGGATAGATCCTAACAGTGGATGTTTGTAAAGATGTGAAGTGCAGTGTCAGAAGGACAGAGCCAGGCTCGGCTCAGTGATATCCAGTGACATGACATAAGGGCACTGGGGGCAAGCAGAGGAGGTGCCATGGGAACAGAAGGGAAAACTTTGTGAGTCTTGGAACAGGTTGCCCAGAGAAGTTGGGGAGTCTCCTTCTCTGGAGATGTTTAAAACCCACCTGGATATGTTTCTGTGTGACCCACATTGTGGATCCTGCTCCAGTGGGGAGGATGGACTAAGTGGTCTTTTGAGGTCATTTCCAGTCTCTAACATTCTGTGATTCTGTGTGATTCCATGGAGCATTAGTAAGTTACAGGGAAACATCAGTGTTGTATATGTATACTTATTTTTTTTATGGTCGAGGGCTCCCCATAAAACTTCCCCTTTCCTCTGTAGGTAATACAGACTAGCTGACATAGTTGATGTAGAAATTGTTTTTGAGGTGGTGAAAGTAACACGTCAGAAAGTCTGGAGGTGGTAGAAATCAGATAAGGAAAGGGAGCAGGTGTAAATAAGTGAATTAAATTGTAGCTTCACAGGAGGGTAGGCTATTTCATGTGACCTTTCATCCATAATGGCTTTACAGTTGTTACACTGATCAGAATTTGGTGTTTGACTAGCATTTGATATGATTCTATGTTTGCAAAGAAGTCTGAAGGAAGTCAGTCATGTGGGCTTGTGTTTGTTGTATCTGCTTGTGCCTGTTCACCTGTTGTTAATTTGCCACAGGTACCTCCTTAGCAATCACAAAAGAGAGAGCTCTTCCCTTTGGCTTATTCCAGTCACTCCCTGTTTGTCACGCATGGCTCTTTCTTGCATCAGAACTACAAACTCCAAGGCTCATAAGCTCCATTGCACTCTCCAGTCAAGGAAACAGATCAGGAAATCTAGAACATTTTAGACTAAATTCCAAGTTATCTATTGATTGAGATGATTTTGAAATTCTAGCTTTGACTCTTCTTGAAGGGATGTCATAAGTGGGCAGGTCAGCCACATGCGTTGTTGAGGTGTTGGTTTGCAAAGTCTAGAGAAGTTTCGTTTTAAGGTGACCATTCTTAGAGAAATAACAAGCAAATGAACCATTCCATGTCTCATCCAGTTAAGCTGTGTTTACCAATATCAAGGAACCAATTTCATACACTCAGTCCTTTGCATCTTCTCTGCAGAAGAATGTGAAGATGCTGAAATGTGTTGGGAGCACTTAAAACTTGAGTTACAGTTTTGCAACTGCTGTGCTATGCAGAGTTTCTGCTGAAGTTGTGAGAATGTGTCTGTCTATGCTCTGTCTAGCTGTTATTTTCACAAGATCTGATAGGACAGGCTGGGGTTGCTGGGGGTGTTCAGCCTGGAGAAGAGCAGACTTCAGGGGGACCTTCAGAGCTGTGTTCCAATACCTGAGGGGATCCTACAGGAAGGCTGCAGAGGGACTTTTCATAGGAGTGTCTAGCAGTAGGACAAGCACTGAGTCCACGACCTACTTGGCTCATGAAACCTACTTTAGAAGCCATAGAAAAGTGTTCCTGTCTCAAGTTGCAGTGTCCATTCTGAAGAGATGGAGTGAGCTCTAGGCTCTGCTGGTAACATTTCTGCTCACCTAATAGCAAAACTCTGATTTTGTGAGTCCTTCTGTTTTCCTGTAATCTACTCTCTCACTCAGGGAAGCTGTTAGTTTTAGATGCTAAGAAAGCCTGAAAATGTAGTGAACAGATACAATAATATATAATAATATAGGAGATCTCTTCACTGTTTCATTCCAAGAGGATCAAAAAACAGTACCTAAGCCATAGCATTTGACTGCTGTCTTACTAAACTAGACTTTGTACTGGAGGTAGTTCTAGGCACAGTTATGTTCCTGTTTCCTCAAAAGCTTTATAACATAGAATCACAGAAAGGTAGGGGTTGAAAGACTGGAGATCACAGAAGCACAGAAAACATCCTGTTGGAAGAGCCCTCCAAGCTCATCTAGCCCAACCTTCCACCCAGCACTGCAGAGTCAACATCAAACCATGTCCTAAGCACCAGCTCCACAAGCTGCTTGAACACACCTCCAGGGATGGTGACTGCAGCACTGCCCTGGGCAGACCATTCCAATGGCTGAGAACCCTCTCTGGGAAGAAGTATTTCCTAGCATCCAGCCTGAGCTTCCCCTGGGGCACCTTGAAAGCATTTCTTCTGCTCCTGCCCCATGCTACCAAGGAGCAGAGGCTGCCCCCTCCTCGCTCCAACCTCCCTGCAGGGAGCTGTAGAGTCTGCCCTCAGCCTCCTCTTCTCCAGCCTGAACACTCCCAGCTCCTTCAGCCCCTCCTCACAGCCCAGCTGCTTCAGGCCCTTCTCCAGCCTCACTGCCCTGCTCTGGACACACCGCAACCCCTCAATGTCCCTCTTATAGCAAGTGGCCCAGGACTGAGTGCAGCACTCGAGATGTGGCCTCCCCAGTGCTGAACACAGGGATGATCCTCTCCTATCCCTGCTGCCCATCCTGTTTCTAACCCAAGCCAGGATGCCATTGGCTTTCTTGGCCACTTGGGCACGGCTGGCTCATGTTTGGTGACTGTCAGCCTACATTGCCAGGTCCCCCTCAGAGTTGCAGCTTTTCAACCACACATCCCCAGGTCTGTAGTTCCCCATGGGGTTGTTGTGACCCAAGTGCAGGATCTGGCACTTGGCCTTGTGGAACTTCATGTTATCAGCCTTGGCCACAAGTCTGACCTGTCCAGGTCTTGCTGCAAAACCTCCCCACCCTCTAGCAGATGGACACAGCCACCACAGCTTGGTGCCATCTAGTCCACCCCCGCAACCCTCGCCAAAGCAGGCCTACCTAGAGCAGATTGTGTCCTGTGGGACACAACGGAGGTGGCTTCCACAGGGCATGTTGAGCAGTCCACAGTTTCTAAATCTGTAGATTTATTCCTTTGAAGCTTAGTACATACTTATAAAACATATGCAGATCATACACATAATATAGTGTAGAAAATTGTATGATGTTCCTGATGAGGAAAGAGACTTGCTTGCCAAACTCCTCAATGTAGGAATGCAAAGAGGACAGCAGTGGAAAAAAAACCAAATATTACTTGTTGTAATGTAGATTCTTTTCTTTCCTGAGCTGTATTCACAAGTTTTGGGTTGTCCAGCATCCTAGGAAAATTGAAGTGTGTGTGTCTGTTACTAAGATCCTTGCCTGCTGAATGTTTGGCACCAAAAGGAAAAGAACAGCTGTGAAACTGAAAACCTTTGAATGTTCTTTGGCTTCAGAGAACTGGCAAATAATTCCTTTTGTGACTCCTTTTACTCTGTTTATCCTTATAAGCATCCATCCTCGTATGAATATGAAAAGCTGAGCAAGATATTTTTGTCATCCTTCACAAAGTTTTACACTGGCAAAAGAATAAAAATGGAGATGCAGAGTGACAGTTGATGTGCTAACAGACACTGCCTGGGCTGTTCTTTTTTATCCTCTATTTCCAGAGAAGTCAGCTCAGGGTACTTGCTGGTTTTCAGCTGTAGTCTCCAGCAGGGCTCTTGGGACTGTCTCTACCCCAAGGCAGGGAGGGGTAGTTAGTAGATGTCCTATATCTGGGGGGAGGAGGAACCAATTTTCACAACTAGGACTTTTCTTTTAAGTGTATCTCACGATGTCTCACTGATGGGCCAAGAATTAAGTGACCTAATGGAGGTGATGTGTTTGGAATGTGTATGTCCTTTACAGACTACAAAGGCTGTAACTGTATTTTTTCTATGCTTATAGGGGGGACCCTTCAACTGTGAAACTGAACATTGCTATTACCACAGGATACCTCATTTCTGGTAACTATGCAGTCTGTCTGTAATACATGACACCTGTCTATATGGAGATGCCATAGATGTATACAACACAGTTTCCACTGTGGCTTTTCAGGTTCCTGATGGAGATGTGGGTTGTGGTGGAATCACAGGCTCTTGCCAGCAGAGGTAAAAGATGGCATGATAACTCACCAAGCACTAAGGAAATGCCACTCTGTGGTATTGATGGTTTGATAAACACCACTGACTCCAGCTGGCTTTTGGCCTTCAGGCATTGGAGAAGGTGCTAAAGCTATGCCTCTTTTCAGGGTATCTACAAGCTATCTGTAGCTCTTCTATCATGTTTCTTTCTGTAACCTCAGAATGCTGGCAGAAGAGTATTAGAAGTCCTCACTACAATCCAAGGCAAATGATGTCATGGGGTCCTGCCTGACTCCCTTTTAAGTTCACTTTAAAGCCAAAATTTGGTCATATACAAGCCATGGAAATTGTAATTTATTGTCTTGGTATGACATTTATCCCTACATATGTTTTGTGTTCTTAGTAATTTGCTATCAAATAATTTTGCTACAAAATGCTCTGGAACTTTTTTTTTTAGTGATGTGTGAGGAGAGGACAATGCTGACTTAACAAAGAAAAAAACTTGTGACTTGTATTTGACAGAAGCTTTCTAATGTTAGAACAGAGTCTCTCCTGAGAAACTGGGCTGTAGGATTAATTATTTTTCCACTCCAGTGGAACTGATAACCTGGTGATCAGCATGCTCAGTTACACTGTGGGTTAGTTTAAGTCTCTGTTTTTCCCATAAGAACTTCAGGCCCCTGTTTAAATTCACTGGTATATATTGAATAATTATGCATTGGACTTTAATTATGAATTAATGAATGCCTTAGAAGAGAGACCTGACCCTGGCCGCTCATTGTCTCACATCCTTTTGTAGTTAATGTTTAATTATTAAGGGGAAGTGGAGCGGCTGTGTCATGTGATAGTCCTCCCTTAGGATAGCTCATAGAAAAGAGATCAAGAAGCTTACTGCAGATAAAAAAGATACAGAGATAAAATGATTTGGAACCTTGGTCACCAATATTCCAGTCCAGAGTACTTCTTTGGAGAAAATAGGGGCAGAAATTGTGTGTCCCAGTACAGAAAAGAAAATCTTGTGAAATCTCAGCCCCTTATGGGAGAAGAAGGAACTTTTTTTGTCAAAGCTTTCTCAGGTCCACTGGATCACTTTTGCAGCAGCTGGAAAGTTTCTGATGAAATCAAGGAAATGTACTTCTCCTTCCAAGTGCCCCTTAGAAAATGTCTTGGTCACTGGTTCTCTGTCTGCTAATAGATCTACTTTTTCGATTTTGAAGTTCCCTATAGCAGTTCCCTGCACATGTTGCATGTGTTTGTGTATTGGCTGTGTCTCCTGTAGCCTTCTTCCTCTTAATTTTTTTTTTTTTTGGTTACTTGTTCCAAAGTTTGGGGTTCATAAGTATGAAGTCTTGTTAAGATATTTGAGTTCCACCTCTTGCAAGATATTTAAGATAAACTATTCCCTGCCTACTTCCATCGATGTTGTAAGTAGTTACTTAAGGCAACTGTTGGAGGAATACTGTTGCTAAAAGCTTTAGCATAAACATGTTATCTTCAGAGATAATTAATTCAGACAGTTTCTAATGATGCCATGCATTGGCATTTATACCTCTAAAACTTTGAGAGACCCTATTCTGAGTATAATAAACAGTAATTTATCATTATTTATGTTCTCTTGTAGATTTATTGCTTATTATTTACTACTGGAAGGCAATTGGTGACAAATTTTTTGTACTCCATCACTTGGCAGCTCTGTATGCTTACTATTTTGTACTGGTGAGTGCTGTATTTTCTAGTAGCATAACAGGCAGATGGGATTGAAGCTTGATGCTTTTATAGGTCTTATTTATCTAATGTTTAAATGAGATTTTCCCCTAGTCAGTGTATTAGCTTTATGGAAGCAATATTTATTTAGAGAGCAGTGGTAGCTGAAAATACTACTTTAGCAGTCATTTCTGCACAAGTGCAATGCCTTTTCCATCTTACAGTCCTTCCACAAAAAGGTGGGATTTATTTAACTGCTGAAATTAAAACTGTCCTATGTTTTTGTTGTAGATAAACGTTGACAGAGGTGTTTTTCATGTGGTGATAGAAGAGGGTTTCAAATAAAACCACAAGTCTGAATATTTAGTTGAAAAATTGGAAGGAAAGGGTTTCAGGTGGTTATGTGCTGCTTGGGATTGTATTTGCAAGGCCACAGTCAGTGATCCCTGACTCTAGTGGGCTTACTACAGTCAGCTGGGTGCTTTTTCTTAGGTCTCTTTTTCCTTTTTATTTAAAAAATCTGTCATGACACAAAGTGATCCCCTGAGACATCTTGTTCAAGGTTCCTGTTTTGGAGGAGGAATGGATGATTCACAGGTGCACATACATTGAAGAGAGAAGGGGAAGAGAAGGATACTGTTAGGATAAGAACTTAACTGCTGTTTGCTGCTGCAGGAGTTTCTCAAAGATGCCCATGTGACTGACCTCCAACCTGATGCTCCCAAATATCTTCTGATAAGCTCATTCAGTAAATAATGAAATCTTACAAAATACAATTTACTTCATTTCCTGCAGCTCTTTCCCTGGCTGCTGTGTGAATCCTAGGTCAGATTTCTCATGTAATGGTTTAAAGGGGCTGAAGTAGCCGACAGAGTAGGACAGGTAACCTGGGACAAATGCAAAGAAATTGTCTGTGCAGCCAGAGATTAGGTGAGGAAAGCTAAAGCCCAGCTAGAATTAAATCTGGCTGGGAACATTAAGGGGAAGGAGAAGAACTTCTTCAGGTGTATTAGTGAGAAAAGGAGGACTAGGGAGAATGTGGAAGCCTTCCAGAAAGGAAATAGAGAGCTGGTGACAAAGGATATAGAAAAGGCTAAGGTGTTCAATGACTTCTTTGCCTCAGTCTTCAGTGGCAAGGGATCCAATCACAATGTCCAGGCCCCAGAGGGCAAAAGAAAGGACTGGGAGAAGGAAGATCTGCCCACTATAATTGAAGATCTTGTTCATGAACACCTAAGGAGTCTGAATGTGCACAAGTCCATGGGGCCTGATGAGATCCACCCACAGGTCCTGAGGGAACTGGCAGATGAAGTTGCGATATCACTATCCATCATACTGGAAAGGTCATGGCAGACTGGTGAAGTTCCTGCTGACTGGAAAAGGGTAAACATCCATCTTCAAGAAGGTAAAAAAGGATGACCAGGGAACTACAGACCAGTCAGTCTCACCTTGGTGCCTGGTGAGATCACGGAGCACATCCTCCTGAGGGCTCTGCTAAGGCAAATGGAAAACAAAGCAGTAACCAGCAGTGGCTTCACCGAGGGTAAATCATGCCTGACAAATGTGATGGCTTTTTGTGATGAAGTCACAGCAACAGTGGACAAGTGAAGGGCAACTGATGTCATCTACCTGGACCTGAGTAAGGCATTTGACTCTGTCCCACATGATATCCTGGTCACCAAACTGGAAAAACACAGACTGGATGGGTGGAGCACTGCTGGATAAGGAATTGGCTAAATGGTGTGAGAGAGTGATGATCAATGTCCACCTGGAGACCAGTGACAAGTGGCATCCCTCGGGGGTCAGTGCTGAGACCAGTGCTGTTTAACATCTTTGTCAGTTACATGGACAGAGGAATCAAGTGCACCCTCAGCAAGCTTGCAGATTGCACCAAGCTGTGTGGCACAGCAGAGTTGCTAGAGGGAAGGGATCCATCCAGAGGGACCTAGACAGGCTGGAGAGGTGGGCCCAGGCCAACCCCATGATATTCAACAAGGCCAAGTGTAAGGTCATGCACCTGGGTCAGCACAATCCTAAGCACAACTTCAGGCTGGATGGCAAATGGCTGAGAGCAGCCCTGAGGAAAAGGACCTGGTGGTCTGGGGTGATGAAAAGCTCAATATGAGCCAGCAGTGTGTACATGCAGCCCAGATAGCAACCATGTCCTGGGATGCAGAAAAAGCAGCGTTGCCAGCAGGGCAAGGGAGGGGTTTCTGCCCCTTTACTCTGCTCTCCTGAAACCCAGCTGGAGTACTGTTTGAAGTTCTGGAGCCCCCAGCACAAGGACATCAAACTCTTGGAGTGAGTCCAGAGTAGACCACAAAGATGCTCAGTGCTGCAGCAGCTTTGCTGTATTGGACAGGCCAAGAAAGTTGGGGCTCTGCATCCTGCAGAAGAGAAGGCTTCGAGGAGACGTTGGAGTGGCCTTCCAGTATCTGAAGGGGGCTACAAGAGGGCTGGGGAGGGACTACTCACAAGGTCTTGTAATGACAGGACAAGGAGGAATGGGTTTAAACTGCAGAGGGGAGATTTAGACTGGATGTTAGGAAGAAGTTCTTTGCAGTGAGGGTGAGACACTGGCACAGGTTGCCCAAGGAGGTTGTGGCTGCTCCCTCCATGGAGGCATTCAAGGCCAGGTTGGATGAGGCCTTGAGTGACCTGTTCTAGAGAGAGGTGCTCCTGCCTGTGGTGGGGGATTGGAACTGGATGAGCTTTGAGGCCCCTTCCAACCTAAACCATTCTAAGATAAGTAGTCCCTGCCCATGGCAGGGGGTTGGAACTGGATGATCTCTAAGGTCCCTTCCAACTCAAACCATTCTGTGAATCCATGAATCTGTAAGTACACTGCTAAGTAAATACTCTTGTCTTGGGTTGAAGATATTTACTTATTCTAATATTATCATGGATGAAAGTGAGTTGGAGCTGGATACTGGGGATAGGACAATACCCCTACCAAGGCTATTCCCTGGTGCAGAGAATTCATTAGTTGTTTCTGGAGCAAATAGAAAGTGTGGCGTTGATGTGTGCTTCTTTTAGAGCAGTTCTTAGTATGTGGATAAAGCTGTGCCCTTTGGTGTCTGTGTGTTTTATCTTCAGATATAAGTATCTTAGCTCAAAAATTACTTTTGAAGATAGCAGAGAATTTGATTAAGATGGGAGATTTTCTGTTTGATACGAAGTGAAACAACGTGCAATGCCTAAAGTAGTGGGCATTAGGATGCTTGGTGCTGGGAAGAGGAGTCTTGCCATGCACTCCATAGGGGTGTTTAGGAGACTCTATTAAAAATAAAATCTTCTTACCTCTGCATCTGCAAACTGCTGCTTGCCCAGACGTGGTGTAATGGGAAACTGTTTCAGCATAAGCAGGTGATAAGGCAGAGAATAGGCTGTACTTTGTCCTCTAGGGGAAGGTGCTCAGTTAGGTGTATGGCTGTACCTGTACCATGGTGTTACCTGGACACTGGCATGGAGAAGGTGTGTTCTTCATCTCGCCTACAGGGCACGGCAAGGTAGGACAGAGAGCTGTTGGAAAGGGTTTCCCTAGCAGTGGGGCATAGAGAAGAAAGGGCTTTCTACACCCTGTCTGCTGCCAAGCAAGAGCTGGGAATTCATCTTCACTTTGGCAGATGATGTTACTAAAGCAGTTGAGAATGCTTTTCTTTAACTTGCAGTGTTTCCGTTTGGGCTCGTTTTAAACACTGAGAAATCCAGAGTATTTCTAATCCTCTTACACAGTAATAGTTTCATTATAACCAATGAATGCTTCTCTAGCTAGCTTTCTGTGGCCACTTCCAATAAATCTTTGGAAGAGTTAGAGTTGAGTAAGGAACTATTGATTTGAGCTACCTGGAAGGACAACTGCAGCTTGTGTAGTAAACCACATTCTGAAATGGTGAGGGGGTTGGCCGCAGCTGGTCAAAGGGCTCCCCACTGGATTTTAATAAAGACGTTCAGATGTTCTATCATTATGTGCATACTTGAGGGCTTAAATGGAGACTTCACATCTCTGTCGTCATCCTTTTTTTTTGTCTGTTTTGTTTTGCTAATCAGAGCAGAGGTCTGTTGGCTTACTTTGGGAACTTCCGTCTGCTGGCAGAGTTCTCGACTCCTTTTGTCAATCAGCGGTAAGTGCCTGGGGAATTTCTGTGGAGTTCTTTTAAATCTTAATCTGTTCTGTTATTTCTGTGATTTAGGAAGGAGATTTTTAATTGTTCAAAGTCTGCTTGAAGGGAATTTTTTATACTGAATTAAGGATTACTATGTGGAAACTATTAGCTGTGGAAACCTTTTTACTGCTGTAGCTGCAGCAGTGCAGAATCGTTAAGGTTAGAAGAGCTCTCCAAGGTCATTGAGTCCAACTGATAACCCAGTGCCACCATGCCCACTAAACGGTGTCCTGAGGTTCCATGTGTACATGTGTTTTGAGCACCTCCAGGGATGGCTACTCAAGAACTTCCTTGGGCAGCCTGTTCCAGTGCAACCCTTTTGGTGAAGGAATTCTTCCCAATGTCCAATCTAAACCTCCTCTGACACAACTTCAGGCCGTTCTCTGTCTTTTTACTGCCTTTGAGAAGAGACCAGCCCCCACCTCACTACAGCCTTCTTTCAAGGAGTTGTGGAGAGCAATGAGGTTCCCCCCCAGCCTACATAGTCACCTCAGCTAACATATTCACTGCCTATTTCCTTTTAGGCTTCTTCATCAGAAATGCCATTTTAAAATTAAACTACTGAACAACAAAGTTCACAGCTAAGTGTTGTTTGTTAGTCTTCAGGTGATTCATTATTATAATAAAGCCATCATTTTCACTAAGGATTTATTATTATTATTATTATTATCACGAACCAGGAAAAGAAGCAAGATATCACTGTCATCCTAGAATGGAATTGTGTGACCCCAGATAATTTTCAGTTTATTTTGCAATAGTGCACATGTATAGATCAATATTAATACCTATACACAAATGCACAGAATAACACAAAGGCTGGGAGTCAGGAAGAATGGGATAGGGACAGACTCTGCACACTTGTGCCCTGGCATAGGATCAGGGGCAAGGGATGGAAACTGCAGCCCAGGAAGTTCCACCTCAACGTGAGGAAGATCTTGACTGGAAGGGTCCTAGAATACTGGCACAGACTGCCTGAATGGTTGTAGAGTCTCTTTCTCTGGAGCCTTTCCAGCCCTGCCTGTACACATTCCTGCACTAGATTCTCTGGTCCTGCTCTGGCAGGGGAATTGGACTGGAAGATCTCAAGAGGTCCCTTCCAACCCCTAACATCCTGTGAGCCTGTGATAAAGAAGTAGAGGAGGTTTTTACTACTTTCTCTAGAATCCAACCTGCAGGTTCTGTGTGTTAGGCAATGAATAAATTATGCCTGTCTGCTGAGGAATTACTATCCAAAGACTCTTTTGGTTTTAAGTCCCTTTACAACCCAGTTGCAGTAGTGGGAGAGAGATTTTTTTGGTGTCTTTTTCCTTACCTCACTGTAGCATGATCCAGTGCCATTTACAATAGCTAGTTCTGAAGCTGGATTTTTAGGTATAAACAGAAAGTCCTAAGTCTGAGAAACTTGAAATTGAAGCTGTATCCAGATTACCAAAGCTGTATTACCCAAATACAATGCTAGAATTGCTTTCAGGTAAACAAACCCATTGGTGTCAATTACAGTAACAAAGTAATACATTTATGTTCATCATTTAAAAAGAAGGTTAGAATTACAGCTTTTGACACAGTGCATGTTGGTTGTCAGATGGTTTGCAGTTCCAATCAGGGTTCTGCAGTCTTATTCTGTAGTATCCTGGGTATCTGCTGCATGGCCAGCCAATCCAAGGAGGTGATTCTGCCACTTTACTCTGCACTGATGAGACCTCACCTGCAGTGCTGTGTCCAGCTCTGGAGCCCTCAACACAGGAGGGACATGGACTTGGTGGAGAGGGTCCAGTGTAGGCCACAAAAATGATCAGCAGGCTGGAGCAGCTCTGCTACAAGGACAGGCTGAGTGAGCTGGGAGCGTTCAGCCAAGAGAAGAGAAGGCTTCAGGGAGACCCCATAGTGACCTGCCAGTACCTGCAGGGGGCTACAAGAAGGCTGCAGAAAGACTGTTTGCAAAGGCCTGCAGGGACTGGACAAGGGCAATGGCTTCAAACTAGAGCAGAGCAGATGGAGATTGGATGTGAGGAACAGCTTCTGCACCACGAGGGTGCTGGAACGGTGGAACAGGTTGCCCAGGGAGGTGGCTGAGGCCCCATCCCATGAGATATTCAAGGTGAGGCTGGATCGGGCTGTGGGCAACCTGATGTAGTTGAGGATGTCCCTGCTGACTGCAGAGGGGATTGGACTGGATGACCTTTGGAGTTCCCTTCTAGCCCAGACTATTCTGTGATTCTATCCCTGTGATTAAATGGTGAAAAAAACGCAGCCAAGCAGAAGAATTTGCAACTAAACCAAGACACAGTGCAATAATTTAGAAATTATAAGGGTGAAAGCAATTAATGAGTGAAATGATTAATTAAAAATACATGAAGTAGAATCTTTTGTTTGTTTGTTTTTAATGATATGACTTCAAGTCTGCCTGTTATCTGTGAATACTTGTTTTACAGGTGGTTTTTTGAAGTACTGGGATATCCTAAATCTTCAAAGGCCAACATCATCAATGGTGTGCTGATGACAGTTGTGTTCTTTGTGGTGAGGATTGCTGTCATGCCTGTATATTACAGCCATGTCATTTCTTCATTTGGAACAGAGGCTTTCCAGAGATTAGGATTTGCAGCTCAGAGTGCCTGGATTATCTCAAGCGTTTCCTTGGATGTTATGAATGTCATGTGGATGGTCAAAATTGCAAAAGGTTGCCAAAAAGTCATTTGTCTTATTGGACAAGAGGAAGCCAAAACTGATAGAAATGGCAAATCCGACTAGAAGCATGTGCATCCCCTGGCACTCCTGCCATGAGCGCCGCCCCAGCTGGGCCAAGCAGTGCACATGTCTGTCCTGGAATGCTCCTTTGACAGAAGCAAGCTGTGACTTCTCTGCTGGCCTGTCTCTCTCCCTAGCCACACTGCCTGTACACCCAGGGCCATGCTCTACAGATCCTGTCTGCTGAGGAATGACAGCAAAAGCTCACACCACCCAGTGCCACCTGTCTGCTCGAAGCAGCTGCAAGGTGCTGAAATGAGAAATCAGCAGATTGGTTACTTGCTTCTTGTCCACCAGTGTGTTCCAAGTGTCTCACTCAGGTTTCTCAGATTCAAGTGTTTTATAAACCCAGTGAATACCAACACCACTCTTTTTTTAGAAGACAAAAGTCCTCCTCGGATTTCTGGTACAGTGCAATTTTCCTGGCACGTTTCTGTGCTTTCTTCTAGGAGTAAAAAAAATCAAAGTTTTCATTCTTGGCAATTTTTTAATTTGTAAGAAAACCTAAAAATTTAGCTTTGATTCTCTGAAATCTAACTGCGTTTTTGCTCGACCTTCTATGAATGCAAACAACGTTGGGAAACGTATAAAATAGTGTTATCTAAAATGCTATATTATAACGGTACAGGATAGCTTAAAATTGTGAGAATTCTCTGATTTTTGATGAGAAGGATTAACTTTTGCCATGTTAGGTTACTTACAAGAGTCCATCTTCTGAATTGCCTGTGAAATTGGTTTCATGGTATGGTAAATGATGTGTGGAAACAGCATAATTCCTACTGGAGTGCTTTTTCCTGCTTTGCTGCTGCTATCTTTGGGAAGTGCTGCATCTCTCCTCAGAGTATTTTTAACCATTGTGTATTTGTAGGAGAAGAGATAAAAGTCTTTATGGGTGAGGTGTAACTGAGAGTGATATTTTTTTTCTCTTTTATCACAGAAATGACCCATTTGGTAGGAAACATTGAGGCTTTATGTCACATTTTTCCTGCTAATCACATAACTGTGCCAAGCTGTGGTAAAGCTGCCTGGGAGCTCTGTAGCATGATACATCACTTCTGCAGGCACAGCATCATATCTTTGTTCTTTTAAACCCACATTTATGTCCAGAGGTGAAAGGCTTGGAGGGCATCAGAGGGGAATCATACCATCTGGGATAGTCTGTGATTCTACGATTTTTAACACAACTGGAGGGAATTCTGGGGTTTAGTTTATTTATACATTATTTGTGTGTAGCTTGGTTTTGTTTTGCTTACTTTAAATCATAGTTTAGTTCTCCGGGTGAAATGATTTCAGGCAGTATTGTTTGGGTGAGTGTCATAGGCACTTATGCAAGCGTGGTTCTACCTTTTATCTGGGCAGGCTTTTTTCCAAAAAGGTTTTCCAATCCTGCCTTGTTAAGGGAGGTCTAAAGGATTGTTAATACCTCCCTTTTTTTTTTTTTCTTAATTCTGTGCATATTAAAACTTTACGAGCCTTCAGACAAAAGATCTGTTTATGCCCTAGGAAAGTAAGCAACTAATCTGTTCAGCTCTTTGCTGTGAGTGAGCTTAGGACATTATTTGGGTAAGTTTGTTTTCCAAGAGTTGATCCTGTGACCTGCTTTGCTGAAGGAAATGGACTCCCTTTTATATCTGCAGAACCTGGCATCAAAAATAGGGATTTCAGTGCAAAATCTGGGCTACAGACAAAGGCTTCATGTTTCTATCACCTTTATGTTTTAAAGGAATGCCTTACTTTTATTTTCTGCTTTTTAAGTCACTACATCAGGGAATAATTCTGTAATAGTTTGTTGCTTTCTAAAATACGTTTTAACTCCAGTCAGTTCAAATATTTTGGAGAATAAATGCAGAAGTCTGGATTTTTTATTCAGGAAGTAGAATTAGTAAGATGATTTGGAACAACTCATAAGGGGATAACTCAGGATAAATTTGAAATTCACCTCTTCCTGCCTACTCTGATGTTTCAGTGTGTGATTTTTTTCCTTGTCAATGGAGAGCATTCATTAAAATGGTCCATTTCCATCACTTCTGCATAAACTTGTGTCTGATGAAAGCACCCCACAACAGAAGTAATTCAAACTATACTGAAATCATGGTAAAAATAAACAGAAAACCCCTTCACTAGTATGCTCTGGGCAGCAATCCAGACTGGAAGTGCAGTGGAATAATTATTTTAAATATTTTGGATTGCTGTACTGAATTAGTGTAATTCATACAATATTTTACAATGTGTTAGGTTTAAAATCTCTTATTTAAAAATGTATTATATTCTGATGCATTTACTGTGTGTCAGAAGACAACTTTGTAATAAAAAAAAATATTACCACTTGTGTATTTGGCAAGGACTACAGAAAAGAGGCTGTTGTGATGTACCAAATACATTAGTACAGGACACTTTTTACCTGCCATTAAAAGCTTATAATACAGCAAATTAGATAGCTGCAGCACCTGTTTTTCAATTGCACTTTGTTGTATTAAAACTGTGGTGAAATATTGATGAAATAAAGCCCCCATGGCTTTACTGTTTTACTTTTTCATCAAAAGCTGAAGAAATACCACTTTCAGAACTGCATCAGGGGAATGGTAGGTCAAGATTTGCTTTGGTGATTGTTTTGTGGATACAGCACTTGCAGAGAGGAAATGTGCTTGCAGTTACTCATAGCCTTCGTTCCAGTGGATTGCAGTGGAGAGCCTTACACACAGAGATGCTTTATGGGTTGTGTGCATTTGTCAGTATTAAGATCTACATCTCTGAAAATTACTCTGGCTCTATAAGTGTTTGTGATGTTGTGTGAGCTCAATAATTTGATAATTTAATTGCTCAAAACCCAGAATCTGTTGACTAGTGAGGAACATCCTGTGTGCAGGAAAAGGAGAGCTGAGTTTATATATAAATGTTAAATTCCAAATTGGGTATTCAGATATATTACAAATTAATTACAGCCTGGAATGTAATTACTGCCATCTTTAATTAAATGATAGGAGAAAGATTACTTGTACTTACAGTAGAACTAAAACCTAAAAGCTTAGACAAATGGGCAAAGTGAGGATGATCAGAGGGCTGGAGCTGCTCTGCTATGAAGACAGGCTGAGAGAGCTGGGGTTGTTCAGTCTGGAGACAAGAAGGCTCTGAGGAGACTTTTTTGTGGCCTTTCAGTATCTGAAGGAGGCTACAAGAAAACTGGGGAGGGACTTGTTGGTAATGATTGGACTGGGAGGAATGCATCCAAGCTAGAGGAGGGTGGATTTAGCTTGCATGTTAGGAAGAAGTTCTGCATGAGAGTGGTGAGACACTGGCAGAGGTTGCTGAGGGAGATGGTGGAAGCCTCATCCCTGGATGTTTTTAAGGCCAGGCTGGATGTGGCTGTGGGCAGCCTGATCTAGTGTGAGGTGTCCCTGCCCATGGCAGGGGGGTTGGAACTGGATGATTCTTGGGGTGTATTCCAGCCCTGACAGTTCTGTAATTCTGTGAAATGCCATCAAGCAGGCTTCGAGAGGAAAGGTGGAGGAGACTTTGAGAACTTAAGTACAGAGATCCAGATGTCAGCCTACTGCTGTGACTGGGACAACATCAGAGCAACACATAGGAGAAAGGTTTATAAGTATTTCTGTAACTCTGTTCCCCGTAGAAAATGAAGGCTTACTTTCAAAAAAGTCTCCAGTTGTATAAAATAGGTTATTAGAAATAGGTTGTCAGATGTTTGCAGCATGAAGAGGACTTGGGTACAAGTATCTATACCTACAAACTTTATGTAAAAGATAACTTAATACAAAGTTTGTAAAATGACTTTGTGCTGCTTCTGCAGAGCCATTCAGAGGAAAACAAAGAACAGTTGGACAATTACTCCACCTTAAGATGTGCTGACATATTGACTGCTGGTGAAAGCCATCAATGAAATTAATAGAAAGGGATTAGGATTTCAGATTTTAAAAATACAAATGTAGAAGACCTTGAAAAGTATGGGCAAGCCTCTTTAATATTTTTAAAACCCTACTGTACAATGTTGTTTTTTGGCTATGAGGAACTTCATGAGGAAGAATTTGTTCTTAGTGGAGTTTCTCTATGGAGCGTATTTGACAGCTGGAAAGAGAAGAGTACCTAATTGCTGAGATCTTGACAACAGTCAAATGGAAATAGTGATCAATATTTATGAACTTTATCATTCATCCAAACCCAGATAAAATCTCTTTGGTGGACAGGTGAAGGGCTTAAGGTTTTCTGAAAGCAACTCCAAAGTTCTTGTTGTGGCAGAGAAGATGAAAGATGTGCTGTTTGGAGTGTTGAGAGGTCTGGGATTATACAGCGAATCATACTCTTAGGTGGTAATGCTTGGTAAGATTTCTTAGCCACTATGAATTTCTACCAGCTACCTCCTTTGGTGTTCTTGCTCTATTTGTAATAACCAAGCACTTTATAGCTTGGGACAAAGTGCAAGGTAGCTATGAAGAATAATAGATTTATTGTTTGGTATAAGAAATATTTTGTTGAAACTTCTGAGAATGCCTGAAGGGGCATTGTAGCCAGGTGGGGGGTGGCCTCTTCTCCCAGGCAACCAGCAATAGAACAAGGGGACACAGTCTCAAGTTGTGCCAGGGTAGGTATAGGCTGGATGTTAGGAAGAAGTTCTTCACAGAGAGAGTGATTTCCCATTGGAATGGGCTGCCCAGGGAGGTGGTGGAGGCACCATCCCTGGGGGTCTTCAAGAAAAGACTGGATGAGGCACTTAGTGCCATGGTCTAGTTGATTGGATAGGGCTGGGTGATAGGTTGGACTGGATGATCTTGGAGGTCTCTTCCAACCTGGTTGATTCTATGATTCTATGAGATCACTTTCATCACGTGATGTCCTGCACTGAAGAGGGCTTCTGATAATAACTCTGTATATCAACCTTTAATCTACCTGTAAAAGGAAATGTCGTTAAGGCAGGAAATTCTGAAGAGTTCAGCATGACTTGGTATCAAGCATGCAATGATTCCATGTACTATTTATAACATTCTATTTACTGAAATTGAAAATATGAAAGCAAGTAAAATGTTCTGCAGTGTATCTTTATTTCTCATCTATGTGTGGGATGTCAGCCATTGTCTTGTTGGCAGGACATGCTTTTATGAGCCTGTAAATGTTTAATGATAGAAGAATCTGCACCCAAGCGGAACATGTTGCATGTAAATTGTCTTCCAAGTTTCTAAATGTTGGTATTTTTTCAAATGTGCTGGGTCTGAATGCAAAAGTTTCATACAAATACAGGCAACACAGGACAGACTGCTGTGAATGCAGTGCAGAACAGATTGGGTTTGCTTATTGTAACTATCCCACTTTCACAAGAGGAAAGGGCTAATCATGAGTTTGACTCTCTAATTTGCACACTTAATTAATATGCACGCATCTGAACAGCCTGGGTTTGTTTCTAGCATGCATGTACCAAACAGTGACAGGTTCCTATACAGAGAACAAGTTAACACGTAAGCAGAACTAACATCACAGAAAACCAAGCTGCAAAAACCTGTTGCGAGCAAATGAACTAGGCAGAAGGAACAGAGCCTCCAGTTAAAATCAGTTTAAGAAGAAACTTGATCTGTATATCTAACTTAGGTGTAAATTTTGCTAGACTAGAAATTTGTAAATTTGCTAGACAGAAATTGTAAATTTTGCTTGACTGATTTCTGGTAAATCTTGACAATCTGGTTTGGAGTAAAGACTAACATTGTCACACAACCTCTGGATCACAACATTCCCTTCAAATAGGGATGTGGCTTGACTGTAGCAATCAGCAATCCTTACCCACTGCACAAGAACTTCGAAATGCAATACAACAGTTCTGCAGATTGGTGATGAAAGGAATCAATTGTTGTAAGGTGAATGATTTGAGTTTTATGGGATTAAATTTACTTATTAAAATCATAATTATTTGTTTGCATTTCAGTGATACTGCAAAGCATTTCTGTGTTTTGTTTGAACAATTTAGAAGCTTGCATAAAATGGTATTGACTTTTTTTTTCCCCTTTGATATATGCAATAATGTCAATAAGCAATAAATTGCATGTTGTATGCAAGGTATTGGTACTTCATAATAAAGGAAAGGAAGACAGAATTTGTTATTGTGTGAAGTTTTCTTTCTTAATATGGTAATAGCTTATGTACCTGTAATGGATGCATCGGGAAGGACATGGACCTGATGGAGAGAATCCAGAGGAAGCCACAAAAATTATGAGGGGATTGAAGCAGCTCTGCTACGAGGACAGGCTGAGGGAGCTGGGAGAGTTCAGCCTAGAGAAGAGAAGGCTCCAGGGAGACCTAATAGCGACCTGCCAGTACCTGAAGTGGGCTACATGAAGGCTGCAGAGAAATGCTGTGTTTGTTTCTCTCAGAATCTGTGCAGGGACCCAGTATGACACATTTCACATCAATATGATGTATATGGTCAATACTGTTTATTGAAGCTAAGAGTGATGCTTATATAGTGGCAAATACAACGTGTATAAATCTGATAGGTTACATAGCAGAAATATGGGCTGTCCACACGTACAGAGGCAGAGCTGACTGACCTCCCCCCTAAATCCCCCTTGTGCAGCTAGCTACAGCTAACTTTTGCAGATAGCAGCTTCTCTACCAGCCTTCTCAAGGTTATTTTTCCTGCAGCTGTGCTTTCTTATTAGAATAACCTAATGTTATCCTTCCTGCTCTCCTTATTTCAGACTGCTCAATTCTGCCCAAATCCCAACAGAGGAACTGCAAAGGCCTGCAGGAACAGGATGAGGGCAATGTCTTCAAACTGGAGCAGAGCTGATTTAGAAGCACCATGAAGGTGCTGCAACAGTGGAACAGGTTGCCCAGGGAGGTGGTTGTGGCCCTCGAGGTATTCAAGGTGAGGCTGGACAGGGCTGTGGGCAACCTCATCTAGTGGAGGATGTCCGTGCTGACTGCAGAGGGGGTTAGACTGGATGACCTCTGGAGATCACTTCCAACCCAGACCATTCTGTGATTCTAAAGAACAAGGAGGTTTGGGTTCAGTTCAAAAGCAAGTGGTTAATAACATAGGATCTTAAAGTTTTGTATTGTGGGGAGGGAGTGTGAGGTCTGGAGCTACATTGTTGTTCATGTGGCTGGATTTTAAAAGGCTGTAATTGTATGTGGGACATGGTATGTGCCAGGAATGCAACTTCTGTTGGACAGTGTAATCATATTGTCCTGTATTGTAATATCACATATTTCAGAATATAAGCTGGCCAGTTGTCTGGAGTCTCTGTGGCTAAAGAGCTGCTCTTATAAACTAGAGAATCACAGAATCATTCATATGGGAAAAGACCCTCATCTCATCAAGTCCAGTTAACCCTACTCTGCAAGCTTCACCCTTAAACCATATCCCCAGGCACCACACCCAAACGGCCTTTAAATACATCCAGGATTGGTGGCTCAACCACCTCCCTGGGCAGCACATTCCAATGCAATGCCTGTCACAGACCCTTAGTGCACACTGAGATGAGCAGCAGTGAAGCCATGCTTCGGAATCATGAATTATGTGTTGAATGCTTGGAGGTTGTTCTGAGCATGCTGAGAGGAAGCTGCTGCTAGTTTAACCATCAGCTTCCAAGCATAGGAGTTGTTTGTGCTACCGTGAGCTTTTCTACTATGTGATGGCTAAACTACTAGAAGAAAACACGAAACAGTCCACTGGATTTTACTTTATTCCTCTCATCTTGCATGGGTTTGGTTTTGTTGTCTTCTTTCTTTTCCTTTTTTTTTTTTTTTAAATTTGTAAATTATATTCTCAGGAACTAATTTTACACTGATAGTGTAGAAAACTCTATCCACAGCTGGGAAGTGACTGAGGATGTTTTGGGGTTTTTTTAAGGTCAGATGCTATACGGGCCAGATTTCCAAATGCCTGAGGAAGGACAATGGGGACTCGGTGGGAGGCTTTTGTATTGGTACTGGGCAGCATTTAAACACTGAATGGTGGAGAGGAAGGACGGAGCATGGCTGGGAACAAGGGGTGCCTTTCAGCGAGCCTTTCTTAACCTGGCCAATTCAACAGCTCTCGCTTAACCCCTGCCTAAGTGGTAGAGTATAGAAAATATTTTGTATGTCCACTTCTTACATAGGTTCTGGAGCAAAGCTGCTTCTCATTTATTTGATTACAATTTGTGTTCTTGCTGAAGACTTTATGTACTTAGACTGATGTGATAATTCTTCATAACTTTATTGTTTGGGTTTTTTTTTGTTTGAAGTTATTTAATCTTCACAGTGAGCATCTTTTTTTTAAGGTGGTGTTATGTTGTGAGTATTTTCTGGAGTTCACAGTGTAATTTACTTAAGGGTAGCTTGTCAGCTTCGAGATTGTGACCTTGGTGTTCTTTGTAATGCTTTATTTTGAGGAAAAATGGTTTTGCTCCCCTGGCTTGTCTTGTAAAGACTGAAAACTATTTTCTAAACAGTGACTCATAAATGATGCAGTTGTTGCTTCTGGTGGAGTGTGGTGGTGGAAAGCAGGGAGACAGCATACTGACAACAAGGTAACAGACTTTGAGAGGAGGCTGCTGAACCAATTCCTGGTCTGAGAGGATCAGAGAGAAGTTACCTCTCAATACCTTTTACCTTAGTGTCACTGCCACAGACTTGAAATGTTTGGAAGCAGAGATGGCAGTTGGTCTACAAAAGGCTACAGTCTTGTCAAGTGCAGCAGAAGAATCAAATGATTCTATCTTGTTCAGTGCTGTTACTGTGAGTACAGTCCTCGAAGCTTCAGCAGAGCCAAATATGTCTGAAGCTTGGGCAGAGGTGGAGGGAATCATGTTTTGTAAGTCATACAGCAGAGACTCAGTTACAGATGTGGTGTGACCTTCCTAACTCCAGGTTCTTAACATGCTGTGCTAGTAATTCCATGTGAAAGGACAAATATGAGTGAAAGAATGGATACTGGATTTTCTCCCAGATTTTTACTCTTTGTTCACATGGAATGGCAGTGTCCTCATTAGTAAGATTGATCCTATTTTGAAAGATAGCATGTGAATATATTCTCAAAAGCACTCTTCAGAGGAGCATGCAAAAAAATATGGTTTTAAATTTAGGTAGCAGTGTAGTTTAAAAAAGATGGTTGACACAACTGCTTCAGTGTGATTTAGAATTTGTTATTACCCTTTCTGATGATTTTAAAAAGGGGAGGGAATCACTCATTTATTTTCCTACATTGGAATACATACAGACCATTCAAGAGACTCCCTCCTCCAGATTCGAATTTGGATTTTCTTCATCCCAAGTTAATGTATCAACTGGGCCATTTCAAGCTTTAATTCCCTCCTACTTTTAACTGCTCCAATGAAATAGAATGTTTTGGGAAAACAAAACCCTCAAACCAACACATTTTGGATCAGTTTTAATTGTTATCTATTTATAATGAGTGCTTGTCTTGATCAGTTCTCTTTTAATCAGTTCTAATTGCTTCAGACAGCCTGTTCAGAGTCCACCTTGTAGGATGTTCACTGCAACAGCTCCAAAGGACTTGAGCTGGCTGCTGCAGCTCCTACCGCGGAGCCAGATCTTGTCTCCTTAGTCAAGGAGGGACGCGGTGAAGCATTCTTCCTTGCAAACTGAGCTGCATTGTTTTGCACTGTCACGCTCCAGTGTTGTGTGTAATATCTCAGCGGCGTAGTTAAACTGCATCTTCTGCCTTTGACACAAAGCAGTGGTTGTAGCAAATCTTCTTACAAGAGATGAGATCATTTTCTGAGCTGTTCAGTGTTCTAAAAAACTGGCTTAAGGCA
Organism: Pogoniulus pusillus; assembly: GCF_015220805.1. NCBI lineage: Eukaryota > Metazoa > Chordata > Aves > Piciformes > Lybiidae > Pogoniulus > Pogoniulus pusillus. The sequence continues at coordinate 13,000,302 of NC_087271.1, read as the reverse complement.
CCTTAATATCTCTGTAGGTTTAATTGGTCATTGATGAATGCTGCTAATAGTCAGGATTTTGTCCGTTATTTGCAGCCATAGGGGATGGCAATTTCACAATCAAGGCAGGTAGCTCATGCTCAGGCAGCTGTATGGACACTCAACATGAGCCTCGGTGAGTTACCTGTTGTTTCATTCCGCAGCGCCCTGACCTCCGGGCCTCGGAATGATGCCGCCAGCAGGTGGCTCTGCTTCCTACCGCGGTCGTTGGGCAGGGAGCAGCCCCTGGGCGGGAGCTGCCGGCAGAACAGCGCCACCTGGCGGCCAGCAGCCGGCCTGTCGCGCTCCGCCCCCAGCGCGGCCCGCCCCGAGCCGCCGACGGGCTGCGTCCCAGCGCGAGCAGGCGGCGGGCGCAGGCGCGTGGCGGGGCCGCGCTCTCGCGAGGAGGGGCGCGTGGCTTCGTCCTGCACTCGGGTCTGGGCGCGGGGGCGCCGTGCCGCGGGAGGTGAAGCGGGAGCGGGAGAAGGGGGCGCCTGCGCCGGCTGCTGGCGCACGGCGGCGGTGGCGGGTGGGTGCTGTGGGCGGGCGCGCGCTCCGGGACGGGCCGGTCGAGCGCGGTGAGCGGACCTGACCTTGCCGGCGGCCGGCAGCTGTGAGGTCGGTCACGGAGCGTGCGGCGGTATTACACGAGGCGCTTCCTGGTCGCGGAGCATGCGCGGGGGTGTTTCTGCTTTGTGCAGGCCTCACAGGGCTGCGACGCGTTTGGGCGCACGGGCAGAGCCTGTTCCGGTGCCGGTGGGCGGTCTATAGGCAGATGTTGCCGGCAGGAGCACTTCAACGCACACCTGTCGCAGGCGCTGATCCGCCGTTAGGCCTGGCGGGCGCCGTGGGTGTGTGTTTAGGCTGGACGTTTACTATTTGAGACGAACTTCTTCTTTCACGTTCTAATGTGTGATGCAGCTGCATGCCCGCTCTTGCACTCCCCCTGATTAATAAGCCTTGCAGTTGTGCGTGAAGAACTTTGCCTTTTCTCTGTGTAGAAGATTGCCCTAAAGACACCTGGCGCCTGGAAGCCATGGGTCTGTCTGCATCTGCCCCGGCTGCTGCAGCCCAGCCACTGAGTCCATCGAAGCTTCAACACCAGACTGCATCTCCACCTTCGCAGTGTCCAATGCATCAGGAGAAAATAAGCGGTAGTTATTCTTAAACTCACACTAAATAAACTCTTTACTTGAAAAGCAGGGCAAAAATATTTTGAGGAAAAAAGAATTCTACAAGTGAAAACTCGACTTTCTCCTTTAGCAAAAATCTCAAGTAACCTCACACAAAGGGGTCAGTTGTTGAGCGTAACAGTATGCAAGCCATTTTCTATGGAGAGTAGAGAGCAGCTCTGTAGAGGACTTGCGAGTCTGGTGGAGAAATTCTCTGTGGGACTGCAATGTGGCCTTGTGGCCAAGAGGACCAATGCATCCTGGGGTGCGTTAGGAGCAGTGTGTCCAGCAGATCGAAGGAAGTTCTCTGCCCCTGGTGAAGCCCCATCTGGAATATTGTGTGCAGTTCTGGGCTCCCCAATTCAAGAGGGACAGGGATCTACTGGAGAGAGTCCAAAGCAGGGCTTCAAGGATGCTGGAGGGACTGGAGCAGTGCCTGATAAGGAGAGGCCAAGAGCCCTGGGGCTGATTAGTCTGGAGAGGAGACGGCTGAGAGGGGATCTGAGCAATGAATATAAATATCTGAGGGCTAGGGTTCAGGGAGGAAGAGACAGGGACAGCCTCTGCTCACTTGTGCCCTGGCATAAGACAAGGGACAAGGGATGGAAACTGCAGCCCAGGAAGTTCCACCTCAACGTGAGGAAGAACTTCTTGACTGGAAGGGTCCCAGAGCACTGGCACAGGCTGCCCAGAGAAGTTGTGGAGTCTCCTTCTCTGGAGCCTTTCCATCCCTGTCTGGATGTGTTCCTGTGGGACCTGTGTCAGATTCTCTGGTCCTGCTCTAGCAGAGGGGTTGGATTGGAAGATCATCAGAGGTCCCTTGCAATCCCTAACTTCCTGTGAGTCTGTGACAGTAGGTGCTTGCTGTAGAACCTGCAAATTGCTTCTGACTCAAATTTTACAGGGGTCAGAGAGCTCTAGGGGCACCTACAGAGATTCAAACATGCATCTGGAAAAAGGAAGCAGCGGCTGTAATAAAGTCAATGTCTGCAGCTTTTCTGCTGACACAGTAAACACCTGTTGGATTAATACTGCCGTGGAGATCTTCAGTGCAAAGAGTTCAGTAGAGGGGCCAGCATTGGGTGAGAAATGAGCATTCAAGGGCTACATATGAAGCTTGGGACTTAACTGTGGTGTTTGGGTCTACAATGCAGCAAAGAACTGTTGAAAAGCTCAAAAGAAAAAGCAGAATACCACTTTGTATGTAAATGAGCATTTAATGAACTGATTCACGTTTCTCATGTATTTTTGTATACTGTTTTCCTCTCTATTTCAGGTTGTCCCATGCACATGAAGACTCCTGATCATAGAACTGAGAACACAGAGGATGTTCCTGCACATCAAGAAAGAGCTTATGAATATGTAGCCTGTCCGGTGAACTCTAGTGCATCTCAAGTGAAGGATGAGATAGATCCAAGCAATATGGTAACTTATGCTTATTTCAGATGTTTTCTTCAGTCCTGTTTATTCTGAAATGCTGTCTCCACAATGTCAGTAGTAGTACTCTTAAAGGTGGAAACTCCGGCAGATTGCCTTCTTTTTAAATTTTTAACACTGCTCTTTCATTTCATGTGCAAATATTTGTATAAAAACAAGTTACATCTGAACATTCTTTCCAAATTTAAATCTTTTTGATAAAAGCCAGATTGCCAGTTTGTAAATACCTTTTGCTGTCTTTTTCCCTGTGTTAGTTACATGCATCAACTTTGTGTTACACTAGGGGCTTTCAGGTTCTGTACAATAGCAGTATGAGTAAGTTCTGAATCAGCTCTCTCTAATATTTCCTCTGATTTAAAACAATCACTTCTCTTTCCAAAGCTGAAGTTGAGGTAAAGGGGTTTCTTCAGTCTTCAGATGTCAAACTTAGGTAAAGAATTCTACTGTAAAAGAAAAAGATCATCTTGGTGGACTGAAATAAAATCTGAACTTTGAGTCTTTGTGGCAGTCAGTTCACTGTGCTTTGATTTTCCTCAAACACCACAACACAAATATTCATGGTCTACTTTTTTAATTGTTTCTTCTTGCTTTCTAGATGCCTCCTCCTAATCAGCAGCCATCCCCAGATCAACCCTTTCCACTGTCAACTGTTAGAGAAGAATCTTCCATTCCCAGAGCACATTCTGACAAGAAATGGGTCTACCCCTCAGAGCAAATGTTCTGGAATGCTATGCTAAGGAAGGGGTAAATACACTGAATTATTAGCTGGGATCTGCCAGCCTGAAATTCATCAAATAATCTGTTGATATTATTTAAAAGTTTCTGAATGTGAAGCAGTAAATAATTAACTAAGTCTTCTAAAAATTACTGGGTTTATTAACAGCTTTATTTTAAAGAGTGAGCTGGTCTCAAAGGCTGTAACTCCAGCAGTGATCAGCAAGCAGGTAGGGAATGTCAGGCAACTGCTGCTAGCTCAGAAAGTGTTCTTGAAAGACAGTTCATAGGCATAGACAAACCTTGCGTGATACTCAGTCAGCTTCCTACAAACTGATACTAAAAATCCTGTGATTGTCACAACATTTAACTTTGCAACACCGATGTGCTAATCTGTTTGACAAATAGATTTTTTCAGACTTCACAAGAGTTCAGTGTAGGCAAGATCTGACTGTGGCCTAGAAAGCCTTCCACACTGCTGTTACCTCATTCTTCTCTAATTATTTTCCGTTCTCAAAGAGCTCCAGTTGCTATCAAAAAACCCAGCAATTCTTTGTTCTGTGTATTGGTATTGTTCTTAAGACACCGTCACAGGCAGTCTATATTGAGCACACGGGCTTTGATCCTGTGGACTCTTGAATGCCTGCTGAAAAGGTAGCACCTGTGTAGTCACAGGGCAGGTCAGAGAGGTGAAAAGCATCTCTGAAGTGTATGCAAAATGTGTTGAACACAGGACTTTGGAATGCCAGGGCGATTCATCTGAAGCATTTTTACATGTACTGTGAACATGCCTGTGTTTATACACTGATCCAGTTAGTGTTTGTTCAGAATTTATGGATCTCTGTGACAAGGATTTTCGTTAAGTACACTTTAACACAGAAAATTTAGTTTTCAAGATGCTTAAGCATATGTGCCAGAAGTTTCACAGAATCACAGAATGTCAGGGGCTGGAAGGGACCTCGAAATCTCATCCAGTCCAACCCCCTTGCCAGGACAGAATCTCCTATACCAGATCACATAGGAACACGTCCAGGCAGGTCTTGAATATCTCCAGAGAGGGAGACTCCGCAGTGCCCCTGGACAGCCTGTTCCAGTGTTCTGTCACCATCACAGTAAAAACGTTTTTTCTCATGTTTCCATGGAACTTTCTATGCCTCAACTTCCACCATTGCCCCTTGTCCTGTCATTGGGCATCACCCAGCAGAGCCTGGTTCTAGCCTCTTGCTGCTTGCCACCTTTATAAGCATGAATGAGGACAGCCCTCAGCCTCCTCCTCTCCCAGCTACAGTCCTAGTTCCCTCAGGCTCTCCTTATAAGAAAGATGTTCCACTCCATCATTTTTGTGGCTCTTTACTGGATTCTCAAGCAGTTTGCTGCGGTCCTTCTTGAACTGAGGATCCCAGGACTGGACACAGTATTCCAGATGTGGCCTCACCAGGGCAGAATAGAGCGGCAGGAGAACCTCTCAACCTATTAAACATAGCCTTTGTAATACACCCCAGGATGGCATTGGCTTTGGCCACCAGAGCACATTGCAGGCTGATGGGCATCCTTCTTTCCACTAGGACTCTCATACTTCCTTTGTGTATTTGCGTGGAATGTTCAACCTCTTCATTCAAGAGCCTGTCGGATAAATTGAGGAAGGTGCGGTAGTTGTGCTGTAATGATTGTAAACTGTTTGCTGATTCTCATTTTTTAGGTGGAGGTGGAAAGATGATGACATAACAGGTGAAGACATGACCAACATTATCAAGATTCACAACCAAAATAATGAGCAAGCGTGGAAGGAGATTTTAAAGTGGGAAGCTCTTCATGCTGTGTACGTATGTATAGATCAAAAAGCAAATCCTTTAGTTTAGGTTTTGCTTCCACAATTCTTTGACAATAGAATGTCTCTTTTGGAAATACACTGATGCTCATGCATCTCAAAATTGATGGCCTTGTAGGAGCCTGCATTTTGCTTAATATGGAGGAGGATTAGATGAAGAATTATGCTGATAAAACTGATGAGCATTTTGGTGGTGTGTGTGTATAGTGTGGATTTTGAGAAATTAACTTCTTGTATCTGGGATTTTTTAAATGGAAATATTTCTTGTTATGGAATTGCTACTGGGTGTAAATGTAGATGAAAAATTGACTGGTATAAAATAGTCACTTTCCATATCAGCATAGTCTCTGTTCAGACAAGATACAGACTAGTTAAGCATTCTGTATGTAGAAATTGTTCTCTGACATTCCATGGTCTTTGTTACACAGTAGTTTGGGTGACACTTTTCTGTTCTTTAATCTGTTAAATCTGTGGAATAGGTTTGCTGAGAACTCCTTTGTTGATAAGTTAGAACTGTAGTGTGAACCATACCAAAAGTCCTTTGTCCTACCATCGGTAAGTGATGTCAGAAACTGGGAGACTTTAAAAATCTTTAAACAAACACAAAAAAAGCTGGTTGCGTTTTGGGTTGGGTTTTTTCTACTACTAAAACAAATTACCACAGTGGTTTAAACTTCAAGACTTTCTTAAAAAACAAAATTAAAAACCTCTTTGTATGCACAGGGAGTGTCCATGTGGGCCATCGCTGATGCGGTTTGGAGGCAAAGCAAAGGAGTATTCACCAAGAGCCAGAATACGTTCCTGGATGGGGTATGTGGCCAGGAAAGATCTTTCAGTGAGGTAGGGAGATGTGTATGAAAGCACGAAGGACCTGGAAGTCCTGGTGGAGAGGTTCTCTGTGGGACTGCAATGTGCCCTTGTGGCCAAGAGGACCGGTCGCATCCTGGGGTGCATTAAGAAGAGTGTATCCAGCAGATTGAGGGAGCTTCACCTCTGCCTCTGCTCTACCCTAGTAAGGCCCCATCAGAAATACTGCACCCAGTTCTGGGCTCCCCAGTTCAAGAGGGACAGGGATCTACTGGAGAGAGTCCAAAGCAGGGCTTCAAGGATGCTGGAGGGACTGATGAGGAGAGGCTGAGAGTCCTGGGAATGGTTAGTCTACAGGGGAGAAGGCTGAGAGGGGATCTGAGCAATGAATATAAATATCTGAGGGCTAGGGTTCAGGGAGGAAGAGACAGGGACAGCCTCTGCTCACTTGTGCCCTGGTGTAAGACAAGGGACAAGGGATGGAAACTGCAGCCCAGGAAGTTCCACCTCAACGTGAGGAAGAACTTCGTGACTGGAAGGGTCCCAGAGCACTGGCACAGGCTGCCCAGAGAGATTGTGGAGTCTCCTTCTCTGGAGCCTTTCCATCCCTGTCTGGATGTGTTCCTGTGGGACTTGTGTTAGATTCTCTGGTCCTGCTCTAGCAGAGGGGTTGGATTGGAAGATCATCAGAGGTCCCTTCCAATCCCTAACTCCCTGTGAGCCTGTGGTGTAGGAATAATTTTAAGATGTTTAAGAATTGGAATTCCCAGAAGATAGAAGTACTAGTGGGAATCTCATGCTAGTACCTCTTCCAGGTTTGTAATGCCCATCCTAATACCTATCTACATGGTCTGTTGCCTGTCTTCCAGATATGAGCTCCCCTTTGACAGGCATGACTGGATTGTAGACCGATGTGGCAAAGAAGTGCGCTACGTTATTGATTACTATGATGGTGGAGCAGTAGACAAGAACTACCAGTTCACCATTCTGGATGTTCGCCCTGCTTTGGACTCTCTCTCAGCAGTGTGGGACAGAATGAAGGTAGCTTGGTGGCGGTGGACTTCGTAACTGCTCCTGTGGTGTGTAATCAAAAGAGAAACTGTTTTCCTCCTAGGCTGAGGAGGACTTGAAACAGAAGGTCACTGCAACTATCGTTTTCATCATCACCACTGTTCTTTGGGAAGGGAGTCTGGGGGGATCTGCTGTGAACAACACTGATGCTGTCTGGTGTTTTGAATGAAATAATAAATGTTACAGTAGCAAATCCATGTATCTTAATTTTCTTAAGAGCTGAGAAATGTTTTCTCTGCTTTTCAGAGATTCTGTGTAAGCTTGCCACGTCTCTTGACTCTTGTAGGGGGCCTACAAGGGAGTTGGTGAGGGACTTTTTAGGGTGTCAGGTTGTGTTAGGACTGGTGGGAATGGATCCAATCTAGAGGGCAGATTGAAATTAGACATTAAAAAGAAATTCTTCACCACGATGGTCATGAGACACTGGCACAAGCTGCCCAGGAGTGGTGTTGGCATCTCCATTCCTGAATGTTTTTAAGGCCAGGCTGGATGTGGCAGTGGGCAGCCTGATCTAGTGTGAGGTGTCCCTGCCCATGGCAGGGGATTAGAACTGGATGATCCTTGAGGTCCCTTCCAACTCTGGTAATTCTGTGATTCAGAAGTGCCAAGAAGTAAAGTTGATGTTAGCATCTGCTAAGTGATGCATGTTAATGTTGTGTGGCTTAAAGATTTGATTAATGCCCATGCTTAATTAAGGAAGCAGTTTTATTTTTTGAGTCTTGCACTGGAATAACTTCATATTTGCATGGCTTGTTGAATTTCAGATGCCACATACCCATACATTTAAATAATTTCTGCCTTCAGTGTGTATTAGTCTTGAGAATGAGTCCTTCATCCAGAACACTTGGAAGTAGTAATGACATATCACACTGTAGCTTCTCAAATGGGAAAAAACTGGTAACTAGCTGTGTGTTCAGATCCTGGAAGTGGTTGGTTTTGACTGACATTGGAAAGTTTCATTTGTTTGTTTTAACACCTGAGAGCAAAGTCCCTCTATATTTCAGTCAAGTAACTTCCCATTTAATAAAAATTCCTCAGGAAGCTTCCATACATCAAGGGACTAATGAAAGTGAGTGGCTCCCACTTGAGAAGTGACAGTCCTGCGTGGTGGGAATAAATACTACTCACAAGTCCAGAATCCTAATCTTAGTGGTATCTACTTTCCTCATTCCCTTTTCACTTTTTTAATTAAAAATAGGTTTTTGGGAAAAAAATAAATTGCCACCTGTATAGGCAACGTATGTATGAAATACAGAAGTGTGTGAGTTTGTGTGACATGTATCTTGCCATGAAAGAGCTGCTCTTCTCTGTGCCGGCAGTGAAGACAGGCTTACTGCTTTTTCGACTTTTTTTTTGGTGTGTGTCTATTTGTTTTGTATGTTTGGTAATGTGGTACATGCAGAGTATTTCTCACCACTGAATATGGGAAAGGGACGCCAAGGTAGAGAGTCCGTCAGAAGCTTCAAAAGGAGGAGACTGCTTTGTTGATTTCTGAGCTGTGATGTTAAGTGCGTTAGGACATAGTGAAACATGTCACGTTTCATGTCCTCTATTTACCATCTTCAGTGATCTTCCATCTTGCATAGGATGTTCTTTTCCATGCTGATATTGATGAAATGCACTACTTTGCATCCAATAAATACACTTTTCTTAACTTTGGTATTTGATGATCCTATTTTTAGCTGTAAGACTTATTAAGATGAGCTGTTGTGTGTGTCCTATTATTAGAGTCTGTCACAATCACATCTTTGAACATACGCTGTCTTGTTCTTTAGGTGAATATAGAGCCAAAACCCAAGGACTCTATTATTAAGTGTTTGCCAACCAAACCAGAAACTCAGAATAAGAGCGTATAGCAAGAAATAGATTTATCCTGAGTCTGGCTAGAGACTTTTTTATCCTGAGTCTGGCTAGAGAGTTTTGTGGGGTGGTTTTGGTTTGATTTGGTTTGTTTTTTTAAGTCTTGAAGTGTAAATGAAAATAATTTCTACATTCAGTAAGACATAAGGAAGTAAACACAAAAACAGCCTCCATTCACTTGTGCCCTGTGAGGGAAATGGATGTAAACTGCATCACAGTAAGTAAGTTACTTCTCAGCATGAGGAAGTTCTTTACTATATACTTGAACGATAAGCGTATTTGAAAACTACATACACATGCTTCCAGCTCCTAGAAGGGAAGGGTAGACAGGAATACTATGCATCATTCTAACTGTTGCCAGGTTTGCCATGCACTGAGAGAAGAAATTTGGGGCTAGATGGTTTCATTTTTACCTTCCATGTTCACCCACGTCTTCTATGTGACTGAGAAAGAAGCCTATTTAAGTAAAGCACAGACTTGTTTCCAGCATCTAGATGGAAAGGAGAAAACAGCAATGCTGTTTATGCATTGCCAGGATGCTCACATATTGGAAAAATAAATCTGGGGCTAGTTGGTTCCCTTTAGCTTGTAACACCTGTTTCCCACTATTGTTTTAATTCAGACAAGAAAGAAGCCTGCTTTAGAGCTGCATACATTTGCTTCCAGCTCCTAGAAGAAAAGTGTAGACAGGAATGCTATGCATCATTCTTACTGTTGCCAGGATGCTCACATACTGGAAAAAGAAATTTGGGGCTAGGTACTTTCCTTAAGCTTATAACACCCCATGCTCAATATTGTTTTAATTTGGACAAGTAAGACTATTTCATAACTGCATACCTTTGCTTCCAGCTCCTACAATGACTGGTGTAGAGAGTAATACGATGCATCCTTCTACTTGTTGCCAGCATCCTCACACATTGGAAAAAGAAATTCGGAGCTAGTTGGTCTCCTTTAGCTTATTACACCCTTTCTCTACTATTGTTTTAATTCAGACAAGAAAGAAGCCTATTTCAAAACTGCATACATTTGCTTCTAGCTCCTAAAAGGAAAGTGTAGACAGGAACACTATGCATCATTCTTACTGTCGCCAGGGTGCTCAGATATTGGAAAAAGAAATTTAGGGCCAGGTTATTTAATTTAGCTTATAATCACCCATGCTTACCATTGTTTTATTTTGGCCAGGAAACACACCTGTTTCAGAGCTGCATACATGTACTTGGAGCTCCTAGAAGGGAAGGAGTAGACAGGAGTAGGATGCATCATTCTAAGTGTTGCCAGGTTCCTCGTATGTTGCCTGTTGGACAGTTGATGGATCAAAGCTGGGCAGGATTTATGCCTTAATATTCTGTATGCAAGCTCTCTCTTCCCTATAGTACATAGTAATTTACATAGTTACATAAAATTTGCTACAGGATACTCGACAAGTACCAGAAACCACAAGAACTCTGGTCTATCATACCGTCTATGACTGCAAGGGAGCTCGGCTCTCCCCATGCTGTGTTAATCAGACCAAATAGGCTCACTGTAATGAAAGTGGGAAAATAACCTGTTAACAACTAAAAGCAGTCCCTTACAAGTGGTGGATTGAGGTGAGGACCAATCATCACAATGAGAGGCTGTTAGGAAAATGTGGGATAACAACAAATCTGAGCACACTAATTGGTTAAGCTGCCTCCTGAGCTTTGTCCATAGTTCAGGGTTTGGGTTCAGGGAGAGAAACTGAGTACAGAAGTTACCATGCAAGAAGTAAGGCTTGGAGGAGAGAGTTCAGATCTGAACCTCAGTGCTAACAGCCAGTGCATTACATATTTACACACAAAGTGTTATTAACAGTTATCTCATGAGAGGGGCTGGCTTGGAAAGACTGTTGCCACTTGCAGCTGTTAACATGAGGAAAGCAAGGAACATATTTTAAGCTAGGAAGCCAAGACTGAGATGTGCTGTCACGGGTGATCTGACCTGATTGTTTGCCCCACTGTGCACTTAATTTATTTGTCTAATACTGAAGTGATCCAGAATGTGCTGAGGTGGAGAAAGGCTTTGAAAGTCTGACTGAAATGTGTCATAGCATACAAATCAAAGTCTAGATTTTTCAGAGCCTCTTGATTTCTCCTGTAAAACTGAGCAGAGCAGTTTGAATGCTTCAGATTTTGCAAACTGCTTTTCCACATCATAATTTTGTGGTGCAAAACTAGAAGAGTCTTCACTGAATTCATGTATTCATGCTCAGCAGGCATCAGAAGCAGTTTCAGAACAAACTGCTGTTGAAAAGGACAAACATATGAAATGAGTATCCACCTACAAGGAATGTAACACCAAAGGCAATTCTTCTGTGTTGAAGTAAAAGCTTTATCATGGTGTGGTGTTCTGGTGCACCAGTGCCACTACCATTACATGGGATGGTAGTCACCGAAGAAAGGTTCTTTAATAATAAGAAGAAAATGACAGTAACTTAATATAGTGGGAAAGAGCATATGTATTTGACTCAATTGGAGTTGTTTTTACTGGTTCTGCCTCTGAAATACTCCAACAGACCAACCTGTGCAACAGTGACTTGTCTTCTCCAGCCTTGCTGGACACTCTTCTTGCTGCAGTTCTGCTGCAGTCTTCTTTTGCCGTCCTTTGTGAGGCCTCCACCAACATATCTTCCATGGCTGTTGGAAAGCAACCCACTTGAACAAATTTAGATCAACACCTGTTAAAGACTCCCTGTTGCATATTGTGCGGTATGTTGATTCCAGACCCTGCCAGTCTCAACACAGATGAAATACAAGCTGATAGACCATGAGGTGACCATGGCCACAGGTGGGCCAAAATGGCCTCAAACTGCTGAACCAGCACCTATTTATTGAGAGGTTTGCACGCTTCACTTTCCCACAGTCTACCAATCCTCAACCCAGCTGCTTCATATTATTCTAAAGAACAGTTATTTCCCCAACCGCTTTTCCCATCTGCTTCAGCAATGCAGCATTTTGTTATCTCCACACTCCCATCCTTTCTCACATGTTTCCAAGGTACAACAAGACCTCCCATCACTTACCACTCTTCAGGCTCCCTCATAGATGTGAAGGCCAGCTAAATATTCCTTTAACTACTCCCTTGGGTTCCCACAACTCCCAGCTTTGGGGAGCAGCATGCCCCAGCTAAACAGAAATCCCTCTGACTACTGCTGTTGTTGCTTGGCTGCTGTCATAGTCCCTGTATCAATTCCTTGAGGAAGTGCTGATAGTGACTGGAGTTGTCATTTTGTTGACTCTCTTCATTGAGTGAAAAGGGAAGCAATTCAAGTGAAGCAAGAATTCAGTTTATCTATGGGCCTCTAGTTTTCTTGAATGCTATGTTCATTTTAACTGATTTCACCAAATCCTACAAGGATTTTTTTACCCTGCTACAGACCAAAGTAGGCACCACCAGATCAGACTTCTACTGCAGCTTTCTTTTGAGTGATGTTTAGATTTGCAGAGAGGAGAAGAGAATTGTAAATAAACAGGGGACAATTAGCCATAGAAACATATCAACTGGTCCCCACATTATGTTTTTTTAATCATACATTCCACTGAAACAACATTCTAGGGCTTTACTGCCCACCACAGTAACCTCTAAATGAGATTTCTATCTTTCACGTGCAATGAAATCCAGATCTGGGGAGGCTGGGATTTGGGGGGGTTTGAGTTGTTTGTGTGATGGTTTCAGTTGTTTTTACCTGTTCTGCCTCTGAAATATCCCATACTCCAATAGACCAGTCTGTACAATGGTGACTTGCCCTCTCCAGCCTCACTGGATGCTCCCTGTCTTGCTAAGGTGTTGTTATACAATGGAATATTTTCCATGTCTGTTTGAAAGCAATTATGAAATGTAATTAGCAATACATTGACTTCTAATGTCCATTGTATTTCTCTGTTGTGAAGCTGTCCTGGTAGGGCATAAATCCTCCCAGACCAGTTTAGCCCTTGCTGTCCTCCTCCTGTTGCAGGTCTGGGAAGTTGAGTCAGATGAGCAAAGCCTTGAGGGCTGGGGACTTAGCACCACGTGTCAGGTGTCTTGTGCTGCCCCTCAACTTGCCTGTGTGGTGAAAGGAGGCATGTAGCTTTGAATTCATTGGCCAAAACAACGGTGCTAGTGCCTATTGGCCAGTTTGATTTTCGAAATGAAGCATTTAAAGGGGAGTGATTAAGAAACTATGCCTTTGTGCCTTCTTGCCTTTCCTTTTCCGTTAACTGGGAATCGAGATGGCCACATGTACGCAGCTTGCCTTAGTAGCTCAGCAGCAGCATCTCTTCTCTCCTTCCCTCTGTCTGAAATACTTTGTATTTTACTTCAGGATCATCATCCTGAGCTTGAAAGCATCTTTGGTACAGGAGACTCACTCAGGGATCAAAAAGTGTCAGTATCACAGTATCACACAGTATCACAGTATTATCAGGATTGGAAGAGATCTCACAGATCATCAAGTCCAACCCTTTACCACAATTTTCAAGGCTAGACCATGGCACCAAGTGCCACGTCCAATCTTGCCTTGAACAGCCCCAGGGACGGCGACTCCACCACCTCCCCGGGCAGCCCATTCCAGTGTCCAATGACTCTCTCAGGGAAGAACTTTCTCCTCACCTCCAGCCTAAATCTCCCCTGGCGCAGCCTGAGGCTGTGTCCTCTTGTTCTGGCGCTGGCCACCTGAGAGAAGAGAGCAACCTCCTCCTGGCCACAACCACCCCTCAGGTAGTTGTAGCCAGCAATAAGGTCACCCCTGAGCCTCCTCTTCTCCAGGCTAACCAATCCCAGCTCCCTCAGCCTCTCCTCATAGGGCTGTGCTCAAGGCCTCTCACCAGCCTCGTCGCCCTTCTCTGGACATGCTCAAGCATCTCAATGTCCCTCCTAAACTGGGAGGCCCAGAACTGAACACAGTACTCAAGGTGTGGTCTAGCCAGTACAGGGGCAGAATGACCTCCCTGCTCCTGCTGACCACACCATTCCTGATGCAGGCCAGGATGCCATTGGCTCTCTTGGCCACCTGGGCACACTGCTGGCTCATGTTCAGGCGGGTATCAATCAGCACCCCCAGATCCCTCTCTGTTTGGCTGCTCTCATGTGTCATGAGTACATATGCTAGAGTTAATGCTAAGACTCCATAAGCATAGTCACAATTTTTCCTGTTTTTGCATTCCTATTTTCCAAGTTCTGATTGTTTAAACTTTAATTCTGTGCAAATACTTCCTGTCAACCAAAAATCCAAAGAATCTCAGGGAATTTTCCTGATTTTTTTGAATATTAATAATAAAATTCATTAATAACTGATTATTAATTTCCACTACAGAAGCACAGCAGCAGGATAAGGTCATTACACAAATAAGGATTATGCTCAGTCAGGTTCATTAGATGCAGTGCCAGCCCCTCACAACCAATGGCATGGTGATACACACCCAAGCTCCCTCTCTAGCTCGTTTGAATTTCTGTGTTCTTTAATGTTAGAGCTGCAGTAGTGTGCTAAACCACTAATCCAGGCAGCATGTTGTCCTGGAAGTCCTGTGTACCCCTAAATTCCTCTCTCTCCATGGCTTGAATGGGAGGGGGAAAGCCGCCTGGTTCCCCCACCTCGCCTGCCCTGCGGGCATGAAGGGGGTGAGCAAAGGGGTCCTGCCCGCACAAGGAGTGCCCCGTGCAGTGCCCGCGCTGGGATCGAGCCGGGATTGGCTGTGCCCTTTCGCGCCTAAGGTGTGGTAACTCTGCCCTTTGTCTAGCAAGGGTATAAACTGGGGGGCTTCCCGCCTTTGGGGGTTCCCGCCTTGGATTTCGTCCATGCCTGGACGTTAGTGTCTGCCTGAGACTCCCTTCCCCCCCCCCCCCGCCTAAGGTGAATACAGAAAGCTTCAAAGGATTGCTTCCCCATTGACACCTTCGTAAGAGCTGAATACCTTCTGCAGGAGAACGAGAGAGACAAACCTCACCAGGAAGCCATCCTGATCGTGAGTTATTTTGGCTCAACTTTATTAGTAAGAGAACCGCTATTAATTAATAGCTAAAGCCTTTTCCAACTTCTGACTTCCAAAATAGTCAGATTATTGGTGGTATCTCTGTAGATGATTCTCATGCGACTGAATCTGCTAATTAAACTAAATTAATCTTTGTATATATAGTTTTGGGGGCGGGTTTTTGGGAAAATAAAATAACTATTTTTGTATAAAATTCCCGACTCGGCCACACACTAATTCCTGCCTCCACAACACATGTCTGCTTCTCCTGTTTGACTACACTGCATATCTATGAGGATACCTGTAGATGTAAGAAAATCGTTACTGCACAAGTTTCTGGAGGTGACCTGGTTTAGTTCCACACCTTTCAAACCTAAACACCTAGCAGTAAACCTCAAACCTCAGTATCTTCCAATCACCTCCAATTCATTTGTTGCCATTAAGCCAATTTCTATCAGTAAAATACAAACAGTCCATAAGTTACAACCACAACTACAGCTGGACTGTAGCTTCTTAGCTGAGGCAACTGTGCTGGAACCTACGAGTTACTCTAAATTCCTCCTGTGAGAAAGGTTGTTAATGTTGATACAGGAGTAAAGTTTTGCCACCAGACGTTTCCTTAATAATGGTGGGGTGGGATCATATACACACACATGCGTATGTGGATATGTATGGTGTGCGTATATATATATTGTGTTTGTTTTTTTCTTCCTAGGGCTGTTGCCTTCCATTAAGAGAAACCTCACAAAGCTGTGTAATTTTCTGATGAGTAAGAAATATCTAATAGGATAACAAAGGTTGCAAGGATCTACACAACCCAAAGGTAACTTGAAAAAGAAGTTATTCAAAGCAGTGTTTTTTCTTTTCAATTTGTGATTCAGTAGAGAATCACAGACTGGCTTAGGTTGAAGAGGACTTTTAAAGGTCATCTAGTTCAATCCCCCTGCAGTCAGCAGGGGTATCTGCAACTAGAGGAGGTTACTTACAGCCCTGTCCAACCTGACAGTGCTCCAGGGATAGGGTATCTACCACCTCTCTGGGCAACCTAGGCCAGTGTTTTGTCACCTTTCTTGTAAAAAAATGTCTGAACAACCCCAACTTTCTCAGTCTGCCCTCATAGTAGAGATGTTTTAGCTCTCTGGTCATTTCTTGTGGCCCTAATTGTATTTGTTACTATACTAAAGGTCTTAAAGAATGGGACAACTAAAGCAAGAACATGTTGTTTCCCAGCAAACAGGGTTTCCTTCCCAGGTAATGTTAGTTGTGTATAAACATGCTGGTTCGTTTTGTAACATCACTGCTTCTACTACTTTTTCACTCTTTCTGTAGTCACAATGTTATGTACTTGACTAAAAATACAACAGTAGCTTGGTTCTCATCATGACCTTAAACACCTCTCACCTCCATGTCAATGCTTCTACTACTGTTTCACTCTTTTTGTGGTCACAGATGTTATGTACCTGACTTCTAATGTCCATTATGTTTCTCTGTTGTGAAGCACAGCAACAGGATAACGTCATTACACAAATAAGGAAGATGCTCAGACAGGTTCATTAGATGCAGAACCAGCCCCTCACAACCAAGGGCATGGTGATATATACCCAAGCTCCCTTTCTAGCTCTAGCAACTTAACTTAGTGGTTTTAAAACTGGTGTGCAACATGAGGCCATTTCCTCTTGCCCTATCATTTGTTCCTGGGGAAAAGAGCCTGACACCCACCTGGCTCCAACATCTTTTCAGGGAGTTGTAGAGAACAAGAAGGTCTCCCCTCAGCCTTCTTTTCTCAAGACTAAAAAAACACCCAGTTCCTTCAGTTGCTGTGAACAGGACCTGTTCTCCAGACCCTTCACCAGCTTTGCTGACCTTCTGTGGACCTGTTCCAGCACCTGAATCAGATGACTGAGAGCCAAGCAGCTCCACAGGTTTCAGGGGAATCTCCAAAATATGTACACAAAAATGGTGAGAGTTCTAAAGTATGTGTAAAGTCACTTATGGGAGTTAAGGGCTTGAGTTGGATACTTTGAATCCCATTAAGACTTCTTAGTATAAGATAAAGGGAAATTTCTATGTTCCAATGATTCTTCTATGTTAGCAAGGGGGTTGGACTAAATGAGATCCTTTCTAGCCCCTATGATCCAATGATTCTGTAACCTTCCCTGGCACAACTTGAGGCCGCTTTAGTCTTATCACTAAAATGTTCCACAATTTGTTCTCAAGAAGCTTTCTAAGCTGAAAGAGACTTGTAGTGAACTGATAGAAGGATAGAAAATGACCTCAAGTTGCACCAGGGGAAGTTTAGATTGGATGTCAGGAAACATTTTTTTACTGAAAGAGTGGTCAAGGCTTGGAACAGGCTGCCCAGGGAGGTGGTGAAGTCAGGTACCTGGAGGTGTTCAAAGAAAGTGTAGACATGGCATTTTGAGACATGGTTTATTTGGCATAATGATGATGAGTTGACAGTTGGACTCGATGACCTTCGAGCTTTACTAGCAACCAAAATGATCCTGTGACTAGTACTTTACTTTGTCAAAAGGCATAGAACCAGTTATGTACTTTGATTTTGTTGGTTGGTTGGTTTGCTTTACAATCTAGTAGAAATAAAGTGGTGTCCAGTCTTCCAAATTCAGGACTAAACTGTACTTACTAACCATGGGGCACACACATTGTATTTACACTCTGTTGGGTGAATTGCGAGCACATGATTGCTGCACTACAGGCAGCTCTGAAGAACCATCTCATCAACACAAAGAACCAGGCAGTGAAGGTGAATAGGGACCAACACACTCATGGCTTACTCCTTGCCCTGGTTTGAGCTAGAACAAAATCAGTTCTTGCTTCAATTATATTTTTTACAGCCTTAAGCCCTGACAATCCTACAAAATTCCTTTTTTATTTCTATAACCCCACTAACTCTGCCAGGTGTGATTTTAGGAAGTTAGGTTTAGGGTATTCCTTGATGTAAAAACATCTGTATCCTCTGGTGATTTATCATGTGCTTTAACTTGGTGCCAGATCAGGTTTTGTGTGTTTTCCTGCCTGGGCTGTAGGTGTGTTGTGTGCCCTGGGTAACTCCACACATCACCAGGTGCCTGTGTCTGATCCAGAGCTGGCACTGAACAACTGAGTGTCCTGGAGTCCTGTATACCCCTAAATTGCTCCCCCTCTGTGGCTTGAAATGGGAAAGGAAAAGCCGCCTGGTTCCTCCCCACTCTCGCCTGCCCTGCAGGCATGGAGGAGGTGAGCAAAGGGGTCCTGCCCGCACGAGGAGTGCCCCGTGCAGTGCCCGCGCTGGAATCGGGCTGGGATTGGCTGTGCCCTTTCACGCCTAAGGTGTGGTAACTTTGCTCTTTCTCTAGAGAGGGTATAAATATTGGGGGCTTCCCGCCTTTGGGGGTTCCCGCCTTGGAGTTCGTCCCGCTTGGAGTTCGTTACTGCCTGGACGTTCGTGCCTGCCTGAGAATTCTCCCCCACCTCTCGCCTGGCCTGGATACAGAAAGCGCTTCAAGGACTGCTACAGCCATTAAGGTCCATTGTGAAAGCCTAACAAGTCTTAACGACCCTCCTGCAGCTGCTGAAAGGGAAGAGAGAGACAAGGCCGCAGGACGAAGTCAGCCTGATCCTGAGTTATTTTGGCTCAGCTTTATTAGTAAGAAAAACGCTATTAATTAATAGCTAAAGCCTTTTCCAACTTCTGACTTCCAAAATAGTCAGATTATCGATGACATCCCTGTAGATATTCTCGAGGCAACTGAATCTGGTAATTAAAACTAAATTAATCTTTGTATATATAGTTTTGGGGGCGGGTTTTTGGGAAAATAAAGTAACTCTATTTTTATATAAAAATTCCTGACTCGGCCACATTAATTCCCTGCCTCCACAACACTGAGGAAGCACAAGTACAGCCATCACCTCTGACTCAGGAAGCTGCTAGCACAGCCAGAGCCTGAACCTACAAAAAATGAAGAACTGGTGGTTACTGCGTCCAATTAAAACTGAGCTGTGTGACTTATCGTGTAAAAGTTGGGGAGATGCTCATTTGAAACACAGCCAAAAGGCTTTGTGATCAGTGGTTTCACCCTGTAGGTACCTTGACCTGGGTTAATTTCCATGTTTCTGTTTCCAGCCGCTGGCTGCTGGAGGAGTGCATTCTGACTGCTAGGAAAACGGTTTAAATCCAGCAACAAGCAGCTGTCTGTCCTCCAGGGCCTGGGAAGTGCTGGTGCAAACCCCAGATGGCCAAATGCTGTGCTGCCCTGTGGGCAATGCCTGTCTCTCAGCTTGCCTTCTCTCTACTGCTTTTGTACCTGACCAGTAGTGCATATTGTGATCTCTTTCTATGTTTGTTTGGGTTTTTTTTTGTTCAATTCTGGAAAATTATGAAGGTGCACTTTTGTTTCTAACAGGAATATTTGGTACTGATGAACATTTCAGTGACAGCATCTAGTGATGTATACATCTTTGTCTTTAGGGTGATTGGCATTTGTGTGTAATTATGGCTGATTTCAACCTGACTTTCCAAGCAGGTGCTGAGGGACTGAGGGCAATGTCTTAATTGTCTTTCCCAGCCAAGCAATGTCTTGCCCTAAGATCTGTATTTGAGAAGTGAGGCAGCTACTAATATGGGTAAGGAGACCGTGCTTCCTTTGGTCAACCTCTGAACCTACAACCTTGAACAGGACAGCAAACAAATAACTTCTTTCTGACCCAAATTATCATTCCAGAGAGATGAGCATTTTTCTTACCCTCTCGTATTACAGCCTGCTCAGGTTCCTTGTGATCAGTCAGGTTCCAGGTCCACAGCAGGGAGGTTATAGTTGTCCATCATGCAGTTGGAAGGATAGAACTGATGGTCCATTTATGCTGGAGCCCAGCCCAGAGGGACCAGCAATCCTGAAAAGAAGGAAGAGCAGCTTTCACACAGCAAAGGCCAGGACATTGCAGACCTCAGGTGGCTGTTGATGGTTTAGGGTCAGGACTGAAACACTTAATTTCCATTCGCCATTTTCCTGCAATTCATTTGTGTAACACTGTTGGGGAACTTTGGAATTTTTTCCTGGTTTTTGATATCTGGGTTTTTTTTTTTTTTGTAAAAATAACAAAGACCAGACAATAAATGGTTGCTGAGTATTTACTTGGTGTCTGAAGTGCCTTCGAGTTAACTAAGGGACTGACCATTTTCAACAAGCTGCTGTTCCAGGATGGACGACGCTAAAAAATAAAGCCTTAAAACTTCTGTTATTTTTCTTGATAGTTTTGCTTTCTAGCTCTTATTTGTAGCTATGCAATGGTGTAGGAAACTACTTTTGGGTGAAGGGGGTGCTTCGCTAGAAAAGCACTAAGAGCATTAACAAAGTTCTCCTTTGCCTATTGCTAACTCAGAAACACGAATGTTCAAACCCATGTTAAGTCAACTCAGTTGCCTACTCTCCTTGTTGAGAACAATTTCCTTTAAAGCCAGCTTCTAAGGTGTGCCCTAAGCATCTCCTTTACCATCCTTGCCCTTGTTTATCAGCATTACCACTATTTGCTGCCAGTTCCTTCCATACATCATAACTAAAATGGAGTAATAAAGTTTTCCACAGGTACAGACATGCGACAGGCTTCCACACCCAAGGAAACAAAAGTGTCCTTTTCCAGTTAAAAATAAACAGGGAAGGATCATTCAAATAAGCAAGGTCCATAAAACCTTTCTAATGCTAGAGCTTCAAGGAGAGATAAGCAAGGCTAAATCAGTATACAAAACAATCAAAGTATAAACTGCAAGTACAAAAATTATCAAAACAAAACCAGACCCTCTGGATTGCTTGAAAGAAACTTAAAAGAACAAACACTACAATAACTGTTAACTACTGGACATGTTTGAGCAACCATATCCAACTCTGCAGGGGTCTCTCTGATCCTGAAGGGAACTGTGATGGTTTGGGTGTTCCCCGCCCCCCCACATTTTGGAAATCACCCAGACTAGACTCAGACAGCTCTGGAAATTGAATGAAGCTTATATTTACAGCTTAGCACAAGATACAAGCAGATATTTACAATATATAGAGTTATATGCAGAAATACACAAGTTAAAAGGTAATACCGAAACACAACAGCCCTCCCAGAAACCTGAGTCCCTAGGAGGGGCTCCCAACCACCCTTCCACCTTCTCCCACCCCTCTCTACCTTACCCTAGATGTTGCCTTGTGCCCAAGGAAGAATGGAGGGTTGGCCAGGGGGGTTGGGAAGCAGGTGCATTAATCAGATTAGGTTAGAGAGACAAAATGCAGCCCAAAGCCCAGGCAGTGACTGAATGTCTTATCTATGTTTACATTCTTCTTATATGTCTCAGCAAGCCTATGAGTGAAGTAGACATCACCTTTGTTTCTCTTTCACAGCCTGTAATCTAGTTCTTCTCACCAAAACTTTCTAGCTAGCTTCAAGCTAGCACAATCCACCTCTGTCTATTTCACTCAGGGTATTGCTGAAAACTGTCTATTCTAAAACAATATTTACACTAATGAATATGACAAGTTCAGTTCACACTTCATTCAGGCTATCTCAGATGTAGGTGATTCAAAAGCTCAGAATAGTTTATCTCCTCACAGATGAGATGAGAACAGGGACTCCCAGGTAATGTTGGGTTCGTGCTCACGTACTGTAGATTCTCTTGTAGATTCTTTCATTGTTGGATGCCGATGGTACCTAGAACAGAAAACCCCTAACAGCTTGTATTGTACACTCTGAATTTAAACTCTCTCAGCTAAAGTTAGACTTCTCTAACTGGATTTCACCATTCTCCTGCATTATCCAGTATGTGTGACCAGGACCTTCAGCAGACACCACCCCTTGGACAGGTTTCTCTTTGCCCGAAGGAGAAAATACCCAAACAGTTTTCCCTAACAGATTCTTTTTATGTACAACAGGAACTTTATCACCATCTACTGTTTGTACCAAATGTGATTGTGCAGGTCCTGGTCTGTTTACTGGACCTCTACTATTTACCAACCAGATTGCTTGTGCCAAATGCTTGTCCCAGTTTTTCAAAGTTCCATCCCCCATGGCTTTTAGGGTGGTTTCAGCTTGATCTGATCAAAGGCTGCTTGTTGTTCAGGTCCCCACTCGAAACTGTTTCTCTTATGAGTCACATCATGCAGAGGTTTGACAGTTTGACTGAATCCAGGAATGTGTAATCTCAAAGATCCCACTGCACCCAAGAAAGATAGAGTGTCCTTCTTATTGGTGGGAACTGCCATGGTGGAGACTTTGTTGATCACATCCTGAGGAATGTGACAGTGACCATCCTGCCACCGCACTCCCAGAAACTGAATTTCTCTGGCAGGTCCTTTGACCTTGTCTCTCTTAATGGCAAAACCTGCTTGCAACAGAATGTCAATGATTTTGTTACCTTTCTCGAAGACTTCCTCAGCAGTTTGGCCCCACACAATGATGTTGTTGATGAATTGTATGTGCTCTGGAGCTTTACCTTTCTCCAGTGCATTGTGGATGACTGAGTGACAGATGGTTGAGCTGTGTTTCCACCCCTGAGGCAAACGGTTGAACTGGTACTGGATTCCTCTCCAGGTGAATGCAAACTGAGGCCTGCACTCCTTTGCTATGAGAATAGAGAAGAAAGCATTAGCAATGTCTATGGTTGCATACCATTTAGCCTCCTTCGATTCCAGCTCGTACTGGAGTTCCAGCATGTCCGGCACAGCTGCACTCATGGGTGGCGTCACCTCGTTGAGGGCACGAAAGTCAACTGTCAGTCTCCAGTCGCCCGTAGGTTTGCGCACAGGCCAGATGGGACTGTTGAAAGGTGAATGAGTTTTCTCGATGACGGCCTGACTCTCCAATTGACGAATCAGCTGACAAATGGGCAACAAAGAGTCATGGTTAGTTCTGTACTGCCTGTGGTGTACAGTTTGAGTAGCAATTGGCAGTTTCAGATCCTTTGTCAAGATGTCCCACAACTGCAGCAGGCCTATGAGTGAAGCAGACATCACCATTGTTTCTCTTTCACAGCCTGTAATCTAGTTCTTCTCACCAAAACATTCTAGCTGCTTCAAACTAGCACAGGCACCTCACCCAGACAGATTTTATCACCTTCCCTGCCTGCCTTGGCAGATCCACAACACCTCAGATGATAGGCTTGCTTTCTATTTAAAGCCTTTCTCACCTTTTCAATTTCTTTGTTTGGCCTCTGCTTATTTGCTGTGTAGTGACAGTGCTGTTCTGTGCCCAGGAAGATAGTCAACAACAGTACTTAAAATAGCAAAATATTAGAAATGTTTGTTAAGGCTTGGGACTGCTAACAGATTTTTAGTAAGCAACTTTAACTATGAAGTACTGTATCATAAAACAAATGTCAATAAAGCACCTCTAGATGCTTTATTTAGATGATAATCTAATTTATTAATGATTTTCATGCATCTTAATGTATGTAGCATGTACCTTAATGTATGTCTGTGTATTCAGGCACTGGCTTTGTATCATATAGGTGGCAAAATTCATGTCAGCAATTGCTTTCTATTTATATGGATGAATAGAATAGCTCATACGAAAGTGTCCTACAATGTGGCACTTCAAGAAGCAGCTGTGTTGAACCTCAGCTGTAGAGATACTCTGGAACTGAGAAAAACTTAACTCTTTAAACTGCAAATACATTCACTTTTTGGAGTAAGCACTTGATACAAGACCATGCTCTTACAGCAGTGCTACAAAGGAATATTCTAAATATGTCAATTTGCTATTAATGAGCCATCCACACCAGTCCACAGTGCCGAGGCAGCCGAATTCCACAGTGTGTGATGGGCGGTGGGACCGGGGCTGGGGAAGAGGCTGTTGGTGGCCCCCTGCTTCACTGACTTCTCCGTCAGAGGCGGGATGGAGCGGCCGATTCTCCAGGGAAGCTGAGGTGGAGGGGAGCCCCCAGCCTGCAGAGAATTGTGCTTAGAAGCGTGTTTTGTACCCCCTTTATAGGTGTCCCATGTGAATATGACAAGTGGTCCAGTATCTGTCAGGTGTTACTTCCAAACTTGATAAGCTCATCTAGGAGAGTGAGATGAGCAAACTGAGTGTACATGAAAAGTGGGGAGAGACCTTTTATAGCGAGTGTAGGGTTAGGATGAAGACTAGCAGTTTCCAACTGAGAGAGGGTAGGTTTAGATTGGATATTAAGAGGAAAAGTTTTGTAAGTGAGGGTGGTCAGAGACTGCAATAGGTTACCTAGAGAAGTTGTGGATGCCCTATCCTTGGAGCTGTTTAAGGCCAGGTTGAGTAAGGCTTTTAACGGCCTGATCTAGTGGAAGGTGTAAGTGCCCATGACGGGAAGATTTGGAACTAGATGATCTTTAAGGTCCCTTCCAACCCTTCTGGGTTTTTTTTTACCCTGTAGTATGGTGATTCTTGGCAGTTTGAATCACAGTGCAAATATTAGCTGGAAAACTTGTCTGGCTTACTTATGAGATAGTTCAAAGATCAAGAGTCCAAACTAAAAATAACTGGATAATTTGTGTTGAGAAGAATTGAGTGGTTCTGTGGACTGACTTGCTGTATGTGTCTAATGAGCCTTGTTCTTTCCTGCAGGGCTGTGGAAAAGCAGATCACTCTGCGACTGTGGATGTACTGGAGAGAGTGTACACTTGGTCAGCCAACAAGAAATAAATCAACTACTTCTGAACACAGCCAGTTCAAATCTGGTAACCGTGTGAGCTCTACTTTGATAAATAAAACTGCATGTGTCTATGTATGCTACTATGAATCTGGAGTAACTAGACTTTGCTCTAACTCATAATACAGTTGGTAACTCCCAGATAATTTTCAGAACATGTTTTTGTGCAGAATTTGCATTTCTAAGCCTTTTTTTCTCTCCTTTTGATATGCAATCTAATTAAACACTCTTAGTTTATTTTTCATCCAGTCCTGTCTAACAGATTTTCCATCAGTTTAAACACCACAGGCGCAAACCTATTCCCTCATCATTTGACTGTACTGCTTTTGGTTTCCTTAATTGTTTTCTTGGCTTCTCTGCTTTCTTATCCACATTTAGAAATACTGGGAGGGAGAGGAAGATTGACTTAACAGATCCTCATCAGTGATCTTTGATTTATTCCATATATTTGAAAATTCAGTCACATTCCACACAAGCAAGAATCTTGTGTTCTGTAAGACTCTTCCCCAGAGCAGACTAATTTCAATGTCAAACTCGTTTTACTGTGATTCCCCCATACTACTTTTGTTCCCTGTGAGGATGTCTTTCTCTTTTTTCATAGCAGCAATTACCTTGGTTAACAACCTTCCAGCCAGACCCAGCACATCTAGGCAGTACCTGAATTAACTTAGAACACCTGCTTTATCCCATTGTGGTGGAATGTTGCTCTACATTTGTGTTGAAACTATTTGCTGCACTTGCCATTGCTTTGTGTCCTGCCAGCCTTCTGAACGCAGTTGTGGTTTCCAAGGTTGGTACTATTTATTCTTAT
Source organism: Pogoniulus pusillus (assembly GCF_015220805.1). Lineage (NCBI taxonomy): Eukaryota > Metazoa > Chordata > Aves > Piciformes > Lybiidae > Pogoniulus > Pogoniulus pusillus. The sequence continues at coordinate 12,974,966 of NC_087271.1, read as the reverse complement.
GCTGACACTGCTGACTTGCAGCTTTCAAAATATGTTTGTATATAAAACCTGTTGTTCTCTTTTCCATGACTTACCCACCAGCATCTGGTGCTGTGTAGTGGCTTCTTCTTTCAGTGTGCCTGTGACTCCTGAAGTACATAGTGTAAAATTTAAGAGGCTTTAGTCCAGTGCCCAGCTGCCTTATTACACTAATAATCCATCTTATGTCACCCTTTTGTGTCCATTTTGATTGCCTGGGCAGTGTGGGATTTCCTTTTCTCATCCTCTGATCATTCTATTACTCATTAGACTTCATCTCAGTCATCATATGGGAGCAGGATCTCTTGAACCTGATGGTGCAGGTCTCTTGATTGGTACCTGCTTTCCCTCATGCAGTTTGGACTTTCCTCTCCAGCATTGCATCTGCTCTTGTGCAGTGATCACCACTTAGAATGCTATATACTGATAACAAATTTAATTTTTATTTTTCTTAGGAAGGGCTCAATTTCAGAACCTTATTGAATGCCTGTGTACTGAGTAACCAAGAAGAGCATATAAGCTGATAACTGGGAAATGGGGCACTTCCTGCTTTGGTTTTCCTCATGGGCTTTTCCCCCTAAGCTTAAGTAAAACTGTAAGGGATGCCATTTAACTGGTGCCAGTATACAAAACTGATAGATCCTCATTTCCCAAAACTAGAAAATAGTCTTTAAAAGGGAACCCAACAGTGAAGATAGTGCCACTTAAACCAAGAAGCTTTTATATTTAGTTTCCTGAGGTGTTTAATGACTAATTTTAAAGTTTTTCTCCACAACACTTAGATGAAAGACATAGTTTAAATAGGATTTCTTAACGTGATGACTTTTTTTTCAGAAAATGAGGGGATGGAAGGGTTGATAAGTTGCAATGAGCTGATAAATTGAGTTACAACCCAATCTGTGTGTGGGGTAGGTTTTTATATACAAGAAACTGGGCCTGATGGAAAGGTTTACTGTTACCAAAAAATACTTTTGAGGATCTTCCCAGTGCTTTTTTTTCCTAGTGGCATGTCCTTTGAGGAAATGCTGATTTCTGTAGCTATTAAGTAGTAACTGAAAGCATTACAAGTGAGTGAAACATTTTTTCTAGACCATAAAGAGAAGCAGGAAACTTGCCACTAGGGTGGTGGTGATTTGGTAGGTAGAGAAAGTCTTAATGTAGAATAGGGAAACTAGTATTGATATTGAAAACACCAACAACCAGCCTACAAACCTAAAGGTGGAATTCTGCTTCCTCTCAGCATTTACCTGCTGAATTCTGAGGACAGAACTCCTCTGGAATCCTGAAAACCCCACTGCTAACTTTATTGATTTCACCTGAGAAAAATACTCCATTTCAGAATTAATAAAGGGATGTGACCTAAACATCACTACTTCGCTGGGCAGTGTTTCACTGTACCACCACCCTCAAAGATCTGTAGATGGCGATCGCAACAGGACACAAGCAATACAATCACATCACCCTCTGCTGGCAGAGCAGCAAAGCACACAAGTGTGTTTCCAGTCCAGCCTGGATCTGCTGCTTCACTTAAAACTGGATATGAGCTAGGAGTCTAACTCTCGGGGCCTGCTTCCTGCACTGTTAGGGTGCTGAATGATTTTGTTCAGGCTGCGCTCAGGACAGTTCTGGTAAAGAATGAGAGAGGGGTACAGCAGTTTGCTTCATTTTAAAATACATACAAATGACAACTGGCATAACCAGGTGCTGATTTAAGTGGAAGAGAAAAACACTTTTTTTTTTTTTTTAATGGAAAACCAGAATCAGAGGAGTCCTCTTAGTCAGATATCAGGGTTTGTCAAACATTTCACTAGCAAGTGTCCTTAATCTGTCAAAATAGAGTAACTCAGCAGAGGAAAATGCAGAGACATAAGGATTATAACATTTAAGGACATTTTAGCAGGTCCAGTGGATTTAACTGGAACCTTTAAAGGCCATTTCTAGAATACATCGCTGTAGTCCTTTATCAGTCGTTTGAACCACGCTGGTCTTAAATACATTCCTCTCTTCAACAAACTTCTCAAACAGGTAGATACCTCCACCAACCCCAAAGTAATGCACTTTGCTTGCCAAATACACACGGCCATTTGTATCCAGGAGCTGAGCTAGTGTGTCATGCAAAGCACTGTAATAGTCGGGATTGTAGATGGTCTCAGATGTGAGTATTATATCATAATTTGAAAAGGGTTTGTTGCTGCTTAACAGAAGCTGGGTGACTGCAGACCACTCTCCAGAAAAAAGTCTGCATTTGGTGGGCACATCAGATAAGCACTCTGCTACTTTGGGCCTCTTTGAAGGAGGCATACTGGTTTTCCTGTCATGGCCCTCATTTATACAGTTAGCCACTATATTAGGCAAGGTTATTTTGTCAATCACTGTGCTGTTGTAGTCCTGAAAATGAACTTTTTCAGCTTTACCCCTTAAAGCAACTATTCCCAGCAGCCCAGCCCCACAGCCAAGATCCAATACGGTCTTGTTAGCAAACTGTATTTCAGCCTCAGAAAGGTAGCCCAAGAGATCAAAGGTGCACTCCCAGATTTTTAGTCCTCCTTCATAGACTCCTGGGATGAGATCAGAATGAGAAGAAACACTTTTAGATATGATGCCTTCTTCATCAGAGCCATTTAAACATGTCACAGACACCTTTACATAAGGCATGTCTGACACAGTTTCCAGGACTTTATCTTCCAATAGTTTGTTAAGATCTTTAGGAATATCATGCTCCTTGGCAGCCTTAAAACAGAACTTCGTCTTTGGTGTGTCATCTTGATGGTTACCTGTGGCAGCTTGCTTGCTTTCCTCTGTGGATGCCTCCTTGTGTTTTGGAGAGTACAGCTCTGTCTCATCATGAGTGTCTTCTTTGTTCTCATTTTCATCAGTAAAAAAATTGAATCGAAAATCCATTTTCAAGAATAACAGTAAAAAAATAAAGTCACCTTAATTTTTTACAGCCAGAGTCACTCATCTATGAGATAAAACGACACTTTCCCCCCCTCCCCTCCCTTCCCGAAGATGTTTTTTCTTAATTCTCACTCGGCGGAATTCCCTCTCGGGCACTGTCAGATCTTCTGCCGAGTCAGGTGAATTACTCCTGGAAACAGAGCAGATAGTTTTGTGCATCATTAACCTGCCAAGTATTAGCACGAACAAAGCGTTTCGCTGTAGCAGTCTAAGTAAAAAATCCCCAAGTAAACACCTTCTAACACTTAGATTTATGAAGGGACAAGTGCTAAGAGTGAGCACATATGTCACTGTCGGTAACGTGGACATATGCAGGGAAGCGAGGACAGCTGCGTATTCCGGTAAACTCACGTTTCAGACGCCCAGGGATGTAAACTCAAAGCGCCCAGCGGGTGGCAAAGCCCAGGTTTGTTCCCTGTCCGTCGGCTGAAGCACGAAAGCCAGGCACGGCGATCCCCTCCCAGCCGATGCCCCCCGGCTGCGCCCGCACTAGCCCACGGCAGCCCCGCTCCCCCACACGCCCTGGCAGCTCCTTCCGCTTCCCGCCGCGGGGGCTGCCGGGATGCCGAGCTGAATTTTTCCCGCCACTGCCGAGCGCTGAGGTGGATGAAGTCGGCGCCATGTCTCAGAGAGATCCTGAGCTGCTCTTGCAGGAGCTGGGAGGCTGGGATTATGACCTCTGCCGCCGAGAGTTACCCGCTGTCCTGCCCCGGCTCCTTATATCCTTCCCAGGAGGGCGGTTCGGCTTGGGTGGCACTGGGGGGCCGCTCCGAAAAAGGGGGGGGGGGGGGGGGGGGCGTGTCTCGTTCAGCATTGCACAGTTCAAGCAAGTCTGTGCGAGGGAGAGAGGTGCAGTCTTTATAAGGGGTGACACAGAACGGAAAGGCTGGTATTTGACTGGAAGTGAGTACAGCTTGTCAATGAATTAAAGGTCCGTGATAGAAAATAGTGTGATACATCTGGCAGTGTCGGTAGCGCCCCTCGGCTTACTCTTGTGCTGACCGTGCGGGTACTGATGTGTGTTTGCCTGCACTGGTGATTGCCGAGCATCCCTGACAATTCCCAACCATGGATGAAGTCTCAATAGGAGGTTGGGAGAAAACGTAATGCGATTTCTGCAGATGCTTTAAAGACGGAACCTTGGAACGAGTTGGAATTTCTTTAACGCTTTTACTCGCTTTATGAAGAGTCTGAAGACTGGGCTGAGCATATTCGTAAGTGGTGACAAGTGCCTTTTCTTCCTACACATTGTAGTGCAGTTGCATTATAAATTCTGCGTTACTTAAAATTACTTAAGCAATAACTAATGATTTCTACGGTCTTCAGCAGTCCTGCTGGGCTTAGCACGTTACAGCAATTACATGTCGATTAGGTTTTCTAAAAGCCCTTAAAGAAGCTGTGCACGTAAATATGTTTTTCCCTTCCCACTACTGATTTTTAGGTACTTGAAAGAAGGATGCTTTTTATCTTGTATTTTAGAGTCTTTTTGGCTGTTAGCTTACAGGTGGCAAAACTCTTCCAATACCTGAGGATAAGTAACCGTAAGGAGTCTTGCTATCATTCACTGTGAAGTTGCATAAATGGACAACTATTTGCACCTTGTAAAATTGTAGTTCCATGGGTAAACAATTGTGCTCAGCCTCCAGCTGAGTGTGATCAGGTGTGATGCTGCTGGGTTTATGTTTGTTGGAGCTGTCCTTGCTTTTTCAGGTAGTAGTTAAATGTCAAATCAAATACCTGATCTGTTTCTGCTTGATACATTTGCTTCTGGTAGGTTGCTACCTAGTTTTGATCATTGTATGTTGCTTTTGTGTAATGTTTAAATGTTTTTATTTGTAGGGGTTTTGAGAATCCTGACTGAAATGTTTTTGCCACATATCAGCCTCACAGATTTAGAACAAACTTTTTTCTCAAAAGTATTACCTAAGGTATGACAGCTTCTGTTAAATACGGAATTTACAGTCAGTCCAATGCTAAAACCTGCTTAGAATGCAGTGATTCTTTTTTGTGGTCTCATGATAAATTTGTTGCTTTGGCTACCAAACTTGCTATTTAAATTTTACTCTTCAAAAGGTTTAACAGTTTTGCATTGGGTTGTGTCTGTGATTGTTGCCCTTTATGGTGGCAAAAGGGTTGGACATAGGTTGTTCTGCATTTAATGTTCAGTAATAGAAATATTCTTATTTCTTTCTAAGCAAATATGACTTTTTATAAAATTCCCAAGGTGAAATTGTAATATCATTAATAAATGTGAAAATTATTGATAATATGTAGAATAATGTTTTAGATCATATTAGCCTAACATCTGTTCTTTTTTCTTATTGAGTGATGGAGAATTTTCTGTGGTAGTTGTATTATTATATACTACCTGAAGCAAGACAGGGATGAAGGTTTCAGGACTCAGCTTTTGTATTTTAAGAAGCTGGTAAAAATGGCTGCTTGGTTTCCATTATTTTATATTCTGTAGTAAATCTTAGAGATTGAAGTAAAAGTAGCTCATAACAAGCATCTCCTGAGCAAGGATTGTTGCTGTACTGTAACAGTTTATAGAATCATAGAATCATAGAATCAACCAGGTTGGAAGAGACCTCCAAGATCATCGAGTCCAACCTATCACCCAGCCCTAGCCAGTCAACTAGACCATGGCACTGAGTGCCTCATCCAGTCTTTTCTTGAAGACCCCCAGGGACGGTGCCTCCACCACCTCCCTGGGCAGCCCATTCCAATGGGAAATCACTCTCTCTGTGAAAAACTTCTTCCTAACATCCAGCCTATACCTACCCTGGCACAACTTGAGACTGTGTCCCCTTGTTCTATTGCTGGTTACCTGGGAGAAGAGGCCAACCCCCACCTGGCTACAATGTCCCTTCAGGTAGTTGTAGACAGTAATAAGATCACCCCTGAGCCTCCTCTTCTCCAGGCTAAACAGGCCCAGTTCCCTCAACCTCTCCTCATAGGATTTGTGTTCCAGGCCCCTCACCAGCTTTGTTGCCCTTCTCTGGACATGTTCCAGCACCTCAACATCTTTCTTGAATTGAGGGGCCCAGAACTGGACACAGTACTCAAGGTGTGGCCTGACCAGTGCTGAGTACAGGGGAAGAATAACCTCCCTTGTCCTACTGGCCACACTGTTCCTGATGCAGGCCAGGATGCCATTGGCTCTCTTGGCCACCTGGGCACACTGCTGGCTCATCTTCAGCTTACTATCTATCAGTACCCCCAGGTCCCTTTCCTCCTGGCTGCTCTCCAGCCACTCAGTCCCCAGCCTATAGCGCTGCTTGGGGTTATTGTGGCCGAAGTGCAGAACCCTGCACTTGGCCTTGTTAAATCTCATCCCATTGGCCTCTGCCCACCCATCCAGCCTGTCCAGGTCCCTCTGCAGGGCTCTCCTACCTTCCAACAGATCAACACCTGCTCCTAGCTTGGTGTCATCTGCAAACTTACTGATGCTGGACTCAATGCCCTCGTCCAGATCATCAATAAAGATATTGAACAGGACTGGGCCCAGCACTGATCCTTGGGGAACACCACTTGTGACTGGCTGCCAACTGGACGTGGCACCATTCACCACCACTCTCTGAGCTCTGCCATCCAGCCAGTTCTTGATCCAGCACAGAGTGAATCTGTCCAAACCATGAGCTGCCAGCTTGGCTAGGAGCTTCTTGTGGCAGACAGTGTCAAAGGCTTTGCTGAAGTCCAAGTAGACTACATCCACAGCCTTCCCCACATTCACCAGGCGGGTAACCTGATCATAAAAGGAGATCAGGTTGGTGAGGCAGGACCTGCCCTTCCTAAACCCATGCTGGCTGGGCCTGATCCCTTGGCTATCCTACAAGTAGTATCCTACAAGTGCCTGCAGGTACCTCACTGCCTTTGCAGTCTCAGCAAGTAACGCTTATCAAATATCCAAAGACCTCTACCAAAATAAAATGATTGTAAACTTACTTCTTTATATATTCAAACTGTTAATGATCATACTTAACAAAAAACACCCTTAATTTTTCTGACACAAAATGAAAATCCTTTTAAAACAGCATAGTTTTAACTAAGTAAAACATCTTTGGTAGTATGAAGTTTGTTTTTCTAACAGATTTTAACAAAAACAACAGCTGCAGCAGCGTCTGTCTATAAATTGGGAAAATCATAAGGTGTTGTTTGCTGCTTCCTTATATCGTGCTTTATGATTTAAATACTAAAAAGGCTTATTTTCTCCTGTGAGTTATCTCAGTAGCCCATGATTCTGTGCCAAGGAAGCAAGCAAATAGAGAGCAGTGTTAGTATTTACTTTGGTACATGTATAAATAAAATGTTTAAGTTTTGTTACATTTTTACAGACCCTACAGATGTTTGATAACTTGATGTATGAATTATCCACTGAGGCAAAAGAATTAACCAGCCAGAATACAGAGTTATGCAGCACCATAAGGAATCTTCTGCAGGCAAGTCCCATGAAACTAGCTGCCACAGGAATGTTTACATGATTGATTGATTTTTACTTAAGCAATTAAGAAGGTTTTAGAGGGCTTTTGTTAGCTACTAGCTAATTGGTTAAAATTTTATTTAATATTCCTTTGCAGGGGAAGTTCAGTTAACATTTTGTGTGTGATTTGATTACATCTAGCATGTGATGTTGATCAGAATTAAAAAAAAAATCTCAAATTCTGTTTAGGTTCCTAATGCAAACATGATTTGATCCTCCATATTTACAAAAGGAATCTGGCAACTGTTTTTGTGGTCACTTAATTCAGAGTTTTAAAACTTCTCTAAATTGAGAAAAGCAGTCAAAAGAAATAGAAAACTTTGAAAGTATCAGAGGAAAGCTCTGGAATTGTTTGATATTATTTTATGGAGCTTCATTCATCTGTAACAAACTACTTTGTATACAGATAACAGTGAACTTGAAATGCCATGGAAAATCTAGGTCCAGTTCAGCTAAGAAAAGGTGCTTTTTAAATTATTGCAGGAGTAAAAAGCACTGCTTCTTCTTGTTTATTCTTGCTTTTAGACTATGGTGCAACTGCTGGAAACTCTGACTGGTTGTGTCCGCTACATCTGCTCCCTGCAAGAGCATGTGCCCCTGGAGAGCATCCGCACCCTGCCGCCCTCCGTGCTGTATGTAATAAAGAGCACCTTCACACACTGCAAGGTAAGTCTGTGTTAGGAGGACATGGCTGCATGGCTTTTAGAAAACACTTTGTAGGCAGATCCTGTTTTGATGTAATATTGTTATCAAATTATTGATTTTTCTTTACGTTCTGTAAACTATTTAACAACTGCATTTAAATCACTTAGTGCACAAGCACAGAGAGGATTTTCCAGCTGCCTGCCCAGCAAATCTGACCTGGTGGTGAGAGGCACAGACTCTCCTATTCCGTTATTTTACATGAGTGTCAGTTGAACACTTTGCATGTGAACACAGGCTTTCTGTGATAGCTCTGCTCTTCAGATAGCTGTTACCAAAACAGTACTACTTACCTTATCTCTGTGGAGTTCCATCCTGGAGAAGAGGAGGCTCAGGGGTGACCTTATTGCTGTCTACAACTACCTGAGGGGTGGTTGTGGCCAGGAGGAGGTTGCTCTCTTCTCTCAGGTGGCCAGCACCAGAACGAGAGGACACAGCCTCAAGCTACGTCAGGGGAAATTTAGGCTTGAGGTGAGGAGAAAGTTCTTCACTGAGAGAGTCATTGGCTACTGGAATGGGCTGCCCGGGGAGGTGGTGGAGTCACCGTCCCTGGGGCTGTTCAAGGCAAGATTGGACGTGGCACTTGGTGCCGTGGTCTAGCCTTGAGCTCTGTGGTAAAGGGTTGGGCTTGATGATCTGTGAGGTCTTTTCCAACCTTGTTGATACTGTGAACGCTGAGATCCGTCTTCACATTGGTTATGATGAGTGACTTATATCAGTTTCATATTTGGATTTTCAGATGCAACAGTAATTCTCTCTAAAGCAGTGAAAATAAAACAGGTCTATCTTAAGGACACAACAGCTAGCCTTCATTTTCACTTTTCAATTAGTCTTTCTTATTTAAACATTTACATCAATTTTCCATGTCAGGACTCAAACTCAGATGCCATAACATTTATCTAACAATTCTAATTTGAAAATATTGGGAAATATTTGGAATGCTGCTTCCTTTGGTACTAACACAGTAGTGTTTTGCTTACAAGTGTGGTCTTGGGTTCATACATAGAGAGAGACCTAATGCAAAGCCCGCTAAACATGCTGGGGCCAGGCAGGCTTCAGCAGTTGTTGACAAAGCTGCAGGTGAATAGCATTTTGTATTAGCAAACCCGATGGTAGCAGAAGTTACAAGTCTGGCTGTGTGTTAACTTAAAGTAGGTACAGCTGTACCTTGGGGTCCTTTTTATGTGACAAAGTTTTTGGTGTTTTCAGCATGTGGAAAATCAGGTTGTGATACCTGAACTTTTGTTTGAACCATCTTTTCTCCTGTTTCTTAAAGGACAGTGAATCAGTGTACTGTGGGCATCTGCACTTGATTTCTGACCTCTTACAAGCTATGTTCAAGGAAACTTACTCTCTTCAGAAGCAGCTGATGGAATTACTTGATAATGTTTCCCTGGACTCTGCTTCTACTAAAGATAACATCGCCGATATGGTCTCGGGTATATATGGATCAAATACTCTTAGTCTTGCTCAATAGTTTTTTCTACGGAGAATATGTCTGAATTGTGAGAACAAGGTTCTGAGCATACTGAATTCCTGCTGTTCTTACCAGCCTTTCAGAAAGCGTAATTTATTCACCAGAAGAGTAGTTCAGCCCCAGAAGAGGCTGTCCCAAGACAGTAGTGAAGTTGACATTGTAGGAGGGATTTAAAAGCTGTGTAGTTGTGGTGCTGAGGAACATGGTTTAGTGGTAACATGGCAGTGCTGGCTTTGTGATCTTGAAAGTCTTTCCCAGCCTAAGCAATTTGATGACTCTATGATTTTGAAGCTTGAAATAATTCCATTATTTTTCCTGAAACTTTCACTATGGGATATATAAGGAGATGTGGAAATGACCATGTAAAAAAGAAAACAATCTAATTTCTTTCATTAAAATATTCCAATTTGCCTCAAACTAGTACAGTGTGTCAAGCAGGTTTGTAGGAAAGAGGCAACACTGACTGATTTTCCTGATTTGGTGTCAATGCAGTGATAGTCCCTTGTACTTGTGATGGCAGCTCTTTTCCTAGGAGAGTGGCATAGCTGTCAAGTTGTGAATCTGATTTAACTTAGTTGTTGCTGTTCTTATTTTCTCGTCAGTAATCCATACTGTGCTGGAGATCTGCTCTGTCATTTCCAATATGGACCATGCTCTTCATGCCAACACGTGGAAGTTCATAATCAAGTATGTCAGTGAACTCTTTGGATTTTATCGTAATATAAACAGAGAATAATTTAAAATGTTTCAATCACTCAACATTCAGAGTTTCAAATGACACTGAAAACGGAGAATTCAATCCAGCTAGAAATTAAAGTGTAGAGATTTATTTTAGAAATGTAACTAGTAAAAAGTATTAATGGCACTGTTTCTGAAGGTAGACAGAAATGATGTGTGAAGAGCAATAGAAGCTTGAGTTGTATTACAGTGCAGAAGAGAATGTGAAACACTTGTCTGGATAAATGAGAGATCTGAGCTGCAATTGTATAGGTGCTTTTGACTTGAGCTGTGCTGTCTTGCACTTGGGCCCTGCTGCTTTTCTGTGCTTCAGTTATGGCTATGAAGAGGGTTGTTCTCTGTCAATTTCTGGGTTTGGTGCATGTGGATATTGCAGCAGTCGGGGTTGTGTAAAACCCTGAATAGAGGAATTATGTCTGGATCACATGTGACAAGTAAATATCTGTTTGTATTCCTGTCTTCTAGGCAAAGTCTGAAGCACTGTTCTCTGCTGCAGTGTCATCTGAAGCACAGTGACATCCTTAGTGACCTCTGCAAGGACACTCTTCTTTCTTTTTCCTCCTGTTTGCAAGTGGCTGAGCAAATGAAGATGTCAGAGATAGAGGTGAATTAAAAATCTACCAAAGCTGCCATTTGAACGTGGGGAGGAGTAATGCTTTGTGGTTTATTGCTTGCAGTGTTTTGGGGTGTGCTAGTTTGAAGCAAGCTGGAATGTTTTGGTAACAGAACTAGATAACAGGCAGTGAAATGAAAACAATTGATGTCAACTTCTCTCACAGTCACGCTGAGAACTCTGGGAAGAAGAAAGACTTTTTTCTCCATTTTGTTTTCTCACTCTTGCTTTTGCCTTAGACCTGGTCACATCTCATTAACCCTGCTCCCACTAACCTTGCTCCCTAACCTCTTGGCTGCACCTCTCTTCTTCCTGAGAACTGGGGTAAGGTTGAGAGGGCCAGGGGGAGGTGTTGGGGTGGTTTGAGAGCCCCTCCTGGGGACTTAGGTTTCTGGGAGGGGAGTTGTGCTTTTGTATTGTTTATCCTTTGTATATTTCTGTATATATTGTAAATAGCTGCTTGTAAATTCTGCTAGCTGTAAATAAATTGCTTCATCTATATTCCCAGGGTCTGTCTGAGTTAGCTGGGGCAAATACAAAGTGTGGGGGGGCGGGGTAACCCCCAAACCATCACATGGGGTTCTTTTCTGTATTTTATTTGTTTTGTATTTTGTTTTTTTAAATGTTAATTTGTGCGGTAAGCAGAATACCTTGTTCTTTTGGAACCACGTGAAAATGAAGCCCATAACTTTGTTTACATTGCAGATGTTTTAATGAGGCACTAAAAATAAGATTTCAACATAGAATCATAGAATGATTCTGGGTTGGAAGGGACCTCAAAGATTTTCTAGTTTAGGCAGGGACACCTCCCACTATAACAGGTTGCACAAGGCCACATACCACCTGGCCTTGAACACCTCCAGGAAAGGAGCAGCCGCAACCTCCCTGGGCAACCTGTGCCAATGTCTCACTGCCCTCACTGGAAAGAACCCTTTTCTAACATCTAGTTTCAATCTCCCCTCTTCCAGTTTAAACCCATTACCCCTTGTCCTGTCATTACAAGACCTTGTTAATAGTCCTTCCCCAGCCTTCCTGTAGGTCTCTATCAGATACTGGAACGCCACTGTAAAGTCTCCTCAAAGCTTTCTCTTCTCCAGGCTGAAGAGCTCCAGCTCTCATAGCCCGTTCTCATAGCAGAGGTACTCCAGCTGTCTGATCATTTTCGTGGTGCTCCTCTGGGCTGGCTCTGACAATTTGATGTCTTTCTTGTGTTGGGGACTCCAGAACTGTACACAGTACTCTGGGGTTTTTTTTATTTATTTATTTCCTCACTGGAAAAGATCTTGAGGCCAATCAAAAGATCATCTTTCAATTCTGAATATTGCTATAAAAATGTTAAGTCATACTGAAGATTTTTAGGTTTCCCCTCTATAGATACAGAGTCTGCAGAGGATCAGGTTTAAAATAGCACTTGAACAATGTTAACAATCTAACTGTATTACTCTGCATATCAAGTTTTAGAACTGCTTTTTTTTTTGACAGGAGGGCACTGGCCTTAGGCTGTTCCAGAAGACAGTCAAGCTGTGCCGATTCTTTGCTAATTCCCTTGTACACTACACCAAGGTAGGTTTTAGTACTTGAATTCTATGTTAGTATTAAACCTAAGCATACCTTAACAATTTATAACTATGCTGTATGGTTGATAAAATGAACCTCCATGTACAACTTGCTTACAGTTCTCCCACCTGTATATACTCAACAGCTTGAGCAGGATTAGTGTTGTAATTTATCATAAGAACAAGAATGATAAATCATTTTAAGTGATGTCACTGAGGAGTTGGTAGATGGCCAGACCTTAAAAACAGTCTTGAATCAATGCAGTAATACCTTTATCTGGAAGAATTAGGCAGATGAAACATTGCCAAGTTTTCAGAATTGCTGCTTATTCCAACCATTGAAAATGACATGGCAGCAATAAGAGGAAATGCCCCTGTGCTGCTGTTTGCTCTGACGCTAACTTCCAACTCTTGCCCTGGCCCTTTTCACTCTCTTTCTGTGTTTTACTTTTCTTGCTGTAAGAAGATAAGCTGTAAGTCTACCCATTTTAAAAACACACGTGTAACAGTTTTGCTCTGTGAGAATAGCAGTGGTAGTGCATTCTGCATCTGTTCTGTCCCGTGGAGTAAAAGCAGGCGGAGGAATTTGCTGTTGTTGGCTTTTGGGTTTCTCTGGGAACACAAAAGAAACAGCCTTACAGCATGTATGAGAGCACTTCAGATCTTTGCAGCTCTCTACTTAACCGGTATTTTTAAAATCAGCCTATACATTTGTTTTACCTACACTATATCTACATGTACTGTAATTAATCATAGAAATCCATTTTCCAGTGCTTGATTTGTGCTGTGGATAGTTAGGGTTTCACTGATTTTTGCAGATAATAGCAAGAACAGAAAGAAGGTGTATTTAATTATTTATTTTATATTAAAAGTACCATTCAAAATTCAATGACTTTTGCAGGAATTTCTTTCTTTCTTCTCTGATTTGTGTTCTCAGTTACATCAGCTCTTTCTTCAGATACACAGGTGAGTGAAGTACAGAAAACTAATCAGTAGTATCTTAATCGCTCCATATTGCATTCTTAAAGTCACGAGTGTTTTGAAATGTTCTTGTTCCAGAGCTGGTGCTTTTGTTTTGTTTTTTTTGCTGTTACTTATGTCAGTGTTTCATAACTTGTGTACAGTGTGCAGATTGATTGTTCTGAACATTGTGTCTACTGATGCAAGTTCAGTTGAGGATTTTCATTCCTAAAGTCAAAATCTAGTCCTTCCCAAAGGTAGGATTTGCCCTGTGGTTGCCTTGCCATGATACAGTTAGAGTTAAACTGGAGCAACTCAGCAGTGCACCATCCACATTGCAACAAACAGCATTGTGAAGTTGGTCAAAGCATGCAGAGCCAAGGCAATGCAGAGTTGCTATTCCCTAGCAATACAAATTCCTCTCTGTTTCCTGTATGACTAAATTACCAGAACTTGGTATAGGAAAAAAGTTATGGTAAAGGAGAAAATCCAAGACTAGACACAGGTGTCAGCAGCATCACTTGGCAGATTTTCTTCTTTCAGACTAAGTGTGGAGACATTTGTCCTGAAGGGAGAAAGGAGCGGAAACAGAAGATCCTGACACTTTCTCAGGGCTGTTCTTTTGTGTTTAACATCTTGTGAAATCTCACAAAAGGACTCTGTGGTTCTCCTGGAAGCAAAAGCTTTTTTTAATGTTCTACTCCTAAAGCATGACTGTCTGCAAGCAGCTTATCATTTTTCTTAGAAAAGTCACCTTCCATTTGTTGCAGTAATGGTGAAGAAGCAGAGTTTATAACAGAGGGCTGATTTCAGTCCTCCGTTTTGGAATTGAAACCAGCCTCTGTGGTGAGATGCACCTGTGAGTTCACTGCATGATTCACTGCAAGACTGGGTGAATATTTATTTACAGGTTCCTTCTTGTAACTTTAGCTACCTTTCAGATCTTCCTCAAGTGGACAATTATAATTTTTTGTTCACTCATCAAAGCTAAGCAGGATTTTTGTGTTGGAAGGTAGTGTTTTTACCATCACTTTATAAGCTGCAAGAGTAGAAGATTTTAACTTATTGATCTATTTTTCTTTGTTCTCATACTGCCAAATTTTTTTCTTTCTTTTTTATGACTCATGGTTATTTTTTTCCCTTCAAAAAAATTGTGATACCATTTTATTAGCATCCTGTGTTGAATTAGTGCTGCCACATTTATGACTGTCAGATTGTGCATATACAGGTGTTTGGGCTTTCATTGCTTGGCCTTTTTTTGTGATTCAGTATATTCCTCCTTGTATCTGATATGTATTTTGCACACACTTTCTGTGGAGCTTGTAAGGTTTTCTTTCAGTAATTTGGTAAAATGTTGGATTGTGATGCTTAGTCCAGAGGCCAAACTCAGAGCTGTAACTCTCAGGCTACGATAGATATTCTAACATGGGGGAGAAATTCTGTTATTTATTTCACAACAGCAAGGAAATAATGAATTTGCCTTTTTTTGTCAGTTCTTTTGAAAAATAATGTTACTGAAAATGCTACTGAGACTGTTTGTTTAATGTTTTGGTGTTTTTTGTCCCTCCTCAGCAAATTTCCTCCCAGTCTCTACGCTCCAGAGATCTGCAAAGTCCACAGAGATGAAATATCCCGGGTTTTTCTTGTGGCTCTGGAGCCTCTCATCAGCCAGCTTCTTCCATTTAGCCCTTTCATGGAGCAGGTGTTAAGTGAGAAGTTAGGTGGGTTGAAAATACAGCTGCCACTGCAATAGTGCTATGTAAGCATCCCTAAGGGAACAAAATTGATTATGGGCCAAAGTAATATTCTGTCCTGGTTTGCCTGTCTCTAATTCTTTTGTATGTTCTGTGGTACAGGTAGTTGCACCTTAACTCAGATGAACATTTGAATAATAGAGAGTTGTTGATGTTGTTGAATACATATTTTCCAAAGCACTCAGTCTCCTCAATGTTAACCTGGTTAATGGAAATCCTGTCAGTTATGCTGTTTTGTGTAATGTCAGTCCACATTTGTCACAATCTTTCAATGTAGGCTTCTGCTATTCTGCTGGTGGGGAAAGACAGCTGTGTTTTTCCTGAATGAAGTATTTTCTGTGTAAAGCAGACAGCCTTCAAACTGCAAAATTATCAGCTTTTTCAGACCTTACAGCACAGATTCTGCCTTGACCAACATGTCCCAGTTCTGAGATAGCTGGCTGACTTCTCTCCCGTGTGCATACTCTGACTTCATGATTATCCTCATACACTTAGAAGAAAACTTTGTCTTTACGGTATCTGAGGCATCTAGTACTTCCTAGGAGATTAGAATCATGAAGCATCCAGATGGTAACTCCTTTGCAGCATCTTGTAGTGGCAGTTCAGAACTGGAATATTGTAGATTCTACCCACTAGAGCATTTCTTTTTCTCTTCAAACAATGTTGATGATGAAATGTTCAGTTTTCTCTCCATCTGTGTTTAGAAGTGATTGTTTTATTGAGAACTTTTATAATTCACTAGTTGTTCATTGTTTCTCACTTGCTTAGAAGTCACTTTACACACTTGATATATTGACCAGGGCGAATGGTATAAATGGCATCACATTTTAAATTAAACTTCTGCAGGTCTTCCTCCTGAGCAGCAGCTACCCCAGTGTCTCCTCCTGATTACCATAATGGACAAACTGTCCTCTCAGCCTGAAGATGTGCAAACTCTCTGGATCACAGGAAAAAGGTACTAGAAAGGTTTTAATTTCACAGCAATCAGTCTGTACAGGTAAACAGACAGATTCAGCTGCTGAGGGTTCAATTGCAACCAAATAGTTAAATCCATCAGACTCAATGGATTTACATCCTTATACTGAGAGAAACAAGATCTGATGTTCAGGCCTGCAGGAGTGAAGGATACAGAGCCAGAGATGGCTTTGCTTATCAAGAAAGGAATATAATTGGAATGTTTCTAGGGTAAGAAGAGAAAGATGTGTCTAATTTGTTGATACCTCACTGTAAGAGAGAAGAATTGGTATGTGGTTGATCTGACTTAGGGCAACAGGCCAACAGTTGCCAGATTACCAGATATAAGACCTGAGAAGAACAGTGTCTGTGAGATCTCAAGTGATAAATCTAAGGAAAACAGAGCCTGCAAGTACCATCCCTGTAATCAGAGGCTGGAATGTGGTGTTGGCTAAAGAGTATGTGGAGCCAGCAATGACCTTGAAAGGCTCTGCAGTGACAAGCAGCTGCAGAGGGAGCTGAAGACTATGAGGGCTCCCCTCGCTAGGTGGTCACGCGACCATCAAAGCCAACAATGTGCGTGGGCAGTAGGAAAAGTTGTTATGTAACAAATTGTGAAATAAGGGAGGAGCTTGGTTCTCCTTGGTTCAGCCTTCTGGCACATACTGGCCACATGTCACAGAATATCAAACACATATAAACCAGGAGCATAGGTGGCTGAACTGTGAGTAGCACCAGTCTCACCAGCATAACAGATGCTGGTCCATGGTGGGGACCTTTTGAGATGGCAGCTGACCAGCTCTGCTATCTATGTATCAGGAGCTTTGCTGGCCAGTGGGATAGGGTGAGTATAGCCTGCCCTTCAATCAGTAGAGCTCCTTGGGATTGTTTGTCATATCTTATTCAGCATTGTAGTTTCTCCCATATACTCTTCCCTCAATGGCTGTAGCATGTGAGCCATAGGTATTGTGGTCTCCAGTATACCTTTCTCATTATGGTTTTAGTGTTTAAGCTATAATAAAGTATTGAAACTGTGGGGTACCCATGGTGAGTGCATTCCCTGGTCCCCAAAGAACTCACTGGAACATTCACTAAGTTAAAATCTTTTATTTTTATGCCTGAAGACTGAATTTGCGAGAGAGGAATGTGGTCGGGAAGGTCAATACAGTGTAAAAGCACTGAAGTTACTGCCATCATTTCTGGTCAGAGACAGATTCTGTAGTACAGATGTTGCCTGTGGGATTTAGGATTGTAAATCCTAAAAACTGTAAGCCAACTGGTTTTTTTTTTTCTTTTTTTGTCCCTTCCTTTTTTTCTCTTTTACCCTTGCAGCCTGTCCTTGTTTTCATCTCTCTTTTTCAGTTTCCAGCACTGTTCTGCTGAACTTTCTTTCCCTGTTTGTTTGCCAGAAGTGATCAGTACAGGACAGGCAGCAGTTCCCATCACTCTCTATCACTATGTCTGCATCCACCTGTGCTCCTTCATTGCTTCCACACTCCCGTCACACTTTCATCAGCTGGTAAGCTTGTGTTTTGCTTGTCTCTTCAGCTCCTGTGATGCATAGGTACTGTTTTAAAAAGGATGAATTTCTTGCTCATGATTTAGCTCGAAAGAGGTTAAGTGGTTGTGTAGAGCACAGCTATGATACAGCTCCTTAACTGGAGTTCAGTTATACAGCAAATATCACTTCTGTGAAAGAGGAAAATAAAGCTTCATACAGTTCCAGACAATTTCAGTGGCAGTGGAGGAGATTTTTTTTTTTCTCCTTGGGAAGGGGTAGGTCAAGATGTTATAAAAGTTCAGTGCTTTCTTTTCTGCAGCATTCACTGTGTATTAAGTTTACCTGACTTTGTTAGTCTATGCTGTGAAGTAATAAAATGGCATTCAACATGTAGAGTAAATTATATTGTTGTGGGGTAGATTTTACTGTGCTTCTAGTTAAGAAAAAATTAAGTGGCAAAAAGCAAAATTTTCAACTTTAAAAGAGTATTTTGGGCTTTGATTAATGTTGTATAATGCTTTGAAAAGTTTTTCACTCATTAGCAAAAGAGCCTTCAGATAAATGTAAATCTTTATGAAGTTAAGAGCTGGGTTCTTTTTCTGAATGTACTTTCCTCTTTAAGGTAAATTATTTTTTTTCCTTAAAGAGGAAAAGGTTTTATTTGGTTTTGAGAAAGCTGGCAAGAAATCTGACAATGCATTGGTTTAAAAAATAAATCCTCTTTTTTTAAATACAAGTTGTGTGAAAGATTTGACAAGCACATGATCCTCAGCCCACTGAAGTAAAGTACAGGTACATTAAAGTATGCACAACTAAAGGTGTAGCTGAATATAGAGCACGAAAGTGAGTTCTTAAAACATTTTAAATCGGCTAAGCTGAAAATCTTATTTGGCTTTCTGGTAATTAGTGGAGTGAAAATAATGTGCCTGCAATTTGTTTCTGCATGAATTTAGATGTAGATTTTCTCTTCAGGAGTATGCTCTGCTGGATGCTGTGCTGGGTCCTAGCATGATCACATCTCTGCTGGCGATGGACTCATGGTGCTTCCTTGCCAGGTAAGATGTTTTTATTACAGGTCAAACAGGACTTCCACAGATCCATCTAATTCTGTTGTTATACATGATTCCCATAACTGGATTATTTTCAGATACAAAGCATATTGTGAAAGCAAGGAGCAGAAGTGGCTTAACCATTTTTACACTGACCCAAGTAAGGGGAACACACCGTTTCCTTTTCTGTTACTCAGTAATTGAATTGTAGAATAGAATCACAGAATGCACTGGGTTGGAAGGGATCTCTAGATGTCACATAGTCCAACCCCCCTGCAGTAAACAGACATTGCCAACTAGATCAGGTTGCTCAGAGCCCCATCAAGCCTGACTTTGAATGTCTCCACCACCTCTCTGGGCAACCTGTTCCAGCATTCCACCATCATAGTACAGAACTTCATGGTTCTCTCAAGTAAACTGTCTGTGTGTACTGAGTGTAAATATGTTAGAGGAAATATCTCTTTCTCAGAAAAGACTTATAACATTTTTGTCTGAAAATGAGTAGGAAAGGCTTACAAGGCTGTCTCTCACATTCCAGGTATGGAACTGCTGAACTTTGTGCTCACCATGTCAGTGTGATCACCTGCTTGGTAAGAATCACTTTGCTGTTTGCAGTTTGCCATCAGTTTCAATCCTAGTTCTACCAGCAGACCTTTTAAATGACCAAAGACACATTTTAATTTTTTTTCCAGATCCATGTGAAGATGGTTTTAATTCTCCCAATCTGGTTAATGATTAGCAGAAGCAGTACTGCAAAAGCATAAAACAATATGCCTGGTGTTTCTAGAATGTCTTGCTTTAGAGTGTCACTGCTGTGATCCCACATTGGTCTAGGAGTTACTTTCTGTAGACCTGAGTGGTGACTTTTTCTTTAATAAGATTCATTACTCTTTTACCCCAATTCAGATAAAGTCTTGGCCCAGTGACTGTTACCAGGTCTCTGCCTTGGGTGTCTTGCTGAGGCGTATGCTGTTCTTGATGGCTCCTGATCATCAGGCAAGTTTAACACCAATACACTTAGCCTTGAATAGAAGAGGTTTACCTCAGTGCCCTGTTAGAATATCCTCTTGCAGCTAAGTGCTTGCTTGCTGTACCCAACACTGTGCTGATTATTACCTTGTTGTAGTGGATCCCAAATTGTGCAGAACCAAACTCAGACCTTTCTAACAGAAGTCTTACTGGGTGGCAGTGAGATGCTTTTTCTTACTAAGTGTGAAAACACCACATCGCCCACATTTGCTGAAGCTGTACGTCCTGTTCTTTCATCTGTGACTGCTGGCCCCAAATCTCAAGTCACCAGATCCAAGGAGTAGTAACCTTTCCTATCAGTACCTCCATATAGCTCAGGGAGGCAAAAGCACTTCCTTCTATTCAGTAGGTCCATTGCTTCAAGCAGTTGAAAGAGTAAATTGCTTAATCATTCTGATGGCCATGTGTGTGACAAGGGAGGTGGCAGTTCTAGAAGGTTTATATATAAAATGTTGCATTTTTATTTAAACAAAAGCTTTTATGTTTTTTGTGTCTGTTATATTTCTAAAGCAAACTAGTAGTGTGTTTTGGTTTTAAAACTTTCTGAACTTTCTGAGAGGTCTGTTTACTTCCTGTTATCTTTTGTCTGCAGGTAGAATTTGCTCACAGGTTTCTTCCTGAAGAGGTGGAGAACCTGCCTGTGTGGCAGCATGTATCCCTCAAGGCCCTGAATCCCAGCCTGAGGAAACAAGTGGCCTGTCAGCTCTGTGTGGCTGGGCTCACACAATGCCGGCGGTGGCTGAGCAGCAGCCGTGCTCTGGGAGAGCTGCAGCCTGTGGTAAAGGGTCTTTGGTTCAGTTTGTTCTAATGAGTCAGTTCTAGGTTTCCAAACTGAGAATGCTGTTGCCATCCTCTCAGTACTGTTTTCCTGTGGGTTGCACAGATTTTATCCATGCCTACTTAGCATGTACATGCACAAGAATTTTCATTTTAATGTTTTCTTTTAGTACATAACACTTTAGGACCCCCTGCACTAAGGGTAGCAGCAGAGATCTTTGCTTGCTCTCTGGGTGAGCAGGTGGATTTTTCTTTAGAATTTCTGATTTCTGCTCTGTCATACAATTACTTCCAAGTTTTAAACTCCTGGCTGTATTTATGTGACATCAAATCTGGATGATGCTTGCTAATGAGTAAGTGTGAAACTGGAGTTTTGTGAAGTATCTGCTGCCAGCTTTCACCTGCTGATGCAGCTCATGACAGTGGCACTGTGTAAAACTCACAGAACTGAGGGCTTTGGAAGCTCTTTTGACCAGTGGCCTGGTGGATTAGCTGTGCAGCTGGTACAGCACATTGGGCTTCATGCATCTGGTATCATTTTAGGTGTTTTAATAGGAGCCTGGGATTTGGTTTGGTTTACCTGTGTTTTTTTTTTTGGTGTTACACATTTTTTTCCTCCTAGAATAGTGCCCTTTCTGTCCTGCTGGCTGCCTGCAGTTTTGCTGGTGACACCCTGGAAGCAGAGATTCAGGCATCTGTCTTGGGAGTACTTGGGCAGTTTTGGACTTTTCTACAGGCTAAGCAGGTAAGAGAATTTTCTGCTGGCTGTGAGAGGCTGTTGTCTTGTGTATTTGTTAAGCTGTTTTACTTAAGATGGAGATT
This sequence comes from Pogoniulus pusillus, assembly GCF_015220805.1. Lineage (NCBI taxonomy): Eukaryota > Metazoa > Chordata > Aves > Piciformes > Lybiidae > Pogoniulus > Pogoniulus pusillus. Next base: position 12,953,578 of record NC_087271.1, on the reverse strand, counting down.
TTCTGTAAAGCACAGTGTAACTGCTGCCTATCTGCTCTTAGATAGTTTATGTATGAGGCAGGTGTGTGCTCTGGGAAGCAGGGCTTGAACATCCCTGAATGTGTACATGCGTGTCTCCTCTTTACTCCATCTGTCACCATCACATTCAGACTTGCTTAACAAGAAGTCTGAAATGCCTTGTTCTGATTTGTAGCAGTTAAAATTTGGCCGTTTAAAATCTTGAATGTGAACAAAACTTCTGGTGATTTAATGGCTTAGCACATGAAAACTCACAGAGCTGGTAAACCTTCTCCTAGAGTTGGGACCAAGTTGGTAAGGTGACTCTGTACCTGTTTTCCCTGCAGTTTCAGTGAAGAAAAAAGAATTGCCATGGTTCATATTGTGGATAAATAGGAGTTTGATAGTTGGGGGGAGAAGTGCCACCATTGTGCCCATTAGAGATCTCTTCCAACTTCAACCATTCTGTGAAGATGTTAACTGAAAATAATTAGTTTCAATAGTCTTAGCTGTTTGAGACTGGAAGAATTAGATGAGGTATAGGAAATACTACTAATAAAAAAAGGTCTAATAAAATGTCACTGGCTAGAAGTATTCATTTGACTTGTAATATTTATCTTGCTGCTCACAATGTGCTGGTTTGTGTGTGTGAAGTTTGGCTAAGGATTTTGGAATGCTTCTGTAACTTAAAGAATTTAAAGTAGTAACTCCATAAGCTAAACTGCAGTGTTACTAATATATTATGATCTGCTGAAGGTCTCAGAGGAGCCACATCTCCAGCAGACACTGTGTTTATTACTTCACCTTTTGGAATATTTCATCCAAGCATTAGATGCTCGACTGATCACTCAGGTAAAAACAGAACAAAAAAACAAAACAAACCTCAAGAAAACCAACCAACAAAACCCAACAACAACTACACCAAAAGCAAACCACAAACTCCCTGCAAAACCCCCAAAACCAATTCCTCTGTGATTTCATGAATTATTTCAGAGTTTGTCCTTCACTTAATACATGGAGGTTCCTAATTTTACTTCTTCCTTGATTACTTTCCTGGTCTTTAAAGCAAGCATATGGCACTTCGATTATTGTTTTGAGACTCCCTCTACTCTGTAAGGTAACAGAGATCTGTGGATATGCTGTAGAGCATGCTTGTCTCTTTCTGAAATGTGCTGCAGCTTTATCTTAACCAGATCTATTCAAGCTGTAGCTTACTTCCTATTATCTTCCATTTTCTAAAAGTGTTATCCTCAGATATAAAGATGAGACAGAGGAGTTCTCGCCTGTGCTGTCTCATGGAGCTTAGCTGGGGTTTGTTTTCTGCAGGTGTTTCTGCTGCAGTCTTCCCTCTTCCAGCTGGATCCACCTGATCATGTTCGTCTGGTGATGGTGGATTTTCTCTCTTCTGTGGGAAAAGTGTTTATACCACAAGAAGCACAGGTAAATATAATTGTGGCCTTAGTGATTTTTTTTCAGTCCTGATGAAAAGATATATTTGGATCTAAAGTTAAAAGATTGAGTTCATTAAATACCTACAGGAGTGTCAGGACAGAGTGATCTTGGAGACTTAGTAATGGTCAATGGCAGTTTTATTTTTTGCTGAGATGTGCTGAATACATGCAGGATGCCTGGCTTCATTTGCTTGCTCTTTCTTACCAGTCAGAAAGGTCTGGCATTTGAAACTCCAAGAAAGAACAGAACTTGTCACCTTCATGTTGTTTTGTTTGTGGTTGGTGGTTTGTTTTTTTTTCTTTCTGGACAGGGCAGTGGCACTCTGGCATTTCACAAATCTTTCCTTCAACCTTAGAGTAATTCTTTACTGGTAAATCAATCATGGTGGTACGGTAAGCACAACTCACTCTGTGGAACTGATAGGCATTTGTTCCTCTTCCAGAGGCAAGTTGTCCCCCAGCTGTCGTGCTTGTTTGCTTCTCTGCTTGCTGACCAGACCTGGCTGATTCAGCAACATGCACTGGAGGCATTCACACGTTTTGCAGAGGTAAGCACAGCAGAACTCTGGCTGCAGGTATTGGCTCTGTCTTAAACGTTTGCTGCTCTTCACTAATCGGTTTGGATCTTAGTATTACAGATGCTATTGTGCGTCACAAGTAATGAGGGCTGATGCAGTTTTAAGTGATTCAGGAAGAATAAGCATTGGTTGCAACAGGGAAGGGATGTCACAGAAGCATTTTTCTACTTTATAGTTTTGTTAATACGGATGTACTGAACAACTATTACTCAACATTTCTGCCAGGAAACGAGCCATGAAGATGTTGTTCCTCAGTGCCTGAATACTGAAGAAGCTAAGAACAAAGTTGTTAGTTTTCTGGCTAAGGTATGTGTGTTGCTGGACCCTTTTACTGCTCTCATAGTTGATGTGCCAGCCATTACAAGCAGTATACACCTACAACATCTGCATGGTGATTAAATAAGTTTAAAACAAATTATTTTGTTAACTGGGATCTGGTTGAACTTTCCTACTTGCTTTAATCAGTAGATTCAACAACTACCACTCCTATGCACCCTGCTCTTCCAGTACTTCCCACCTTTGCCTTAAGTGCTTTGCTTTTTCCTCTTCAAATGAAAAAAGTATCACAGTATCATCAGGGTTGGAAGAGACCTCACAGATCATCAAGTCCAACCCTTTACCACAGAGATCAAGGCTAGACCATGGCACCAAGTGCCACATCCAATCCTGCCTTGAAGTGCCCCAGGGACATCGACTCCACCACATTCCCGGGCAGCCCATTCCAATGTCCAATGACTCTCTCAGTGAAGAACTTTCTCCTCACCTCGAGCCTAAATCTCCCCTGGCACAGCCTGAGGCTGTGTCCTCTCGTTCTGGCGCTGGCCACCTGAGAGAAGAGAGCAACCTTCTCCTGGCCACAACCACCCCTCAGGTAGTTGTACAGTAACTGTGCTAGCAGAGCAATTGTCTATTCAGAAGACAGGGATTTCATAATTTGGTTTCTGTGATTTCCTTCCCTGTTACTTCTGGATCAGTTTCTGAAAGTTAAATGAACTTGCATGAAACATCTTAGTCCTACTTGCAGGTTAGAAAAAACACCCATAGGAACAGATGGCTCTTCATGCAGGGCAGAGATAAGGGGGCAGAGAGGGTGGTTATCATGCTGTAACCAAAGGGAGGGTGTCAGGCTTTTGACAAGCAGGTCATTAGCTGATGGCTGCAGTGATGCTACACCAAAGTTGTAGATAACTTCAGTCTCTTGCTTAAAAGTTTGCGAGATCCTGGATTTACCTGTTAAGATCTCTCCTGCCCTCCCCTTTGTTCTAGCATATGAGCCTATGAAGGGTGGTAATGCTGCCTTGGTTTAGTTACCTCTCCTGGGGCTTTCTCCCTAGACGAGGCAAGTAGAAGAGCCAAAGGAAGCACGAACAGAACGCCTGAAGCAGGAGAGGATTATCTGCAGCGCACAGTTCAAGAAAACAGAAGGAGAACTGGAGTCAACAAGAGAGGTAGGTGCACTTCTTTAAATTATCTAGGCTCTACTGTCAGTTTCTATCAGTTCTGGGAAACATCTAAAGAGGTTTGAGATGGTCTTGCTGCCCTTCGTGTTCTGTGTGCACTCCTGGCCCTTAATATTCTACCTGAATGCTCTGCATTGCCTGCCAGATGGCAAGAACTCTCACAGGGCAGGGGAGGAATCTCTTGCAGCTCCTCTCCAGCTAAAGGTTTTCTTGCATTTGGATGAAGATTTCTGTAGAACATTACAAATGATGTCTCACGTTTACTTAAATTTGCAGCCTCTGGCAAAACGAGCATGTCACCCGCCCTCTGAGGAGCAGTATAAGGCAGCAGTAAGCAAGATGGAGAGAGCAGTGGAGGCTGTGAAGCTGCTGCTCCAGAAAGGTTCACCCCCTGCTTGGCTTGCAGTGAAACTGGAGACTCTGCATACAGCTATAGCCACCCTCAGAGACTGCGTGCGGTAAGGTGCTCAGCAGGTCTGAGACAGCAACACAGCTCAGCTCCCTGTTCTGAGGGAAGAGATGCCCTTGCATGTGACTGCTGGAGAAGAAAAAGCTGTGATGCTGGGCCGTGCTCTGTTGGGTCTTGGTTAATGTGCCAAAAGGACCTGAGGTGCAAGATGTTGGCCTGAATTTCATAGTTACCCGGCTGGAAGGACTGAAAGGTTTTAATAGACACTGTTGTGCATCCCAAGCTCTCTGTATATTGCTGGTGTAGAGCTCACTCTCCTAAACTACTGTGTACTGATGATAAACATCTTTGTATTGAAAATACAATCCCATGAAATGTTTGAGTTGGTTCTAACAGCAGCAATTACATTTGTTCCTGTTCTGTATAAGTGACCAGGCAGTAGGTTTTAATCTTAATTTTAAAATGCACTCCATAATCACTTAAGGCTCTCTGCTGTTCTCTGAGTGTACCTCTGCTGCTGGTTTCACTGCATGGGAGGGTCATCACATGAAGATATCTTTATTGGTCACAGTTAGGAGCAGAAAGCAAGGGGCACTGAAGCAGTTTGCATGCAGTGGTCCTTCACTGCATGGTTCCTCCCACCTCTTATGCCTTCCACTGACAGAATTACATAAACAGAAATAAGTTGAGGAAACTGAAAATTCATCTTAAAATCATAGCTAAAATGTTAAAAGGAGCCATTTCTAAGGGCTTTAATTTTGGGGGGAAAGGAGGGGAAAAAGGAAACCCAAGAAAAAGGCACATCAGCCAAGGAACTGAGCGTGACTTTCATTTATTGTCAGCAGTTTTTTCTGAGCAGGGATGAGTTCTGGAACAATCAGTTATACCACTCTTGGCCTCCAGCAGCAACTCGGCACCAACAGACCCATCACATTGTTCCTCTGTCTTGTGGCAGTGGCACGCACCACAGCTGGGCATATTGCTTGAGTACAGGCCTCACCCCTGCAGGTTTTGGCACAGACTGGAAAGGAACATCCATTGCAGGATGTCAGGCCCCACAGGGTCTTGTGGCTGCTGCAGCAAGTGCCTGCCCTCTGGCCCAAGCAGCACTGAGGTACTCATCTGTTGTATTTTGGGAAGCAGCAACTTCTCTTGCAGAATCCAGCACATCACACATTGCCTTTGTCACTTTCAGTCCTGTCACCAGTTAGTAACATCTTCCCAGTTCAATTCCTCCTCTTCACCCCAGCCTGCAGCTTCAGCCTAGAATCACACAGAGTTACCAACATTATAGAATCATAGAACTGTTTTGGTTGGAAAAAGACCTCTAAGGTCCAACTGTCAACCTAACACCACCTTGGCCATTAAACTATGTCCTGAAGTGCCATGGCCACACTTTTTGAATGCCTCCAGGGATGGTGATTCCACCACCTCTCTGAACATCCTCTTCCAGTGCCTGACCACTCTTTCAGTAAAGACATTTTTCTTAATATCCAATGTAAACCTCCCCTGACACAATTTCAGGCTAGTTCCTCTTGTGCTATTGCCTGACAGTAGGGTGAAGAGACCAACCTCCACATCACCACAACCTCCTTTCCAGTAGCTGTAGAGAGCTTGGGTGCTGTATTCCTATCCTGAGTATAGTCACAGGAGTCAGGCAGCTGTAAGGGCAGAGCAAGACAGGAGCTTCCAGCATTCTGGATGACTAAGACCAAAAGTGAAGTGCCAGCATTTGCACTTTTCTGTTTTAAAAGGTCTTTAACTTCAAAAGGAAACACCTTAAGGACAAGCGTGAACTCAGGGAGAGTCTTTTTTTTTTCCTTAAAACTGAAGCAAGAGTTCCTTGTACCACAGTCATTTTTGCATTAAGAACAGGCTGCTGTCAACTAGATGCTTGCTTTCCCCTTAGAAGCAGCTGTTGTCCTGTTGTATGCTGATGCTGTGAGGCTGTCACTTGTACACTGCATTACAGCAAGTGACCCTCCCCTCTGAATGGGGTTGATAGCACAACAGCATCTCAAAATATCAAGTGTGCTATTTTTGAATGTTGTAAACAATCTTAATTTACATCTATGGCTCCTCTACCTGTGCTGCCTGCTACCCCTGAGGTAGCTCTCTTGAGGGTGAATTAGCAAACCAACTTGAAATCAACATCTATTCCCTAGCTAAGTTTGGTGGTGCAGGTAAGCAATTTTGGCAATGACACCTTCACTCTGTGGAAACAAAAGCAAGCCCTGGAGTCTCTGTGATGACGCTAGAGGGAATTCACTGTTTGCTTAGGTGCAGTTTTCCAACACCTGTGGTTCTCTGAAATGAAGAAATGTCTCCATTCTTTCATGAAAACAAAGCACCCAAAAAGCTTTAATCTGTACCCCTGAGGTGCCAGTTTCCTGGCCCTTTATTTACAATGCTATTAGGTTTCCCTACAAGAACCAGAAGCAAGAGTGAGACCTGAGCATTCTTTCATGCCTGCAAACCCCATCTTGGTTGTGCATGGGACCATGTCTGTTCAGCAGGCAGGATCCAGCCTTGTTTTTCACTTGTCCTAGTGTAGGCTCCTTGCACCCAAGATGCAGGAGCACAAATTGAAAACTGGAGCTAGAACTTAGTTGATGCCTTGCAAAAGTTGTTCGTTCCCTTAACTGTACTAAGAGCCTGCTGAATTACCTGCTGCCTGATACGCATCATTCAGAGACCAGCATCTTGTATTCACAGGTAAAGACTCAGATGCACAGATGTGTGCTGCTGACATTTCTTCAGGTTCTCCACCCTCTGATTAAGGAGCTGCTGGTGTTAAAACAGTGTGTTGGGCCATGTGTGCATGCTTTAGGATCCTCTAAAGTGTGCAGTCCCTTAAACCCCACTATCGCCTCTTACCTCAACAATGTCAGCTGCTGCAAATTTGGATGAAAACAACACATTCTGGGAAGCACTTTCTCTGCTGGATGCTACACCACAGTGACTGGGCACAACTGCGTCTGTCCTCACTTCAGGTAAAATCAAGACAGATGACGAAGGTTTAATGTCTGGGATCATGTCAGCAAACCAGTCCAGTTCAGGGTCTTGCACAGGTTTCCTCTTTACTTTGATCGTGAATTCTTCTCCTAGGCCAGACTCTGATGCTGACTTCAACCTTTCCTGAAAGGTTGCTTTTGGCAGCACAGTTTCTCCCAGTTGTTCCTGCTGGTCCCACTTGTTGCTCCATCTGTTTTCAGGGCAGGGCTCAGTGGGGAGATTCAGCCTGAGGTTTCTGAATTCTTTACTCAATTGGTGTGTAGCTGGCATGGGCCTTAGCATCTCGACTGCATCAGCTTGTGTCACAGTGAGGCAGTTTACTGAGGACAGTTCAGGACTAGGGCTGCTGGGCTCAAAGTCTTCCCAGGGCTTTTCCTCTATGTCATGTTCAGCAAAATAAGGTTCCACCCTGCCCTGCAGCTCTCGGGTCCGAATTTGAATGTTCACAGTTTTCTCAGTGTCTGTCTCCTCTGGCTCACTCCAGTCTGGCCACTCCTCTGTGGGCTTTTCAGAGGTAGTCAAGGAATTGTTGTTGCTCCCTAGTGTATTACCACTTCCAGGAATTCCATTCAGGGAGGACTGAGTGTCTTGCTGACCTGTGGAACACAAAGGTATTATCATATACTCATTTCGAGAGAGCAAGTGTACAGAGCTGTGCCTAGAGCTTGACATCACAGGAACCACGTGGCACAGAAATAAGCCAGTAAAGCAGACTGGAAAGAGGCTTTGGTGCTGAACTCCTCTCAGTCAGAAAACCCAGCCACCTGCCTGCCTGTGAAAGAGGGTGCTCATCTCGGAGCCCTGTGGCAATAAAGACAAACTGCTGATAGGCTACAGGTGCCTGAAAATGGCCATGAAAGTAAACTGCGGTAGCTTCTGAGGGCAGAGAACAACATGACCTATAAATCTAGCATGTGCTAAACTGTGGGAGGCATGAAAGCAGCAGAGAACATGCTGCAAGGAAACAGAAAATGGAGCCAGACAGCAGTCTTTCAGCTGCCCAAGTAATGGTTCTTTAAGAAGTCATACATCAGTCTTCCTTCACTGCTGCCTTCCTTGGTTCACTGAATCTCCTTCAGTTCAGCATGCAGGGAAAACTAGCATCTTTTCCAGTGAGACTTCATTTGTAGGGCACTTGATTTCTAAAAAGCAAGAGCCAGGGCAAAGCTTTACCTGTCTTTAAAGACAGTGGATTGTCCCGTTGCACAGAAGGCTTCTTGGCAGGTATACTTCCAGCAGCTGGGAACATACTAGAATGGTTTTTCAAGGTCCAAGAACTTTGATTTCTCTGATTGCTTACAGCATGACCTGGGGACCCTGCAAGACAGAAGAGGAGAAAGGACACCAGGTCCACAAGGTGTGTTGTCAGTTTTAGCTGAATCTGCCCTCAGCACTGAATGTTGTTACTTACAATACTGACAAGCAATGCTGAGTAAAGGCTGGGGCAACAGTGCAACAGCTGCACCTCCTGAGCTGTACCTCAGAAAATACTCCTCTGTGCTTGCCATCTGCAGCTCTGCCAGCACATTTTGGCAGTTTCTGCTGATGTGTTCTTTCAAGAAACACACAATGAACAAAATTATTGTAATCAGAGGAGATGCTTAAGGAATGTTGTCTCTGGCTCTGGGCTGGGTCCAACCCCCAGCCTCACCCTGCTTCACCCAAATGCACAGCAACTGATTGCTCATGCTGTGAACTGCTGAGACTAACTCACATGACTCACAACCCTTCCTTTTTGCCTGGACAGGAGCAAGGCAGCTTACAAAAACAAGAGTCCTATGCTGCAGGTCCTGTGACAGCCTCCCTTGTACCACCTCAGCTAAGTGCTTCACTAGGTCAGTGATGACAGTTTGGCACCCAGTTGCTTGGAGGGAGCTGTGGCAGTTATTGACCAGTACTGGCCTCAGCTGTGTGAGACCCTGTGGCCACCATATCGAAACAGCATCGTGTGGGCCAGTGGCTCACCTCCATTCCCAGCCAGTTGTACCTGCCTAGGCTGTAGTTACCAGCATGGCCAAAGATGCAGGGCCTGTGGTACGGGGAAGAACACTCAAAACCTGCCCCCTCCCCATAATGCTGCAAGAAAAGGCTCTGCTTCAGCAGCAGGAGGTCCTGCTTTGGACTCAATTTCTGGAGATCCCTTCCAACCTCTAATGTTCTATGATTCTGTACATCCTTTTAGAAGCTTCAGCAAATAGCTTATGAAGCCTCATGTGTCTGGCCTGTAGGACTGTTTTCTTCTGCAGGTCCTCTCTCACTGCTGAGAGTGAAGTTGTTTTTTCAGGTTTTTTTTCAGTAGCTGGGTCTAATTTAAAATCTCTTCTTCAAAATAAACCTGGGGTTAGCATGTGAGCCAAATGCTAAAATAACATGAAGAAAAGTAATGCCATGAGCCAGGCACAGATTTTAATCAAGGGTGGTAGCTGTAAGTACACATATCACCAACATTGATGCTTCAATTGAGCTTTAGCACGTTTCACTTTGTGCCTCTACACCTACAGTAGAAAAAAAGCCGACTGCCTCCAGTCACAGCCATTCTAGGTTGGAATATCCAGCAAAGCTCTCTCTTTGTACACTTGGTTCTGAGTGCTCTGGCAGGTGCCAAGTCTTCACTTGGATTAGCTGAAAAGTCTCCTGAGAGCTGATAAAATAGGGAAGTTCGTATTCCTTTTCCAATCTATGAATAGAAATGGGGGGAAAGGATGAGATGTACTGATTTTACAAACATGAAGGATAGAGGGAATATTAAGCAATTACCTGAAGAAATCTGTAAGTGCTTTAGAAGAGCAGTAGTTTTTTCACAAACACACACCCTTAATCTCCTTTACTTACAGAGATTCTTAAAAGAAGAGATTGAATTTTTTTTCCATATTTCCTACATGTAAAATGATGGTTGAACTCCATGAGCTTAGAGGGTTTCTTTCCAACCAAAACAATTCTATGATCACTTCTGTATCCACAAACAGCACCTCGTTTGGAATTGAAGTTTAGCTGCCACAGCTTGTTTTCAATTAACCATCCAAGAAACAATGCCTCCACTGCTTGGGCAGTATGAGCATGTTGTTTACCTTCTGGGGAGAGATCAGCTGTTTTCATGAAACTCGGTGCAGAGCTCTTGAAAATCTTTGTTCTTTCTCCACCTACAACAACTTCAGGTCCCAGCAGGGAGACAAGAACTGCTAAGCTGTGCAGGGTTATTGCGACGATAGAGTCACTGGTATCCCGAAGGCCCAGCAGTACCTACAGCAAGAATATAATCATGTTACCAAGAACAGACAATTCTGCTTTTTTGACTTCTTTCCCCTTTAAATGTTATATTTGCAGCAAATTTCATTTCCATAATCTCCCACAGCACACAGCAGAGCCTGGACATTATTCTGTAGCACGGAATCAGCCTTCTCTTTGATGAGCTAAAAAGGGTGGCTGACCTTAGTGCCAACGCTCCCTGAGCTTGGGCTGATTCCTCCTTCATTCTTGATAGCTCTGATGTAAAACAAACACAACCTCCTGTTGTGAGGCTGCCAGTCAAGGCTGTAACTGACCTTGGGCTCAGACTCTTTTTCAGTGGTGCCTGATGATAGCATAAGAGGCAACAGGCACAAATAAGAACACAGGAGATTTCATGTAAAGAAAGACTTTTTGACTCTCAGGGTGCTGGAGCACTGGACCAGGCTGCCCAGAGAGGCTGTAGTCTTCTTCTCTACAGACTTTCAAAATCCACCTCAGCCACCTGCTCTGGATGACCCTCCTTTAGCTAGATGATATCCAGAGGTCACTTTCCATCCATGTGATGCTGGGACTCTATACTGACACAAGCTGTGTGACAGAGGGCACCAGGTTTAACAAAACCAGGCCAGGATGGAGTATAATGATTAGGGCTTGCACAGAAGGGAGGTTGCAGGCTGCCTGTGGGCGAGCACCAAGAGATTAAAGCTAAAGACCAACCCAAGCAACAACACTCCTGTATTCCAGGCTACACTGTGTGCTGTTTTGCTGTGCCTAACCTGGGGCAATATGATGTTCTTCAACTCCTCCCGGGAGAACAGCTCTGCATAGGCGTGAATGTGAGACAGCAACACCATTCGAACATGCTCCTCATGAACCTCAAACAGCTTCAGCAGCACAGGAATGACATGTGTCTGGAACAAGGCTGGTGACAGGAGGCAGCTGGTCTGGCTCTCTCCAGTTTGCTCTAGGAAGAGAGGTGAAGACGGGAAAAGGCTGCTTCAGCAATGACAGACAGCTCACCCAGGAGCTACTCCCTGAGAAACCACAGCAGACTCAGCTGCCAACACAGCTTTTTAGGGATGTTAAGAGACGGGCAGGAGGAGAGGTGGCAGTGCCCACTTCCAATGCTCAGGGAGTCACAAGACAGGTATGGCTCAGCTGAGACACCAGTGGCTATTTAGGAAGCCTTAAGAGAAAGAAGTCAAACAGCAGGGACAGAGACTGCTGAAGATCCAGCAAGGCATGCTGAGCACCTCTGACAGGAGAGAAGAGACTGAGCACCTGTACATGAGTGCAGTGGTTGGAGAAAAAGGGCAGGTAGAGGATAACTGAGAAGAGGAAAAGCCACTGGGAAAGTCTGAGGTGACACAGAAACCTGGGAAAGAGCCCAGACGATTTCCAACTCTCCTTCCAGCATCAGCAGAGCAGTGGACAGCACAAGGAAGCACACAGCTGCCCTTTCCATTTTTGCATGTTACAGTATTTGTTCTGGTTAAATAAATGTCACTGTTCCCTCAATTCAATGAAGCCACTGCTATGAATTCATTCCAGACCTGTCAGTGATAACTGGGGTGAGATTAAGTATTTAAAGGTCACCTTTCTTTGGACCCAGCAGATGAGGAAGAAAACTCTTGACAGCTACAGGTTCTGCAAACACGAGCTGATTGAGTAGAAGAGGCACCAGCCGTGATGCGATCAGCTCCTCTGACAAGCCGGCCACCCTGTCCAGCAGGAATCTGCATTCCAGGAGAAAGCAATTAGTATGGAGGCAGCCTTCTATGCTTTCCTGGCTGTTTCCCTTCACACTGCTCTAGCCTCTGTTTATGCCTGTGTCTGCGTCTGCCTCATCTCCTAGAGACACTATCCCATCACAGCCTCTGGCTCTGCAGGTAGTCTAAGCCAGAAGGACAAGGCTCTGGCCTGCCTGAGGCCTTCAGGCAAAGGTAACATGGAACAGAGGCAGAGACACACCCTGTAAAACCCTGCACGAGATTCAAGGGCTGTCAGAAGTGCATCCAGAAGTACCACCACACCCACAGCTGGCACACAAAGGCTCCCCACTCCAAGAAGCTGCCTGCTGCTGTGGCATCAAAACTGCCTCATAGCTGCTGTCTCCCATGAAGTGCTACAAGGTTACTGCTGCAGAAGCGTTGTCCTCTCGCCCCACAGCCTGGTGCACTGAAAAAAGTCTCCTCTTGCTTAAGAAAAGCCTCCTCCGCCCACCAGACGCAAGCTGCCCTTGCAAAAAGTGAATCCCACTTTGAAATTACTTCCATTTAACACATTTTAGGGCTGGCCAAGAGAGCATGGGTTGTGGTTATTTAAGTCACAGTTTGCTTTGTGCAACTGCTCTTCCTGGTAGCATTTAATTTTTAAAACGCCAGTAGCAGTTACTGCTGCTCTGTAGGCCTGGAGGAGACCAAGAGCAAGACTGCACAGGCTGTGAAGGCCTCTCTGTCTAATAAAGGGGCAACACTGCTCTGTCTTGAAGGGAGTATTCATTCCCTCCCTTGGTAAACACGGCTGCTAGATATAGAATCACAGAATGGTTTAGGTTGGAAGGGACCTCAAAGATCATCTAGTTCCAATCCCACACCACAGGCAGGGACACATCCCAGCAGAACAGGTCTCTCAAGGCCTCATGCAACCTGGCCTTGAACACCTCCAGGGAGGGCGCAGTTACAACCCCCCTGGGAAACCTGTGCCAGTATCTCACTACCCTCACTGGAAAGAACCCTTTCCTAACATCTAGTTGGAATCTCCCCTCTGCCAGTTTAAACCCATTACCCCTCGTCCTGTCTTTACAAGACCCTGTAAATAGGCTCCCCCCAGCCTTCCTGTAAGCCCCCTTCAGATACTGGAAGGCTACTATAGGGTCTCCTCGAAGCTTTCTCTTCTCACATCCTTCACTCAGTCTCACACTACTGAGAAAGGAAAAGAGCTGTGTAAGAACACCCTAGCTCCTTTGTAAAGAAAAAAGAAAGAACAATTCAGTTTCTCATTTTTTTAGGCCCAAAGCCATGGCTACAGAGCCTTTCACTTCCACAACACTTCTTGAGGACCACAACAACAGGATTTCCTGCAGATGCTGCACTGCTGCAGCCAAGACATTTGTTACATACAGCAGCTTTACCCAGGCTGGGCTGGCTCCATAGGATTAATTCACCCAACCTGTCTTGTTGGAAAGCCTCTCGTTGGCAGCTTACAAGATTTGCATAAAAGGAAAAAACCTGCAGCCTCAAGACATGCCTGGTGCCAGATTTCCCATTCTTGCAAAGTCACATCTAAGCAATTTCTAAGAACAAGGCAGGGGAAAGGTTGGGGGTTTTGCAGCACATTAAAAGAAGTTCTCATATTTTAAGAGTGCTTTGAAGCAGGGCAAGCACATGGCCTTTGTCAGCAGCAAAAAGACCCCAGGACAGCTCCAGTGAGGACCTGCTGACCAAAGCTTGAGCAGATATGCTTAGACCATGATTTCTCCTCTACTGTATCAATACAGCACACAGATGGGCTTTTCAAACGATTCTCCCATTGCTTTGGTGCAATGGGAGATGGGACAGTGCTGCTGGAGGAGGTGGAAGAGAACCTGGTTAACATAATGCTGCTGTTATATATGGATAACATAACAGAAGTTGTGCCCTCACAACACGAATTAGCTCAATTAAAATGTGAACAAGGGAAAAATTCTTTCCTTTTCATGTCCCTGTGCCCCTGGTATGGCTTCTCTTCCTGGTCCTGCAGATACTCCGCCCAGCTGCTAGCAAGGAGACAGGACTCAGAGAAGCACCCCTGAAGTGACACATGCCACTACAGGCCTATTTCTAACCAGTTCTCCAGCAACACTGCTGGGGCTGTAGCAGGTCAAACACCGCTGCATGTACAGCTGTGCGCAGGCGGCACTCTGCAGGCCAGAGAGTGCGGAATGATGCAGAGCCCACCAGGTACTGCTGCTCCAAACACCAAATCATGCATGAGAAACTGGGGAAGGAGGGAGTGAAAAGAATCTCCTCTGATGTGATCATTACTTTGGCTGGAGTACCCAAAATATTAGAGAGCTAGCAGTGTTTTGCCAAAGCAATCAGTCTGCCACCTGAGGAACTACCTCTCTGGCCACCAGCCTTCCCAGGTTCCCTCACAATATCCCATTTGGCAGAAGTATTTCTTAAGTAAGAAGCTTCCAGATGACACTTCCCTCACTTACTTGAAAAATTCTGTTTTTTCCTCCTCAGACTTTAATGTTAAGGTCTTCAGAAAATTCACAACTTCGAGAAAATCGTTCCTAAGCACAAAAATGAAGGCTGTCAAATGTGATCCTTATTGATGCTAAACCCACCCACAACTAAAGAGATGGCAAATCCCCATCCTTCATTTAGCAGTGAGTACTAGACAGAGGAATGCAACTCAAGTGCTAGGTGGACCATGGACACCAGCATGGTGGTGACTATCTAACCCAAAAGCTGCATTTTGAAGCCAGCAGCTCACAGGGAGATCTCACCAACGCATCATGAGCCTCATTTGACCATCTGACTAGGGCAACAAGGAGAGTGAAGTGCCACCCTATGCTAATGCCACCACCTACAGTAGCACTGAGGTGACAGCTGACAGCTCTGTGTGGCTATCTGAGAGCCTGCTTTGCTCTGGCAGTATCACTAACGATTTTTTGTTCTAGAACATTTCCCACCACCTCCTACAAGCTTGGGGAGATCCACCTGACTGTGTACAACTACAGGACACATTTCTGTCGCCACCTCGTTTGAAAGGCTGATAATGCTTTCTTAATTTAAGGCATATCCATGTCAAAAATCCCTGAAAGAGGGCAAGAGTAAGTCTGCACACACCACCTGATGAGTAATGCACCTTCACAGAGGTCACACAGCTGCTACACAGCAACAGGCAGTATCAAGACATACCCAGACAGGCAAGGATATTCCTTCCCTTACCTGAAGAACTCATGAGACAATAAGCTGGACAGTGGTGGACGAGACTTTGGGTCTGGATTCAGCAGTGTACAGTGCAAGGTTTGCTGAAAGCTGGAGAGAATATCTGCTGAAACTGAAATCCAGAGCACCTACCGTTAGATTTCACCCTCAGCACTGAATAGGCTATGTTCAGAAGTCCTTCACCCTCCCATAACCTTATTTTATCTCCTGTCTTATGCCTAAAGGAAGAGAAAACAGCATTTCAACAGCATTTCCATTTCTCATCCAAAGCTGCTTGGATATCAGGGCACAAAGGAATGTTGCTGCCCTCCCAAAAGGCTTCCTGCTCTGCTAAGACACAGCACCCCCAGCTCAGCTGTGGTACACAACACCCACATGCCCACCTCCACAGCCCTTGATGGAGCAGCTGCTGGGGCAGGACCAAGCAAACTTCTGACTGCTGCACTCATGTTCCACAGGCTGGTGACCTCCAGCCATAAAGCCACATTTAGATGCAGGAAAAACGGAAAACAGCAGAAGCCAAAGTCTGTGTTTTAACTTGGCAAATAAAGAACAATGGCAACTGAACCTGCAACACCTCTGCCAACTGAAGCACACCTGCCAGCTGCAGCACACAGCAAATGGCTCAGCACACACAAGAAAGAAGCTAGAGAGGCCTGCTGACAGCAAACCAGAGAGGTGTCATTCCTCACCCTGATCATCTAGGGCTGTCAGGAGATTTTCAACCATTGCTCCAAAGGCGTAGGCATCCCTCGCGTGCCCACAGCTGTTGGGCAGAATTTTGAACTCTGTAGACTGAAAATAAATCCAAGAAGATCAGCAAGGAAGGAGTTAATGAAATACTTGGTAGTTTCCAGAAGTCTCTATCCCTGTCCCCACCATATACACTCTCCAATTCCTTTTATAGCATCAGAGCTCCACTAAGTACCCTACAGGCATTTGCTAAAAACACCTCCACTGACTGGGGAGTTTATAACCCAAAGGAGAAACTACCTAACCATGGAACGGCTCCCTGGTGAATGCACACAGCAACTGCAGCTTCCAACATTTCTATGGAAACAGGATCGTTAGAGGGAGAAAGAGCTCCTCCAGCAATGCACAGGATGCTTAAGAGATAGGAGGTGCCTAACAAGTGACAGACAAGCTGTTACACAGAGCTGGACACCCTTGGGACCACAGTGCTCTGGACAATCTCAGCAACTACTCTAATTTTGCAAAGCTTTGGTGATGTAGAAGCATTAAAGCATGAAAAAAAACCCTCACAACCTGCTGTTCCATCACTTCCTTGTGCACAACACCATTCCCCAATAAGAGATGGGCTGGAAGAACAAGAGCAAACCTCAGATTTTATCCAACAGTCACTTCCTACCATTCAGGCATAAGGAAATAAAATGTGTGAATGAAAACTATTTGCTAAGCATTGCACTTTTACTCCTTACCACAAGAAATTCCTCCAGCAAGGGATGTTACTCACCATCTCCTCGCAAGGGATGCACGACTGGTCTCGTACTGACTTGACCTGACAGAGGAACTGCAAGGAGAGAAGAGACATGAGCTGCTCCAGGCACTTCTCTGTGCTCTGTGGAACAGGCTGAAGAGGTGGCAGAAGTCTGCCCCTGCACCTTGAGCTGACCACAAGGGCAGGCTGTGTTGTGGAGAGGAAGCACAAATGGAACAGGCATGAAGCACCAAGCTGACAGGGTACTGCAGCCAGCTCACCCTTTCAGGCCTCATCCTACCATCCCCATGCAGCTGCTCCAATGGGGAGAGGATTTAAGGAGCTTTAGCAGTCAGGTTTTACTGCCATGCTCTTGGCATTGTTGTGCAGCACCTGGCATGTCTACCTGATCTCTTCTGAAAGGTGATGTATGTCAGGGACACTCAGTACAGTTCTTGAAGAATCTGTGGGTCCTCTGGGAGATGAAGAAATACACATTTACAGTGCCAGGCTGCACCAATGACTCTGCACAGCATGCAGCACACATCAAACCAGGAATTTTTCCACTAAGACCAGTAACAAGTAATGAAGTTGCCAGCAAAAAGCTAAAGAGTCATTTCAGTTATCTTTCTTATCGATTAGCTCCAACCCAGATCCTTCTGCTCCACACTAAAAGTCTTTTTAGTTTATTTGAAATCAGACCAGAAGAGCAAAAATTTCTTACTTCTTAAACGACCCTATCCCTCCAGCCAGTCATCTCCTTAGCAAAAGTAGCTGCTTTCTGGGGAATTAGCTTCTGTTTATACAGACACTGTAGTTTATACTTAAAGTGTCCTCAGAACAAAGATTCAGGTCACAGCTGGACATGAGCCAACACATTCAGCAGTAAAGGACTGGGCCTTTAGTAGTGGAAAGTGGAAAGACTTGGGCCTTCACACCCATAACTGGCCAGCTTCTGCAAGCCATCAAGAGGGTGGCCTTTGCTTGGCTCTTACCTCTGGGGTGGCTTCAGTGAAGTTACAGACTGTTTCCATTCCTCCCAGCTTCCAGTGCCCATCCTCACTTACAAACACGGATGATAAACAGACATTGTTATGGGTTAGGTTTCCCTAAAACACACCAAAAAGAAAACAGAAGAAATAAAGAATAAAGTAACAGGCTTGGGATAGATAAAGATGTAAATTCTTGATCAGCATTAACAAGGTGCTGCGAGGGGCTGAAAGAAAGCTGTCCAAAAGCACAGAATTCTAAAGGTCCTTTGGGATTTGGTAGGTGACTAACAGGTACCAGGCAGAAGGGCTGGGGTTCTTGAGTGGACAAAACTTTAATTGTCACAGCCCTTGTAATGCAACTGCGCATCTAGAGAAGATCTCCAGCCGTGAACACAAAGATG
The DNA here is from genome assembly GCF_015220805.1 of Pogoniulus pusillus. Classification (NCBI taxonomy): domain Eukaryota; kingdom Metazoa; phylum Chordata; class Aves; order Piciformes; family Lybiidae; genus Pogoniulus; species Pogoniulus pusillus. The sequence goes on along the minus strand of NC_087271.1, from coordinate 12,935,669 downwards.
CAGTCTGAGCTGAGATTTATCTGCAGTCCTGGACAAACACATGGTGCCAAAACAGGAGAGCAGTGACACCAATGTCTGACATGTGGCAACAGATGTAAATGAACACCAAGGCCAAGCAATTCCATTCCCCTGAAGCAAGCAGCACTACAAACAGATGGCAATTCATCAGTGGAGACATACTCCCTTTCTTTCAAACCCCACAGCATTTTCAGTCACCCTCCTTCCTACAAAGCAGCAATGATTTCAGTAGTTTCAGTCTAAAAGATCAGGTGTGGGCCTGTCTTTTTTGTGAGGAATCAGGAAGGAGAAGGTGATCAGAGCAAGCTTAGGGACAATATTCTCCTAGTACATTTTACCTGACTCCTAAAGAAGCCTGACGAGTGTTGCTACTGGTACCTACCCTGTCATGGAGGAAGATAAGAGCCAGCAGCACATCATAGATTCCTGCACAGATTTCTGCTGAAGAGAGTGTCTCCAGGACCATCTCCAGAGGCTTGACACGCTCTGTAACTAGGTGGATCCCATTTGTTTCCACAGTACAGGAGAGGAAGCGCAGAAGGCAAGGGTGGCGCAAGGTTTTCAGGTGCTTCCGGAAACAAAACCACCTGTTAGATCTCCTCCAAGCCATCTCTCATGGCTGCATAGCTTAGCCTTGTACCATTTCTGCTTGGATTTAGACAGCCCACTCCTGCTCCTCACCACACATTCAGCCCACTCACCCACTCATTGCAGAACCCTTCTAAACACATCTAGCTAAAGGCTTACACTGAATAAACACAGTATTTTGGAAAGGATCCACCCAAGGAGGACTGGCTGGCTGACTCAGACATGCAGGAGAAGACCATCACTCTGCAAAGTAACACAGGTATTGCTACCTGAACCTCGCTCCCCACCACTACTCACATCATGTGGTGCATAATGAGCTCTACAGCTGCCACCCCACTCCTACACTCTGCACAGCACTTTCAACCTTTTCTCCTGCCCTCACTCCCCAAGGGTTTGACCCTGGTTAACTGATTTCCAGCCCTCTATGGAAAAAAAGGGCCAGCTCTGACCAGCATGCCCCAGGCAGACTCTGTGCAGTACCTTGGCAGCTTTGTGAACCTTATCTTCATTCTCTCGTCTGTAGACAAAGACAGAAGCACGTCTGCCATCTTGCAGCACGGCTGGGTAGATGGCATGTCCCGTTGGCAGTGTGAACGGCGACTCCTCCAGTGTGTAGCTCTTTAAAGCACTGTTCTCTGAGCCCATCACTTGCAGAGTTCAGCTGCTGTAGAGGTCCCCTCTTGATGACAAACAGGCCTTGGGGTGAAGGAAGATTTTTTTTCAGACAGGCTTAGTTCCGGTGGGTACTGTCCAGTTCACCTTCAGAGCATTTTCTGCAAAGCATGAGCCAGTCATCAGGAACCTACTGATGCCACTATCCTCCCAGCTGAAAGACAAGAATAAAATCTCCATCCATTGTAAAGGAAATCCAGTGTCCATGAGTGAGTTCAGAACAACAAGTGGGTAGCTCTAAAACTGTGGAATCATAGAATGGTTTGGATTGGAAGGGACCTTAAAGATTGTTTGTAGAGTTCCAACCTCCTTGCCATGGGCAGGGACACCCTCCACTAGACCAGGTTGCTTAAAGCCTCATCCAACCTGGCCTTAACTTCCCTGGGCAACCTGTTCACAGTGTCTCACCATCCTTGCTGTAAAGAATTTCCTTCTAAGAGGAGTTAGGACTGTCCTGGCCTCTGTCTCAGCATCACCACCCGATATCACCAGCTCTGCCAGAGATGAACAGACCATATGGCATCCACAACTAGTCCTTGATGTGACTACCAGGATCCACAGGACATGCCAGTCATGCAGACACCTACTCAAGAGATCAAACTGGGATTAAGACCAGGCAGCATATAGGAACTGTGACTGCTATGGCCTTAGTGCACAAGCAGCACCTGTTTGCAGCTTTAAAAGCAGCCATTGCTCACCTCTCCAAGCCAGAGAGGATTTCAGTGAAGTTACAGTAAGGTAAACCTCCTCCAGCAGCACACCCTTCCCTCTTACTCCCAGTTTACCCTCTCCCCACCTGACAAATATTCCATCTACCTGCCAACCCTCCCTCCCTCCCTCCCTCCCTCCCTCCCTCCCTCCCTCCCTCCCTCCCTCCCTCCCTTCCTTCCTTCCTTCCTTCCTTCCTTCCTTCCTTCCTTCCTTCCTTCCTTCCTTCCTTCCTTCCTTCCTTCCTTCCTTCCTTCCTTCCTTCCACAGCCTCTGTCAGGAAGAGACTGACACAGATTTTTGTGCTTCCTTGCACACACAACTGGTAAAACAAACACGCTGATTGTAGAGTTTCTCTCAGAAAGCACTGACCAAGCAGATGCTCTGTAGCCAGGCTTGTGATCAGTCCATGGCCCAGACCCCAAGCACTGCTCTGCACACAGGCTAGCAAATGATCTCTAATGAGAGAAGAGAGAACAACCTCAGTTTTCAGGAGAGGTGGGGAAAAAGCTGACCACTCCCAGGCCTTTTGTGCAATTAAGACAATATCATTATAGAGGTTGTTTCCAGCCGTGTCATGAGGCTTCAGGAAGACACCAGCAAAGAAGTCTCTCCACTCCATGATTGAGCTGATCCAGCAAATCTGCTGCTCTGGTCCCTGTCCTGCACCTCTAGATCTCAGGAGCTCAGAGGTCAGCAGCACCTGGAGCTTTTAGGAGAGAGATGGTTCCCTGGATTCTTCCCAAGCATTCCCAAGGCTTCTGTTAAGAAATAGTTACTTTAGGTAACTCCTCCTTTTCCACAAAATGCCCTATATTTAAGCATGTTAGGATCTGGTGTTTTTATTAAATGTAAATGTGCCAACTGCACAACCTCACTAGCCAACAGGAGCACTGGGAAGGAGCAGAATGCTACCTCTTTAATAGGCTTCATACAAACCCCTGCTCATGTATCCTTTAATTGCCTTTGTTAGCTAACTGCTCTGTAACAATCAGGTCCCTACAACTCCAGGTGTGCTGTGGGGAACGGACCCTAGAAACACCAGAGGGAGAGGAACCAGAACACACTACAGCTCTTAACTGTTTTATGTGAGCAAATCTTAACCCTCCAGAGTGTACAACCACCACTGTGGTCTGAAATTATCTTTTGGTTTTTATTAAATTGAGCTTCTGCGTCCTGACACACCTAAAATCTATCACTAAATTAACTACAGAACACTCAACTTCCCACTGTTCTATCCCTTCTGTGGTGAGAGATGGGTCTGCACCGTTTCAGTGCCGGTTCCTTTAGTGTGATCTTTAAACAGTAAGGAAAAAGCTATAGAAGCCTAAACTGCAGCTCCCCAGCACTACAGAGTGGAGAACAGGTGGAAAAGGAGCACTAGGCAACAGTCAAACACATTTCTAAAAAGGGCTTTCTAGTGAACTCCTTGGCACAGAGGGATTCACAGTGCCCCAGGATGAAGGATTTCCTCTCAGTGGTCCCTAGGAACTCTGCTCTGGGTCAGCTCAGGTTAACCTTCCACACCTGTGTGCAACAGCACCAGCAGCTCCTCCTGGGCACAGCTGAGTACACTCACCCGCATTCCCTGCTCTTTCCAGCACTGCCTTGTTCCTGTCTCTACTGCAGTTATTGCTCAGATTCTGCACAAACCATATAAAAGTATCTGAGCTGACCTAGTGCCTCATGCTCCTGCAACTACATGTCGACACACTCACCACTGACAACTTTGGCTTTGGAGGCACTCACAGTTCAGAAATATTGTACCATCAGAGTCATTCAAATCACAGTGATCTACTCCAGCACCACCACACAATCACCAGCTCCAAACAAGCATCCCTTGCTCCAGGTAACCACCTCTCAGGAGGAGCCCAGCCCCTCTTGGTATCAGGCACTGTGCACCTTGAAGTGAGCAGGTTCTACCAACCAAGCAGCAGTAGCAGACTGCAGAGACACAAGCCATATTTCAAGCTGTGAAAGGGCAGGTTTAGACTAGATACAGGAAAAAATTCTTTTCAGGGAAAGAGTGGTCAGGCATAGGAATGGGCTGCCCAGGAGGCGGCTGACTCACCAGCCTTGGATGTATTTAAAAGTTGTTAGGATGTGGTACTTGAGGATATAGTTTAGAGTGAATCTTGTAGAATTGGGTTATCGGTTGGACTCGGTGGTCCTGAGCGGCTTTTCCAACCTGAATGTTTCAGTGATTCTGTGATTTTTTCAGGAATGCATCAGCTGAGAAAGCTGTAGTTGGTTTATTTCTTTTTCACAGTACCCCAGGACACTCTGGCTGCTGAAACTCCAGCAGGCAAACCATTTGCAAAGGTGTACACCCAGGTGGGACTAAAACACAGAACTCCCCTGATGCTAAGATAAACTGTCAGTCACACAACTCCAGTGTGTAAAGACTGTGTGTGCTTTGTGGGCTAAGAGTATTACCCACATTGAACCCTTTAATATCTTATTTTTCATCAAATGTAAACATGAACATGAGATGTACACAACACAGCACGCTTTGGGATGGAGAGGAGCCAGAGGGACTGGTAGCTTGGAACAGTTTGGGTTTGCCACTACAAACAGCCTGAATCTCAATTTAGCTTCTTTGTAGTCTGCTACCCTCTCACGTACGAGGTATCCACCCAAAACACACACATTAAGCCCTGCTGCTCCACAGCTACAAGTGAGGCGGTTTCCGACTTTCCCTCGCTCTCCATACCGCTTCCTGTGCCAGCAAAGCCTCCTGGAAGCCGCTGTCAGAGGCGATGGCAGTTTTGCTCCCAAAGGCACAAAGCTTTTCGACGCGGAAGCTCTCACGTCCAGAGGGCACCTTGCGCAAGCAGTGTCACGAAGGCGGGCAGGTGGGCGATCAATGGGCAACAGCCTCTCAGGGAAAGGATGTGATTTTTCGCACCTTCCGAGGGGCAGCACAACGCCGGACACCAGACAGCGGGGCAGGGCAGGCATTTCAACAGGGAGAGCTTCCCGAGAAACAACAGAGGAACGCTAGCCAACGGGAACAACGCCACTGCCTACAGCGGCACTGAAAACAACGACAGCTGGTGGTGGGGCGTTTGCTTCCTTCCCAGGGAAGCGAGAGGTTTTGCCCCCGTCGCAGGTGACACCTGCAAGCTACAAACGCGAGCACGAAGGGAGGACGGTGTCACCACCGTGTGAGCCGGGCTGCCACGGCCGCCCTCAGAGAGGCCCGAGGCACCGACCGCGGCCCAGGCGGAGGTCAGAGTGCCCGCACCCCGGTCTCACCCCCCGTGGGCAGCGCCAGATCGGGGGCAGTCTGGACACTCGCTGCCCGGGCGCCAGGGGAGCGGGGCCGCCGGGTCCTCGACGGACGTGGGGCGGGTGGAGGAGCAGAGCCCTGGTTACCCTCTCCGTCACCCCCATTTCCCTCAGCCCCTCATGAGCGGTCACTCACATTGGCCTCTACCACCCACCACTCCCTGCCCCCATCATTCCCGCTGCCTGGCCGCTCCGCACCTGCTCCCCGCCGGCCCGGAGAAAACTGCCGCCGCCGCAGTCCCGCCGGCCGCTCTTTCCTCACAGCCCGGCCGCCGATCCGCGCTTCCGGCAAGCGGTGCATCACAGAGGTAGGGAGGCAGAGCGCCACCGGCAGCCTTGCGCGCCCTCTGGCGGCCGGCGGGACGGACGAAGCGAAGCGCCAGGGAGGGCGCTCATCTGGCTAGGGGGCGTGGCCCGCGCCGCGGCAGTGTCCGTTTCTGTTGCGGGACTCGCAGCAGCCGCAGCGGAGCGCTGAGGTGAGCCGCAGGGCAGCGCCGTGTGCAGCCTGGGCTCGGGACAGCCCCGCGGCCCCCGCCTGCGCTGCAGGCTCCGTAGCAGCGGCCGGCGGGCAGAGCTCCGCCCGGCCAGCTCCGTCCTCCGTGTCCGCGGCGCCGTAGCGCAGGCGCTGCGGGAGGGCCGAACCCGCCGTCAGAGCCCTTTTCGCTTTGTGGGAACGGCCTGCGCCGCCTGTGGGCTGTGGGCCTCGGATGCTTGGGGAATAGGTGTCTGCCTCCGTGGAACGTAACTGCAACTTTCTGTCCTCGGATGCATTTTGAATCATGGAATGGTTTGGATCGAGGCCTTTAAAGCTCATCTTGGCCAACCCCCCTGCAGTGAGCAGGAGCATCTTTAACTGGATCAGGTTCTTCATAGTCCTGTCCATCCCGACCTGGGATATTTGCAGGGACAGGGCATCTGCCACCTCTTTGGGCAGTCTGGATGGGCCAGTGTTTCACCACCCTCAACATGAAACGTTTGTTCCTTAGTCTAAACCTCTCCTCTTTTGGTTTAAATCCATCACCTTTTGTCCTGTTACAACGGGCCCCACTATAAAGTCTGTCCCTATCTTCATTATAGGCCTCTTTATGTACTGAAAGACCCAGTAAGGCCTCCCTGGTGCCTTGTTTTCTCCCAACCCTCTCAGCCATTCTTCACAGCAGAGGTGTTCCATGCCTCTGATCTGTGGCCTTCTCTTGCCCCACTGTCACAGGTCCATGTATTTCCTTTGGTGAGGATCCCAGAGCTGGACACCGCACCACAGATGGGGTCTGACCATTGTGAAGTGGCAGAACCACCTTCCTTGTCCTGTTTGCCACACTTCTTTTGATGCAGCCCAGGATGTGAGTGTGCAACTGCACATCACTGACTCGTGTACAGCTTTTCATCCACGAGCATTTTTTCACCACCACCATTTAGCAAGCTAATTTCCTCCCACAGCTTCCCTGCTCAGCTCCCACACCGCTGCTAGAGGGACTCAAGCATTAGCTTCCCCACCAGCCCAAAACAAGGGGTGGGTGACAGGGCGAAAATGGTGTATGCGAGGCAGGTGGTCTGTCTAACACATCTCCTGCGCCACTGCCCTGAGCCCCATGCCTTTGCTTTGGTGGTGTAACTCCTGCATCATAAGGAGATCTATTTAATGCCATTAAAACTAATTGCTCTCCGTGCTGCAGAGTAAGAGGACTCTGGGGAGAGATTTCATGTGAGTGTTTTGGACAGCAGAAGGAAGGTTGAAAGGAATTACTGCAGTGCAGTGGGAGGTCTGGGCTTCTGACACACTATTTTCATATTGCCAGTGTTATTCCAGTTTCATGCAGCGCCAGGGCATTAGGATGTGGTTTGCTTAATCATTCTGAACCTAATGCTTAGAGTGAGGAGGGCCCAGCAGCACACTCCATACCTGTGGCCTTGTCTAGACAAAGATTTAATGGCAATGGCAGTGGTTTAACAAAGGTGGTCTAAGAGGTGCTTAACTCCTTGGCTTGCTGTAGTAACTAAACTCCACCAGTTTGGCCTCCATTAAATTTTGTGCTGTCAAATCTGGCACAAACTCTGCAGTGCATATTCTTCCCCCTTTTCCAAGCAGAGTTCCAGTCCATGCCTAGAGCACAGACAGTGCAGATGCTCCCAGAGACACAGGTCTGCCAGCCACACAGTCACTTATGTTAGAGTGCCTTTAGCATGACAGAGACGGAGGTATCGTGACAGAAGAGATTCCCCTCGGTTCCACACCCAAGCTCCACTCAGCTGAGCTCCATGATCTATTTAAGCTAGACCAGAGGAAGGCTTTCTTCTAGAGCCACACATTGGGAGGTCTGTGAGCTGGCTTGTCAGGGTGACAAAGGGCAGAGTGCTAGGAGGAGTCCATTCCTCTGGCAGAGGGACATACTGGCAGCTGGGTGATCTGGGTCTTTTTAAACAAAGCAGAAAAGTGAGGGTACAGGAGGGGTGCTTGTGTGAGGCAAAGTTGGTCATATATTATGGGGTAACACAACACATATAGGGACAGAAACTAAAATAACTTCAGATATGCTATCTCCCTCATTCAAAAGGGATGAAGCTAAAGCCCAAATGGGATAGTCACACCAAAGGACCCTGGTCCCAAAGCACAAAATAAGGGGGTCTGCAGCCATTCCTTACCACAGTTTATTCCAGGGCCCAAGCATGAATTTGTATGTCCTCTGTGCATGTGTCTGTGGCAGGAGAAAGGCAGGAATGTGGAAGACTTGAACAACTGCAGATAAAGACAAACAATTCTTAATAAGCAACAACTGGTTTCTCCTCATAGTACTTGGCTCCAAGCTTCAGGCTGTGGCTCTCAGGGAACCTTGGCTGCTCTGCACCATTTATAATATACTTTGCTGGATGGCCTCCTTCCCTTTATCTCCTTATCCCATGTTGAGTTCATTTGTCCATCTCAAACTGAAGATACTGGGGCACGTACTCTGACCAGGCCCCTGCTGTGCTTGGCACTGTGCAAACACAGCAGCTGGGCTTCTGTTCTTCAAACTCTGCAATTTGCCTTTCCTCAGCACAGCCAACGTAGACTCTGCCAGAGAGTAACTCAAGACCTAGTGAGGTAGATGTGAAACCCCCTCCTTCTCTTTCAGGAGAAGAAGAAGAAATAGTAGGCAGGGAACTTGCAGGATCACCAAGCTCTTAGCAAGTGTCTCACTAGGTCTGTAACTAGTTAAGTCAGCTGGGTAAGAAAAGGCTGGCATAATGGACATACAGACTGCTGGTATCTAGAAGATGATGGGGCAAGAAGCACATCTATGGAATAGAGCCTGTAAGGTCTAAGGGGACAGCTAGCAGTACTGTTACTATCTGCACTGTAGAACTGTTCTCAGCTCTTCCTCTTGCAGGCCACAAGGCCTTCTGGAAAGGGAAGAGGGAAGAAAAAGGACTGAGGTGGTGCTCCCAGCACCAACCTGAACTGCAGCTGATGTCTTTTCCAGCAATGCTCTCTTGCTGCACGGTCATGTTAGTTACAACTGCACAACAGGAGCTTTTTCCTGCTGAGGATATTTCTAAGGTACTCCATTTCTTGATAAACTGAAGTTTGTCTTTTCTAGGTGGCAGTGATGGCAGTGTACCAACTCCAGGGTCTGAAGTCCACATTCTCATTTAAGCTCTCATTTCTTGACTGACTGGTTGCAAACATCACCTTCTACCTGTGGACTACCTGCCATGTAGTGCTGTCTTTCACTGCCCATGCAGGCACGTAGCTCCAATACCCCTCTGGTTGCCTCCAAAGCTTTCTCCTTAACCTCACAAAAGAAAAAAATGAGCAGACTGGAACAGCTTTTAAGATCTGACAGCTGCAGCCTAAGTTGCACTGATAAATCATCTCTACTGCATTTTCTAGAGGATGGTCATGGAAGGAGTGAAGACTCTAGGTATTCTCAGCCTTCTCCCATGGAGATGACGGCTCAACAGTGGTATATAGTGGGAATTCCATTGAAGAACCTGCCAGTGAGGCTTGGAACCTCTGGTATCTATAGAGAGCTTGTCCTGCTTATTCCAGAGTAAAATAAATCTTGTTCCTGTTTCATTTTATCCAGAATGAATTAAATTAAGCAGAATCATGGCAGATTTATTCCAGAATGAAATGCATGTGTTAAACTGCTACCAGACAGCTCTGTGCACATATCAGAATTTAGAAGACTGCATCAGGTCCTTCACAAGCTCTCTAGGCCAAGGGTATTTTTTGTCTTTTGCCTTTTCTTGCCCTCTGCTGCCCCAGAAAGCTCCAAAGCTTCAGTGTGGTACAGGTAATACTGTCAAACAAGATCTTAGGCTGTTGCATTAAGTACATTGCTCACTGAAACGATACTGTATGGCCGCAAAAAGCCTGAATAGCCAACAGACCTACCAGTGTCTCAGCCCGTGCTTACTTCACTGTGCTGTTGACTTTACAGCCTCATTATATCCAAAATACCTGCCTAACCAAACTCATTAATTAATTAGCAGCATGACTGGGAAAGAGGATACTCTTGGCATAGTCAGAGATTGCTGCTTGTAGGGAAAAAAAAAAAAAGAGGAGCTACACAAAGTGAGGGACAGAATGCAGGAAAAAGAGGAAAGGACAAAAGTTGTGGAAGTTGCTAAAAGAAAGTGGATCCCTCCTCGCCCCACTTTGTGCAGGATAAAGTGCGCAGGGTCTGAATCCACAAATACGGATAATTAAGAAGTTACCCTACAGGTCAGACTCTCCAGTCTGCCTCTGACACCCACAGGAAATGTGATGCAGATTGAAAGTCTATGTGCTCATATCTTTTTTCCCTTTTTTGGCTCAGGAACTGTAATTAAGGGGAAAATCAGCCTCTTTCCTGCCTTACAGAGTATAGTGGCACAGCTGGTTTTCATCCTGGCTAGCAGGCTCTGTCCTCAGGCTACTAAGTGCTGAGTAATTTTTACCAAGCTCTGCTCACAGATAAATGATGTTCTTCTCTAAGCTGCTGCCAGGCAAAGCTATGAATACTTGATCTTTTATTCTTTTCTCATAAACTCTTAACATTGAATACTAAAAATGCAGCCAGAGATTTTTCCACTGCCATTTATTCTCAGCATGGTCACAATTGTATTACAATTACAGACACCCACTCGCTTTGCTGAAGCTCAACTGTAGTTCCTCGTTAACCTGAAGCTTCCAATTAAAAGGCTTCTTCGGTTTCATTGATAGTTTGTATATACTCCACGGACTCACTTTTTTTCTTTCCTTCCCTCCAAAACACATTCTACAAGGGCAACTGCTTTAAATAACTTCTGATTTTCTGGGAAAGCCTGATGAGTGAGTGCCAGCCTCAGAAGAAAAACCCAAGTCTGAATATGTCATTTGGGTAATTTATCACACAGCTAGAACTATAAAAATATCTGAAAGCTTTTGACTAAATGTGGCACAACTGCTAGGTAGGCAGAGCATGGGTTCAGACCAAGGGAAAGAATTTAGAAAGGTACAGCACCAGAAACCTATTACAGAATCACAGAAACATTCAGGTTGGAAAAGACCCTCAGGATCACCAAGTCCAACCAATATCCCTACTCTACAAGGTGCATCCTAAACCATATCCCCAAGCACCACATTCAAACAACTTTTTAACATGTCCAGGGTTGGTGACTCGATCACCTCCCCAGGCAGTCCATTCCAATGCCTGATTCCATTTTTCTGCAGTGTAAGAACTTACATGTCCTAAGAAACTACAAAAAACAAAAGTTAAAAATTGTATAGAAAATGATTTTTAAGATGTGTTAGTTTGAAGCTAGCTAGAATGTTTTGGTGAGAAGAACTAGACTACAGGCTGTGAAAGAGAAACAATGGTGACGTCTACTTCACTCATAGGCTTGCTGAGAGGTATAAGAGCAAGAATCCAAACATAGATAAGGTAGCCGCTCTCTGTCCGGGCTCTGGGCTCCATCTCTCTAACCTCACCTTCCATCTCTCTGATTAATCCACTTGCTTCCTGACCCCCCTTGCCGACCCTCCATTCTTCCTTGGGCACAATGTCTGGGGTAAGGTAGAGAGGAGTGGGAGAAGGTGGAAGGGCAGTTGGGAGCCCCTCCTGGGGATTCAAGTTTCTGAGAGGGATGTTGCGTTTCCATATTACCTTTTAACTACATTTCTGTCTATAGCTGTATATATTGTAAGTATCTGCTTGTATATTGTGCTAAGCTATAAATATAAGCTTCATTCAATTTCCAGAGCTGGCTGAGTCGAGTCTGGGTGATTTACAATGGGGGGGAGGGGGGTGGGTGGGTAACACCCTAAGAGTGACATCTTTTAAGATGGTATTTAAGAATACTGATCTTTGCCATACCGTTCTTCCACCTACCTCCAGCAAATAAGTCATAGTGCCAGCATGGGGAGGAGGCTGAAAACTGGTAAGAAACACCAAGGGTAATTTTAGAATCATTTCCAGCCATGCAGCATGGAACACAGAGAGCAACAGGGCTTAGAGCAGTACCTGCATGCTCACAAGAGACAGGGCAAGCTTTCCAAACAGGCTGGACTCCAAAGAGGTTTGTAAAGTGACAGACTAACAGTCTTCCAACTTCCTAAACAATCCAGTGCCTCTGAAGATCACCTTCGTAGGTGAAGAAGCTTTAGCAGTATCAGCCTCTGATGCAAGGCTATTTTCTGAGCCAGAAATGAGGAAGGAGAGAGGAACCATTCTTGAAATCAACAGCCATTTACACAACAATGATGAGCTGGAGGTAGGTTTTCTTTTCAAAAGTGAAAATCTGAACTGCTGCCTGGGTGGCTGTGGCTTTCTCCTGTATTTTATGGTTGTGGGGACAGAACTCAAGAGTGGCTTTAGCCAGAACTCTGCACACAGTATGTTTCAAAACACATCCTAACCATCACAGTGCAAGACTAACACAAAGGTGTCTTGGCCTGGCTCTGCTGCTTGGTCAGTGGTCACTGCTTAGATTTGACTTAAACTCTGTGAAAAAGTAGGATAGGCTGTGTCTGTATTTTAGTTGGGGAAGCTGGGGGAAAAGCTCTGCAGATGGATTCTGAGCCAAGTTACAGTGTTGTTTTCTCTCGCTAGTCCTCAGGATGTGGCTGGCTGTCTTCTCTGAACCCCCAGAACTCTATTTAAACATTATGCTAAAGGTATTTTGTTTTAGCTTCTAATTGTGTTTTGAGGCATTTAAACTAGATGGTAAACATCTGAAGCTCCAGGGCAGTGAATCTGTGCCATCTTTCCATTATTAACGTCTTCAGACCCAGGACTGGACTTTGGTAAGTACGTGTCAGGGCAGTGCCAGGAGATGCTGAGGCTTAACAGCGTTCCTGTTACTTAAGTGTTAGTGGGAAATGGTCCATGTTAAACATGCTTCAAGTGAAGCTTTCTTCTTAAAGCCTTGTAAAACAACCTCAATGTTGGTTAGAACACATTCACCACTGCTGACCACACAGGTTTTTATATTTAATAGAAATTAAATTAGTAGCTTAATATACACAATGTGACACTTTCCAGTCCAGTAGCTCTCCAATTCCTGCTTTCAAATCACAGAGCAAATACTGTACAAAAAAAAAAGTAACAAAGAGCAAACACTGTCACAACAATGCTGGACCAGGAAAGGCTAAGGTTACCTGGAGCTACACATGCCAAAGCATACATAATGCTGGACCTGTTGTGGTACAATCATGCATTACCAAGGGACAGATCCTCTGCTGGCTATGCACACACTGCTTGCTGCAGGACTGCAGAGCGAGCTGGTTTATCGCGCCCCATAACTGTAGTAGTAAGGTTCGTCCGGGCGGTATCCATATGCGGTGGCTGGGCGGCCAGGAACCCCTGGGGACTGACCAAATCCATCAACTCCCACACTACAAAACAAAGAGAAGAGACAAACTGTAGAGCTGTGTACTGTAGAGAAAGAGAGCTAGCTGGTGTCTCCATCTCTTTTGTCAGGCAACTTAGCCAGCCATCTTTCCCTTCTGGCTAGCATTGCTCCATCTCCTTGTCTCTTGGTAGGAAAAGAAATGCTGCAGAGAAATCAACACAAAAAAAATTCAGGTCAAACAGAAATCCCAGAAGAGACAGAAGTCTTCTATGCTTTTATGGATTTGCTGGCAAAGCACTTTACTTCTCTGAATCAGTTTCTCTCTCTGTACATTAACATATAGTTCAGAAAAGATTTCAAGCATGCTTATTGTAGAGCCCACTGGTAGCCCTGCCCTGTACTTCTGAACAAGCTGTGCTAGTTTGAGCCTAGCTAGAATATTTTGTTGAGAAGAATGATAGGCTGTGAAAAGGAAACAATGATGATGTCTACTTCACCCATAGGCTTGCTGAGATGTATAAGAACAAGAACACAAACATAGATAATGCAGAGTTTGCTCTCTGGCTTTTAGGCTGCACTTTTCTCTCTCTAACCTACCTTGCTGCCTGACTAATCCTTCTGCTTCCTAACCCCCCCTGGCCGACCCTCCAAACTCACCTTAAATGTAAGGCAAAGTCTGGGGTAAGGTAGAGGGGTGGGAAGAAGATGGAAGGGTGCTTGGGAGCCTCTCCTGGGGACTCAGGTTCCTGGGAGGGCTGTTGTGTTTCTGTATTACTTATTAACTTGTATACTTCTATCTATAGCTGTATATATTGTAAGTATCTGTACATTGTGCTAAGCTGTAAGTATAAAGCTTCATTCAATTCTGGGTGATTTTCTTAAGTGTGTGTGTGGGTAACACCCAAACCATCACACAGGCTTATTTCTTCCTTCAGTAGATGTCAGAAGCTCTGGGAAAATACCAGCTAGAAATGAGAAAGTGAGACTATCTGGCACAGTAAAGACAGTGCTCCTGGTGGAACACAAGAGTGGTGGCCAGTAGCAGAAATAATTCATCATATACTGAAAGGCCATGCCCTGATGACACACAACAATTCATTTTTCATACAGAACAGCATCTTTTACACCTAAAAAGTCCCACAGCAATGGAGATACTGAAGCACAAGAACTGTGCTGGGAAAAGTGGCACATATTTCATGCTCTACAATAACTCTTATGCAGGAGGTAGAAGGAAAATGAATATGGCCTCAGATACTGGATTACTGCCTGTTCACAGTTATGGCACTTCTTAACTTCCACTTCAGTAGCAGAACAAATGGAAAAGGATCCTGATTTATTGTCTGACTAAAGATGCATTGAAAGGAGTTGAACTTGCCCTCTGAAGACTGTCTAAACACAAAGAACCAAAGTGCTTTTGGAGTGGAGAAAAGCTGAACCTCATTACTGCCTATTACACATATGGAACATGGGTTATGCAACAGTCAAGGCTGGGAAAGAACAACCAATCCAGAAGATGTACAATGGGTGGGCCTCAGGCCCTGGCTCAGCAAAAGCTGGCACTGCTGAATTGGTTGGACTTAAAAGGCTCAGCTGAAGTGCTGGGGGACCACATTCATCACTCTGTCTCTGCAAAGACACTTTCCTCAGACTGTGCCTCTGTGAGGTCCTAGACAATGATCCTTGGTGCCTGATTTCTCAAGAAACTTGTCACTTGTGATATTCTGATAACCAGGTGAAGGTGGAAGGTTTAAGGCTAAAAGGGTAGGAGCAGACTGGCAGCAAGCCAGACTGCTAAGAAAATCATTCTGTTGTACCTGAAAGCATCTTGAGAAATGCAGTACCCTGAAACTGTTTTTCTATTTCCACATCTGCATGTTGTGTTTCAGCTGGCCACACCCCTGTCTTCAAACATAGAGCCGTAACTCTGACCTTAGAGACCCATCAGTCCCCTCAGCAGAAAGCAGCCATGGTGTTGCCTGTAGTAAAGCAAAGCTATGTGAATTCACACTTCTAGATTCACATCTTCCTCTGACCACCTATTCCTTCCTGTATCCACTCCAAAGTCTTACTGCTCTTTCTTAAGTCCATTAGCAAATGTACCACTGACCTCTGAAACATCTTCTCCAGGCCTCTCCTTTGCACTTGGCAAACAGCAGTGTTCTCATTAGCAGTCCTGAAGCCTTAATAGATCCCTGAAAGAACATATTAAAAGGAATCCTGCTACTACCTGTACCTAACTCTTGTGTCCAGCAACACCAAACCCTGCAGTCACCTTAGAGGATGGGCCCTGCTTCTACCACTGTTTTTGATTTGCAATATGCAGAGACATTAGACACACAAACTGCCTTCTCATGGGCTGGGCTCAGGTGTAGCTTTCAGAATGCAGGCCACAGAGTTCTGAACATGTCAACAAGGACCTAGCAGGAAGCCGACAAATTTAGCAGGTCAGAAAACAAACATGCTGGATAACTGCTGTAAAACAATGTCAGTTCTTTGAACGAGTTCTTAGAACAATAACTTTTTAAGAGTTCCTTTTAGTACTATGACTTAATAACATACTAAAAGAAGGTGTTGTGGGATTTGGAAGTGCTGAGTCCACTTCTGTTATGCTGCTGCAAGGGACCACAGAGACATAACACTGCAAAGAAGCAAGATCCTTTAAGCTACCTTTAAAGATTCCATTGTTCTTTTTTCACCAAAGATCCTTGAAGCATCTAAGGCTGATTTATAATTAAGAGATATTTTAACAGAAAACATTTTCCTAGGTTTACCTTTCAATGCCCCTTTTTCTTTTTTTTGTAACTATAACAGCAGTAGTTGGGAAGAAACTGGTTTTATTACTCATGTGGCAGAATAAGGGCTCTGTGCATTTCTGCTAACTATTGCAAATATCATTCTGGAATGATGTTGCTGGTGAGTGAGTAGTTGTGGGTACTGGGGATTGTGAATTCTCTATGGAGGGATGCTGAGGACTGCAAGTCAAGCTAGGAGGGGCTATGCCTTGGCTTCCAAGGAAGACAGCAGTAGCCATCCTCAGACTTATTGTGGCAGAGTGACACCACAAATATAGCATCCTGAGACACCTGTCACAAAGCAGAATGTTCTTCTTGTGGCTTCTTTTGGTGCTGCAGAATGTCAAGAACTTCAGGAGCTGGGATTGTTTAGCCTGGAGAAGAGGAGGCTCAGGAGTGACCTAATTGCTGTCTACAACTACCTGAAGGGACACTGTAGCCAGGTAGGGGTCAGTTTCTTCTCCCAGGCAACCAGCAATAGAACAAGGGGACACAGTCTCAGGTTGTGCCGGGGGAGGTATAGGCTGGATGTTAGGAGGAAGTTCTTCACAGAGAGAGTGACTGGCATTGGAATGGGCTGCCCAGGGAGGTGGTGGAGTCACCATCCCTCGAGGTGTTCAAGAAAAGACTGGATGAGGCACTTGGTGCCATGGTCTAGTTGACAGGCTAGGGCTGGGTCATAGGTTGGACTGGATGATCTTGGAGGTCTCTTCCAACCTGCCTGATTCTATGTTAGACACGATCAAAGTAAAACGTCGCTGAGACGTGGGGTGAGGTGTAATAACGACAGTGGGCCACGCGGTGGCAGTAAGTCTCTATCACTACAGGCGGAGTCATCCCAGCAAGTCCCAGTTTAGCAATCCTCATTCAAAGGACTTTAAAATGTATTTAAATTGATAATGAGAACAAGGAAAATACTGTTTCCATCACATTCTCAGCAAATAATTTCTTTTAATCTTACTTATTTAAAAAAGAAGTGTGTAATTAATTAGTTAAAGATCCCTCGAGTTTAAACTTTGAGAAGTATCGGTTATTTCCAAATGCTTTAGACATATGCTAGTGTCCTGATGAAAACTGGAAGAGATGGATCAACTGATCACTGCTTTGGAAACTTCAAAAAATAAAATTAAAAAAAAGGGACAAGAACATCACATTAAAACACCCTGATCAAATCATCACTCTCTCCTATCTAAATGTTTCTCTTAAGTAAATGGAAGGCTTGCCCATGCCTCAAAAAAAAAAAAAAAGAAGCCAGCTCCATTTTGATACATTGGTTCTCTTGCAGTGTACCAGCTTTGCCTATTTGACTGTTTACACTGGCAGTGCCTAGCAAGAAACTTGTCCTCTTAAGGAAACGCCATTGAACCCAGGAGGTAACCAAGTGGCAGGGCAACAAAACAGCAAACACCCATTTGTGGGCTGAAGTCTGACTTACTCAGGAGGCTAGCAGGCTAAAGGCAATGACTCCACCAAGTATAACCTGTGGAGGAGGCAGGGGTCCTGATGAATCCTGGCCACTTTTGCCAAGAACAGCAGAAGGGTAGAGCCAGGAAGGATGGCAGCTTTTTGGCCATAAACACCTATTGGATAACAATTGACCTAGCCTATGATTTGTGCTATGTGCTCTTAGATTTATAATAGCAATCATCTTCAAAAGTTGCTCTTAGGATAAATGCCTTATTTATGCAGCCAAGCATCAACCTGTCCTCCCAATGCTAGGGACATAGTGATGCCATCAAGGCAGCAATGCTCATCCCTGAACTGATATTTTCTTCTCCCATTAGTCATGCCTGCTCACCTATGAATTTAGCCAGAAGTGCACCCAACCCCTACAGCTGGATAGCAGGTACAGAGCACTACAAGAACTCCCCATATCAATGACTTGTGCCATGGCCTTCACCTCCAGCTGTTTATACATGCACACAGAGAGTTTGGTGCCTGCTAAGCACATTGTTCAAGCACAACTGTCTTCTTGTGCAAGGTTTATCACCAGGTCTGGAGCTGATGGAGTTAAACAGTGAAGAGCAGAGTTAATTACTGAGTGCTGCTAACCTCAGTTGCTGGTTCATTTTGAGACCCTTTAAAATATGAACTGTGTATTTTACCCCTACGCACTCTCTTAATGATTTGTTTTTTTTAGACTGAAATCACTTCCAGCCATCAGTTATACTCATGGTCTCTACACATGCACTTCTCCAAGCACAAATATTTCTTTTTCCTATTGGCCTGCCAGCCCCTGTCAGAGCAAATTTCACTTTAAACTAAATGCTATGATACTTAAAACCTCTTGGATTACTCAGGCTGCTAGTGTGATCTATGACCTTCCCCAAATGACAGCTGAACTTTCCAATTTGCTTGCACTGCTAGGGAACTGAAGAACACATGCCGAAGACAACAATGTTCTTGATGTGCATGAGCAAGGAGAAATTTCTTAACAGCTCTGCTTATTGATACTTACTCTGATTCATAATATCCAAATTGATATGCCCCCATCTAGGACCCTTACCGCAGGAAACGACAGCCAGCATCCCACCATATCCACAGAATACTTACTTAACCTCCTGCTGCCAGAACCTCAGAGATCAGATGGGCTTTGTGAAATGGCTGAGAGACCTGGCAGGCTCAGACAGGGAGCCCTTGTCCAGCAAGTCACTGCTGGGGTTCCCCTTCAGGTGTCTGTGCTGCTGAGGAGTGCCTGGTACAGGAACAGAGAGAGGCTCTTGAGCTTGGCCTGAACTATGGCAGTTAGCAACTGGCTACAGCTCGGCCACAAAGCAGGGCTGCTTTCTGTAAGCCTCAGGTGATAGACACCTGAGCTTGTCCACACCAGCGTTCACGCTGTGACTCGTGCTGGTGCTGACAAGTGGCTCCAAAATGGGTACTAATTCCTCAGGCGTCAGCAGGGCCTCAGAAGGGCCAATCCTGGCTCACTAGGAAAATTCTTGGTCAAAGCTAACCCCTTTAAGTCCTACTCGAAAGCCTCCAGTAGGATGCATGGATCTCAGAGTGATCCCAGTAAGAAACACTGTTTGGGAAACAGACCTGTGTGCTCGGGAAAGAGGCATGAAGTACTACGGCAGTAACTGTGCTGAACTGTAGGGTAACAGACTGACTTGACTGCACAGGCAAAGGTGACACAGGAAGTCTCTTCACTTTAGAGAGTGAAACATCAGTTTAGAAGTGTACACTTTAGGGTCCAAATTTCATCTTTTTCTATCCATTTCATGGTTGGTAACAGAAAACTAAAGTGGCATGAAATCACTACTCACTACAAATGAAATCCAAGCTGAATACCTGTGGAGCTTCCACCACAGCCATGATTTCAGCTACATTTCTTTTCATCCCAAATCTGTCTTAAAACACTGCCAAATCCTCCCTCTCCTTACTCTACACCAGTGTCATCTCTAACAGGCTCTCAGCTACTCACTGGAGAAATAACTTTATGATTTTATTAAATGTACTGAAAATGAAATCTATTTACTAAGTACCTAAATGTACAATTCACTATGTCCTCTGACATCAGTAAGCCCAAGCAATTGCTACTTACAACTCAACTCATCAGCGACTCTGACAAATCCTAATGAAGGAATTGCACCTGAAGTTCTCCATAGACTCAATTGAGCTGCTGAGAAGGTTCATTTACAGGCACGAGTAGGCAGCCCCTCTTCACACATCTGGCATGTCTTCTTGCTGCCACTGCTCACACCTGCAGCTATACACAATCACTCCTGAGTACCAGAGCATAGGCTTTGAACCAGAAGTTTTCTGAGCATTCTTCAGGAGTCTGACATCAGTACAGCTCACAGCAACCCTGCTGTTTACTCTGCACCTTCTCCCTCTACATACCTTAGTTTATTGCTTCTGAAACAACATTATCTTCCACCTTCCAGCCTTCCCCAGCTCACCCCAAGCAGGCATTTAGAATTCTGTCCAGTACACCCTTGAGGCACTGGTGTTTCCCTTCTGTGAAGCTACCTGTGACAGTACAACTGATAGCACACAGCACAGTCACTATTCTATATTGGACTTATAAACTCTCATGCCACAAACCTCTGTAATCCATAAAGCTCTATCAAACACCTGTGTATAACAAACAATGTTCAGAGGAAGACTGAAGGGCTTTTTTTCTCTCGGGAGGTACCTAAGCCAGAGAAGTGTCACATCAGTCTCTTATCTCCAGACATGCACAGCATTATAACCTGTACAACCAAGGTGCAGTTTGTTTTTAGTGCTTGCCAATGAGAGACATAGGAGCTTGCCAGCAGTGAAGTCTGTATTTCTTTTCCCAGGGTTTTTTTTAAAGCACTGATGAAAGGTGCTAGACTGTAGACCTGAAACAGTTGCAGTGCAGGGCAATACAATCAGATGTTAGATGCAGCAGAGACTACAGCCTTGCTAGCCCGATTAAGAGACTGGTTAGCAAATGCTGCAGCAGCCTCCCTCCTACCACAGGGAGAAGAGCATAAAGGGGTAGGGGGGAACTGGTGGCATCAAGGCTTTGACAGGCAGGAGGAATCAGGCATGGCATGCATCCAAGCGTCAGAGGTAGGAAACATTTCTGAATTCCTTCAGCTTCTAAAGTCCTCTTCAGAGACCAGCTAACCAGAACTTTTTAACCAAGGCTCAAAGCTCCTGAAGCCCATGGACAGTTTGGACTTTCTGCTGATACTGACAGCTAAACACTGGATGGCATAACCATTTTCCTAACACCAATCATGAAAGAGTGGAGGGCATCAGGAAATGGCATAAGGCTTGGCTGCCTCTCCCCTAGCTTAGAGAGTCTAGTGATTAAGAAGATGATCCTATTTACTACTATGTGCCAGCTGCCTCTGGCTTTGCTTCACTGACCATAAATTTTCTGTCCTTCTGAGTAGGAGCACAAATATGGGTTATGGAGAAACAACAAACAACTGAGAAGCCTTAGAGAAAGCAATGCTTCTTTATATAATGCCCTGTAACTGTAGATTCTCCCACTGCTGGTAATGACGTTAAACTGTAAACCACAAATCTCTAAAATTCTGTCTCCTGTGGCCCCAATTTTTTCTCCCCCACCTATGAAGCTTTTTTCCCCCATGCTTTCTGTGCCTCTAACTCAAGTGGAAGGGGAACTTTGTGGCAGGGACTGGGACTATGCTCAGTGCATCAAACACCACATCTATCTGTACATTAGCACTGAATATTCATATTCCTTAAATAGTAGTAATTTACCTGCTCAAACGATAACAAATGCCAGAATTAACCTGTGCAATCATAACTCCTGCATCATGATATGGACATGATCATGTCTCTTCTTCCACATGATCCAGCTTTCTTCAGCACATTTAATGACTTAAGAGTTTCCAGTTGCTTCTGGAGTTGGTGCCCAGTTGTATCTTGGCACAATACTAATGTTTCTGCCATTTAATTATAAACAAATGCAACTCTGACAATTGTGGAGAAATGAGCACTGTGTCTTCTGTGGCAGGCTCCAACTATGCACCAAGCAAGAAGCATGCCAAAATTCACTGGTGGGGAGACAGAATTAAAAAAAAATATATTTCCCAGCTGAATAGTAAGCAAGCACTAAACTCAAACCAAATGACCTTGCTTAGCCAAATTCAGTAAGAGCCTTGCTTGAAAGCTGTAGAGTTTGCCATCCTAGCTCTGTGAAAGCAGCCTAGGACCTGGGCTCAGTTTCTTGCTCTGTCAGTTACCTGCTGTGTGATCCTGGACAAGGTGCTCCTTTTCTCCATGACCTCAGTTTCCCATTGGGGTATTGAAAGAAAAAAACACCCCAGCCATTAAAGACAGCAAGGGACAAATTACAGTAATAAGAAGGCTCAGACTGACGTAGATAGAAAAGACTTTTGCTTATTCTGTAACACCCCTTAGGGAGGGGCGTGGGGAAAGAGCATTTTTGATGTGCTAGAAAAAGCAA
The DNA here is from genome assembly GCF_015220805.1 of Pogoniulus pusillus. Classification (NCBI taxonomy): domain Eukaryota; kingdom Metazoa; phylum Chordata; class Aves; order Piciformes; family Lybiidae; genus Pogoniulus; species Pogoniulus pusillus. The sequence continues at coordinate 12,913,889 of NC_087271.1, read as the reverse complement.
CCAATCCAGAATACAGCCAGGGGGCAAAACAGCCACTCACTAACTCAAGTTGTCTCCTAAAGTCATCTTGCTTCTTTGAAGGGCATCAGTTGGGCTAACTCCCCCAGCACTCCCTGACCCAAGCTCAAACCCCGGGCACACAAATTGGAGTTTCTCAGCTATTCTCTATAGAATTTGTTAAACAGTCAAGTGCACAGTCAGAGCTGGAATGAGTTCCAAATTCCCATTATATGCCTGATGGGAACATCTCCTGTGCTGCTGACTCGACAACTGGCCAAACCTACTGATTAGATACATCCATTTCTTAAAAAACTAATTAGAAATAAAACAAATAAAAAAGCCCTGAGGAGCAGGCAATAAAAAGCAAATCACTGCTTCCTCTCTCTCCTTGCACAGTTTCAAATATTTCTGTCATCTCCCTAACTTGGAGAATCTTGCCCTAAACCAATAACATGCCTGGCTTGGAATGGTTTCAAGCATCTCTTTCACTGAGCTCCAGCAATACCAGTGTTATGTTGGGCACAGAAGCTCCATCCAACAGCGTGAGCAGAGTAAGATCCTGAAGTGGCAACTTCATGGAGGTAAGTGGTGTCATTGACTAGAGCAGCTCAGGATCTGGTCCACATCTTTCATCAGAATTTCATCAGAATTCCAGTTGGGAAGTGCTTCTTGTTTCTTGTGCTAGCTTACAGAGCAGGGGCACAGTGAAAATGCACTGTGAGATAAGCACTTGAAGCAGAAATGGAAGTTTCTGGTGCCTCGCATTGAGAAGCTGGAGAATTGTTCCTTTGAATATTTACACAAGCTTCCCAAGTCCAAACATGGCAACTCAGCTCTGTGCTTTAATACAAGTGGGGAGAATGTTCCCTCTTGTGCAGAAACAACCAAAAAAAGCTGTGCCAGCAGGTTATGGGTTGACACTTGTGCTGTCTTCAGGGCACAGCACCAAGAACTGGGCAACTCCATGTGGATGAGAATCCAGATGCTGGAGGGAGGGTCAAAAAATCTGTTCTGCGTTGACTTACAGCTGCAGGCAATAAAAGCTTTCAAAGCCCTTTCTGAAAGTTAACATTACTAGGGGATTTGCAGTGTTCACTGGAGCGCACATAGCAAAGACAATATTACTGATGAATAAACTTTAAATATTTTTTTACCACTGTAGATGATTGTCCAGATTTCAACCACAGGGCTCTAGTGAAATCTTGTCAAAATCTATTTCAGATCAGTGACAATTTTGGTGTAAACCAAGCAGGAAGTAAAACTCTTACTGCTTTCTGACATTGGGCTAACACAGGATATATTAGGGAACAAATGAAATACAAAAACAGGGGCCTGGAAGTACCACTATTATATATATGTATATTAAAAAAATAAAATGTTAACTAAATTAATAGAAAAATATTTCCAGGCCAAGGACTAGGCAGTGAGTCTTGGGGAAAAAAATATAAGATGTAAACCCCAGAAGGCAAATAAACTCTAAATTTATTTATTTCTCCCCCCTCCTCATTTCATGGTTAAAAAAAGGTCTACATTTTCTAGAGGGGAGAGAAAAGGGTGGTTCAGACTTCAACAGCTGAAGCTGATAAACGGAAGATTTGTAGAGTCAAATTTTAGAATTGAAACAATTTGACCAAAAAATTTGAAATGTTAGTTTTTATACCAGAGACTTATTTGCAGCATATATTCAGTTCTGATAATAGCCATAAATGTGCAACTGATACACAGGGTTAAAAAAAACTACTCATTGTGGGTTTTGTTTTGAATCCTGTGAGCATTGCTTATCCATAGCATACAAAACACCCTTCACTTTATTACAGTTTTAAATCTTTCTTCCAGGTCTGGCCTTGCAACTGCTTGTCTTGATAAAATAGGTCACTTGAAAAAGGAAAGCTCAATAAAATGAATTACAAAACCAACAAGATTAAACTGATTGTGCTGTTTTTGTACAGTGCAGCTGAATTCTGCAAATATGCTGCTGGCTGTGGTTTGGCATTTAACAGCATGCGATCAGTGAGAAGGAGGAAATTTTATTCTCATTAACTGTTGCAGATTTACTGCAGTGAAAAAGGGCTATGTAACCTGAGAAGTGACAGAATGGAAAGATCAAAGCGGCAGTCTGGAAACTAAATAAACCTTCTGGCTACTTCCTGCAAGGAAAATTCACTCTGGCAACGTAAAACAGAGTCCAGTTAAAAACTACTCTCAGTTTTATGAGCTGTCACAGCAGCTTGAGTGGTTTGGACCAGTCAAGTTTAGAACATTATATTTCCTTGTTTTTGTCTCAGATACTTCTGTAAGCAGCTTTATAGTTTCTTTTTCTTTTTTTTTTTTAAAGAGAAAAATAAAATTGTTTTATTTCGTTTGAAATCGAGAAGGTCACAGCTAAACTCATTAAAAACCAAGCAGGTCTTCATTTGCACATTCCATTCCCATTTACTGCATTTTAATATTTTACTTTGAGATTTATAAGCAATGTACATTTGCTTTAATAACTCTTCCGCATTCTGTTCACTTATTGTTTAATATAAGTGCAAATCAGTTTACAGAGCCCAGATGGCTTGTAACTAGGGAGCCAGTCTATTCCTAGTAGCACATCTGGAGGGACTAAGAGCAGCAGACACAACGTGGGAATTAATGTTACATTTCAGAAAAGACAGGCCCAGGTTTGGGGGGACTTTTTTGGTAAGACATTCCAAAGGACTTGAGCTAACTTCTACAGTATTTTAGTATTATTTTAAAATTCTTAATAGCCACCTAAACCATGTCAGTTAAATGAGGCCAACGGCAGGTGGAATATAGTAACACAAAAAAGCAACTACCAAGAAACTGAAGAGAAGTAACTGCAAGTGAAAGAGGCCCAAGTATCCTATGTTCCGAAAGAGCTGAAGAGCATTAAAACCTCAATGCAAACTCTCTTCCTAAATGGCATGCTGAAAAAAATTGCACCTTTAAAATGTTTCCAAGCCAGCTATTTAATCTCTCAGCATACTGGGGTAATTGTTCAGAGCAATTAAACAGCTCTTACAGTCAATGAAAGAAGTGCAACGCGATCCTTCGTGATGACGGACCACACACCTTGGAGAGGTGGTGTGGTCCAGTCATCAGGGCACTGTGAGAGACGTCAGAAGAGCACTGCTCTACTCCAAGCTCTGCCACCTGACTCTGGATGAGTAACTTCTCTTCTTGTCTTTGGTTCCCTTCAGGTCTTAAGTGTTAGCTCTTTGGAGCAAGAACTGTATGCTGCACTGTGGACATTGTGTGTTCGGAGATAAAAAGGAGCGCCGGTTGGAAGCTGCTTCTGATACAGTCCAAGAACAGAATAATAACAAGTAAGCACCCAAGCACATAAAAGAAGTTGCTGAGTATGGAATATCTGATATGAGGAATATTGTCCTTATGTTGAACATTCCCATATTATGGGCAGTGCTGGGTCCTAATCCTTTAATGCTGCAGTATGCATAGATCTACACACTCTAGCAAAACAGTATTGATGAATACGGGTCACAGAAAAACTTTCTTCCTCTTGAATTATCAGAGTCCTGGTCTTCAAAAATGCCAGAGTAACTGTCCACATCTAAACAGCATAATTTGGTAAAATACATAGTAGTGACAACTCAACTGGGTTATAACATGATCAAGTTGCAGTATTTAATTTCTGTAAACATAGATCTGAGAACACAGTATGAAAAAAAGTTATAAAGTGACAACTAGAAGAAAACATGACCACTACTTACAAATCCAGGAGTAGGAAAGAGAGAACTCTAGTTTAGTACTGATATGGATATTTTAGACTAGACACAGAGAAATTCAAGCTCACATTCAAAAGCTCTTAGCAATGAAGCACTCATGTTCTGGAAGCACCACTCCCGCATTGAAGTACTGAAGGAAAACAACCACACAGTGAATTTTGATTTAGGCCATGATCCAAGATTTGAAGAAATCAAGGCAAGTCTTTCAATAAGCTATTCCCAGACTGTGATCAAATTCCTGCAAAAGGCAGCAATTCCTACTTGCTTATTATGATCTTTTGGAAGCCAGACCTTAATTCCAAGCATATGTACTGCCTGAATGGGCACTGATGAACAAAAAGAAACTTACCTGCCTGTTTTACGTGACTAGTCAGTAACTGCTGTAAGGTCCAAATGAGAAGTGTGCTTTATCTCTGTTATTATGTTAAGCCATATCAGAAGCTTAGCGAAATCCTTCTGACCACATCCAGTTTAACTTTCTTAAAACTAAACATGTAGGCAGTTAAGACAACAGAATATGATAAGAGATATGACTCTGCTACCATTCATATTTTTGTGGGATAAAAAAAAAGAACCAACCAAACAAAAAACCCCAATTAAAATAAAACCAAGCCTTTCTCTCTGGGAACTTCACTGGTTCTGGGCTTCTCTTTAAGACTTTTTCAAATTCGTTTCAGTGGGATTTACAATTTGCTAATACTGATGTGTGATAAACTAATAAAACCTGCCTACAAGGTTATAGGCCCAATTTACTAATAAAACCTAATTCGATTCTCTTGGGAAATGCAAATTAAATAGTGTCCAAATGGTTGAAGCTGAGCAGAATGCTGTGAAACATACTGCAAGGGGCAAGGGCGGGGGAGAAATGAGCCAGGTGCACACGAAGGGTGCGCAAAGAGCGAGAGGGAAGAGAAAAGAGAGAAAGCGAGAGCAAAAAAGAGAGAGAGAAAAGAGAGAAAATAAAGTTCCTTGGGTTTACTTTTAAAACAAAATGTACATAAGGAAAAGTAATGCACAGAACCACCAGAAATATCACTACATTACAATATTTCCAAATAGAAACATATAGTTATGGTAATTTCCACTATATTAGCTTTTCGTTCTGTTAATGAAGATATTTTATGCTCTCTAACATGTCCACCTCTAAGACAGGAAAGCATGATTGCCTCTTCAAAGGAGGAGGAAAGAGATGTGGATACTTTCAATTCTGCTGCAGATGACAGCATTTTTATCTAAGCTAATCTTTCTAAGTAACATGAAACAAAGTTTCTTCCGTCACTGACAGATGTGAAGGTTGCCTGAGCAGCTCACTTTTACATCTGCTAAAGCTTTAGGTTTTCACCTGCAGAGATGGCATTTAGCTTCTGAGGGGTGGGAAGAGAATGCTCAAACTTATAAATAAATTATGACTTTATTGAAAATCCAACATGTATGAGAGATGGTCCGCAGCAAGGTCACCAATTCCTCTGCTCCTCTCCTTAAGGAAGAAGGTTCTTTTTATCACCAATATACTCTGTAGGGTTTAGAGATGAAAGCAATGAAGTGATGAAATCTCAGCTTCAATGCTTGAGAAGTCAAACTTGTGACTGCTTTTAGCAAATCTAGTTGAACATAAGGATCTATATGGAAGATAGCAATAAATGCTGATGCTGGATATACATTACAGGTACAATCATTTAAAATATTGATAAACATACAGAAGGTAAGCATTTGCCATCATCTGATGCACTTCCTGTAGCTGACCAGAACAGGAGCTACTCAGCTGTGACTCACAGCTAGGAGTTCACACCACATTGCAGGAGTCAACATGAATGGAAGGCAACAGACCTAGGACTTTTGTCCATGGAAATTCACATCTGATTTTCATCAGGGTACCCAACCAAAAAAGCCTGCGGATATAACTACTCTTGCCATTCAGTGTGGACTTCTGGCACCTGAGTAGCTTAGCTAGAGACAAGCTAAGTCACAGTAACAGCCTTCCCCTAATTCCCATCAGGACTTACAGCCATATATTAAGTTACTGAAGCCCAAATCACCACAGTTTCCATCAACTGAAGACACAACAGCTTGATTATGCACGCCTGTACTTGCCAACAGACACAGCTTAACTGAAGTCAACGCATAGCAGTCTGCAAGGTCCTGGCTCCACATACTTAGATCACAAAACATCACAATGACCTGCCATGGCAACAGAAGAAATGCAGCTACAGTTCTAGGCATAAATTCAGTCAAGAGAAAAAGATGTTCCACCAAGGACAGAGACAGACAGTCACCCCATAAAACTGGTTTTGCTTGACATGCCAAACCTCACTGCTTCCTGGGAAGAAGCTTCAATCAGATCTCTGTTGAAATGAGATTGGAGTGCACACACCATGAGCAGCATAGGCACAGAAAGGCCTTGTTTCAGGGAAAGCAAAGACTGTGCAATGGCAGCTCTGCTATGTTTTGTAATGATGTTAATGGGTTTTCAATGCAGAAAATTTCCTTGAGAAGGAAAAAGGCTTTGGCTAGCTCCAGCATTCCTAACTATTAATCTTTCTAAAGCTACTGAGAGAATTTGCAAACCCTGATGAGTATATTAACAAAAAAATTGCCTTTGCACCTAAATTTTATGCTGTATCTGGTTATAGCTAGGAAAGTTTAAAAAGTGGTCTCTTCCCCAAAGGGTAGAAAAAAATGCTTTGAATAACTTTCATAAAATATTTAGCTGTTGTTACTGCATTTCTGTCTTACAGTAATTGGGCACTAGAAGGTGATTAAAATTTGATAAATGGACATAGATTCTTGGAGATGTCTTTCAGCTGGTCTTTATCCCTTACAGCTCAGACACTAAGCTGTCATCACATTAGCCAAAGGTGAGGGATTTTTTTGCTTGCTACAATCATAAAACTTTCACTCTCTATTAAGAGTTATCAGAACCAGGAGCTTCGAATACACATTTTAATAACTGATGAAAATTTCAAATCTATGCCTAATGCCCATCTGCTTCTGAAAGACAGTAAGATGATTCAAAGCTGGTAATCTAATCACAAAAGTCTTTTCCTAGCCAATGAAAAAAACCTGGATACAAGCTGTCAAAGCAGTCTCCTCAGCCATGTTATTTTCTCCTGAATGGAAAACATACCTTACAATCTGTTCGCATTCTGCTCCTAACCTTTGAGGAAAACAAGAGAGGCTGTTTATGTACTTTATCACTGCTTCTGTGCATATTACATTCTGAAGTAATTCTATTTATAGACATCATACACAGTAGTACAACGCCACTAAGAATACAGTTCAGAAAGCAGAGCTGCAAACTCTCAAGCTGTAAAATGCATGAGGTACATTAACAGAAATGAAGCATTTTTAGCTGTAACAATGCCTTTAGTCCCTAAAGTGATGGTGGCAGGATAAGAAAAATGGCAGGTTTCCAGGTCTTCACTTATGTGCTGCTTCTCCTTTATGCTGACCATCAACAGAAACAACAGTAATTCCTGCTTGCTTAGGGATGTGCCTAGAATAGCAAGCATGCAAGGAATATACAATCTGAATCTAGGGATAGATACTCTTAAAATTCCCTTCTGTACTATATGATGCAGGAACTGATCATGCATGGTAGCATTCTCAACTCTTGGCAGTAGTCAGTACTCCAGGTTTCAAAGGATGCCCAAGAAAGCATTAGAAGGGAAGGCCATGTCTTTGAGAAATGCAGCCCCTAAAATACTCCACCAAATTCACCAGATCTGTAGATGTTCTTACTCCTAATACTATTACTTCATGTTCCTCTTAAAAAAATTAAGGGGGAGGGAAACTCCAATGTGCTAATCCACTAAGTGCAGATGTCTATAAACAGCCTAACTTTTCAAAACTCCTGTTTTCCTATTCTGTTGAAAAAAGGACTTTCCTACCCACTCAAGACTGTGCAGCAGGTCTAGGTATGTAGGTCCAAGTGTTTCCTGGGACAGGGACTTGACACAAGACAGTTCTAATATTCCTGCTGGCTACAAGGATGTCAACCACTTCATCAACTGTACATCTGGATACAGCTGCTTCTTCAATTCTCTTTAACTTTCCTGACTGCAGCATGGAACTGCAATGGCAGATGTTGCCCTAGACCCCTGCTACAACCAGCATCCTGCAACCAGGGAAGCACGTGGGTTTCATTGTCTGCTCAGTGTAACTGGTATAGCAATCTGATGTATGGCAGCTGCTGTGTGCTAAGCTCCCTTGCACAAGTACTAATAAGTATTGCTCACAGTGAAAATCTTCAAGGCAACTTGCATTTGGTTGTAGTCCTTGAAAACCCCTCCTCACAGACCCTTTTTCTTTGCCTCAAAATGAGCTGGCAACCAGAAAACAATTAAACTCTGGAAATGCACTGGGGGCACCAACACTAGTTCAGCACTGGCTCAGCTTCTCAGGGATGTGCAAGCACTAAAATGGTCTTTCTGATTGAATTGTTAGTTTTTCCTGTAGGCAATGGGAAATTCTGATCTGGTCTGAGCATATTGCAAAGATAGGAAATAACCTCAGAGAAATTAAAGAGGTAACATATCCTAAATCTTCCTCATAGGAGTGCAGAAAGTAGAAGAAAGGATTAGATTATTCAAAACTGAGTAGCAAGAAGTCAGCTCATTGTTGTCACCTACCTCAAATTTCACGAGGTGGTCTTAAATGAAGGAAAAGTCTCCTTCAGAAGTCACCCCACTGCTTGCTTAGCAAAAAAAACATTTCTGTTACAGAATTTAAAAGCCTAATATAAAAGGCCAAGACCAGAAGACAGAAGCACAACAAATGTGTAACAAACAAACAAACAAACAAAAAAAGAAACAAATGAAAAGACCAAAAAGCATGCTTCTACTCATTATCAGCCCATCTCTCTTTGAATTCACTAATCATGGTACTATTAAGTGGCTTGCTAGTTGTCTATGCAAATCATAACCCAGTTTGCCTTTAAAAAAAAAAGAAATTCTGAAAGCATATTCAAATATTAATAAGAGAAAATTGAACCATTTTTATAACCAAAATCTTGATTTATTAAAAGCTGGAACTGGTTAAAAGTAAATCCTTGACATCAGGTTCTTGTTAGCTTTAAACTGCAAGCATAAAAATACCCTAGAATTATGTTTTGATATCGATGAAAAGTACACTATGCAACACATAAAAAGAGCCCTGACTTGCTGCTATTATTTTTAATTAGGCTCTCTAGCACGTATGATTTTACCTTCCAACACCAATTCAGATTGGGGAAAAGGGAGGGCCTGACTCTCCAAACTCATGGGACTGGCAATTCCATGGCTCATGCCTTGGAGCACTAATGCATTTTACATTAGCTCTAAGCATCAGGAAATCCTGGCTCCTGGTGCCAAGAAGTTCAAAACAATAATGACACACATCTGAAAACTGGGATTCGCTGCTCAACTGCCAGTATCTATTCTATCAAACAATCCAGCCCCACTCTATTACAAATAGGACAAAACATTCACAGCAGCCCGCACTGTTTCCAATTAGACTGTGTGTCTGGACTGCAGATAAATCCAAGGAGCAATCATATAGCAAAAAGTCTTCCTAGAAACAGAATTCCATTGAGAAAAAGCAGTACTTATGAGCCTATCATCAATGGGTAATTACCAAGTTTGTCATTAGCCAAACTGAAGTTGTTCTGTTTTCTTTCTTCAGGTGAGCCTCCAAATTGCCTTATTACATGAGAATTCTACAAATATTTTAACTTCATACGCATCAGATGTATTTTGCTACTTATTTTAGCTGGAATCCAATCAGATTTAAAAACAGCTTACTAATGTAGCAAGTAGTCTCTGATAAGGAACTGAAATTTGAGGTTGAGTAACCTACTTTTACCCAAGGACACTCAAGAGGTTTTTTTTTGCCCCAGTCGAAAGCTTTTTGGCAAAACAAGAGCATCCTGACTAGGACTGCATCTAAGTTTACAGTAAACAAAGCAGTCTGCAAGCTTCACCCTATACACTTTTCCCTCTGACCTCCAGCAGTCCATGAAGTCTGTTGCGACATACAACATTCTGGTTAATACAGAAATCTGTCATCTCCTGGGTTGTCTATTTTGAAAGGTGAAAATAGGAAGTCACATACTAAGACTTCAAGAGTAGTGTATAAAGAAACTGAGGGAAGTAATAGCCACCACCTTCATGCTCCAAAACAAAGGTTGTGCATTTGGAAATGATCAGTGTCAGTTATCACCTGCTCAAACAGGCTCTGTGCAAAGAGTTATACACATTGGTTTGAACTTCATCCTTACTGAGTATAAATACCTCCTTTTTTCAAAAGGATCCACCTCAAGTCCTAATTTTTTTTCACGATTTGGGTATTTTAGTTGGTTTAATTTGCTCTCTAAAACATCAGCACTATTCCACCCTTGCTAAATATTCAGCTTTCCAGTAGAGTAATCAAACAAATCTAACTGTCCAGAGCCCTTTAACAACTACAAGAATTCAAAGTAAGGAAGTAAATATCTTTTTTCCTTTGGTTGTATATACTGTGAATTACTCTTATTTTACAAATGGTGACTACAGTTGTGAAAATAACATTCTTCCTTTGGAAAGAAACAACTTCAACAAATGAGCGGGGATTGTCCGGATAGTTTCCTGCTAAAGTGAATTCTGTACTTTGTCTGTAAAGTGTTTGAAGTATTCCCTGCTAATAAGTGCACATAATTCATGCTCTACAAAAGGCATTTCCTAAACACCACAGGACCCATGAAGATTTCATTCTTTGAAATGAGTCTTTTCTATTCTGAACTCGTGGAGATGCCTACTCAGAAATTCAAACTGGAACAGTTTGCTAACATTCAGAGGAGAGGTCACTGACCAGGGAGGGACTTCAGGAAAACATCTCCCAAAAGTCAAGCCAACATCTTTTGCTCATCTGGCAAATTTTCAGCGCCATCAGTAACCTAAGTGAACATACCTTGGGATGGCTTAGGTTAAGGGAAGGAAAAAGTCCAAACAAAACAGAAACAACTAAAACCCAAACCCACAGAAACAGTTTTGACAGATGAGAAATTTACTTTTAATAATGTAAGACTATTGGAAACTAAAGTCTTCTAGATAACCAGCTGCTCAAGCCTCTCTTTAGATATTTCCCAAGAGCTGTGTCTGAACAGCATCTGAGCAATTGGCATGATGCGTGGTTGCCTTGTGTTCTAGTTTTACTTTTCTAGTCTATAGCTTTTGGGAAGCTATGATGTATTGTAGCACACATGTTAATATTAAAAGGAATGTAGAATTCAGAAGATAGACTAGAAGTCTTCAGTGTAAATCATTCCTACAGCAATAGGGGCAGAAACTGTTGAATGACATACATGAAGCCTGATAAAGAAACTGGATTAGCCACTGTTGGATTGTATGCCTCTTTACAAACAAACAGCAATTCACCTGCTGGAGAAGGGATGCTGCCCGATGAGGTCTCCATTCTGAAGATTGTAATCACCAAAGAAATCTGGACTGACTGCTCCATCAGGGGCTACGAGGCCATCTATAAAAAGAAGACAGATATGGTGACTGTATGAAGGAGCATGACTTCAGGGCAAGTGGGCAACACAACCTGTGCTGGTCTCTCTTACAAATTCATTAGCAACTTGCACTGCTAGGAGGAATGTCAAGCAACAGCAACTCTGAAAAACAGCAACATTACTGGGACTCGAATGAGCTTAGCCTACTGACCTGAAAAATGCTGTACCTAAAAAATAGTCTCTTACCCCTTCTTCCTCATGCCCATCTTGTCTGGCAGATGAGCCCAGAGAAAAAATGAGAATAAAGGCCACAGCATAAAAGTGGTAAAGCAGCAAAAGCTCTTAATTGTTCAGACTCTACTCTTCATCACTCTCTCAAAACAAGTTAAGAAAGACAGGAAAGCAACTTCAAACTTATTTTATCTCCTCCATATTTTGATGTCTTCCAGCTATTTCCCATAATGGTGGTCTTCTCACACGATATCCTCTCAAAAACACAAGTTACAGCTTTCATTTGCTTCATTTACATTAAAACACTGGCATGTAAAGATGCCGGCACTTACAGAGCCAATATTATTACTTACAGGCTTCATAGTCTCCAGTCTCTGCTTGCTTTATAAGGAAGGGAAGACAATCAGAAGCTAACATTTCCTTTCTATCAGTGTAAATCCAGAGTGCCTTTGAAGTAGTCAGTGAACTGACCTCAGGTGAATGAGAGCCCAGCTTAGCTCTTTCCTGGCCCCATTCACAGAACACATTTCTTGTTAATATTAAGGACACACTTCTTACTTGGGAATTAGTTAGGCTCTAATCACATAAAAATATCTGTTTCATTAAAACAGATCCTACATCAGTTTGTTTCTATAAAAACAATCATAGACTTGCTACGGAGAAATCATCCCAATAAAAACAGAGCAGAAACAGGTACATGCAGACTGATACTTCAATAGTTTAACAGAGAAGAGAGAAATTCTTAATGACCAGGAAGTTACAAATGCCATTCCACTTTTAAGAGAGAGAGAGAGAGATAAGATCCAAGGAGTCACAGGCCACTTGGCTTAACCTTTGTGGTTGCAAAACTACTAAAACTGCCTATGCAGGAAGCAGTGGAAAGTTACTTACAGACATAAGGCTTAGAGATGATGACTCAGGCATTCAAACAAATCTCCCTGTGCTTTATGAATTTACCTGATGTTTTTTGAAGATAATGTAGTGACAAATGATAAAAGGAATAGGATTGACACATCTAGATTTCTAACAGACATTTGAGGAGGTGCTACAGAAATTCAGTTAGAAGATAATACCTCATGGGAAAGCAGCTGAATACAACCTAACAGACTGTAAATGAAAAATGCTAGCCACGATCAGATGTACATGGCTATATTCTAATTGCATACATGTGCACACAGTATGTGAAAGAGTATTACTTGACAGGCAAGTAACGTGGCACAGATCGATACTGCTGTCTTTCAGCACGTTCAGCCAGACAGGAGTGCCCTGTGCTATCCTACGGCTGTCAAATGACCAAAAAGGAAGGAAAGTTGAAATGGCCATAAACACCACTTGGGGCACATTTTCCTATTTCATCACCTAGTCTGTATTTTTAACAGAACAAAAACGAAGGAGAACATTAGCACTTTCATATCTGCAGCACTTCAGAACAAAAAGCAGTTAAGTTCCAAGGACTATGTATTATAACATTTCAGATTTGGTTAAAACTTATTTGAAAGCAGAGACTTCAAAATAACATCTATCTTTATCTTGATAAAGCGAGCACTATGTTTTAACTCTGAGGCTAGAGCTACTGCTTCTTAAAGTGTCTTCAATCAAGAGTGTTAACATTCAAACCATAACACTCAGAGTTATGGCTCACATGAATTTATAGGAAAATGAAAGCACATGGAGAGCATCAGCTGCATATGGTGTGATTACACAGCAAAAGGACTTCCGTTGCTATGTACATTTCAACATAAGTTAGGGTTATGTACACGCAGAGCAAGAGATGCACCCAGCTCATGAAGGTAACCTCACAGATTCTATCAAGTTTTTCATGTAGGTTTAAATTGCTAAGCAGGAGACATGCTGTGATGTCACTGCAACAAGGAACTCATCTTGCCATCAGTGAACTCAAGCACTGTTACGGATGAGGGGGAGCTCGTGTTGAGCATCAGCCCTCAGTCATTTCTAAATACACCAAAATGAAATACAAGCATTTAATTTCTGACTGCACAAAGTTTTGTTTTGTTTGTTTTTTTAACTTAGTAACGTTCAGTCCTTCAAAAACCCAAATGACTACTCCAACTGGTACAATAACCTATAGCCTTTTCAAAGGAATATTATGTCTCCCCTGACCATATCTCAAAAATATAAATCTAGTACACTTCAGAAGCACACCATTACTGGCACTTGTCAGAAGGAATCTGAGAAGTGAATCTATATTTTGAATATAATCACCTACTCTTATACCTTTAAAAACAAAAGCACTTTTCAAACATCTGCAGAACATATCACTGGAAACCTGCCTCTCCTTCCTGGTCAAATACCAATTCCAACAGAAAAATCTTTGTTCAAATAACATTAAGCCTGTAACATAAATGATTTAAATCCAGGAAATGCAGTGTTACTGCCACTCCATCTCTAGCTCATACTGTTTAGGAAAAGAAATGGCCCTATGAAATAAGCAAAGGTTTATTAGTCAGACCTGTAAAGGGGAGACTGCAAGAGGAATTCTGGCACATCTTTAACTGACGAAGCCCAAAGGAGACACAAGACCCAGGTACCATACAACACAGGGCTCACACTAACCCTGTAGGTCTAACAGAGCAAGATAAAGGCACACAGTTGAAAGAGGAAAGCATATCCCTTTATGCTGTGGCTGACATAGGTAATCGAAAGCATCCTTACGTTCTGATAGCCTTTAGGAATATTTTTTGAGATGCTACTGAAGTCTTGCCCAATTATTTTCCCACAAGAGCTGCAAGCAAAGATGATGGGTTTTAGTGGTTGTTTTTCTTAATACCATTCCTGCAAATTTATCCAGAGTCAGAGTTCTGTGACTCATGTTTCATAGTAAAGGACTGGACACTTGTGTGGAAAACAAAAAAAAACCCTGTCTCAAGTCCAACAATTAAGATAAATAATAATTAAGAAATAATCCTATGTGCATAAAGTCATCCAGGATTTTGAAAAGGATCTAAACAGTAAGTTTGAGAGCATACGCCAACTCCTAGTTATGAAAAGCTACAAAGCCTTTAATTCAGTGGACAAATAATTTCACCATTGTCTCCTGCTGAGTTTTCTGAACCTTCCTCTTAAATAGCTGGCAATATTGAACTAAATACATCAGTGTCAGTATACATCAGCATGGCAACTTTTGTTTTCTTAGTAACTGCAAATCTTTATGGAACGAGAGACAGAGTAGATTCCACTTGAGATCCCCCAGGACTGTGCCATTTTGTACTATTAATAGCATTAAGCCAAATGATAATAATTCTCTTTTTTCTGTTTTTTTTTTTTCCCTGTACAAAATGGATTAATCATAAATAAGAACATAAAATCATAAAGGTTGGAAATAACCTCTAAGATCATCAAGTCCAGCCAACTCTACTTCAGAATCATTTTAGTTTTGCTTTTGTTATTTTAACTAATTTGGTCAAATTGTCAAGTAGTAAGACTTTTTTCATTTGAGGAACTGAAAAAAGAACTTCCTCAAGAGATTCACATGCTTCCCTAGATATAGGACAATCAAAATTATACAAATAAAAACTATAATTATAAATTAATTAATAATAATTAATACTTTAAAAATAGGTATTATTAATTGGTTATAATATAATTATATTGATTGCAATATTATAGCACAATTATTATAATTATAATATAATTATGATACAGTAATTATAATATTATTATTAAATTTAATAAATCAATAAGTAACAATTATAAATTGTTTATAAATATAAATTGTACTACAAATTATACAAACAATACTAATAAAGCTGAAATGATGAATGTAGATCTGTAATGCTTCAGAAGATCATGGATATACAGTACTCAGAGGATTACATGATGTTAGGTGTTGGAAGGGACATCCAGAGATCATCAAGTCCAACCCCTCTGCCAGAGCAGGACCATAGAATCTAGCTCAGGTCATACAGGAATATATCCAGACAGGTTATGAAAGTCTCCAGAGAAGGAGACTCAATCCACCATTAGCACCCTAACAAGGACACGACCATCCCTGGCTAGCATCAGTGTTGCTCCCAGTGACACAAAAGGTAACTGTCCCCCAGGTTTGAGTAAGTAGATTCTCTCTACAGCTTCAGTCCAAGTGCCTCTTCCAACCACAGAGGATATGGTCCCAGTCCTGAACACTAACACGTGCTGCCTTACCTGCATTGTAGTAGAGGTCAGGTCTCTCCAGAATATCCCCTTCGTGGATGTAGGGCTCAATACGATCATCACCATACAGATACTGTTCACTGTCATCCATCTGCCGACTGCCCACCATATCCAGCCACTGAGAGTTGTGCCATCGAAACTTCTCACTCTGGATTTTTTTAGCCCATTCTTCATCATATTCCTGTTAAAAATCACCATGCAATACTTTATGATGAGGTATATATGAAGCTGTTTGCTTTAACGGGAAATGGCAGAGGAATTTAATGTCAGTGAAAGATGCAAGTCTCTGAGCTCAGCAACTCAAAATCTTCTATCCAGAGTGCTTTAGGCAAACAAAGGAATGATTTGCAAGTGCTGGACATTATTCTACTTCTGTGCAAGCAGCAGTACAATCTTCCCTTCATGGTTTGTAACTTTACAGCATCCAGAAAAAACTCATGCTTTGAGCAGTGAAGTTCCATCACCACAGTCTCCTCATCTGGCTTATCAAGAGTAGCTGATTACTGTAATTTCAGTACTTAATTACTAAGATTTGCCAAATACCCTTCACATCCTCGTTAGATGAGCATTCACTGGGACAACTGGTTAGTAGACAATACTAGCAAAAATGGTTGTGATAAAACCAATAAATCTTTGTTTAATGAGCTTCAGTAAGAACTCAGGATTTAATTTTCAACTTCTCGTTAAATATTCTAACGGCTTTCTTAAATTATAATGGCTTCCTATGTATGACATTGAACACCCACAAAAAGGTTACACAATGTTTGTAATAAAGAGCAGATGGGAATCCAAGACACAAAACTAAAATCCAAGAGGATCTTCTCTAGAAGGTTGAAGAAAACAGCATCCAGCTTTCAGTCACCATGGAAACAAAATATCTGCATGAAATTTCCACCTGGATCACAGCCTAATTGCACTCAAGTGAGGTGATATTCAAAGCAAAGGAATATCATAAAGAAGTGCCATATCTATGGTCACTGCAATCAGTTGTTTAGAAGCCTTTTCTAAACATACCAGACCATGTGGGCTGTTGATTACCACTGAGGGAACGCAGACCTGTGCATAATACTCAGTTTCTCAACGGTCCTGGAAAGACAGGGCACAGCAAACTATAGGAAACTCATCTCCATATGTAATCTGCAGATATTATCCATTTGGGAAGATTCACAAATAATTCACCATGGCTAGTACTTTTTCAGTCAAAGGGACTGTGAACAAGAGTAACACTCAGAACTAAAATGTTTTTGCTCGTGGGAAGAAATACCTTCACAAAACAACTCCCACTTCACTAACTACAAAGGAGAGAAAGACAGAAAATAATTTCTTGATTCTCATGCTGGTTAATGCATGATCTAGACAGACTTTCCTTGAAGATCTTGCTGGAGTAGTTTAAGGTTTTTAATATCTGTTTTACTTAGCCCTGATGGGGATGAACAGCCTTCACAGAATTAGCAACATCTTGTCTGCTCCAGCTAGACATTCAAAAGTTGGCTATAACCAAAGGTAAAAAACTAGCAGTGAATCCAGAATAAGTTAGCTACAGTAACTCAGGTTAAGCATCTGAAAACTCTTACAGACTAAATCTGAGATTTTAAACTGACTTAACAGTCAACCTACTTTGTCTTCACTGCTACTAACCTGACATAGGTAACACTCTCTCTACCCTGTTTTTTTTTCCACCCCTCTGACTAGTGGACAGCACATAAAGCAGCTCACCCTTTTACTTTGGCAGACTCCTCTGACATTGATAATGAGCATATAGAGCATCCAACGCTTCATCAGGAATCATGTCACGCTGGGCAACCACAAGCCCTTATTCTACAGCAGTGGAAAGAGCTTTGTTTTACTTGGAGAAATGGCAAGTTTATTTCTCTTGGCTTAAAGCAGAGTTCCTTTTTGATGGGGTGCCCATGCAAGTATCCGCAGATCTGGGGCTCTGACCAGCCTGTGACATTCTATATTTCTCTAATTTAATCTCTCATCAACACTAATCACTAGACTTTTTTAACTCCCCTCCACACCATCCTGGCACATGATTGGCCCTGTTCAAAACCTGGACTCCTGCATATGCCATCTGTAGGCTCCATAGATACTTGTGGTTCCTAGTGACCTCTAGCAAAATTCCAGATTTCTGTCAGCCACACAGTAATGCAGCAACCTTAGGGAGGAAAAAAGGAAAACCACAACACCCTAAACAACAAAACCCAACACACACTCACACCGATGCCTCATACTGACTGAGGAAAGAACAATTTGTGCCCTTTCTGCCTGTTGATCTCTTCACTTTCCGTTCTCAACTAAAGGGAAACAGTAGAAATAACGGTGCAAAACAAGAGCTCCTCTGGAAAAAGAAGCTCATCTCTGAGATTTATAAAACATATAAAAACAAAAGGGCATGACTTTCAGTGATGACATTTGACCAGCATCTTGGAAACATCTCCTTTGCTGTTTCTGCCAGAGCTAAACTATGGGCTATCTATTATGTCAGTCTCCAGTAGCTGTGAATTACAAGCTTTAGAGAAACACCCTTATAACTGCCAGAAATCGTATCACAGTCTGAAGACAACTATTCCCAGAAATCACGATTCCAAAGAAGTGGGGGAAAATAAACAACTTAGTGAACAGCAAATTAGAGTAATCAGTGGGAAAGCTGAATCCCTTTTACCTAACTTTGTTTACTTTTGAAAGTTCTCAAAAGCAGAAAGGCCAGCAGTTAAATTACTTAACTCACATTTAACACAAATGCACTTTGAAAAGGTTTTAATCTTCCCAAAGCTACAACCCCAAATTGATCCCACCAGCCCAGCATCACTGTTCCATTCGACACCTCCATCTAAACACACTGAACTTTCATCACAAGTAGACGTGAACTTCTTATACCCTCCTAAGAACATCAGTTAACATTTCTTATTTATAACACTTCTCATTTTTTCTTTAGCCCATGACAGCAGGGCAGAATACTCCTAGGTAATCTATGCTTCCCCTCTTAAAAAGAGGTTTAAAACTCCCAGGGATTTTACTTTAATCATTCATCTACATTTTGGAAAACAGGTTTAGCAACACGTGATGAATCAACAGCTATAAGACTGAGCACATCTGCACATTATTTTAAAATTAGAAGTCATCTCTTCAAGCAGCTTGGCTACTTTGTTGCATTAGTACCTTTAATTTCATTACCAATGAACACCAAGAACAAAGAAGTGACTGCACCAGAGTCAATGACCAGTTTTGTCAGTAGTTTCACCCTGGCAACAATGCTAGAAAAGGACAATTCGCAACAATCTATAAGGATTTACATAATCCCAGCACAAAGAAGTTCATTTAAGTACTGCTAGATCAGGAATATGTCTGTAGATTTTCCACAGAAATGTGCAGAAACACCACTAGGCAAATGATTAATGGAATAACACTGGAATGGAAGAAAAGCCGTAAATGCAGCATTACAGCCAAAAGGCACAAAGAAACCAAATTAAAGAAGTTCAGAGCAAAACAATTCCCTAAAACACAGCAAGCCTCCAGTAATTATATTCTGAGCTATTAAAACCTTTTTTAAAAATATATTTTTATTTTCGGTGAGCTTTTTTGGTTAGGCTTTGTTTTGCAAGCACACAAAGTGCATTTTACTAAGGAATTGCTCCAAAGATGGAAACTGGAAACTAAATATCAAGAGATACAAACATAGCTTTTTGTCCTCCAGCCCTTTTAAATGTAAGGTTATCAACAAAGCAGTGGGGGGGAGGAACAAGAAAAAGGTGGACAGAATGTGTCTATTCTCCAAGCTCCTGCACACCTCCCCCCCCCCCCCCCCAATATTCTATGTTCAGAAACATAAAAGGAGGAATTCCAAAGGTTGATTTTATTCTCTTTGGAGCTCCTTGACATCACTGGTTTTAACATTCGGTTTCCATAAATCCAGAAGTGTCATAGAAGATATATGGTTTGACTCTGCAAGGAATGTGCCATCTTTTTTGAAGTTCTGCTTCCAACTTTGTTTACTGCTGAACCATTGAAATACTATGAAGCGTTAACTGGCCTATTATCAGAGTGTGTCTGTTCCCTATCAGGGGTTCCCTTTGTCACTGGCTTCCATCACACCTTGTATCTTATTAACACACTATAGGATAACATAGAGCTACACAGATCTGCTTTGTGTTCTCTCACAGCTGATGAAAAACAGATTGTCCTTTTCACTTTAATGTGGTTGCCCTTTAATTGGGTCTGTAATAGGGTTCATTTGATGTAATTCCTCATACAAAGCTAAAACTGCCTTACAGTAAGGAGAATGTCCTTGTGTTCAAGGCTACACTTGGTGATATGCTGCATTATTCATTATTTATTCATCCTTAAAACATTCATTTAGAAAGCAAGTATTTATCTTGTCTAGCTATCCAAAAGTTAGGCATGTCATTTAAACCATGTGCCTCTATAAACCAAGGAGAGAAACAGATGTTACAGATCACCTTCTACAGGTGTCTACAACACCAGGGGGGTAATTCATTCACAGGCCGAAAATATCCTTCTAACACTTACACCTGTGCAACCCTGGGCCACTTGCTTGCAATCAGGTTCATCACTAAATATATTTGGATGGGAAGTTAGTAGAAACCTGTGACACAAAGCATGATTCCATGCCCTTTGAATTTAGGTCCCAACATAAAACACATTCACAGGGATCCTATATTGTTAAGAGCTGAAGAATGGAACTCTTCTTCTTTCCTTTGGAGGTATGTAAAGCCAATCATTGGCAAGCTGTTGTGAAAGCAACACAGAACAATGGTTTGGCTCACCTTCGTAGTCTCAAAACTCCAAAAAGCAGGCACCAATGCTAGAAGGAAATCTGTCCACGATAGGTTTATGTGAAGACAAAAGGCAACCAGCACATGCCTGGCCTATCTAATACTGCATGCAAGTGGTTATCCTTCTGCAGTTAAACCCTCTCTTATTGGGTGCGTGCTCTTTGTCACAAAATCTATCAACATCAAAACAGATTGACTGCAAATTTAGCAATGCAGAAGCTGATCTGCCTGCAGCTCTACATCCTACCTGCTCTTCTGCCTACCTCCCCGTATTCAAGACTGTTAAAAAGATAACAGGGGAACAAGAGACACCGTAGAAAGGTGAGGGTCTTAAGGGAGAACTTTTTTTCCTGAAATGATTACTTCATGAAAAGAGGACACCAAGCTGGAGTCAAAGGTTATCTATTCTTGAAGTACGGTGCCTATTCAAATACAGCCAACACCAAATCCCTGTGGTCTGCCTTTCCTTGATTCTACAAAAGCTGGCCAACATCTTGCACAGCTGGCCCCAAATCCCAGTGCACTAAGGGTTCACACCACATTTTTGCTTATGTGAAATTCCAGCATTCCCAACACGTAGGATGTGTGTCAAGGCTTTTAGCTAATGTGTCAAGATGCAAGTCATTCATTAACATGGCTTTTCAAGTGAGGCAGATGTTGTTTGGCATTCATTATAAATACATAGGGCAAAGAACAAGAACTGAAAAAACACCTTAGTCATGAGGCTCTTCCTACATCACTTGGACAATGCTGTAGCTATCTAGAAATTGTTTACTTCTGCAGGAAGCATAATGATCTACTCTTGATCCTAAGAGAAACAAGATGGTACAACAAGCCTTGATTTAAAGCTGTAAAAACACTGAGTAGGAAAATGGGGGAAATAGGGAGGGGGAAGGCTCAGACAGTTCAAGGATCTGGTTAATATGCTTTTGGTAAATTATGAAAAAATCATTTAACTGCAGTAAAACAGAGATAGGGGCAGAAAAAGAATAGAAATCTGTGAGATTAATAATCCCCTCAGATCTTGACAGTTATTGTCTGAGCTGAAGAGTAAAACCATCTCAAGCTGAAGAGTAAAACCATCTCAAACTGACATTTCTTTCCACAAGCTTTGAGTTGCAGGTGTCCAGGCTTCTGAGACACCTACTTGAGTGACCTAACATCTGCTTGAGACTCCTACACCAGCTGCTAATTCCAGGCTTTCAGTTGAACCATAAGACCTGTCCCGTTTTAGGTGTACAAGTCCACTAACTAGCTGCTTGGTGTCAAGTCTTGGCACATGACAGGAGACTGAAGCATTCCCAAATGATCAACACAGACTGTCTCTTTGAAGGGGATTATCCTGCATCTAGCAGTGCAAAACTGGGACTCCCCAGTATGCTAAAGCAGCACATCTGTTTCAATTCATCAATAGCAGAGTCCAGCCAAGCTATATTAAACAAATCATCACTAGTGTAACATTTCCATAATTTCTGTGACAATTACCTTACTATAGAAAGTATCTCTCCCCTGAGGCTTATAAGGCATCTGATTTTCTTCAGTGTTATTTCAATCACACTATATAGAGCTTATTGATGAGTGAAAGAAGCACTTGTCTCTCTGTGAAGAAATTACTTTCTAATCTCTCTTCTCCAATGTTTAGTTTCTGATTTCTATCATCAAAGGAACTAATCCTATCAGCATACATGGAACAAGGAGACTGAAAATCTAAGCTTTTCTGGTTGTGGATTTAGCACAGATAAGAAGTTTCACAAAACCTAAGAGACTATGTCTATTCAGACACCTCAGAAGGCATTGGTTGTGTAAAACTCTCACACAACCAAACACCTCAGTGTTTACAGGTTCCTTTACCAAATCTTCTGAGCTGGCAAAACACCTATGAAGATCTGAGGTTCTGATAACATTATTTCATGTTTTCTCCCATCAGCATCCAGATGTACTGCCTTTTTAGCCTGTGATTTTTGGTTCTGAGTGACAAAGCATAACCAACTTACAACACTGCCAAGAAAACAATTAATTGCTGGTTCTATGTCTTCCAGAAAAGAGGACATGCTGTGCTTTGTATTCCTCACAAGGACATGGTGTTCGTTAGAGCTCACACAGCTTAAAACCCAACAGCTAGCTACTAAAGGTAAATAGCCCTTTTACAGAAAGAGAACTCAGAGACACTACTGTAAGTGTGGCACTGTCACACAATTAAAGAAAAAAAAATTCTCCACCGCACAAACTACTCTCAGTATGTGCTTGACGTCATCTCTTCTCCTCCAAATAACAGCAGTGCCACATCATTTCCTTCCTCTATTCTTCCTCATGGCCCTAGGCTGAGAAGCCTCTCCCATCTTTTATCATCACACTTCTCAGTCACTCACAGCTAGCATAAAGATTACATCTTACAAAAGAAAAAAGCCAAGCACGTTTAACTCAGATGTCTGAGTATGAAGCTGCCTTCATGTATTTACTCTTCCAGATAGTAGTATCTAGTTACTGAAAAAAATATTACTAGTATTACTAAGCAACATGTATACTATATGCCACATTGTAAAGCTCCCCCACATGAACTAGTCAATGCCCAAGACATTTGGAAATTGCACAGGTGCCAAGATAAAACAAGTGTTAAAAACATCCACTGTACAGCATCACCCATGAGATAAAAACATTTCTACTGTTTCCACTGGAGATGTCCTTGGAAATAACTGATCTTACTAAGCTGAACTTAATGCCCATCATAAGTAATAAGGCCAAATGAACCTTATTTGAAATCTTGCCCTTAATGTCAACAACTCTGCCACTAATGGCTTTCATTCCATACCTCCATGAAGTAAAGCCAGAGCCAGATAAAAACAGTTCCAACATGAAAAATGTGATGCCATTTTACTTCTTTTTTAAAGACTAATATTAGAAGGCATTATTAATGACCATAATAGAAAAAGACAAAATATGCTATTGGACAATGTATGTAGTCCCAGTGGACGCCAGTGACAAGTGGAATCTCTTAGGGATCAGTCCTGAGCCCAGTCTTGTTTAACGTCTTTGTCAATGACATGGACAAGTGGCATTGAGGAACCTTCATCAAGTTCGCCAATGACACCAAGCTGCATGGTGAGGCTGACATGCTGCAGGGCAGGGATGCCATCCAGAGGGATCTGGACAGGATGGAGGTGGGCACAAGGCAACCTCATGAGGTTCAACAAGACCAAGTGCAAGGTCCTGCATCTGGGTCAAGGCAATCCGAAGCACCAATACAGGCTGGGCAGTGACTGGCTTGAGAGTAGCCCTGAGGAGAGGGACTTGGGGATGTTGGTGGATGAGAAGCTCAGTATGAGCCATCAGTGTGCTCTTGCAGCCCAGAAAGCCAACTAGATCCTGGGCTACATCAAGAGAAGTGTGGCCAGCAGTGATCCTCTCTACTCTGCACTGGTGAGACCCCATCTGGAGTACTGCATCCAGTTCTGGAGCTCCTACTACAAGAGGGATATGGATGTGCTGGAACATGTTCAGAGATGATCCAAGAGGATGATTGGAGGCCTGCAGTACCTCTACTATGAGGACAGACTGAGGGAGCTTGGGCTGTTCAGTTTGGATAGGAGAAGGTGACCTTATTGTGGCCTTCAGTATCTGAAAGGGGCCTACAAGAAAGCTGGTGAGGAACTTTTTAGGATGTCAGGTAGTGATAGAACTTGGGGGAATGGAACAAAGCTAGAAATGGGTAGATTCAGATTGGATGTTAGGAAGAAGTTCTTCACTGTGAAGGTGGTGAGACCCTGTAACAGGTTGCCCAGGGAGGTGGTGGAAGCCCCATCCCTGGAAGTGTTTAAGGCCAGGCTGGATGAGGCTCTAGACAGCCTGATCTAGTGTGAGGTGTCTCTGCCCACAGCAGGGGGGCTGGAGCTAGATGATCCTTGTGGTCCCTTCTAAGCCTGATTGATTCTATGATTCTAAGTTAGGTCTTATGCTGTATATGTTTGAGAGAACAAGTTGCAATATATATAATTCAACTACAGAAAAACTAAGTATATTAAAAAAAAGGCATTAAGGTTGTTAAAAACACTACTCTTGACTCATAGTTCAAGTCCTTTTTTGGGTAAAGGATTTAATTTCATGACAGATTCTCCACATCCAGTGGCTGTACAGTCTGTACTACCCCAAGACACTACAAAATGCTACATTTATTTTTTTGACTAAAGAAATCAATTCCGTTAAAGAGGCCAGGAGGAATTTTAGCAATGAAATGCAACTTTTAAGTGGAATCAGTTCTGCAATGTCTTTACTTCAATGAAGAACACCAGAGAAATAGCCATGTTCATAGGCAAGGATGTCCTGAAGGAGACTCTTCACACTGTACATGCTATACAAGCTGATAAACTATCATCACTCCAGAATTCAGTATTCCCTCTTTTCTCCAAGTGCTGTTCAACATGAAACAACTGTCTCAAAAATTGATTGTGAACAATGGACAGTTGGACAAACCAAGTCATGCAGCTAAAGGAAACCTAAGAACTGAAGACTGTGAAAAAAACTCAGGGTTACTCTGACTGTTCTTCCAGTAGAAAACAATTGGTTTCAGAATCACTGCTCATATTTTCTTATTGGAACAAATATTGGCATTGAGCAGTGTAGAAAGGCTGCATAAAAGCTGCTGGGTAATAAGAGCTGTTTGTTTAGAAAATTAAGAAATAATTAAATGTGATGTGATTAATTTAAGTACAAAGAATACTCTTTACAATGTGTCTGCAGCGTAAAGTGTGACCTTTCAAATTGCAGATGGACTTTTTGGAAGACTGGTACACAGACTAGATAATTGACTGTCATTGTATTTATTTTATTAGCTGTCCATCTCAGGAATGTCTTCAGATAATTCTAAAATAATGAAGCTACTGTAACTTGCAAATGGAGAATATTTTTCATGGCATAGGTAAAAATTCAGCTCTCATGAAACAATCAGACCTACCGCTATAATATCCAGAGTGTTGTCACAAACTTTGCAAATCTCAGCATTTTTATCATGCATCAGGTCTATAAGATATGCTGGAGCCTCTGAAAAGAAACTGTTAAGGATAAAAGCTTTTGTGTTCTCTATTTTGTTGCCCTCCTTTCCCCCCCATCCCAGGCCTGAGTTATTCAAACTGCAAATTTCATTAAGAACCATATTCAGGAAATTTTCTATCACATGTGAAGTTCAGCAGCCTTCTCCCAAATACTGGGACTTTTAATCACATTTTAAGATACCCAAATATTATTCAAAATTGCTAAGGAAGAAAAATTATATGCCCATTACAGAGAAAATACACTCTGCTCTGTTATAGGAGACCATGCACCTAATATGTTAGCCCAAAAGACAAAGACCCTGTGGAATGGTTTGGTCATTGGATACTTACTTTTGTGACCTTCAGGGAGTTTCCTTGCTTTTAGAAGAAATGTTTCCAATATATTTGTCTCAAAAATATTGAAGATAATCTATTGTGCAAGTGACAGCATTAATACATCATTACAAATATAAAAAGAAATGAGATTTCTTTCTTTTCCTAGAAGCTAGCCACCTAGGAGTCCAAACAGGAGACAAAGGGCAACATCCCAAATGGCTTCTTAGATACTCCACGGAGCTTAAAGGAAAAAGCCATTTAAACCATTTACAGAGAAGCCTCTGAGATCAGGAGGTTTATGTAAGAGAACTACTGGCCTAACATAAGTGATGGCAAATTAAGTACTGTAATTCTAGGTGTTTAACCTTTGAAAAGATACGGGTTTCCTTGATAATGACATCTCTGGTGGCTTGGTGGAACACCATCTGATAAAACACATAGATGATCTGGCAGACAAACTCATCATCTTCCTGCTGAGCTGCAACAGAAAAAAAACAAACAAAACCAAACAACCCACAATTTCAGATCTCACAATAATAAACTCCTGATGCTTAGGAAAAGCCCAGCTCTTACATATCAGCTAGACAGTTCAGTGGTATGCATGAGATTTCATGTCCTGACTACACAAAATGACTGCTCCAGTCAAACAGAAAGACCAGAGCAAGAGTTGTGGAAAAAAAAAACAATCTATGAGATAGCTCATCAGTAAGTGAGTAATCGTTCCTCCTTTTGTATACAAAACATTCACCTCTGCCTCACAAGAGGATATAGCTGATGCAATCAGTTACAACACGGCTACATCAGCAAACCTTTCTGAAAAACAAGCCAAACATGGAAATATACCATTTAGAAGCTCAATGAGTGCAGGGATGATTCCAGATTTAGCCAGCAGAGCAGCGCAGGAGTCATCCATAGAAACCGTTCCAATCATTATCACCACTTCCAAAATGAGGTCATCTTCCGCAGAACCTGTTAAGTCAGGAGGCAGTGTGACCTCTTAGAAATTCTTTATCTTGTGGCAGTTGTATACTGTAGATATGACTCTATTCTTCAGCGTTATGTTCCCCCCCAGTCAGTCACAAATTTTAAAAGTAAGCAGAGTCTCCTATGAAAGAGCACTCTAAGCAGTCTTTGAGACACTATTTCAATATCTAACCAAGCTTTGTACAGACCTGGTTTTAGTTTGTCCTTGAGGTAGGGAACCAGCTTGTATTCTTTCAGCACAAGTTCCCAGTCCAGATCTGGTAAGGTCAAATTTGCAAGCGTTCCCAAGCATTCAATCACAAATTCTTCCTCTTCATCATTTGATATTTGAGCTGCTAAGTCACCAACATAATCCTAAAGAAAATGCAACAACAAACAGTGGAGATGTGAAGAGCTCACAACTCGGTCAGATCAAAACTAGTTCTCAAAACAACACTAAAGAGACTTTTTTCCTGAAATGAGAGCTAATGTGGCAGTTTCTATTTTAGCTGAATAATCAAAGAAAACATTTCAGCCTTCTTCCTCTCTGGCTTTTAACTTTCAAGAGATATGAATAATTTGTTCAGGTGTTCCAAAATTAGCCACAGTTTGAACACATTGTTTTATAACAAGGAAAAGAAGATAGCTAACATCATACCACATTAGTGTCAGTAATGGGCAACCTCCCCTAAACATTTTAAGAGACAGCTACAAGATTTTCTGGGGACATGAACACAGGAATCATGAATTCTACTTACTAATTCCATGCTGGTTTAAGACAATTTGATATTCAATCCCCATTGTAAAAGTATGTTTAAAATTTCCAGAAGTAGGATATTGTGTTCCCCTCCTTTCTTTTGAAAGGGCAGCTTTACATGGTAAACTGAATAGGGAGTATTCAAAATATTTACTTGGCACAGTGAAAAAAGCCTCATTTTATTTTGCCCTCTAGCTCCAGAAGCAGAGATTTAGGATAACTGTTAATTGTTACAATGGACAACCCAGCACTTGGGTTGGGGGTTTGTCTTCTTGTTTGTGTATGTTTGCTTTGGAGCAGCAATACAGAGTAAGATCTATTTTCCTTGTAGTAGGGATCCAAACTCTGATCTACCAACCGAGATAAGCTCAGAAAAAAAACACAAACAAACAAAAAACCAAGCAACCACAAATCAACCCACTACAGGCAAGAAAACTTAAACTGGATACTCTGTAAAGACAAAACAATGCAGCTCTCCAAAGCAAATCCTTTCCAGTAGGAAGAATCAGAGATTCCATAAGTTAGTAAACTGTACTTCCATAAGGTTCCAGTAGACTGTACTTACAATAAACAGGCTTTTAGTTGGCCCATCATGTTGTGAAATATTCCTGATCATCTTCATTAACAATGGGTCCTTAAATTTCAAAGCCCGCTTCATTAACATTTTCAAACCATTTTCTACAAAGAAATAAGCATTTAGGCAGTCTTCCAAATAATAAACATTCTAAACTCAAAGAAAACACCAGTCGCTCAAGAGACCAATATGTATACACAAAGAAATATCTTTAACTTTTAAAAGTCTAGAAGGAAAAAGTGAAGAACCTAGACAGAAACTGTCTCCTTCAAAGTTTCATTTGAAAATATGTGCTTTGTGTAAGTAGCTTCTCTTTAAAATAACTACCATATGCACTGGTGGGACATTAAAAAAGTCAGATAACTATTTCAGGTGTGCTTAATTATTTATTCAGATCAAGAAAGGTTCTAGATCTGAACCCACAATCCAGTGCAGTCAGTGGAGATGCAGCTTAAAGACTTCTCTCCCGTAAGAGAATCACTAACCCTGAGTCACCAACTCTGGATGTGTTTAAAGGTCTTTTGGATGTGGTGCTTGGGGATATGGTTTAGGGGTGAACCTTGTAGGGAAGGGTTATTGATTGGACTTGCTGATTCTGAAGGTCTTTTCCAACTTGAATGTTTCTGTCATTCCGTGACACGAAACAAACACATTGTTATGGTTTCAAAATACTATTTAGCAGTCATGGAGATCATTGTGTGGGTATTGTTGGCCACCAAATCCATTGATTGTAAATGACCCTTTTAAAGCCTACTAATTTACTGTAGTTCATAGCGAAAATTTTGAGCACAAATGAAAATCTGAGCTACTCAATAACAATATTCCACTTAAAAAGGATAGTATGAAAATAATGAAATTCTAAAAGCAATCTAAAGAGCTACTGAATGAAATTCAGAACTCACCTATGCCATTTAACAAAATACCAGAACTCCAAAGGCACTCAGTTAAACAGAAAGAAATAAAACGGAGAGATGCAACCAAATTACATCAATAGGCTATTCATTTGGTACAGCTAACACCTGTTAGCTGAAAATGGATTTCAGCATCAAGTAAGACAAAATCCTGATCTCCATACAACCGCAGTTTTCCACAGTAATGTTATCTTTGTGTTTTATACAACTACATGCACACAGAAGAGGTGTGGCTACTCAGTGTAAAAGCTGCCACCAAGGCCAGTTTCGGGGTGGATACAACCATTTGCTTTCAATCATTACCCAAAAAGGTGCATTATGTTTTTTAACAATACATATACATACATGAATTTATAAAGAGCTCACATATACATTATTTATACAGGTAAGAATTTATAAAAATACTTGGATAAAGTGTTGCCGTCTCCAAGAACACAGCAAACTCTCAGTACACTTACCTTCGCAGATGAGTTGCACGTTTCTTTTGTTAGCAGCAAGGTTAATACAGAAAGAAATAAGTTCCAGGTCAACTCGCTCATCAGGACATTCAAAAAGCATCTTCATTAACTGCCAAGAAACACAGGCACACTGAAGTCATTAATCTTTCCAGAGCATTAGAAATGTTATAGCAACTACAGAAGCTTTTTTTAAAACTAAAAACATTTAAAAAAATGAAATTCCATAGGAACAGTAAACTTAACAGAGGTCAAGTGCACAAGATGCATTAGTTCCATTCTTTGGCAATGTGGTTTGAGGGGGACAACAATGTTTGTAAGATCCTAAAAATGGCAGCCACTCATCACCTTAACTTAACTTGGGTTAGTTAAAAAAAAGACGACAGTAAAAATAAATGTAAAGTCATGAATGGATGGATAGAAAAATGCCAGGAAGTCAGAGCAGTACTTGGTTGTTTAATACAGTTATGACTCTAAACAGACTACTTAATTGCAGAATAATTCTACCATTATTTTGCTGTGAATTACCGTTCCTAGCTAAATCAGCTGTATCTGCAGCCAAATGCTTCATCTTTGCAGATTCCATTGCTTGACCTGAATCCTGCCATACAACAAAAACTTCCCAGTATCAGTTCTATTCTTTTGTAAGAGCTTAGAACAACCTGGGTTAACACAATCAGACAATTGTCTGTAATCCTGTTCCTACTGCTTAATAGGTGTCAATGAATTCCCAGATGGTTCCTTAAGCAAGTAACATAATGGACTGCCCTCGTTTTATACACCTGGCACCTGTGTTGTCCATGACATCACAGGCTATCTCTTCTTGAGTCTCTTCAATATGAACTTTTTTTCAAAAGGCATGTAGAACATACAAACATGACTCAAATACATCCAATTATTTTGCTCCACTTTCAACCACGGCAGATAGGTTGCATGTCTTCCTCACTGAGGGGCCGCAGGACATCACCCTATCTGCTCAGCTCCTAAGGCAAGTTAATACCAAGCAATGTGATGACAAGTCTGAGATTGCTGGAAGCAGAAACAACTGAACCTAAAGATAAGAGAGGCATAAGGTTAAAAAAAAAAGTAGCTTGGTTTGTGCCAAAAAGAGGTGGGGGGAGAAGAAACCAACAATTAAATATTTGTGTGCTTGCCCCCTGGTGGAAAGACAGTTTGCAACGCACTTAAAATTAGAGTAAGTGGGTGAGCAATCCATTTGAGGGGGGTGGGGTGGACGGTGCTAGAAGAACAATAGGATTGCAGGAATTTCACTCCAAAGTATTTTACTAGAGTAATTCTGTATGTTTTTCTATTATCAGCAAACAGCCTGTTGTTCCAAATAGACCCGAATTAAAAAAAAAAAAGTTACAACAGTTATTAATCCCTTTTTATTTCTGAGACTTTCATGTACTAATTTAAAAGCTGTCATTGATTTCTTCCTCCCTTTCTTAAAAAGGTATAATCAGATTCTCCTGAGATGCTTTAAGAACTTATAAAATCCCTAGTTTATTAAATCCATAAGCCTGACAGCCATGTAAGACTGAATTAACCAGAGAAGAAAGCTGCCACTTAACAAGTAGAGCACGAGCATTCAAAAGTCACCCCCTGCAACTCTTCTGTTACAAAACCTTTAAAACCAGATTTTTAAAAAACCCTTCAAATAATTTGAAGGGAAACATTCTCATTACTTACACAATACAAAAAAAATCCATGGAAATTAGATGTTTAACAAGATGGGATTACACTGCTAATTACTGAACTGCTTCTCTATAAAAAGAAAAAAATATATCCAGTTTCAATTAAAGCTGTTCAAATTTTAAAATAATAGTTTCGTACAAGCTCCATGTTTCCCATTATGTCTTCATTTAATTTGATTGCTTCTTGTGCCACTTCAAAAGGAAGAGTAATTGCTGCCAAATAGGAAATATTAAAATTAAATTTGTTCTGCTTTTACTATGTCCATTGTCATCTTTTACTGATTTAACAGGAAGGCAGTAAAAAGACTGCAGCATGTGCAATGAAGAGGCAGTAGTGTTCAATCAGACAAGTCCCATATTGAGTATCAGATACCACAGACCAGGACTGAAATCACTGTGTCTAGACTCTCTGGCACCTGCCTTCACTTATTTACCAGTGACCAGAGGCCAACCCCCACAGCTCTCTGTTCACATACACCTCTGTCCAACCCCCTCCCCAAGCCCAGCTCAAACATCTTTGAATGATTATGCCAGAACTGCATGCCTCAGGAATCTCTCCTGACTGGCTACTCCCTAACTCTGCTGTTTGAAGTGATGCTCTGGTTTCTGAACTTCAGCAGATAATGGTGGACAGGAGCAAAGGGTGCTGTCAAGAGAGGACGTTTACCAGCATTAAGCTGAAAAGAAGCTTATAGATCAAAGAGGGGCCAAACAGGACAACCGTGGTGGAAAACATGTGGGTAGCTGCAGAGGACCTTGCACACTGCTCTGCGGTAAAATATTAAATATCACCATGACATCACCGCCTAACCATGCCCTTTGATTGGCCAGGTTATTACCAATAAAGGCTTTTATAAGCATCTGGATGGCATTTGCACCTATTTAAACAAAACATGCATTGCTGAGGTCTAAACAAGAATGAACTGTTAATACTCACTTTTAACTCTTACTAGAATAGCACCCACTAACTCCTGCAATCCATGAGGATGTGTACCTGGGACAGCACGCACTAGCCCTCATCAAGCACTTTGCCTGCTCCAAGGGACAGCAGGGGACTGATTTTCCATCACCTTCTACAACAGCTCAGCATTCATTACTGAGTATTTGCCAGTTCAGACATACACCTTTCATCAAAAGGCAACAAACCTACTATTAAAAACAGAATTTGGTTTTCTGGGTGGAATGACATGGCAGGGAGTCCTTTCAAAGAGGTTGTTTTCCTCTCCTGATGCCTTATCCACTTCCCCATATATTCTGCCACCTCTGCTGTCCTTATTAACCCTTCTAATTTTGAACATTCATTGCTAAAGTTCAAGCTCTGGTTGTCCAGCTTGCGCATTTAGAACAGCTGGCAGTGACCACTAAAGCATCAACAGCCACAGGTATGCTTTCAATTTTATCCAATGAAGGTAGTGGACTTGTCTGCTGCTCCTCTAGCTCTGTAAGCACTTGTATGAGCACTCACAGACTGTCAGAACAACGATATTCTTCAAAGTTCAGAGTATGATATCACTGAAGTTTCCACAGCTCTTCACATTTGGCACTGGGGATCTAAAAGCCATGCCAAGACCTCCTGAAAGCACATCATATGTGAGTCCCGAAACACAGTGCATGAATTCTGGTTTGGCTGGTAACTGCTCAGAACAAAGGAGGTCCCTTATATCATGCAAATGCCTTAAGATACAGTTGCTTCTTATGGCAGGAAAAACAGTCAGCAGGATGTTTACAAGACCATTTTGTACCACAGACAAGTTATTCCCACTAGTTCTCCCCACTTCATCCTGCAGAATCCTCCTGCATTTGGAAAAACATCACCACTTCTGTCATGAGATGATGACGAGAAACATTCTAAAAAACTTTCCATGGCAACTTCCCATTCTGGATGGATTTTATATCAAAAACATGTTTGGAAGGAAACAAGTTATCATGGTACAGATCTGAAAAAACTACCAAAGAGCTTTTTACACTTCTGCAGTACAAGCATTCTTAACTACAGCCTTCTCAGGACTGAGAAAAAGATCAGGAAGTGAAGATTTGGTACTTGTTGAAAACAACAAAATCAAAACCAACCACAAAACACAGCAAACAACAAAACCACATTATATTGTCTGTGTTTGGATCAAAGGCTATGACTGGAGACAAAACATTAAGGAACAAAAAGTAGTCCGAATGATCAGTGAAGAGCTTTCCACAGTCCTCAAGTCTCTCCTGTTGTATATGCGTGCAGTCGGAAAAAGAATTGTCATGTAGCAACATAACACTGCTTGGCTGGTTTCCAGTTCATATCCTGTAATACTGGAGACATTGAAATTTTGATACCCAATGGGATCAGAAAAGAATGCCTCCTAAAACTGTAAAGGAAATACTTTCCACAACGTTCCCTAAGGACCTGCTGTGCAAAAGCTTTAATCTCTTTCAAGCATTCCTGATCTTCTGTAGAAATTTGTCAGGTCACCTGTACTTTTACAATTCACTGATGAAGCTCAAGTGTTAGCAGAACTGACAGAGAACAGAGAATCACAGAATTGTCAGGGCTGGAAGGGACCTCAAGGATCACCTAACTCCAACCCCCTTTACATGGGCAGGGACACCTCACACTAGATCAGGTTGCTCAGAGCCACATCCAGCCTGGCCTGAAAAACTTCCAGAGATGGGGCTTCCACCACCTCCCAGGGCAACCTGCACCAGTGCTTCACCACCCTCATAGAGAAGAGTTTCTTCCTAACGGCCAACCTGAACCTACTCACTTCAAGTTTTGCTCCATTCTCCCTAGTCCTACCTGACACCCTAAAAACTCCCTCCCCAGTTTTCCTGTAGACCCCTTCAGATACTAGAAAGCTCTTTGGAGCCTTCTCTTCTCCAGACTGAACAGCTCTTAGTCTGTCTCCATAGAAGAGGTGCTCCAGCCCTCTGATCATCCTCCTGGCCCTTCTCTGGACCAGCAATAGGCGGTCCCTTACCGACCAGGTATTATCATGGTTGTTCCAAATGTAACCTGTGGGTGTCAGTGCGCGCTCTGCTATGAGTGAGGAGACGACTGGCACAGAGCATTGACCACCTCATCATCCATACAAGCACATACCTTTGGGATACAGTCTGTGTAGGCAAACATTGACTTAAAGCGGTCATCCATGCTTATGTGATACAGAATACACATTGCTACTTGTTTGTAGTTTTCATTTGCTAGAAAGAGGAAACAAAAACAATCCTATTAATAAAAGCTTGATATATTAGGTGTTGTAAACACTTAAACAGGGAAAATGCAAAGCAAAGAAGTCTTACCTAGCAGGGAGAAAAATATATCAGAATGGCATTAATGAAAGGTTCTTGCCTGGCCTGTCCAAACCTACCACAAATTTGTACAAAGACGCAACAAAGCCATTATTAACTACTCCCCCTCTCCCCAGCACCTCAAAACACTTCCTTAACTTCACTTTGCAGGAGATCTATTTTGTGAAAGGAACACTCAATAACAATAGGTCAGGTAGGAAATTAAATATCAAAGGTAATGTCGATTTAGCTGTGGGTATTCCTGTTGAAAAAACAAGCTTGTCTCAAAGTGAACTGATAAAGAACGTACCACTGCCAGAGAAAAATAAGAACAACTGGTAAAAAGTGTCGTAGAAGGAATCCAGTGCCTTTCAAGTAAGTCACAAACTGATTTTTTTCTTAACCTGAAGGATAATATTATCCTGTGGGTGCCTTTTGTGTTCATACATTGCAAAGACAACATTCATAGATTTTCACATTAGTACTTCCCAAAGAGAAAAAGATTGTCAAGAGAATTTGAAGCAGTTAATGTGAGTAGTCTGTGAAATATTTAACTGAAAGGTTCTATAAAACCTTAGATAAACATACAAATGTTTAAGAACAACACAGATGAATTTGATTCTGACTCATTACTGAAATCTGGACTGAGCTTTCTCTTGAGCTCTCCTCTAGCCTTGCATTAGCAGGACACTGGCCATATATGGGATAAAGCATTCATTTGAACATTCATCTTAGTTAGATCAGGATGTAATAAGATCATCAATTCAGTTTATTCACTGTTCTTATACAAGTGATCAAAACTATCCTACCTTCCACTTCAGTCTAACCTAAATTAGAATGTATCTGGTTAACACTTTGGCAAAGTATCAAGACCTCAAACGGCAACCAAAACAGATTTTTCTTGTGCATACATCATTGGGAGATGGAATTTCCTTTAAGCAGCAAGGATATGATGCCCTTATTCTAAGAATGCACATTTGTGCTTTTTTCCAAATTAAATTACCAAAAAAGACCTTGTGAAACCCTCCTGGCAGTTGCCATACCGAAGTGTTGTATTCTTTCCCATACCCAACATAAAATTTGGCTGACCTTCCAGATTCTTCTGGATTCTTATCTGTTTGCAAAAAACCAAGACTTGTATTCACAACCTTCTGCACACTTCACAGCTGGACAAAAGATAATGCCCAAATCTGCAAGCCTCTCTGGCTGGTAATAAAACAAAACTACTAATTGCTAAAGCATAGACATTCTGTTTTAAGCAAACAAAACGTTTACTATCTTTTGTGCTTCTCCTGTGACTGGTCCTCTTCTCTACCTGTTCACTGACACTGTAAACCCAACATGAAGTAAGCTTCCCAGACATACAGCTAAAGGCTTCTCCTATGCAAACATAAAAATTTAGAGTAAACTATGCATTAAAATTTCATGAGGCTAGGAAAAG
The DNA here is from genome assembly GCF_015220805.1 of Pogoniulus pusillus. Taxonomy (NCBI): domain Eukaryota; kingdom Metazoa; phylum Chordata; class Aves; order Piciformes; family Lybiidae; genus Pogoniulus; species Pogoniulus pusillus. The sequence continues at coordinate 12,878,050 of NC_087271.1, read as the reverse complement.
AACTGTTTACACTGCCCTTAACACTTCTTTCCATGCCTCTATTTAAGACTCAAACTTACAGAGGCTCAAATTTAAGACTCAAATTACAACTACACTTTGCTGGATAATGCAGGAAACTATGTGAAGTAAAGGGTGAGCCAGTACAAAAGGGAGGAAAACTGGCTTTCCAGAACAGCAACAAGAAAAACAAACCAGAGTGAAGTTGGACCAGATCATCAGCAGGTATGAACTGGCAGACAATCAACAAGAACGATGTTATCTTACAGCTGTTTAGTATCTGTCCTCGGTGAGTTTTTTTCCTCCTTTGTTCTGCAAGCCTCATTAGTGCTAAGATAAAGCATCAGCTAAGCCTTATATTTGGTAGAGAAATCAGTTTCCTGGTATTCGACAATATCTGTAGCTTATTTTCCAGCACAACAGACTACTGCAGCAGCAGAGACCTTGTGATTTTTTAGAAGAACTTCTTTGCATAATCTTTGCTTTTATAAAAAGGGCACAACTTTTCTGAAGCCCGAAGAACACCTTGGGTGTGTCAGTGCTGAATGACAACAGTGCCTCAGTTTCCAAACAACTAAAAATAATTCAGACAATCTGGATACTCAATCTAATGTGTAAAAAGCTGCAAGAATTCAAATAAATTGATTGTATCTAAATGAACTCTTCAAGAGTTAGTTTTTAATGACTCCGGCACTTAAATCATTCTCCCGGAGTATGTCCTGTGAGGTAGATTTCATGGCACACAAAACCTTGCAGAGTAGGCATATTGCTTGGACTTGCTGATCCTTAGAGTCTTTTCCAACATGAATGTTTATGTGATTCTGTGATAAAGAAGAGTTGAATTTAAAGTACCTCCTGGCTGTGCAGTTAACTGAACCATTTTCCTTGAATTCCCCTGTCCTACTGTCAACACAGGGCAGAGAGGAGGGTTTAGAGCATTTAAATCACAAGCACCAATTACACAGGCTCAGTGAGGAAGTCTTTTTGAATTGTGAGTAAACAGAAAAAAGATCGTGCATTCCACTAACTTAAAGATGAAAATAAACTATAGAATTAAAGCTAAAATAAAACAGTATGCAACTAAAGCAGCTTCTAAATATTTGTGTATACGTTTTAATTTCATGTTAATTTAATTTCCCAGAAAGGACCAATTGTCAGGCTGATGTCTAGAAGTTTCAGTCCCACTTTCCCCATGGAAGAACCTTGGTGGAGAAAAAAATGAAACTTTTGTTGTTTTTTCAGTTCTCATGTAGAACAGTGATAGGAGAAGCGTGGCCAGCAGGTCAAGGGAGGTGATTCTCCTTCTCTACTCCACTCTGGTGAGACCCCACCTGGAATACTGCGTCCAGTTCTGGAGCCCCCATTACAAGAAGGATGTGGACGTGCTGGAGGATGTCCAGAGAAGGGTCACTGGGATGATCAGAGGGCTGAAGCACCTCTGCTATGAGGATACACTGAAAGAGTTGGGGCTGTTCAGTCTGGAGAAGGGTCCCAGGTGACCTTCTTGTGGCCTTTCAGTATCTGAAGGGGGCCTACAAAAAAGCTGAGGAGGGACTTTGTAGGATATCGGGGGAATGGAGCGAAGCTGGAGATGGGCACTTCAGGCTGGACGTGAGGAGAAAGTTATTCAGCATGAGAGTGGTGAGACTCTGGAATGGGTTGCCCAGGGAGGTGGCTGAGGCCCCATCCCTGGAGGTGTTTAAGGCCAGCCTGATCTAGGGTAGGGAGGCTCTGCCCATGGCAAGGGGGTTGGAACTAGATGATCCTTATGGTCCCTTCCAACCCTGACTGATTCTATGATTCTAATTCATGATCCACAGAATCAAATGCTTCAGGAAAATCAAGAGGTTGTTGTTCCTAAGCACAGCCAGTATGATTTAATGCAATTGTAAATCTTGTGCTCAATTAGGAAGCATGCAGCCTATTAGAGAGCTGACTGGAAATCATGCAAAACCAGTTTGTTGAAGATTAGTTCAGAGAACAGACTCAACAGCTACAGCATTTTCAACACTAAGCATCATCTTTTGGGCTGAAGGGTGTATAAAAAGGTAAGAAGCGACATCCTGTTTGAAAATTCCACCCAGCCAACTGCCATCCTTCTACACAGAGACCTCAGTCTAAAAATACAAACTGGCAGCTACTCTTACTTGAACATGCCAGCACCAAGCTTACTTTTCCAAAATCAGTTTATACTTACGTGAACACTAATGAGTATAGCCCTAAGCCAATCACTGTTTAGAGATTTAGCTGTAAACATTTCAAATCCTGCCCAGTACCTCTCTGGAGAAAAGCTTTCCAAGGCTTAACTGCTATTTTTTACCACTGCTGAAGGCCACATAAGAAAAAGCAAACTGGAAGGAAGACTTTGTTTTGACTTGGTACAGTAGGCATCAATTGTTCCCCTAACTAGAAAAAGCAATAGAAAGAAAAAACAGATCTCTAAATGTGTTCATAAAAATCACCAAAGTTTTGGTGGGATGCCAGAAAGTTGTGGCCTACAAATGCTGGTGTTTTTGAGTATCAAGCTTTTTATGGCTGAAGGTGAAATAGCCAAATGGCCTAGAGCAGTAAGGGCAGCCCTGGAAAATAATGGCCTAGTCATTATGGATTCTTCTGGTATTTATGGCAATAAAACATGAATCATAATGAACTCATTGGATATTAAATGTGAAGGTCACAAATGCTTTGATAGGACTTCCACAAGAATTTGCCATTAATAAATCAAATAATTATTTGAAAGTGTTACTGAATTATCCTTAGTTCTTATACAATCATTCCAGAGAAATTGGTCATTCCCAGCTGAGTGCAGTTAATGCCTTAACAAACCAGTCATTAACTGCAGTTACTGATTTTGTGGGAATTATTGTGTTATAAAATACACTCAACAGTTTATAGAAACAATACTCAGATTTTTTTTGCAGCTGTAGTTCAGCTGGAGCAGCTGGGATGGAAAATATCGTGTCCCTCGGGCTGTTTTCACAACTAGTTTTCTGCAAATTAGAGAGGGAAATAAATACATGATGGGTTCTGAGTTCAAAATGGCTTCAGACTTTCTGCCTTTGAACATTAACAAGAAGCCATGTGCCAGTTCTGTGGGGCAATGCCTGAATTCCATGTTTAGTTTTTACTAAGGTTAATGATCTAAATGGTACTAGTAGCAGAGGCAAAATTTAAAACCAACAAACAAACAAACAAATCAGTTTATGATCTTAAGATCAGGCCCTACTACATTTTGGTTGAGTCTGTGAACTTAAAATAAAATAAATTTTTAAAAAACAGCTGCACAGTAACAAAAAAAGAAGCCCTAAAGCTGTAAAACTGAAATGCCAATTTAAGTTAGAGCAGCAGCATTCAGCTTTTAAATACTAAAGTGAAAATGAGAACATAAATTATGGACTAAATTATTGAAATGTAAGACTATCAGTAATTCAAGTACCCATCCATTTCTAATGGAATCATCAATGTCTCCACATCAGACACAAACATATATCCTCATCCAACTCATGTGCAAAACATTAACTCCGCTAAATCAAAACCAGAAGACAAACCAAGGTAAATACCTATTAAAATGGCAGAGTGAATCTTCATTTCAGTTTCAAACCCTGATACTCTCAAGTCAAATCTGCTGCAGAATTAGATGAAGAAGAAATCTAGATGGATAAGAATGGCACAAACTGAGTATCGGATTTATATGCTGTCTCACACTTGTCAGAAATGATGGAGTTCAGTAACATTTACCACAACTAGAAGTGATCTTAGGGGGGAAAAAAAAGTGATAGGAAGGTATCTCTGCTTACTCTAACCCATATTATTCCTTGGAAACCTGCTCTGAAACAGTTGGACTAAGTAACTCCAGGTGTGGTTTAGACACATATTGGTTTGATTTACATTTGTAAAGACAAATCACATTGGATATATCAGTTTATTTTATCAAGAGAACCTGGAAGAATTTTCAAATCTGCTCATACTCAAGGAGATCAGGCAGTGTAAATAATACACTGTGATATTAATTACATACTAATAACTCCTCGTGTGCCATCCTTGTTACCTGAAACTGGCTTAATTCCTTAAGCCACACTTAAAGCCCTGATTTTGTTGTGGTTGTGGTTTGTTTGGGTATTTTTTGTTTGGTTAGTTGCTTTGTGTGGTATTTTATTAGGGGGTTGTGCCTTTTGTGTTGTTGTTTGGCTTTTTTTTTCTCCCCTCAAAGAACTAAGCACATGCCACATCTGAAACAAATACTATGAAACAGAGAAAGAATTATAATGATGAACCCTAAGCCAAAAGACTAATAAATAATGAATTTGCATTGAGTTATTTAATGTTGCAGCCATGGACAAAAATGAAGCTGTGCAGCTGGAACCCCAAGCTCAGTTTCTCTGCCTGGAGCTCTATGCACGACAGACTGAAAAATATACAGCAAACACCTCACTGCAGTATTGCTACTCATAAAAGACAATAAACCATAGCACGTTGCTGAATGTAGATATACCCCTTTTTGAAGCTTAATCTTACAGAAAAATGTCTATTTTTGTAGTGTAGGAACTCATGTGAATCCTCACAGAAAATAGAAGCCAATTTATTTAGAAGATACCATACACTGCAAAAAAAAACAGAGATAAAGCAATTGGAAGCTCAAGTCAGGGAGAAAATAAGAGGCAACAGGATTATCCTGAAGGAAGAAGATAAAGCTACTTCTTTTTTCTCCACAAAACATACCTGGTTTGGGTCAGGTTATGACTAAGGAAGAAAGCAAGGGATAGAAAAAGAACTATCGTTATTACAATAAACTGGAAATTAAGAGATGGTTCTCAGTTTGAACTAAAAAAAAAAAAATCTACTTCCAAAATAGGTGGAAAAAATTCCACACAAAGCTGTACCTTCAAAAGTTTCCACCAAGCTACACAGATTAAATGCTGCACAATTAAATGGAGATTTATAGGACATGTTTGTTTTGTTTTGTTTCCCATATATGCACTATATTTCATTAAACTACATCAACTGCTCCAACTGCAGCTACTAGAAAATACTCATGACTTCTCTGCTCTAAAAAATCCCTTCCAATCTTGTTTAGAATTCACTGGGAATGGAAAGAGATTGAGGTTTCACATGCTGGGGTTTCCCTGGCTCAGTGTGTGTACAGCTCTATAGCAGAGCAATCTGCTAATGGATGGCGCAGTTGTACTTCAAAATGCTCCTGTCAGAAGGAGGCAAAAAACCAATGCAGGATACTACCTTCCCCTCTGAGAAAGGGATGATTCATTGCATAGAAATGGGAACTGTTTTTATCTGGGCTTCAGAGTTGATAAAGAACAAATCTACTAAGCACAACAAGTGGTGTTAAACATTGATTGAGCCATTGAGTCTTCCAGACAGCAAGAATTAACCTCTGTATTATTCAAGAGACACTACTGCTGTGCAAGCAATAGCACACTCTCACTGAGGAGTCCTGGCAGAAAGGTAAACAATTCAATTGCATTCTTCTTATTGTGAAAACACAGGGTTTTTTTATTTAAAAGGTAATGTCCTAAGATCTACAAGTTTCTCCAAGGTCTGACTGCTTTCCTAAAAAGAATAAAAGGATGCCTCAGCCTCAAATATTTTGCTTTACAAAATGAGACTATTCAAGTATGTAAAAATTATAACCCATCATGTAATGTCAGATGTCAGACACTAAAGAACAGAAATTAGTTATAAAGATATACCAGCTCCCACTCACCATAGTGCAATAAATTTGTGTTAGCATATTTCTTCCCCATCAGCTCAAAAGGTCTGAAGATAAACCTATCAGCTGGCGAACAGTTTTTTACCATAGCAGGCATGAGGATCTTCCCTGGAGAAGACCATCTGAGAACCTCTTAGATAACCAGCAGAAACTTGTGAGTTAAGATGTTTCCACATTTCCAAAAGAGAAAGTAGATTGCAACCATCCCTCTTACATCTGAACTTGTAAAAGCCCCGGGATTTATGGGACTACTCCATCTGCAAAATTGTTCCATGTGATCCTTTGAGACCATCCCTCTGCGTGCAGGCTTCACTAGGGCTCTGGAAAAGGCACTCCTCTGTCTTCTACCTTGGCTCTCATACAGGCTTTATGAAGATGTTACCATGGATTAAGAGTAGAAGATCTCCACCCTTTCTTTATGGAGATTTTCCAAGAAACTAGAACTGGTTGTTTCTGTTCTGTCATGATTTAGGCACCCAAGTTATGCCCTGTAAAGCTTTCAAATATCAACAGTTCATGAAGATGACTAGATTTACTTTTTACGGTTAAAGTAGTCATTTTCTCTTGCAATATGCAAAGAAACAGTTACAAGAATACAATTACACAATCATTTATTGTAAGCTCCACAGTAGAAATACTGGGTCAGGAGATTCTTCCAATTCATCAGTTTGGTGAATTTCCAACAACACAATTCTCTCATCTTTAGCTTGTTGCCGTCTGCCCACTCCCACCCTTACTGCTGCCATAAGCAGTTTATTTTCAGTCAACACTCATGAAGTTAATTTGTGTTACACCAGAATTCCCCTTTTCATTTAAAAAAAAATGCTAGCAACACAGCTAAATACAAAGATGCTCTTGTGAGCAGCACATCACAGCTCACCCAACTGTCAAAGGCTGAGTGTTCAGCTTAGCAAGGATGGTTCTAGAATAGCTAAAAAAACCCTGGGAAAACACTGTTTTCAACTCTAGACAGTGTTAAAGGAGCCAGAAGACAACAGACTTCAAAAACCTGTTAGCTTATTTAAAATATGATGTCCCTCTTTCCTGATCATTCACTACCATTTACCAGTAGCATGAACCAGAGATATGGTGAAGAATTTTATCTTAAAGTTAGCTAGGATTCTATTTCTGCTTCAAACACGGTGTTAGTGATATTTGCATCTCTCCAAAATCCCTACTTCCCAACAGAAGTCATCATTTTTTTCTTTAATAACACTAAATTTTGCTGTCTACTCTACAGTTAAAATAAGTGCTGGGTTACAAAGCACACTGTGCACCCATCCCTCTCCTTAAGTCTGCATGCTAGGTTTATTCAGACTTCTTACAAGGATTTAGAAGTTGAATACTGAAGAAACATCTTTCATTTGTACTGTGTTTCTTCTGTTCAGGTTTTTTGTTTGTTTGTTATTGTGCTGGGATTTTTTTAAGCCTTAGCCATACCAAAAATGCTAAAAACACTAACATTAAAATAAATCCCTTAATAATTACTGCTTTCCAACAGACTGGTCCCTGTAGCTGAACTGTTACTTAATGTGCTTCAGCCAGCCTCTTCTATAAAGGAGACACCTCAGGCAATATTCACACAACAAGTATTTGAACCAGCTGCTGCAGAATCACCTTAGGAGAAAAAGGTTTCTCAATTTAATTGGGAAAACAGGAGGAAGCATAAATTTTACTGCCATTAATAACTTCAAGCAATCCCGATATGACTTTACCTCACCCTGATGGCTAGACATATGCTTTTTGTTAGGGTCTTTGCCACGTCTGACCCCTATTGTTTGCTCACTTGATCAGGTAAGAAAATGTATGTTTCTTTATAGGATAAACGAGGCCTATTAAAGTGAAAAAAAAACACTGCAGTAGCCTATAAGAAGCTCTATTTTCCAACAGATGTGTGAAGCTCCATAAGAAGTTCATTACAAAAAGGCCAAGTGAACTCATAAAAAGAACACATCGATGTTAAGCCACCTTAAAAGAAACTTTCATAAAAGGAATGGAACATTAAAAACCCACAGCACTCCGTTAATTAAAGAGCAAAGTACTTCTTGGGTTTTTAAACTGCAGACAGCATATAATCCAGCCTAGCTGCACAATGTATCAAGATCTGATTGTTAAGAAATCCAATGTAACAACTGTTGGGCAATTCTTTCATTGCTCATTAAGAGAAACTTGTAAAGTATAGAAAAATATAAAAAGAATTTCAGCTGTTTCCAGAAAATATTTTAGATAATAAAAAACTCTTAAAATTACCAATGAACCTAGCAAAGACACTCTTCATTGAAGACTAAATCAGACTCTTAAAGTTACCCTCTACTCTGACTATCTTCAGCTTCAATAAAGAACTCATTAAAAAAAACTTTGACCATTGGAGTCCACAAGCTGTTGCACAGTCTAGACTTCTACATAAGATCAGGTGGCAGCGCTCACCAGCGTGCTTATGCTAACCCTTGGAACACTGAGAAACTAACACTATCAGGCCAGGATGTTCACATTAGCAAGGCAAATAGGCTTGACACAGGCTGTGACCAACAAAAGTAGACTATTGCTGCTTGGGACTGACCATACTGTTTCATATAACACTCATCTACTTGGCTGAATATAAACCCACAAATCCACTTTTCTTTCAATCACTGTAATCTACACTGCAAATCGTAAGCCACACCACCTAAAATCTTTGCGTCTGAACACCTTGGCGCTATGTAACACTTTCACAGCCATATGCACAATCTTTCTGCACTCCGTGTCCCATTTAGGCCCAGTCTGTAACTGGTAGTATTTCGTAACCTACTTACTAATTCAGTCATCCCCAGATAGTAACTTTGAGCAACCAAGTGGAGCCACTTCAGTTTGACTTCCAAGCATAAAAGGTTCTCATTCGTTAAGCATGGCTTGCACTAGGAACTGAAAAGAAAATGACATTTCAAGATATTAAGCAACTGGTACACCTAAAAACCATCCAGCAGCTCAAAGGGATGAACACACACGCTGTAGCGAAAACCTATTTTCTCAAATGCAGCCTGACCTTCTTTCACCCTCTGAGCAGCAACACAGTTTCTCTGTGCAAACAGCATCTGCACCATTCCCTATTATTTCTATCCTTTTGAGAGAAACACCTTACTCATGGTCAGACACAGAAACCCTAGTACCACCTGCCTCACACTCCCAGGAGCTGGGGTCCTTCTGAACACAGGTCCACTAAGAAGAGGTCACGGCACACTGCAGCACTCAGCTGGTTCTGCAGCACAAACTGCCTGCTCTTACTGAGAACGAAGAACTATTTGTCTCACTTCACAAAGGCCAAGAAACTGCTCATACACAGCATAAAATAGCACCCTTATTAGAAGAATGTGTATCACAAGCTGTGCATACACTTAAGAGAGTTGTGCTAAATTTTTTGCATTTGGTTTGGACAGTTAACTGAAAAACAAAGTGGATTTGGACCAAACAAGAAGTGAGGGGGTTTTATTCTTCCTTGTAGACAATGTTGTGTTTGCTGCCAGGGCATTTACTTTAGAAACTAATCACACAGCCAGCAGAATAATTATGGAAAATGGTCATCTTTCCCTTATGTCCAACAATGTCCAATCATTCCCAGGGATAAAGGAAGGATGTAAGTTTTCCTGAAGTTCATCTCTATGTTTCCCCCTTTCAGTGATAATACTTTCTGCAAGCACATACACTGATCACCAAGCTCCTCTGCTGTGCTCTACTTGAATCATGCCATGCAAAGCAAAATGAAAGTACTGTAAGAGTGAACCAAACCTCTACACAACAGTCTACAGCATGCTGCTTATGAAGAGCATGTACTAAAAAACAGGTCACTCTAAACATAATTTCTAAGTATTACATCAAAGCCACCAGTACAATAAAAGTGCTCCACGGGACCTTGATGACTCAACAGCTACAAGGCAGGGTATGCTACAAGGCAGGTAAAGAATTTAAGTTATACAAATCAACAAAATCTTTTCTAATCTCTCTTCAAGCAGCTTGTATGTGAAGAGGCCTGAACATAGCAGGCTATCCCTCATAGGCCTCCACAGCTCTGCTCCTTATTATGATCAAGTCTGAAGTCAAACTTCCCTCAGCTGCCTCAGTTCTTTGAGATTCAGAGCATGACAAGCTCAGCTGTAGCTGATTAACTTGGGTGCCTGAAGGGTGCAAGAGAAGCATTGTCATACACAATACTTTAGACTTGTGAAGAGAAGCCGAGAAAACTAGCAAGTGGTGTTGACTGGCAAAGCTACATCGGGAAGCAGGCATTGGCACTGTTAAAAAGAAAAGGCTAATTAAAGTGGAAGCCAAGACTAAGCAGAATGTCTCATGGTGATGCTTTCAACAGCAGCCTCAACGCTCTGAAGCGAGAGAGAAAGGAAGACGGTTCTTCTCCAATACAGCCATGCCCTACTTAGTCTGTTCCTGATAGCGTGGTTGAAGCTAGTTCATCTTCTCTGCTTCCAGCCTCCACCCTTCCCATGCCCAAGGCACGAAGCATTCCTTGGGAAAGCAGCACATCTTCCGGAACAGCAGACTGCAGCCTCCTGAATGATCAGCCCTAAACCACTGCCTGACAAATCCTATACTTTAATTCCTTGCAATTTCAACTCTCCTCTTAAACACCTACTATGTTTAATTTATACTCATCTCAAAGCCAGTGCTAAAGACTCAAAGGCACAGCATGCACAAATGCTAAATTTCAGTAGGCTGAGTCAACAAACCTGATCTCTGAGCATTAGGAGCTGCATGGTAACTTGTCAACAGCTGTTGAGGTGTGTTAGCACTTTAAAGTGACCTGCAAATGCAATTCGAAGGGTAGAGACTTGAATAAAGTGTGTTTAAAATCCAAGCAACCTGTATAAAAGAGGCATCTGGCATACAATTATTTTATTATTAAGGCTACAGGCTTCCCTGGGACAGGATACACAAACTAATGCATTTGAAAATTATTTGAATCACTGTACCAAGAAGAGCCCTGTGAATCACAGCGCTACATCAAGAGACAAATTCCTACCCACGTTTTCTAACCAGCACACTGCAAAGTAAGCAGTGCTACAGGGAGGAGTTAGGGCTAACAGCACATGCCTTTACGGAAAAATAAAATGAGTCAAACACTTCCTAGTGTTTTTCCTTCCTAGTGAAGGAAAAAAGAACCACCTGTAGACCCAGTGAAGCTTCTGAAGTACTTGCAGAACTTGCTGTAGATGACCCTAATAGCCACTTCAGGAATAGACAGCAATTTTAGCAGCCAGTTCTTCTAGGCTGAACTGCCTTCTACAACAGTCCTATCTAAAGTCTAAAACAATGGCATTTGAAAAGAAATTCTGTTTTCCACGTTGGAATCAGAAAGCGGATGATGAGTTTAGTCTCACTCTTATATTAAACAGGAAATTTCTGGGAGCAGGGATTTCTCATTAATTGGTGTCATGCCTTAGCACCCAGAAGCCCCAGCCTTAGCCCACAGTACTAACTGGTTTACAAATAAAAGAGGCAACTTCCTGCTCCAAAAGCTTACATTCAGAAGCTGAACCTGACTACCTAGCCAGTTCCTCTCTCAAACAAGAGAGGCCCCGAGCGCAGTCCTGTCGGAGCCAGCTGTGAGCACCCGGGGCCGGGGGCAGCCGGGCTCATGCTCGGCCTAGCGAAGGGGTGTGGGAGCCTGGGGGCTCGGAAGAGACTGCTGGGGCTCCCCCGGGCCTGCCTGGCCAGAGCTTAAGAAAGGGAGTGGGTGCTCCTGGCACTGTAATGGTGTCGGGGCCATCGTGTTAGAGGAGCTCTTCTTTATCTGTTGCGGTGGTTTTTGAGTGAAAGGCCTGGAACACAAACCCTATGAGGAGAGGCTGAGGGAGCTGGGGTTGTTTAGCCTAGAGAAGAGGAGGCTCAGGGTGACCTCATTGCTGTCTGCAACTATCTGAAGGGACATTGCAGCCAGGTGGGGGGTGGCCTCTTCTCCCGGGCAGCCAGCAACAGGACAAGGGGACAGTCTCAGGTTGTGCCGGGGAAAGTATAGGCTGGATGTTAGGAGGAAGTTCTTGCCAGAGAGAGTGATTTGCATTGGAATGGGCTGCCCAGGGAGGTGGTGGAGGCACCATCCCTGGAGGTGTTCAAGAAAAGCCTGGATGAGGCACTTCGTGCCATGGCCTAGTTGACTGGATAGGGCTGGGTGCTAGGTTGGACTGGATGATCCTAAAGGTCTCTTCCAACCTGGTTGATTCTATGATTCTATGAGCTTCCACTTCTCAGTTCACTGCCAAGTGACATTGACTTGAGGAAGGAAGTACAAAGAAGAAGAATTCCAAATGCCATTTCTCTTCTTCCTCCTAGCCCAGCACAAAGGAGGATACCAAGTGCAAACATAGTTGTGGGGCAGAATGCATAAGAACCCCTGAGGCAGTTCAGGATACATCAGGTAGCTGTTATATTAACAACCAATAAGACGAAGGTTTACAAAGCAATAGTAATGGCTTGCGTATTAAGCAGCAATAATGCCATATTGAGGTGGAATGTGAAACTGAGATGACAAACAATCCTAAGAGACTCTAGAGCCAGGAGTGCAAACTCAGATCCACTGCTGCATTCCAGTAGTTCCAATCACATCCAGATTTGGCTGCATTTGATCTAGCACATCCTGAACTCAACACATCTCAGCTTTAATGCTTTGCATCAGTGTTCCATGAGATCACTGACTCTTACAAACAAACAAACACTCAACAATTCTTATGAACAAATCCTGCTAAACATTTAGTCAGCCAGAAAACACACAAAGGGCAAGAAAACTGCCTCCTAATAACAACGGCATTAGACAATTCTCTGCTTTCTCCAAACTCCTTAATGCCTCTATGGCTTTCTCCTACAGATAAAGTTTCACTTCAACCTGAGATACTCACTTGATCTTAACACAGGTAACAGTCTTACAAGATGAATTCTAAAAATCAGTACTGCACAGAGCTGAAGCTACAACACTGGGAAATGCTTGAACCCCGTATGTGGAGATCATTAAGATAACAAGAGGCAGCAGGCATATCAAGCATCATAAAAAGGTAACTGGAAGGTTCATCAGCTTCAACTCTGTGAAGCTGGGGACTATTTTTTCCTACATGCTTACCCCAAATTACAAGTGTCAGCTCACACGATTTCCAGGTAGATAACAAAGTTACTTTAAAGACCACTTTAAGAGAACCTAGGAATAAAAATCTACTGGAAACCACATTATTTTAACCTTCCATTTCAAATCACCACCTGAGACGGAGCTTTAATGACAACAAGTTGGGGGTAGTGAGGAGGTTCTTTGTGAAAAAGTGCTATAGCAACTTCTAGGCACACTAACGCAACCAGCTTCACTGTCCTTGATGAAATATCTATGTTACTAAAAAACCCCACAAAACAAACAAACAAAAAAAAAAAGAAAACCAAAACCAACAAAACAACAAACAATTCATACCAAGAAGTGCAGTGAGTTTGGGAAGCAGACCAACTTGTACCATTTTATTTCTCAGGCCTGTGTCAAAGGAGAGATTTAATAAGAGTCGAAGAGTGATGTTCAGCAGGTCTTCATGTTCACAGGGCACCATTTTCACAAGTTTTTCAACAATATCCATTTCAACCTGCATAGCAAGAAAAAAAAAAATCCATAATCCATCCAAACTCAGCTTCATCTTCCATGTAGAAGCCTCCTCATTGTTTTATATATTTACATGGATGTGTATGCAAATACATATCCAATTTGTACTCATAGCAGTGACTGTCAATGCATTTTCATCTGAAGCAGTTTTGCTTATGTCTTTGTGGTTAAAGTCTTCTAGACTGGGTTACTGGGTAATGTTGATTAAATAGTTTTTGAATCCAACAGTTCAAATGTCTTGGAAATATTCCTCACAGTTGGAATACTGCAAGAATGTGGTCAAGACATCACTTTCAAGACTAGATTGGGAGGGGGAACTTATTTAAACTTAAACACAAGCAACCCTGGAGCAACTGACATTAGAGTCAGAGAGATACCCGATGAAGAAAGACAGAAAATTGGCATCCTAAAGAATTTGAGACCTTTCATTATGAATTTCAAATGAACCCCTAGAGAGAATATTGCATGTGCACTCAGAAGAGGCATGCCATCCTGTGTGTTAATTTAATGAAAGCATGAAAGTCATCTTGAAACATGTATCACTTTTCAAATTAAAAAGTGGAATCCAGAAACTGAGAAGTAGTATCAGTTCCTGAGATCATGTTCACTTCACCAGCCAGAGAAGACATATGAGCATTGACTGGCAAGACTTCAAGAAGTTTTTGTCATCTTTTAAGCAGCATTTCTCTTTTACTTGACATAATCTTTTAAATGCATTCATTTTTCATTTCCCAGAACCTACTTTGGCCAAAAGTAGGCACATAAAATTGCTCTGCATTCTTTGTACTTCTGCACGTATGTAACTAGCCTTTCAGTTATAAATAGACAGAGCAAACACCAAGAAACTACATCTCTCCCCACACAGCATACTGCAATAATCAAACAACTGACTGGATACCTTTGATCAAAACCAATCAGAGAACAAGAACTCCCACTTCACTGCTTTGAATTTAATATGGCTCTTGAGTACCAAAGGAAAGAATGTGCTATAAATACACATGGATTATTCAGTTTTACTTAGAATCAAGCATTGCACAACGAATCTTAGTTCATTTTTTTGTTATTGCCTGACACACATATTAGAGCACCTTCTTCTTCACTGGTAGCTTTCCTTAATACCACTGTGGAGAAAACAGTATCATCTTTATTATTAGTAAGAAATGCTCAGACAGTTGAACTCAAGCATGCAAACTTTATCAAGTCTTCTCAAAATCATTAAAACACTCTAGAATACAATAAGTTCAACAATTTTGGTTCATCTTTTTTTCCACAACATCAAACACAATGTGTGCCAGCAAATTAGTGGGGCTGGACAGCTAATCTTTATTCTCCTAATGAAGTCCTTCAGGACACTACAAAAGTATAAACTATATCAATGAGCAATCACCTAATAAACAGTCTACGTTTCCCCCAAAATGCATGCTTGGTGCTTGATTTTTGTTGAGAAATAGGATACTCCTGTATAAATAGGGGAGATATCTTGTCTGCAATGTTCAGCACACACACGTGAGAATGACAGTTCCAGTAACTAAGATGCAATTAATTCCCCATTGCATTTACACAAATCTTTTAATCTCACAATCCGAGTGCAACATTACTCTCAGATTACGTCTTGGATAAGGAAAATGTATGGTTTTCATTTAACAAATTGGCAAAACAGGCCCAGAAGTGAAGGCATGTGACTATTAAATCCATTGCGATACCAGTGAAGGAGACACCTGGATAGAGCTTCAAGTCACAAAAATGCTACAACTTTAGAAGTTTGAGACTTCACAAAAAAAAAAAAAGGTTCTTGGGCACCATTAGTAAAAGAATAGTTGTGAGGTGCCTTGGAAGACCAAGCTGACTAAGAAATAAGAAAATCAGTGTAGCAGAAGGATCATACCTCTCTTTCCAAGACACATCAGAGACAATCAAAAGAGTCTAGATTGGGAGACAGCTCACGGGCATCTCCAGAAGTGGGAGTATGACAAAGACTTTGGGGTGCTGAGGTCAAAATTTGGAATTTCAGGTATTGTAGCTTCACTGTTTGAGAAGACAATTCTTCAAAACATTTTGCAATATCTTATGGCTGGATATTGTAGTTTTCTTTTACTGATGTAACTAGTAACAAAAGAGGATAATTAATGCTGTGAATGTTTAGGGCGGGGACTGGGATGTCTTGTTCTTCTCTCCAACCACACAAAGTTTTTGGAATCCACACCTTTCCAGTTTTGCAGGAGTGTGCTATGAGCCTTACCATATCATTTTTGTTCTCCATAAAAATGCTGAGTTTCTTCAAGAAAGACACAACCAGGATAAGCAGCTCAAAGTTATCACGGTCCAGTGCTTTGACTAACATATGGACAATGTTCTTGTTTCTCATCTTCAGCTCAGTGCGAGTGTCCTCAGCAAGATTCAGGAGCAGGTAAAGTGCAACTAATAAAGTCCAATACAAATCATAACAACAGTTCAAAGACAATAAAACTAAGTGAATCTCTACATATGCATTTGACAAGGCTTTCAGAAGCATTCTGCTCCTTTCCTAATGCCTTTGGAAGGAAACTGACTATAAATGCTTTTGATTCCTGTTTAGAAAGCCTTAGTAAGATTAATTCTAAGAGTGGCTTTGAAATAAAAAAAAAATAACAAAAAACTCCCAAACCAACAAAAAAAACCCACAAAAACCAAACCAAACACAAAACCAAAAAACAAAACAAAAAAACAAAAAAAACCAACTCAGACAATACCCACAGAATCAAAACACCCCAACAATGATCACTAGAAACTTCTCATACTTTTTTTTCCCCTGTTGATTCCAGTGAGATCCACTAAAAGCCTTTCTCAGGAAAGCTTTGCCACTCAGATAATTTCAACCCAACTTTAAATTAATTTTAGCAGAAAAACTGAGCACAATAGCTATTCACCCTGGGTCAGAGAAAGGCTAAGTTATGCTAAGTTAAAAAAATTAAAATCAAATGTATAAAAAAAAAAAATCAAAATATCCAATTCCACCCAAACCAATCTCATGAAAAAGTAGATTGCTTTTGCTATTTTACCTCTATGACTGACAGATTACTTTAGAAATAGTGCGCTGTCAAACAACCTCAGTAAGTATTCACATTCTCCCCTATTCATTGGCAATGCTCTTCTATATTCATCAGCTTATTGAGTACATTTAAAACAATCTGATTATGGTAAGTGTCCACTAGAACCCTCTACCCACATGCACCAACAAGGAAATAATTTGCTATTTGGATTTGGTACCTCTGAGTAGCTGTTCCTGCTTGACAACCAATCCTTGATATTTCTTGTAAGTTTTCTCACAGTCTTTTTTGAGAGTTTGATTTTCAGGATCTTCATCAAGTAAACAGTAGAAGTTAAGGAGTTAAAAGTAATACCGTTTTGATGACTATTGTCCTCAAAGGTGTTATTCAAACACTAGATCTATGGAACAGCCAGTGTAAAGATGCTGCCTCAGCAACAGCCTGCTACACCGGTAATCTACAGCATCTTATTTTTCCTCCCCCTAATCTTAGATTATTATATCTTAACAGTCACTCAAAAATGTTCATAAGACATCACTACTGCTAATAAAATAAAGGTGATTTTCCCCCTTGTTTTAGTAGCTTCAGCTTAACCTCTTCAATAGATTGAACTTCTCGTTTTTGGTATTTTTCATGCCTGCAATTACCTTTTGCACTTTCTAGTAAATTCTACCATTTTCAGAGAAGTTGATATATCCTTATTTGCATATAACTCAACAACAGCTATCAGGAAGAGTTAGAAACCATCAACCTACCCCAGTATTTCAAAAGGATATCAGCCTTCTTCTTTTTAGCAAGTTCTTCCTGCCAAAGCTCATGTCTCTTCAGTTCATGATCTATGATATTCATGCAGAGAGCTCCAATTTTGTAGTGTGTGATTATTCCATGAAACTGAGAAAAACTACAGTGAAGGAAAATCTGTCAGGAAAAAAAATAAATGCAAACAACCCCAAAACTGTTTTGACATCTATGACAGCAACATCCCAATACTGTACCACATGAAATATTAAAAATGTTACTTACTCTGTGTCCCATTACAACACTTCTCTATATGAAAATTATTTCAAAACAATTCCTGCAAACATGAATATTTTTTCCCTACTTGCAGAAGGACAAGCAAGTTTGTTGTTCCAAGTCAAAATAAAGACATATTCCCATTGTAATATGTAAAGTGTTTTCCAGACAGCCCACTTCTTGTATTCTATGTGCTTCAGGGGACACTCTACTCACCAGAAACATAACAGAGGTCTAAAATCAAGTTGCAGTACAAATTCTATTTACACTATTTCTAAGCACTGTCTGCTGAAACACTGACAGAGCCAAATAACAGCAAGCACTCCAGTTTTGAATACTGTTTCTATCCTGCAAGAATGCTGATGTTGCAGCTCAGCCTACAAGCTACAGGTCAGTATCCTTACCAGTTCCTTCCCAGCTCTGTGAAGGTTCTTTTTTTGCCTCAGTTTTGCCATCTATTAGAAGTGTTTCCATCTTAGCATTCTTTCTCCTGTTTCAGTGAGGCTTTTTAGTGCAATGCAGAAAAATTAAAAGCTGCTAAGCAGAGAGATGGTCCTTACATCTGTATAGTACAGAGAAACTCTACACTCACCTTGAAAAGCAGAAGAAAATATAAATTATATTGGTAGCAAGCTCCACACTTTGTTTCCAGTCTTCCCTCAGCACTCTAGCCAGTGCACCCAGGGCAGTTTCTGAAATGGAACAAAATGTAGATGACCATCAGCATGTCACCTCCCCACTTTTGTCCTACAAGACTCAGGATTTGGATATATCTTCTGCATCTCTCTATTTTCTAATGGCAGGTTTTCAGAGGTATCCCACTTTTAAGGTGCAGCACTGCTCATAATTGTGTTCTGTTTGGACACAGTATGAAAATACAGAGTAATCTGGGTGGTCAGCCAGGCACAAACCTTAAGAAGAGGCAATATCTAAGGAAAACTGCAACTCAGGTCATCCTAAACCACCACTAACATTAACTTCTCATGGCCTGTGTTAGCTGTATGTTCCATACTACACTGTGACCTCTACCTAGAATATCAGCATTTTCACTTCAAAATCTCTTTAAAATTCTACCTTGACAGCTCATCCACTTCTTTTTCTTCCCTGTATTAATACTTTGGTTTGTAGTACTTTTTGTCATATTTCAGCTTACTTCTCCCCTTTTCCACTCATTACCCCTTGTCTAGTCCCTCTTTACAATATCATGTTACATGATCAGAATGAGAAAAGCAGCAACTGGCAATTTCAAGTACTGGAATATTCACAACTACTCATGGGGACAAACCATTATTTGATTGCTTACTCTTCCCCTCCCAATCCAATTCTTACAGTAATCTGCTTTGCTGACACTGCAGGTGGGCAGAGTACGCATTGAAGACTGATTTACTTGAGGAATATGGAAGTAATAAGAGCTCAGTAAAAGAGACAGAGCAGGCATGCAAAAAAATTACTACATTAACAAGACATGAACTTGCCATCACTTTGGAGGTCTGGCTTGGATTATCTTTATCTTTTGTTTGCCTGACACATTTACATGCTTTTACTCCCTCAGAGGGCAACAGGAAATGGAAATGTCTATACATGTACACCTACGTATTTACACACACTACTCCACACTGGTGCAGCTCTCAAAATGCAAATGGCACAACACATATGTATGCAGACACAAAATTACAGCAATGTGAACATCATACTATGCATTCAAGTATAATTTTTAAATGGATCCATATAAGCAGAAAGAGTGTGGTGTGCTAGTGAAACACTTTGGTGATCCATCTACATTCAATGTATTAATTCTCTTTGAAACTAGGCACTTATGTCAGCCTACAAATACCATTTTTGAATCCTGATCTCCGTGATGCAACTTTACATTCTCTTGTCTCTGGCCGTAATGCCAACTGAAGTTAATTCAGTATCAAAATAATTAGGATCAAAAAAGCAATAGCTGAAGCCTACTGAGGTTAGAAAGATTTCTGTGTTAGGCTCACCCAAGAACATCCTAAGGAGCATCCTCTTGTACAGAGATCCAACTGGGCTTTGACAGACAGCCTATTATGTACTGGAAAGCAAATTCTAGCAAACTACAGAAAATCCCAAAATGATGGTGAACTACTTTTCCCCTGAGAAAAAAAGCACCACAAATAAACAGCATAACATTAAGAGAAGCTACCATTGGGTTGAAAGTTACCATTGATAAGCAGTTCTTCCAAATTATCAGGATTCCTAGCCAGCTGCAGAATGAGGGCAGAGCCGCGCACCTTGTCAGGAATATCCTCATACAGTAATTCAATGTACTCATCCAAGTCATTGATATTGGCAACTTCATCAATCTGAAGGCAAGCACCAAAGCAGGGGTTGTACAGAGAAAGAGAGATGTCAACTCAAGACAATAAATCATGACATTGTTCAGACATAAGACGAAAGAGTTCGTAGCTTTGAGCTAAGATCTTAGGGGAAAATAAAAGGGGGGGGGGGGAAATAAATAAATCCACACATTCAGAACCACTGCCAATGAACACCAGGAAATGCAAGAAGATTTAATTACAAGAAACAAAGGATGCTCAGACAACTCTCTGTGTCCTGTCCGATGTTCCAGACCCAACTTGCTGTCCTGCTGTGTGCTATAGTTGGAGGGGGAAGTATGCAAGTCAAATATTTTACCCTTTATGGAGATGATTTTTATTCCATTTGGTGTATTTCCAAACCAAGTCTTTTGTTTAAAAAAAAAACGAAAACAAGAAAAACAAACCAACAGATTTTAGCATTTCCTCTCCTCATCCCCCTTATACAACTGATTACTTAAGAAAGAACTGGGCTTTGCATTTCCTTTCTAACACAAATATTTACCTCCATTCCTTCAAATGGGGGTGGATCTTTTGGCTTACTGGCTTTCTCTTTCTTTTCTATAAAGAAAAAGACATGGTTGTAGTTAAGTTATGCATATTCATACACAAAAAAATCACCATACCAAGTAGTTTCATAGTAAACACTCCAGTTAAATCAAGGTCAAAATTCTTTTGTGTCCAGCTGACCTGTCAGACTAACACAGCTAAGGTGTGCCAGGTTTCTGAAACTGAACAACCCAAAGGGAACAAAATAAACCCTCAGATGCTTTTTGACTTCTCAATCTAAATGACCAGTTACAGCCCAGACAGCAGGAGACAGAGGGTAATAAACTTTAGTACAAAGCCTGGAGTGACAAATCTCACTTCCACAGTGAGGTGCCTTAGTAGCTTTGACTCTGCTTGTACACTGTGGCCAAGCTGCCCTGGTATATACCAAATACACATATACTGAATAAAGGAGGGTAAAACATGCAAATTGGTTCCAAGCAAAGCAATAAAAAACATATAAATAACAATCTGTATTTTAAATTCATCCCATTAAGACAAGTATCCAACTTGAGAACAAAGCTTACCAGAGTTCATGATTGCAAGAAACCCTGCTAACCACACAGTAATACAGGATCCGACATTAAATTTTACCCTGAGAAGGAAGTTTAAGATGACTTAAGACAAACAGTACCAGGCAAAATGCCCTGGAGTAGAAAGTTACTGATCCCAGTAACTTGTTAACCAGGAACGTAAGAGAACTATCGAAGCTGTCTGCTACACTGTACCAAAGCTTGGCAGACGTGAAACCCTTCACGCCAGACAGCACAAATTTAGCCTAGGAATACTATCCACACTTGCAATAGGTGATGACAGAGATCTTCCTAGGAAGATCCTCATACAGTCTTTTGATGCCATTGCATATACTGCAAGAAAAGGCTGCACCAAATAGTGGAATCTGTACCTCTCTTGCCCTGCAAAAGCACAAGGCAGACAGAAAGCATCAATACTAAGTTTAACTAGGCAAGAAAAAAACCCAACCTTTGAATGTTAAAAAGATAATTTCTCTAAATCTTCTACCAAGATTGTAATTTTTTTCTAAGTGAGATTCAGCTATACACTGTCCCCATTCCCATTATCTCTAAAGAATTCATATATCAAGCAAGTTAGAACCTCGGTTAGAAAAACCTCAGACGGTAGTTATTGAATACTAAACCAGCCCAGTAACAAGCTACTTTGCACCTGTATTATTTACCTTTCCCTGCTGAGGCATCTCTTCGGTTCTGCAGATAATATAGCAGTTGTTCTACTTCTGCAAGTTTGGAGGGGTGAATGAGTTTGCATTCTTCAACCACCTTTCTAGCCAGTGAAGCAATATCTGTATTTGCATTTAGACTCTTTAGCCGAATGCTGAAACACAGAAAGGTATCTAAATGCAGATGGATGAATAGATTTCTTTTAACTGTTTTAGTCACATCAGCCAGTAATTTACTTGCAATACACCCAAAAATACTGCACACAACATTGAGAAACAACTATGGGTGTTGACTACACAAGAAAGTTCATCTGCCTGCACAGGCAGTGTCAGGAATCTGCAACAGCTCTGGCAGGTCCACAGCCAGGTCCACAAGCAACAAGCATAAGACATCACTGTAGGCATCAAGAATGGGATGGACCAAAACGGAATTCCACCATGTCACAGATGTAAGCTATGTCGATGCATCTGAAAACAGATGAACATTTCTAGTATCTTCAAAAACTTGAATGAATTTGAAGATTCTATTTTTCTACTGTATTATTCTTCCTATAAGTACTCACACAGGTAGCCATTGCAACTTAAAATTTCAAGAACAGCTCAAAAAACAAACAATGGAAAGGTCCATATTTGCAGCTTGGAAGCTAAAGCTATCACAGCTTTTCTGGGCTTTTCTAATAGGGTATGTTTTAATGCTTTTAGAATAAAGATATTGGGCAAAACAAAAATACAGATACTGTAGTGAAATCACTAGTGGGGGTGGCAGATCCAAGTCACTAGCTAGAGTATAAGGTTATCAGAGGATTCAAACAGCACTACTTGTTCCATCATCAGCCACTATTTGAGTGGGAACCGATCGCTTCACTTGATCTCAAGTTCCCTTCACATAAAATGGAAATAATCACTTCTCTTTACAAAAGACTTTAAAGTGTGGTTAAAAAGCAGTATACATGGGTTGTAGATGTTAACTATGTTATTTCCCGGTTTTGAAAACCTCTATTAATCTAGCACTAAGCTTTATAAAGGTTAGAACACATCATTTCTCACAGGCTGTTGATACTTTGAGTTATTGTATTTATGACTATGAAAACAGAAGTAGTTATCAAAACTTGCTATGACCTTACATTTTCTGACATTCCTTGCGTTCCCCCAGCACAGGGTCTCCCATCTCTCCCAGAATTGTTGCTTCCACTTCATAGTGGACAATGAGGGCTTTCTCAGATGGATGCACATCTATGTTGCCTCCTTTTACCTTCCTGCCATGAAGAAAAATAAAATAATGAATTGCTCATTAACTGAAAAGCTCAGAAAACATACCAGAATATACACAACTAACAATGATCTGTCTCCTGTTTAATTCAGACTTGAAACCCAAGCACTGCTCTCCTTTCATGCCACATTTCATGCAATACCAAAGCTTAATGCTAGTGACATATTCTTGACTATTATCTCTAGTACAAAAACAACTAAGCCATGACTCAAGCCTTAGTCACAAAATTAAGAAATAAACAAGACAAAACTTTGATTTCAGTCTCACTCAGCTCTCTTAAGGAATTACAATCAGAAAAAAAGGATGCATTTCACAAAGAAGGTGAACCTCCTCACTGATTTCCTGTTAAATTGTCAGTATTGAGAAATCTTTTGCTTATGGTATCAACCTAGGGTGGACACTTAAAACAGAAAATGGAAATTTCTGAATCTCAAGGACTCTCTTGGCTAAATATTAACAAATAAAAATCTATCAAGAATTAATTACAAATAATTTGAATTTCAAATTAACTACCCTCTCCTAAAGCACAAACCACTTTGTTACTGTTCTTCACCTCATTATGACTGTTGCCAGGGGATTACCAGATCAACAGATATCATCAAGTACAACTGTGGCCATGCAGAGACACAAAGGCCATGAGGCCACAATATAATTTCTGTTTTCAAGTGACAGTAGAATTACATCCCAAAACCAGTTACAGAACTACAGCCCAAAACTAGTTACAGACTTCTGTCTTGGTTGGAAAAGCTTTTCCCCTAGAAGAGTATGTAGAGTCACACCAGGCTGCTAAATTACTGCAGATTAAAAGCAACTCCCTAATGCGAGTTTGGGTTTTGGCGTGTGGGTGGGGTTTTTGTTTGCTTTGGGGTTTTGAGTGTTGGGGGTTTTATTCAGACAGATCATGTCAATAAGCAGTTTTACAGATGGCTTTACCAATAGCCATACCAGCATAAACAAGATAGCAGTTAGTTAGGACATTTGAGCAGTTAGACCAGGGAAAACTACTTGCGCCTCAAAGAGCTAGAAATGATGGCAAACCCAGATGTAGTCCTTAGCGTAACCACTCTCTTCAGAAAATGTTTGGATCTCCATCTACCCAGGTACTATGGTGGTTGCTTTCCCTTCTGCAAAACATAACTGCAGAAGATACCTTTAAATATAGCTGCCCCAAAAGCTCCACAAACCTCAGAAAGGTCTGCTGTGTGAAGCATCTAGTTCAACTACCAGCCTTACAAGGACGTAGAACTCTGGGACAAATACCTAGCTCACTGCTGAAGAGTAACATGCTCCTTGGTGAGATTGTAGCAGAATCCCATTTAGCACTTCAGATTTTTTGTCTTGTGTTTTTTCCTTTAACATTACTTGAAACCAGAGGCTTTATTACAGTCTGTCCCCTCTTCCCACAAGATCCAGCCATGCAAGGCAGCAAGCTTATGGCAAAATTAATTTCAAAAGAAACCAGTTGTCATTCCTCATCCCAAATATACTTCTCTCACATTTAGATCTACCGAGATCGACAAATGCTCTTCCTAACAGTCAGACTTCTGTTAAATGACAGGTTGGCAATAATTACAGAGAGAGGGAGAGAGAAAATAATGGGTAGAGAACAAGCATGCCTGGAGGAGTTTGGTATAGTTTCACAAGAACTAATCTGAACTAACAGCTCATAATTGCCAAGAGGTTAGATTTTTTCACATTCTCCCTGCTCCTAGCAGTCACCTTGGTGCACTCTCAGGACTCATCAATCCCTTTCACAGGCACTTCCAGCAATCCAATAGGAAGCTCTTCATATTTTGAGCAGGAGGAGTTTTTTCAACAGAAAGGAAATAACACTTCCTATCTATGAGTGGGGATAAAGAGTAAGGAGTGAGACCTCCTCCTTTTGGCAGCATTAAGCCACTGATGAGCTTAGTGACCCACAAATCCTCAGCCTAAGACTGCTTAAACAGTTTTAGCATTTCCCATATTTATTTTTTTTCCTTAAGATGTGCAGATGGGTAAGCTGAAGAACTTACATCTGCAGAGATTGCCTGCCCTCTCTTACTAATTACCATTGTCACTATTTGAGCTATTTCCTAATAGAGTCATAAATCAATTCACTTTCAAGTTCCCTGTCTGAAAAATCTTACATTGTGAACTGTATGAAGACATACACTAAAATGCACAACCCAGCCATTAAAATTGTTTTCCATTTGTAAAGCATAACATTCAGACTGCTGTCATTACAAAACCCCCCAAACAACAGCAGAAAACAGACAAACAATCCGCCCCAAAAAAATCCAAAATCCTTCCCAAATCAACAAACATCTGCTTTACTGATTTTTCTACCCATTTTGACTTTGTAAGTACCCAGTCAATCCATACAACATTTTAAAACACGGACATTCTTATATCTGGTAGAAGTAGCAATGCACTGGGGAACTCTCGCACACACCAGTCTGTCCTTTCACTTCACTGCCTGCTTTGTCAACAAGAATCCTGCTCTATTAAACGTTTAAAAGAGGAAGGCCCTTTCTACAGACAAAAGCTGTGCTAGATAAGCTCACATAACCAAAGCCAGTGTGCAAATACCCTTTAGTAACTAATTCCTTTGGGATGAAAAACCAAACCCAAACTACCTTAATTACATGTGGCACAAATTGCATGCATGGATAAGGCTGAAAAAACAGTAACAATTCTTAGCAAGCCAGGCTTGGTGGGAGGATGACTGCTCATGAAGGATGACAAAGGGAAACCAAGAGCAGAGGAGTACCAGACTTCCACACAAATCTAGTCACATTAAACAGCACAAAGGAAGTGGGTTTTTTTGTTTGTGCTCTCTAAAAAGAGGTACCAGTATGCTTATTTCAAGATGACTGCAAGATAAAGACGATTCCTCCAAAAATCACATAAGATGGCACAAACAGAACATGCAAGGCTAAAAATAGGTGCTGCTCTTAAGTTACAGCTTTTTATTAAACCACAGGCATTATTTATCTGACATAATCATTTATATGACAGAGCTAACATTCAAGATTATCAAGAGGGTATTTTTCTCACTATTTCTAATTACGGGTCTTAATATGTGGCATACAAGAGGATTAAAAAAAAAAAACCCAAAACTCATCCTAACCAAGAACTTTCACAAATGCTAAAGTTAAAAAAAATAACAGGAACTCCACAGGATTCAGGATATGATGGATAAAATCATCCATGTGGTAGGAAAATATGACACCATTCACATATTAGATCTTAACACAGGCCTAGATAGTCTGACATCTTCTGAGACTGACAGCACTTCTGTTCTGCCACAAATGATGGAGCTTTTATGGAGATCAGTTGCTTACTCAAACCGTGTGTTTTAGGTTGACTGGTCTCACTGCAAATAGTCAGTTAACAGCACCATTCATTCATCACAACTTTAACATCAAACCAAGGTACCCACTTTAGACACACTCCGTCCCATCCCAACTCCCAAGCCAATCCATTTATCCCACCTGTTTCCTCCCAATCTGCCATGCCATGTTGTAGTATCTCCTCCAAATCAGTTTACCTCTCGTAGCTGCACCCTGAACCTGCTCTTACTGCCTAAAAGCCCCTTCCCAGTCACCAGCCAAAGCAACTGCCTGCCCTATCTCACCTCCTAATATCCACACGATGATGCCGTCCACTCATCTCCTAATAGCATATTTTCTCAACTTGCTACCTCAGTACTTCATCTGAAATGCCCATTGTAAGATTCCACCACAGCCATCCCAAACCCACTGAATCTCTTCAAGCCACCACTTTTCCTCTAACCCATTACCAGCCGCAAGCTACCCATCCCGTCTCTCAGCCTACCCTAAAAACACTTTATAATCTTCACTCATCTTTAGCCCAACCTCCCAGTCCCCATCCAAGTCTCCTGCCCATCCGACTAGGCAGCTAACCCTGAACCTACCCCAAACAAATTTCTCTCCCACTCTCAGACCACTCACCCCAAAGACTCCGACTTACCTTTCTTTCATGCCACAACCTCATGCCATTTTCCAAACCTGTCACTCCTCAATCTCAATCCCTACACCCACCTCATGATCTCCCCCCTCAAAACATTTTCACCTCCAACACCCATCCATTCCCTAGACAGTCCCCAATAACCTGCAACACCTCAACCACAATCTCTTCTTGCTTTCCTACTCCACAGCTTCCCAGTCAGGCTAAAATGCCCCACAACCTCAGCTCCCTTGCACATTCCCAAACCACAGCCTCCCATCCATACGCCCTACAGCATCCCTCAATACCTGCCTCCCACCCCTCAACCGCGCACACTCCCCACTGCCCCACCTGACGCCAAACCCCACCTCAGAACAACCTGACGTTTCAGAGCCCTCTTCCATCCACACACCGTAAACTGCCGCGCCTCAGCCCCATCGTCGCCTTCTCCCTCACCCCCCCAACACAACTTGCCGCGCCCTCAGCCCCATAACAGCCGTCTCCTCCCCACACACACCCTCCAGCCAGCCTCCCCCGGTTACCTCTTCAGGTACCGGGCGTCCTCGCCCTGCATGGCGGCGGGGGGAGGCCTGGCCGGGCGCGGCCCCGCAGCGCTGCTGTTACCAGGGAGAGCGCGAGCCCCGCCCCGCGGCCTGCCAGCGCGCACGCGCCACGGCCGCGGCCCGCAGCGGTCAGCGCGCATGCGCACTGCGTGCCCACTCCGGCGAGGCGCCCCCTGCAGGCTGGGTGAGGCGCTGACCCCGGCCTGAGGCAAGAGGGGCAGTGGTGGCTTCCGGCCCCGTCTTCGCTTCACCGCAAGGCCGAAGAATGAGCCCTGCTGGTACCCATGAAGGTGCCATGCCGTGTCATGTTGTATCAAGGCTCCTCTTGCACCTCCAGGTGCAATGGCTGGATAACAGCCTCTGACCACCATGCCAGGTAAGCACCGTAGCCCTCACAGACAGGGTGTAGATGACCCCACAGGCCTTGGCACCCCCATGGTGATGTTACAAAACTCACCGCTGGCTCAGCATGTCCTGCTCCTTCATGAGAGTGACAGTGGGACATGGCAGCCTGCAGGCCTGCAAACTTAATGGTGCTGAGGAAAGCAAGGGTCCAGGTAGGGCATGGCCAAAGGTCCTTGACCCCCAGGGGAGTCAAGAACAATTTTACCTTTACATCTCTTTCATACCTGTTACTTTACTGTAAGGGTGACAGAACACTGGAACAGTTTCCTAGAGAGGTTATGAAATTTTCTTCTCTAGACGTTTTCAAGACCCATCTGGGTGCATTCCTATGTGACCTGCCCTAGGTGATCCTGCTTTGGCAGAGAGGTTGAACTTCATGATCTCTGGAGGTCCCTTCCAATCTCTACCATTCTTACATGGTTATAAAGTCAATGGCTAACAGGTAGAATCAGAGGCAGTACTGTCTTGTTGGTTTTTTGAACTCTGTACTCAAAGTAGGATTTTCATTTCTGCTTAGTTTTATAAAATTCATCAAAACTGTTGTATGGGATTTACTGAGTTTATTTATTCCAAGAATTATTTGAGGAGCATAGATGGTTGGCTGGGTTTCAGAATAAAAGGACAATACCACTCTGTAGCAACTAACAACAGTTGCTTGTAACATGCATGTAGATCTATCTTTGTGTTTGCTGGAATGCTCTTTGCTGGACAGCAGCCTCACTACATATAGGTGAAGTGGCTGTCTACCCAGAGTCATAAAGGTAATATAGAAATAGATAATAGTCAGAAACTTAAGCTTGTATTTTTATTGTGGCAAAATGTTATGAATCAACACTTAATATCTTCTGCTCCTATTGAAGACTAAATATGTAATATTTCATAATCTGTAACAGAGCAGCAAAAAATATTTTGCAGTATTCCATGCCCTTTCTTTGTTTCAACAAAAAATGGAAAAAGAAAGCACCCTGCAAAAGATAAAGTGCTACCTTAGAGCAATAAATTTACAAAGCAGTGCTAGAACATGAAACTTATTCTGTTTTTATCACAGTAATATTTCCTATTAATGACCATCATAAAGAAAAAATTATATATGACTACCTGATGAGAGCAACAGTTCTTCAAATATTTCAAGGAGCCCTTCAGATAAAACTACAACTCTTAAGTCATATCAATAAATAGTCTGATATTTCCTCAGTCTAAATATCTGACACTCTCCACATATTCCACTGAGAAGGTAATTTTTTTAATCTGGTCACATATGCCTACAAATTGAGAATACTTCTAGAGACCTATGAAAAAGCAAACAAAAGATTTCAGGGTGGGAATGATACAAAAGAATGTGAGACCTGAAAATATGAGAAAATAAGTATTTATTGCAGTGAGTCATGCCATGGTGTTTGGGCTATAATTGTCTGTTTGTTAGAGCCTGTCTCAGCCTAATAGAGTCCAAGTGACAATCTCTCAGCTTTGTAGCAATTGAGCCATGAGCAGTACCAAGATCTGATAATTTTGTTGGTCAGTAACTAACAGTTGATGCTGGGTTTAGAAAACCATGTAGTGCA
This sequence comes from Pogoniulus pusillus, assembly GCF_015220805.1. NCBI lineage: Eukaryota > Metazoa > Chordata > Aves > Piciformes > Lybiidae > Pogoniulus > Pogoniulus pusillus. The sequence goes on along the minus strand of NC_087271.1, from coordinate 12,848,836 downwards.
AACACTAAAAACCTTGCATTGCATGATAGATTCTTTTAAAATTAAATTGTAAAAACAAATGCCTCCCAAGGTCTGGTTCTACAGCTTTCTCCTGAGCTGCTGATGTTCCTCTATGCAATTTCTTATATCCTGCTTGTTATAACAGGATAAATCAAGAGGCGTGTGGCCAGCAGGTCAAGAGAGGGCATTCAGCCTCTTTACTCTACTCTTGTGAGACCCAACCTCAAATATCGCATCCATTTATGGTATTCCCATCATAAGAAAGGCACAGAGCTGTTGGAGCAAGTCCTGAGGAGGGCCACAAAGATTAATCAAAGGGCACCTCTGCTGTGAGGATAGGCTGTGAGAGAGCGAGTTGTTCAGTCTAGTGAAGAGAAGATTCCAGGGGGTCTTGTAGCTGCCTTCCACTACCTAAAGAGGTCTTACAGAAAGCTAGAGAGGGACTTCTCATAAGGGTGTCTAGCAACAGGAAAAGGAGGAATGGTTTATAAGATGAGCAAAGAGTAATTTTAGACTGGATCTTAAGAAGTCCTTCAGTACAAGGGTGGTGAGACTCTGGAATATGCTGCCCATGAAGGTTGTTGATGCCTCCTCCCTGGAGGTGTTCAAGATCAGGGTACATGAAGTCCTGAGCATCTGAGTCTAGCTGAGATCTGCCCATGGAGGGGAGATTGGAGCAGATGATCTCTGGGGTCCCTTCCAACCTGAGCCATTCTATGATTCTATGAAGATTATGTGGCTTTACCATAGGACATGATGTTCCCCTCACTGCCACGTTAGAAGCATACTCAAGGAGAAGGAAAGAGTGGTATTTGAAGCAGAAGGGTAATCAAGTTGCAAAGAGAAGGTGAAATGTATCAGATTTCTGAGCTTCTCCTTTTTGTTTTGTTTTGTTTGGGTGGTTTAGCGGTTTGAATTTTTTTTTTAGAGCAATTGTAATAAATACTGTTCTAGAGTCAGGTAGAAGTAATATTGGTTTTTTTTTAGTGAGGGAATGCAAAGAAGGGTGGAAAAGTGCATGTGAGCTGCAGAGAAAATCAAAATAGGAAGAAAGGATATGAGGACAAATTAGGTGAAAGGATGAACCAAGTGGACAAACAAGAGGAAAGACAGAAGTGTTAATACAGAGTAAGAGAAGAAATGAACAACAACATTTTTGTAGAGTAAGTGTAGGTGAAAAAAAGAACATTTTTATTCTTTGAAATAATTCTTAAATAGTGAAAACTCATTTAAATGTTATAAAGAAAGCAAGCTTTTATGAAAAAATACTTATTTTCTGCTCCAGATGTGGACAGATGTTCTTAACCAGAGAGAATACACTCTGTGATACTGGAGCAACATCCACCAGACTGTCTCATGGTAACTTAGTTTTATTTCTTCCAATTTATTGTATTAGAATGAAACAAATTCATTCTGACTGAGAGGTACTGATGCTAAGCCTGATTTTGAAGTAACAAGATGTTTCCATGATCTTCAGTGAGCTTTATATAAGCCTTTGATGTTTAGCCATGAGGCTGCATGTTGAAAATTTCTTGGGGTCTGATTTCTTCAGAGTTCCACTGAATCCTACACAGATCTCTTTACATTGTGAAAAAGCACACAAAATAACTAACATTGCTTTTCTTTAGCAAATGGAATTGTTAAAATGTAATAGATTAATTTCTGCCTTGTGGAATTAAGAAACCAAAGCAGCCCTGAGATTTGTAATCTACTGAAGACTGTGTCTTGCTCTTAGGTAAAAAGAACACAGGTGGAAATCAAGGGAAAAACAGTGGATACTTTCCTTGTGAAAATGAACTATGTATAAACCTCCTTAAGGCCTTTTATTAACTGAAAGAAGGTACATCAATCTGAAAGCATGACATTCAGAGAAACAAGTGATTAGACTGTGCTGCTCAGTAGGGAATGGAGATAATGGTGTTCTGATGTGCTGTCACATAGTAAGTGATCTAGGTATGGAGGTAATAAACCTTGAGCTTAAAAGTTTATATTGGAAGGAGGAAGTGAGATGAGGCAAAGCAAAATTTGACATGCAAAGGATAAGTCTAGCTTACCTCTTCTGTCTGAAAATAATCTTGGGACACAGATGAAGGTGATTCTTGAAGGCCTTCTTGATCAGCAGTGACAGGGACATATGCACAAAAGAAGGGCATTTTCAATATGGCACATGATTGTGCTGGTAAATACTGGGTGCTCTTGTTACCCTTGAACAGAAGGATTCACAAAAATGGAAACAGGACTCTCTATGGAGAGCTTGATTTGTGGTTTGTAATGTATCTAATTCAACACTGACAGCTAATTTGCTGGTCTGAATGAGATGGAAATTAGCTGTAGGTTTTCATTGTTTCAGATGCAGAAAGGAAATGTAAAGATGTGAAAAGAAGCAGACCTATTCCTAGAGAATCAAAGCTTTCTTTTAAATTCTTTAAGCAAAGGGTTTACTGTTTTCTCCCTTGACTTAGTCATACCAGAACTGCTCACTTCTGTGCCAGTGATCATGTTTGATGGCCTTGTGTCCTCGTTCACTTGGCTAAATGAGTGGTAAACTGACCTCCACCATTTTGTGCCTCAGTGCTCCTCAGCACTCTTCAGCAGCTGGAGTGTTACAGACTGCATGTGCATACCTGCACAAACCTGCAAGGTAGAAACACAGCACCCAAGCTCAGCTGTTGGTGTGACAAAGCAACCATCTGCGTAGGCTTTCAGTGCCTGACCTGAAATTTCAGAGTTGCTACTTATGAAAAACAATACCAGTTTACTCATGTCCTAAGCAAGGCTGATCTAAGAAGTGTTGGAAGATATAAAATGTACTTCAGTGGTGCTACATTACCTTTTTCTTCCATAAGGGATCGACCCTTTAAGGAATTTTGGTGTGAGCAACACAGAACAGCATGTTGTATATTTTCATAGAATCATCTAGTTGGAAAAAACTTTGAAGATCATCCATCTTTTAAGTCCAACCATTATCCTAACATTACCAAGTCCATCACAAACCCACATCCCTTCCATCAGTAAGTTCTGTGTGCATGTTCAGTATGTGTAGTGCATTAGATTTTTTGTGTTAAGTTTGTACTTATTTTCTGGCAAACAACCTGAAATGCAGTATCCCTATCCAAAGGGCAAATGATGTGCTTTCAGTTTGGGTTTATTTTAAGTGGACTAAGGAAAACACAGGAAAATTAAATACAAAAGTGACCATAAATGAGCAAGCAGTTGGTCTCTGTCACCTTGTGGGCCTCACTGACACTGGCCAAGATTTCTTGTGCAAAATCCTGTGCTACTGAAGTCAGTGAGAGTTTTACCATTGACCCCAATGGGGACAGATTTCACCTCTTAATGTTTATTAGATGCAGCAGGCAGAAAGCAGACTCACAGCTATAAAGGCTATGACATTTTATGGCTCTGACTCTGCAACCACTCAAGCACGTGCTTAATTTTGCCACAGTAATAAAGTTAAGTGCCAGCCTAAGTGTTTTCAAGAAGGGGTCTCCTTTACACTTGAATAAATCTATATTTGATCATAAATCTGGAATTCTCCCTCTTCCTTATCCCTCCCTTCAAAACAAAATCAAAGGGGGAGGATTCTGCACATGACCATCAAATTCCTTCTACTTTACTCAAAAATAATTACATTTTTATGTGAAAAATAAGGAAAGAGACAGTAAGGAATAAGTACGTTAGCTGAAGTGATTTTGCTCAGGTGACTTGACTTAAAAAAGTTACTGATTTCAAACAGATTCAAAAGGGAAATTTCTATTTTCAACAGCTTGTTAAAAATATCTTGGACAATGGCTGTTTCCTTAGAAAAAGTGAAGATTTTGCACAGCATTTTACAGCCAAAATAATTTTCTCTTAAGTTTTTGAGCTATGCTAGAACAACACTAGCCTTGTTCTTCATACAAGGGCAAATGTTGCCCCTTTCACAGATAGCAGTATTAATTTTAACCAAAGCATATGAGAAATGTATGGAGAAAGAGAGACATTTATTCTAGATTAATTCATCATTGAATTCAAGCGTACAATTTTAATAGGACAGCATTTAACCAGTGGATTAACTTACCTTAGGCTAACGGGGTGTGCTTCCCCGTTATTACCAGTCTTTATGCCAGGAGCAGATGCCTTTCAGAAACCAATGCTTCAGCTTAAACAGACTCACAGTTTCATAGCAAGTTGTGATGAATCTCTTTCAGCCTATCCCTCTGCCCCAAACCAAATAATTTGTCCTCATTTTACTCCTATCACTAATATCACCTCCAGTGATTTGTGTTATAGTCTTCCTGGGAAATCTGTTCTGGGACTGAATTGCTGTTATTGCAAGAAAACCATTCAGCTGTTCTATCAAAGATGCTCAGCCCATGTTTTTTTTGAAGAGCCACGTCCAAACTTGGGTATAGTACTGTAGCTTAAGCCTTTCCAGTGCTGAGTAGGTAACAAGGATGACTTAATATTGTTTGTAGGGATGAAGTAATCCTTCTGTTTGTTTTGTGATAAGGCTGGTCTTCATACAGGGATCAATGGATTGGGGTCTTTGTGTGTAGTGTACTGAAGGGCAAACTAGATGGTCATGACAGTCTCTCCTGGCTTTAAGAAAGAGAGTGTGGATGATGAGTGTGTGTAAATTCTTTCACAGATTCTGTTCTTATGCCAATTTGTTTTATTTACATCATGGTTGACAGTAATAGAGGAAGTGGTCTACCGGGTAGGAGGGGTAAGGAGTCAGTTTTGGGAAGTGGTGGAAGCCCCATCCCTGTATGTTTTTAAGACCAGGCTGGATGTGGGTCTGAGCAATCTGATTTAGTTGAAAGTGTCCCTGTCCATAGCAGGGGGGTTGGAACTAGATGATCCTTAGGGTCTCTTCCAACTCTGATAATTCTGCGATTCTGTGACTCATCAGGAACCAGGGCAGAAGCTGTATTTCTGTTCGATGTAGTGCACTTGCCCTTTCAGCCTATTTCGTTTTTCAGAACTATCTGTGGCAGCATGGCTCGAGTGGAAACTGAAGAATGTTTGCAACAGAGACAGCTGAAAGAAAAAATGTAACTCACATGGCAGTCAACTGGGAAACTGTGAGAAACAAGATGCAGGAGAACAAAGACTTGCCAGGAGGGCTATGGCTGCATTTCCCTTGTAGTTAGGAGAGCCTTAAGGCTATGCCTACTTGCTGCCTAGAGCCCACCCCATATTCCGCCTAGGCTATCAGTCCTAGATGGAGTTATGTCAGGCAGGGTATCTTTTCCAGAGGACTTGCAAACAGCCTGAGCTGAGGGGCAGTGATGCTGCCCTAGGTGGCTCCACACAGAGACAGCCAGAAGCACTTCTGGCTGTGAAACACAACGAAGGAATGGCAAGAGAGTTATGGGGCATCAGAAGGAGGCTGTGAGAAGAGAAAGGGGATGATGTTCAAAACAAGGTGTATGTAGGACACAACAGGAAACCTGAGAGATGTCAGGGAACATGGAGTGAAGAATATTTCTTCTCCCTTCCAGCTGTACATTCCAGGAGTCTGGACACCAGGGGAAGGGGGAGGATATGAGGCTCATCTGGCTGGCCCATGAGTAAGACAATACGAGAGCCCAGGAGTTCAGCTCTGGTAATTGCTATTTCTTGTGAGCTTCTGGGTTACAATAATGGAAGTTTTACAGCACTGTTGAGCTGTGTGTTGAAAAAAAAAAAATCCTTCAGCTTTCAACTAATTTAGTTGCCATCTGTAAGCTGTTTAGGTGATTCCCCTCATTTCACTTTCCCCATTTAAATTTGCGATGTATGCCTTCTTGTTACACCTCCTACATACACATCTGTAGAGGCACAGAATACCACACAGGTGTGTAATTCAGGATTACTGATGCACTTTATAGGCAGAGTGAGATAATGTGGGATTACCATAGCCTATCCACAGGCTGCTCCTGTGGGGACCTGTGGTCTGTTCCTCACACCAGTGTATTTTAGACAGACACAGAAAGTGAAAAATACATAAATAAAATGTGCTTTACCCTACAAAACTCCAGCACTGGTGTTTGTATAGATGTCTTTAGTTTTATCTCATGCCTCCTGTACAAAACTCAATTTGCTGTTGTATTTCATATGCAAGATACTAAAGTTGTCCTTAGTTCACCCAGCTCCAGCTAAGTATCACATCTCATATGATTCATAAGATTTCCCTGCAACACAGAGGCATAGCAGTTGTCATGGCAAGGCACAGCGAGATGAGTTAATTAATGACATTTCAACATATCCTGGACTTTATTGGCTAGTGATGAAGAATCCCAGAGAAGAAAGCTCTGTGATTATACCAGATCCATCCTGTGTTGGTTTAATTTTTGAACTTTTTATACAGACTACATTGTCTCAATACCAGTGCTCATGGTCTCTGAAATGAAAAGCATTCCTCATAAAGAGGATTATAAGATTAAAATTATTGCTCATAAAGAGCATGTGGATCCTCACTGGGAGGATGATAGATGTAAAGCCATCAAATTACTGATGTCACCAAATATAACTAATTTAAGAGATAACAGTGCATTTTAAAAGAAATAGCTTGGATGTGTTAGATTTACAAACTGCAAGGATTTTCCTTCCCACTATGATCATTCTCCATTTATCATTTTATAATAAGAAAATGCCTTAAACTTAAAGTTAGTCTCAAACAAATGTCACTTGCTAGCTTTCTTGCTAATCCAGAGGAAATACTATCTTAGTAGTCCCTGAGGTCCAATGTCTAGGTGTTGGATACATGATAAACTTGCTTGAAGCTTTCTTCATGAGATATAGTCCTCAAGAGACAGCTGTGGATTTAATTTTTCAAGCTTTAGTACAACATAGCCCCTTAAAAATAAGATTTAAGTTTCCCTTGTTAGGTCACTTAACAGTTCCTTCTTTTATTTTACTCCTTTTTTTTTTCTTCCTCTGCTACTTGCCCAGACTTCTAATCCCTAGCCTCTGGAGGAAACATTTAACCATCTCAAACTTTTCATGTCTCGATTATTTTTTGTTCCAAAGGACAACACATATACATTTGGCTTTTTGAATGGTTCTAGCCTCAGAGCTCAGAGAGGAAGTGTTCATACACAGCAAGCAGTTTCCAGTCTTGATCGTTTAGGTTTCTACTTGCAGTTCTGAATAAAAGTGGTTTTCTGCAAATTCTGAGCCACTCATCTGTGTAAGAGCAGCTTTTCACAAGAAGAGATGTGTTTATGGGCTCTGCAATCCATGTTCCTGTGCGTTTATGCTGTCCAGGAGTTGGGCTTAATCTAGTTTTCTTTTCCCTTGACACTTAGCACTTAGTTTTCCAGAAACTAAGTTGAAGGTGTGCACAGGATTTAACTGCATAGTTCCTGGCATTGGGAGACTCCACACACTTAGAGATGTGTTAAGGATGAAGGCTCTCCAAGCCAACAACGTTATAGACACAATCTGTCTGAAGTGCAGGGGGAGAATAATTGTGATACTTGTACAGATCCACTATAAATGCTGCTTACAGCTCAGGACCCCTTCTCATAATGCTGCTCTGCCCACACACACGCACACAGAGTATCTGCCAGATTGTTCCTTCTCAGGAGCTAAAGATGGAAGAGGCCTTTCAAGGTCTCTTGTCAGATTTGTTCCCTATAATAAACTTTTGTTTTTTCCTTTCAGCTTGTTTTCATTTGGCTTCCTCAGGAAATTAGTTTTATCTTGCTTTACCTATCCATGCATTTATCATGTCTCTTCTTCCTCCCTCTAATGACTTCATGACATATTGGCCAAGTGCAGTCACCACTGAAAGATGTGCACAGAGTCTGAAAGTTAATTAAGTTTTTAGAGGTTTGTGAGCTCTGGCTGCGGGGTAGATGAGAAAGACCCATGATAGGGACTGCACCAAGGGAGAGTTAAGCAGAGTTCAGCTTTTTGGCAGCAGCAAGAGGTCAGTGACTCTGTGCACACTAGCCAGACAAATAGCACAGATGAATGGGCTGGCCAAGCTGTCCCAGAGCAACTCTAGACTGGCTGCAGCACAAGCAAATTCTTGTCCAGGGTGGATCTTTCCTGATAGATGGCAAATGAGGGTGGGGCTTATTTCAGGTAGAAGCAATAGCACATAAATGTAAAAGAAGCTGTCGTGTTGCTCTGTGGCTCACAGAACAACTTATTTTCCCGTTTAGTTTTAAACATCTTAACAAAAAAGATGCTCTCTAGCACTGCTGTGAAATGTGCTATTGTAACAGATCAGGGAAATGGCAGTCTGACGTTGGCCACCACAGTCAGCAAGTGTGGCGATTATAGAGCCTCAGTGTGAAAGCCTGAACCTTTACATCTCAGCCTCTCTTATAAGAGGGGCATACTGCAGAAGGTTGGATGATCTCTCTAACCCACAGTCTGCTCACATTACTTCTTTCTACAGATCTGTTATTTTATCCATTGCAATCTCTGCTTCCTCAGGTTGGAGTTTCTATTTGTCATGATGTTCACACTCCAGAAAAAGTCTTTCTCTCCTGGCATTACCACTCTCCTGTCATCTAAAGTATGATGGGTCTTCATCCCTCAGTCTTCTAAGAGTTCAGGAAAACAAGTGCTCTGGCTCTACGCAGGAGCAGCATGTAAGTGCTAAGTACCACCCAAAGCACATTTCCTGGCCAATGGGTTTAGGCTGTTTCCCAAGGCACTGCTGCTGTTTGCTGTGAGACAAGATAACTGGGCCGGGATGCTTTCTGGTCTGAGCAGTCAGTCATATGCCTTAGGTAGAAAGGATACAGCTGAGAGGAAGTGGGAAGGCATGTTGTTCTGGCAGTGTTGTGTGCAGGAGGAGCTTGCCATCTTTCTTTTGCTTTGGGATTGAAAAGAAAGTCTTGAGAGACTTTTTACCAAAGCATTTCTGCAGCTGTGTGCCTGAGCTGAAAGACATTAAGAATTCTCTCTCACTTGCCCAGTTCTCTCACAAGCTTCTCTATATTGTTTTTAGTGCTGTTTCCTGGGTGTGCAACATCCTCTTTATCCTACCTCACCAAATCACTATCTGCCCTGGTCACTCCTTAAAATTCTCATGTTATGTGCAGTCCACAGTGGCTGAGACAGGCATGTGGAGACCCCTTCCTCCTTGGTTAAAGACCTGTGCCTGTGTTCTTAAATGCAGAGCTGTGCATGCAGGGATCTGAGCTCTGCATACAGGAGGCTAAAGCTAGCTTGATCCTGCATATTCAAAAACTCACAATTCCTGCCAATCAGACAGAAGATTCTGTTAGCTTCCACCTCGGAAAGAGGCTTTGTCTTGCACTGGAGCCAACAGAGGGCAACAGACACAAAATTCAATATTGAGAAGAAATGCTTTTAAAAAACAGTGCTGAGCAGCCCAACCCATACTGTATCTGGAGTCACATATCACAGCGAAAGGCAGCATTCCATGCTGGACCTAAAAACCTTCTCAGGCTCCATCAATTAAACCACCACATATGGGGTGGAAGAGACTCAGCAAGGAACTCTCACTAGGGTTCAATGAAAACCAGATGTTGTGGGCACAGCTGTCATGCTTCTTATCAGGAACAGCTAAGCAGCCCTTGCTGCAGTTCCATCAGGAAGCCTGCCCTTCCTTCCCTTCAGCTCCAGCACTACTGAGAGTCCCTAACCTGTACCAAATAAAGTCCTCACGGCCAAAGCACGCAGGAGTCCTCCCCCAAATATTGCTATTTACATTAGCATACTGTTTATGGCTCTCCAAATTAGGGTCCTGCTGTGACTGTCCAAATGCTTAAGACGTGATGAGACTGGCTCCCACTCCTACTTAAGAGTGGCTTCATTTGCTCCCTTGAAAAGGCAATTTAGTGTTGGCTCCAGAGCTGGATGGATTAAAGTGAAAGAACTGTGTATTCTCTCCATAGGGATAAAGCTCTGGCCAATTTAATTTACATGAATTATAATGTATTTACCCATAGGGCTCACATGCTGTGTTTTGTTGCTTTAGATGAAATTCCATATTGCTAAATTCCAATTGTATAAATGCTAACAGATTGCTGCTGGGACTGCACCCTTGAAAGCAGCGCATGGGAATGGTGCAGGATATGCCCTGAAGGGCATGAGTCATCCTGACCTACAGGCAGTGAACTCTGCTTTGGAAATGTGGTTCAAAGCAAGGGTTTCTCATGAGAGATCAGAAGTCCTATCCCAAGGTTGGGTCATTGCCCACGGACCTGTTTTGCTCTGCACTTCCTTGGGTCCTTTTGCCACAGTGATTTTGCAAGGCCGACTAGTCTACTGGTGAAAATAGCACTTGTAAATGATATGCTGAAACCAAAGTTGCCTAAAGTTAATTACAAATAAAGAAGGGAAGCAGCCCTGCAAACAAAACATTTTGTTTGGCCTGATAGAGATTTGTGTGTGTGTGTGTGTGTGAGAACAGAGAAATATTTCAGTTTCTCATCAAACCAAAACACTTTTTTCCTCAATTTCACACTTAATTCAAACCCAAATTATTTTCACAATAATACTTCTGAAGAATCACAGAAACATTCAAGTTGGAAAAGACACTCAGGATCACCAAGTCCAACCAATTACCCTACTCTACAAGGTTCACTCTAAATCATCTCTCCGAGCACCACATCCAAAGGACCTTTAAAACACATTCAGGAGTGGTGACTCACCCACCTCCCTGGGCAGCCCATTCCAATGCCTAACCACTCATTCGCTGAAAAAAAATTTCCTAATATCTAGTCTAAACCTACCTAGTGGCAGCTTGAGGCCATTCCCTCTTGTTCTATCACTGTTTACCTGTGAGAATAGACTAGCAAAAACCTATCCACAACATCCTTTCAGGTAGCTGTAGACAGTGATGAGGTTCCCCTTCTGCCTCCTTTTTTTCAAACTAAATAGCCTCAGGCTGCTGAGTCTAATCGAACCCATGAGTGGATGTTTGGTGGGTGAAGATTGTGACTAAGAGTTCTAGATTTCACCAAGTCAGACAAGTAGTGCATCCATTATCCTATTACTGTTTACCAGCTTCACACCCAGACAGTGCTGTACACTGCTGCTCTGAATACGCTACCAAAGCTGCAGCCAGAACAAAATAGGCAGTTGCTTTTCTGGCTGCAGCAGTCAGTTTCTAAGGTTCCCACTTGCTGTCTGATTTGCAGCTGCTCTCTGCCTGTGCCTCCTCTAGCAACGTGATCCTGTGGTTTTCAGGAACTTTAAAAAACTTGTCAAAGATAAAACAAAAATTACTTGCTTTAACCAAATCCATTCCTAACAGCATATGCCAGGTGTGAGGATGAGGGAGAAGAATTAATATAGAGGCCTTAAGATAAAGAGACATCTTACAGCAACTCTAATGGCTTGTCTGTGTGGAAATCAGATTGCATACCAGGTGTTTTGTAAGCAGAACACAGTAATTTAAATGCAAAACTGACCCTTTGTGACCCACATGATTATGTGGAGCTACTGCCTGTATTTTTCTTTTTCTTTTCTGTGCATCAGAAGTAGTGTGCACAGCTCAGGTCCACAGAGGCAGGTAGTTACCTACTAATACAAAAATCAGTCCACCTCCTCTTTAGATATGCTGATGTTCCATCAAACAGATCTGCCTTGGATCTTGCAGTGATTCATCATAAGCCATCTGATACCTTATTTTAAACCTGCTACCCTCAGGCAGAGATCAACTGCAGGTATTTTAATAAGAAGCTGCTTCAGCTGATCTTTCACTTTAATCTGTTATAAACCTGATGTCCCAGAACTGCCTGATCTCATGGGGAAGAAGATGGTGACACATGGAAGAACTATTTGTTTTCCCACATAAATACCAACATTTTCTTGGTTTAGACCAGAAGCTGTTTGGAGCAGTGACTGTCATACATTATGGCTGTGCCTGCTGTTATTTTGGTGCAGAGCTTCAGTTTGTCCAGATTCTCCAGTGTCCCTACCACCAAGAAAAATGCTGATTATCTGGCTTCAGCTTCAGAAAGAGTCAAGTGGCCACTGGAGAAAGGGAACTGAAGCTGAGAAATGTGTTGACTCACACTTCAGCTCCACTTCTAGAAGTAGTATGGGTGCTGTTGTGTCCATATTCGAGCCCCACATTAATTCTTGTCAATTAAGATATAGGGCATATAAAAGTGTTTGAATTGTTTGCAGCTTCTGGGTAGACCAATACTGTCAAAATATGGTGTTAGGAGACAGCGTGAAGCAGTTGTGAGTTGGTCTTAGGGGAAGATAGTAAGATGCTTGTTGTTGAGAAATAGGCAGAGAATATAGCATCTACTTTTTGAATGAAACTTGCTATTTCTGTGATTTTTTTTCAGGCACTTCTAGGCACCAATTTATGTCTCTGCCTAACCTTTTACAGCAATAGGAAGTGCTCTGAAAGTGCTTTAAAAGGCTTGATGCTGTTGTGATTCATCTGCTTAGCTGCACTAGTGTGTTCTCAATAAATCCTAGACTACAGAGATGTTTGAAACAGGGACTTAATCTTGATTACATGCAAATAGAATAAATTAAGTTAGTATTTATGCACCCTTCTGTAGATTTTTGCTCCTAGACTACAGAGATGTTTGAAACAGGGACTTAATCTTGATTACATGCAAATAGAATAAATTAAGTTAGTATTTATGCACCCTTCTGTAGATCTTTGCTCTTTTGTGTGGGGCAGAATTAATGTAGGTCAAACACACCACTAAGATATCTAAAGGAGTTACAACCAACATTCAGCCAGAAAAACTAAGTCTCTGAACTGTTGATTCTAACACATTTGTGTTAGATGGCTGAGAATAGTACTTTGGAAAGAGAGGTGCAAATGTACCTATGCCTGTTCCTCCTCATGGGTTTTATAGTGTCTCAGAAAAGGAAAACTAACTTTGCTGAGTGATACTGGGGTAAGACTGTTAAGGAGGAGGTTGAATCTGGGTTAGAAGTGAATTGTAATGAGGCTGATGTAAAAGGTATTAAATAGTTTATTAAATATGTAAAGAAAAGGTCCCAAAACTTATTTACAATTAGCACACACAGATTCTATTGTGCTGTTGGTAAACTATTTTTGCAGAATGTATATATACAGCCAGATTAAATTTAAACGATTTAGGAGACTGGAGAGTCATGCAGCACAAACTGCTGCTTAAGGGTTAAACATAAACTCTCACAAATTTCAGAAAAGAGAGTTAGTTTACTCACTGGTCAGAGTCTCAGTATTTGTGATATAAGCAGAAGCATCAGCAGGGAAAAATACAGTCCCTGCCATGTGCTGGCCTTCCACGTGGTGATGATACAGGCGGGGTTTTGCTGCTTGCCTGGCTCAAATTGAGCACCTTGTCTGAGAAGACCCACAGGCACGGGGCAAATCCTCCGTGGCTCTCTGGAGGTCGTCGGAGTGGTCAGCCACCTGGGTAAAGCAGGATGCAGGTTTGCAGGCTGGAGCAGTCCCATCGAGCACTGTGTACAGCAAAGGAGGCGGCCCTCGGGCTGGAGCGGCGAGCCGGCAGGGCCTGGTGTTGCAGCTCGTTTCTGGTTCGTTGCTAGGTCGTCACCTTGACTCGGCCAGAGTTAAACGGACTCGGGCTCGGCTGAGCTCAGGCAGCAGCTGTATCCCAGCGTGGGGCAAGCCATTTCAGTCCCTTCGTGCGGAAGATGGGTAGGATCAGGTCTTCCTTTCGAGGAGGAGGCAAGTCCCCAGCTACACTCGGTGCAAAGGCACTCAAGGCAAACAGGCAGCAGACAAAACAAAGGCAAGCAAACAAATTGGTTAGGTTTTTAAGCATTTTGACGAGTGACTTTGACCAATAGCAACAGGTGAAAAACACCCCTGAAACCAATTCTAGGTTACTTCACCAAAAAAGGGAGATGCACATGCCTAGCATCTATGACCTATGTTTACCAAAGTCAAAGCAGGGTGCAAAACAAGGCCAAGTATGGTGTCTCTGTGGCAGATGGAGAGGCGCCAAGGCTTTTGCCTGTTCTCCCGCTTCTTCCACCCGGGAAGAAGGGGAGAAGGAGAGGGGAGGGCAAGATGTTTAGGATATGTCTTGGATATGTATTTTAGGTATAATTTGGACCTTCCACCACAGAAACTTCCCTCTCTACCTCATCTACTGTTTTGATGTAAGCTTTGAAATAGTTCTGGGCTTTACTTGAGGTGGATAGGTTTAAACATTGTTAGAGACATGCACAACATGATTGCACATACCTGTTTTATCCAAGGAATGTGAGCTAGAAGTATGCTATGAGATCTCTAGCAGGACATTGAGATGATAGGGAATGACTTTGAAATATGCCCTGCTTCCCATGTGTATGTGTTCACTGCCATAACTGGCCAGATTCTCAGAGGGTATAAATCAAGAGAGCTTCACTGAAATCACTGTCTCTGGGGCACTTTGTAGGCACTGGGGAACCCAAATGTGATGCTCCAAAGAGAGAATTAAACCCCACGTGTTCACAGAAAGACTTTTTCTGCCTTTGCACTTCACAACCTCCTAGCGAATGTAAAAGCCCAGGTCACTGAGTGTCAAGGCTGTCGAGTGCAGTCCCAGCACCTTCCACAGTGCAATTCCAGCATTTGACTCCATGAGGGCAAGTCAGGGCTTAGGTTTTGTGCTTGGAGTCACTGCTATCTGTGAGCACAGAGGTCACTTGGCTACACAATGGGCATTGCTGAAACTACAGCCACGGCCAGTTTGAAACACGGTGTCAAATGTGTAACAGGTGGACTCTGAGTTCCTAGGGATGTCTTTTATGAGTGATAAAGTGAGCTTATGCAATATCTTTCTAAAGCATTAGTGTGCTGTCTTGACTCATCCCTTCCTGGCACAGAAGCTGGTGAGTGGATGAAAATAGATAAGCAAAGAGAAAGGGCCAGATTTGTGAGAATACCAAGACATACACCAGGATTTTGTCTGGGCCCAGATGTTTCTAAATGAGTTGGAGAGAGCCTGTTTTTTCTCTGATAGATACAGAACCATAACCAGGAAGATATTTGAGACAGAATTATTTCAAGGGGTGGCTGAAATTTCTAAGACTGCATGAGGAACATTGCTGTCAGTTCAAGGAAGAGCTGTCTTTAGTCCAGTGGCACTAGAGCTGATTTAACCACTGCTATGTTCCCCACCTCATCCTCAACTGCACATTACTGCCTCCAGGACACCTCTCTGACAGGACACAGTGAGAAGGTCTGCATAATTCATAGGGCTACAGTATACTGTGGAGCTATATATGTGTGTGTATATATATATATATATATCTATACACCTCCACACCACCATTCCAGGTGTCTGCTCTAGTCCCTGTACTGTCGCACATGACAAATTCCCTTGTGTGAGCTGCAGGCTGGATTGGGGAACTGTTGGGAAAACCGTTCGGTGGAGCGCTATGGGAAAGTGACTCTTTGTTCACCAATATGGTTAGATGGTCAAATCCACTTTATTTCCGTGATACAGTGACTTATATGCACTCTAGCAAGAGGCGTGCTCCACCAAGATTGGTTACAGTCAGAGGGTCCAGAGTTACATGTAAGGCATCCATAGGTTAGCTTATCACAACATTCTAAGGGTCGGCCTTCCCAACCACTCACTCCAGCCCCCTTGGTTATCTAGTCTCTGCCCACTGCAGCTGTGTGTGGGGTGCTCAGTTGTTTACAGCTCGATTTCCTGGGCTAGCAGGGTTCCAAGGATGTTCTCAGCATGGGTTGCTCATGTTTATCAGTTCTTGTGTGCCCTGCTAACAAGAATTTCTCCAACAGGGAACTGATCCCACTTTAAAGACAAATAATTCTGTTTTTCTGAATAAGGTTTATTCCCTGATCTATTCACCAACAATCACATAGACTGAAAGAGCCTGGGGAGCAGCATGCAAGTGCAGTTAGGTGAGACAGAGCAGTACAGGCTGGCAGCTAGGGAAACAAGAAAGGTGGTAATACATTGGGCTGTTTTTTTCCCTAAACACTTTTAATAAGTAATATCAAAGCAAAGATACAGAGACTGAGTGCTGGAATAAACAGCTTGGGAAGGAGAAACCCATCATGGGGAGGCCAGTGCAAAGACCCCATATCCTTTGCAGCATAGGAAGCTTGAAGGTGTAATGCATCAAGTGCCTAACTGCAAGGGGTAAACAAGGTTTTGAAGCAGTACCTGTCTCTCTTTCCATGAGGGCCTGATAGTCCTCTGGGATGAGTCATACTTGTGATATACATCTCTTTTCAGAAACTTAGCATTCTCCATCCTTGGAGCACTTCAGCTTCTTGCTGTACTCCTCTCTCTTCTAGAATTTTGCCCACTGTAATGGCCTGGACCTGTGAATCCTTTTTAGTAGCCAATATATTTGTTGTTAATAGGCAGTTTTTATCTCCTTTTGTTCTTCTGTGTAATTTGTTAGCTAGAACAAGAAGTTTTTATCCTTCCCTGGCTTTACCATCATTCCTGTGTTCCCAGACAGCAGTGTCTTCCAGCTGGCCTCAGCTGATGACATCATTTGTACAATTTAAACAGATTCAAGGAGCCTCAGCAGATTTTGTGTATGGAGAGTAGCTTGCCCTGCCATATACAGTGGTAAAGCATGAACTTAAATCTGTTGCTTTCTTTTTGCTTGCTATAATTACAGTTTATGAGGACATCCAGTTCGTGTAGAGGCATGTCCATGTTCTGTCTTCTGGTGTTCCTCTTGAGTGCTCCAGACTGAAATACAAATAGTAAAGGAGAAAGAAAGAAACAATATCGCCCTGTGAGATGTAGAAGAGGGAGATGACTCTGGATAATATCTGAGCTCCTGTAAAGTGAAGGCAGAATAGATTAGAAAAAGTGTAATTGAGTTAGAGCCACTAATTTTTTTGAGCAGATATGTTTTATCTCACCTCAGCAATTTCCTGGTTGAGTTTTTTATCACTTTCCAGCACCTGCTCGTTTCAGAGGGCGACACTACAGAGATTACTCTGAGCCAGTGCCAACAGCCAGCATTTCTTACTTCCCTCTTGCCCGCCTCCACCCTGCACTGCTCCAGACACACACCCCAATATAGAATGACAGCACGTTGCCACAATTTAAGTGACACTCTCTCGGCCTTTTCAGAAGGACAGGTCCTGCAGACAGCAGCAGCCACAGCAACTGTCCACCCTTACAAAAAACATCTTCACCATGGCATATAAAGCAGCACATTTGGCCTTTAAGTCACGATGGCACAAGACAGATGAAGAACTCTGTCGGCACAGTATGTCCTTCATCTTGCATAAGGCCATCCGAAATGACTTCTTCCAGAGTTACCTTTATCTGCTGGAAAAGCTTCCCCTGGGTGAGTAGCTGGTGGGCAGGAGCATCTGTGTGTGTGTGTGACCATGCTTTAGAAAGATAAATTGTGTTAGATGGTAGAGTGCAGACATATTAATGATGTTAAGTAGTAGTTTGGAGAGCACAGCCAGAGACACCTTAGTGCTAGCTGAACTGTTCAGTACTCTCTCTCCCTCTCAGTTCCCTCCAATTCAGTATCAGGTTGTTTTCCCCAAATACCCCACAGATGGTTAGAGGGGTACGAGGGAAAGACCACAAGAGTGAAAGGAAGTTTAGTTTCTGGTGATAGTTCTTTCTTTGTCACCATGTAAGTAAAACATGCATTTACCTGTTTGGGACTTAGAAGGACAAATGCAAGATGAGCAGAGCTTACAAGTTTTACTCCTGTTGCCTGATACCTGTGGTGTTGTCATTCAGTGTGTCCTTGTCGTTTTCATTGTTTTGGACAAGGCAATGATTTGAAATTTTTTTTTCAAGGGTCTTTGTAAACCCTATCTATGCAGCAGCCTGTCTAACCTACCATTAGCTATCTGGGAGGAAAATGCATCCAAAATGTTTGCTTATAACCAAATTTCAGTGAAAACCTCCAGTACAGGATGCCAAAAATTATACCATTTTTTAAAAGCAGAAAATGAATATTCATTTCTTAGGAAAATTTGATCCTGAGTAACAAACAAAATTTCCACAGAACAGTGTAGCTAACACGTATATTTGACATGGGTCTGCATTATGTTAGGATGTCACTTTGTGAGCAGAATTATTCAACTTCCACTCAGTGTCACAACTGTAGGAATTTAAGATGGAAAGGATGTGTTTGTGCAGCCTATTAAGCTATTCTTCATGAGGAATTCTTGAGTGTTCCTTCCTAACTGAATGGTCCATTTTAAGAGAGTGGATTATTGTACCTAATTGTGTGAAACTCTACAGACCCCAGTGAGAACTCTGCTTAGATGGTAGAATTCCTGAGTCACATAAAGAGAAAAAGCATTTCTGTGTTATCTTAGTATTTTGATCTGGCTTTTCAAGTGCAGCAATAACTGCAGCTATTTGAAATGAAACATGGAAGATAAATACTCCTCTCCCTAGTAGTAGGTAGCTGTGAACGATGGAAAGGAAGGCAAGGCAGTTATAGGTCGATGGGATCTCAAGAAGTCTATGACAATGTTATTCTTTCATTTATTTTGAAAATAAACACAGCATATTAGAAACTGAGCAGGATTTCCTACAGTGTTACTGTTAATGTAAGTACTAATAGAACATTTTAAGGCTGGAAGATACCATTATGAACGTGGAGCTTAGAATGTCATGTAAAACCTCCTGTGTAATGCTTGTAACTTATGAATGCGTCACAGTATATATTTATGAAGACAAAAATACCTCGGTTTAAGGGCTGCAAATAAGTGATATCAGTCCATCATTAAGCTGCTTTCAGGCATAAATACTTCATTCTTCTAAAACTATATTTTATTTCTTGACTGAATTTTATTTGAATTTCCATTCTTGGCCATCAAGCTTGGTATAATGTTTCTATCAGACTGAAAATCCTCTCTGCCAGACTTCTCATGACCTGGATCATTAAAATTTCACTAAAAGAGCTGACAAGCTTGTTGCCAGCCTATCCAAATCAATTTAATTCCATGGAAGAGGTACTGTGCATTCGGCCTTCATGTGAACATGCAGGATGTAATTTATTCTGTGGTTAATGTCATGAAATAAAAACATACAATATGGACAGATACTGGGTTTAGCTTGTGTGCTGTAAGTACACATCCAAGAAGCTTTACAGGTTGTCATGGTCTGGATGGATGAGGAAAAGTGGTTGGGTGATTTGAGTCAGAAAGTTGTGGTCAGATCTCAGTGGGGTCTGTCCTGGCATCACTCCTGTTTAACATCTTGATTGATAACTTGGAGGAGGTAAAGGACTCCTTGCTCATCACAGTTCCAGACTGAAACCAGCTGGCAGGATTTGTGTACAAGCTCTAGGTCAGGACTGGCATCCAGAGGCGCTTAAGCAGACTAGTGGAAAGAGACAGTGGGAACCTAGTGAAAATCACATTCACCAAATTCAGAGGCAAATGCCAAGTCCTGCACCTGGAAAGGAGGAAGCTTTGGCAATAGCAACACAATCTGGGCAGTGGCTGGCTGGTAGGCAGCAACTGAATTATCAACCAGCAGTGTGTCCTGGCAGCAAAGGTGACCCCCACAGTATCTTGGGCTGTATTAGTAAAAGCATAGCTAGCTGTTGGAGGGAAGTGACCATCCCATTTTGTACAGCAGTCATTACACCATATGCTTGAAGTCTTGAACCTCCAGTGCAAGAAATGACATGAACTGAGTTGGAAGACCTTCCAAGTCCTTGAGGAAACAGTACCACATGCCCTGTAAAGAGAGATTAAGGGAATGGGGCATGTTTAGCTGGAAGAGACACCTTCAGGCAGACCATGTATCAGCCTGCCAGTACCTGCAAGAAGATCATCAAAAAGATGGAGCTGAGCTCTGCACAGTGATGTGAGGCAGGAGAACAAGAGGGAGTGGCCATAGATGGAGACAAAGGAAGTTCAGAATGGCTATAAGGAAAAACTCTTGTCCTGTGAGTGCAGTCAGGAATTGGCACAGATTGACCAGAGTCACTTGATCACTGGAAGCTTTCAAAGCGAAGAAAGTTCTTATGAACCTCAGCTGACCTCATGTCTGTCTCTGTTTTGAACAAGTGTGGACTAGAGACCTTAGGTCCCTTCCAAACTGGATTGTCCTGTGATCCAGTGCTCTCTGGCATAGAGAGGACAAAATATGGTGAGTCTGAACATCTCTGCAGAATGATATTTTCCAGATCAGTTTGTAGTAGAACTGAGCAGAAATTAACCAAAACTCTCAAGCTTCAAGACCAGATCCAGATATCACTGTGTAAATAGCATTAGATGACTAAAGCAACACTAAAGACTGTGATCTAGCAGGGTAGTCAATGTGAGCTTAACCCTAAACATGAATAACAACACCAAAATCAAGCCTCACATTGAAATTGCTGCCTGGGGTCAGTGTGGTTGAAAGCTTGCTTCAAGCTCCCGTAACTGCGCACTCTTCCTACTCCATTGCTAGGTTCAGTAGTAGAGCACTTTTAAGCATGTTTATTTAGGAGTGGGGCATATCTGGTATTACACCCTGTTAAGAGAAACATGTCACTTTTACTGACCAGGGCAGCATTTATAAATAAAAGACATGAGTAACTTTAGGCCCTGATCCAACAATGTACTTAGATGTGTGTGAATGCCCTTAAGCCCAGTGGACACTAATGGAGCTACTCAGATGCTGGAAATAATGCATGTGTTTATGTGGGCTATGGGACTCAGTCCCAGTGGGGTGAGATCTGCAATGGAAAACTTACATGATTGGTCCATAGAGACAAATATTTCCGTGCGTGAGGCACATGTGTGCAAGTAAAATCTTGTTTGGGGGTGGGTGATGTTAATCCTCTATAAAGCAGAATTTAAATGGCTCTCAGACCACAGTGGAGAGGTGAATTCTAGCCTGCACCCCAGATAACTCTTTTTTCAGCTGATGAACAAAGCAGATGTTGCATTTAAAAGGGAGTACTCAGCCAAACTGGAATTAGTTCAATATCTTGCAGAAAGCAATTTAAGCTACAAGATAATGTTCACAAATAAAAACTTCAAAAGAATTACTTGCAGCATTTGACTCTGCCAGGCAAATTTTAGCTGAGTAAGCCCTTCAACCAAGAACTGAAGGACAGTGTACTGCAGGCTGGGATTGCACCCTGGCTTACATATTAAGTGGTCCATTGCTCTAGAGATCCAGATCCAATGTGCTAGGAAAGAAAAATCTTAACCAATCCATAAGAAAATCTTAGAGATAATGTTTTGAACTTTTCAGGGCAAAAACAATTTAGGTAGATATTTTCTGTCTTTCTGTCTAGTCCAGGGGTTGGCATTCAGCTCTAGACACCACTCTGCATCGAGACTGTGCTTGCAGTGACTGGAAATTACTGAGGTCTCATGACTGTGGAGTGACCTTTAGGGAGCCAGTTCCTATGCTGAGTCTGGTTCTGCAGGACGTTTGTTTTAACCATCTTCACTTGGGGGACTTGCCAGCAGATTCTGCTAAAGTACCAAGTGTGCCATGAAAAAAGTTTCTTGGTACTTTACTAGAAACACATTTCTAACCTTAAACCTTAGAAGTTACCTACCCTAACACCGAAAACCTTGTCTGTGAAAGACAGATGCGCCTTGCCCAGTGTCTGAGACTGGCAGCCTCCATCATCCTATCCTGCCTATGCCCTACTTTGTAAGGCTTTGAAATCAGGCTCTGCATCTGTAACTGACCTCCCAAGTATTTAATTTCCTGATGCACAAGATGGTCCCACATGGGTCATAGAGAGGAGATGCCTCTGGCTAGGCATGTCCTGTCATGAGGGCGAAGCACCGTGGAGCAGACTTGCAACACTAACTGCCACCAGGGATATGTGTGCCCCCTTGCACTTCTCTTTTGGGGTAGATTTTTGCAAGCTTGTAAACCTCCTCCTCCCTCTGGTTCTGCTGCAGGAGGCTGCATGCCAGGCCCAGCTGTGAGGCAGATCAGAAGTGGGGATGATGGGCTATGTCTGGAAAATTGGGTTGTGCATTGGGAGAGTTGGCAGTGTTGCAGATTCATGAGAGGGAGGAGTAAGGCTGAGGGAGCAAGAGGTGGAGATATCTCTGTAGATCACATACTGCATGAGTGACACTGTGGGTTTGCAGAAGACTTCAGGTACAGTGACACCCTTTAGCTTGTGTCTTTGCATGCCCTCCATTGTGAGACTTGCTTTAAAAGGTCTTTGCAAAATTTGATTCATAAAGAAGACCTTTTTGATACTAAGCACAGAGCTGGTTTGGAATGCCAGCACGTAAGGCAGAGCTCTGGGGCCTCAGATAGTCTGGGAGGAGCCAGAGTCAGCTGGTGTATGCATGCAAGGCCCAGCAGGCATTCTGCAAGGCTGATACTGGGTTTGAGGGAGAAATCTGAGAGCACACACTGTAGATCTGATATTCTGAACAGCATATCATCCCCATGTGTTGCCTTGGGTCAGGCTCATGCTTTCAGTAGAAGGTCTCTGAATATTTGCTGTTCATGCTGCCAGCTGCCTGCAATACCCTATCCTAGTGTGCCGACAGCCTGCAAATGCCTTTCCCTTTAATCTAACAGAGCAAGATAATTCACTGTCCCTTGATATGTCCATTAAAAAAGCCCTACATATCATCATTAGACTCTTACATGGGAGATCTTGCAAAGCCTCTTGCAGACAGAGATTCATTTCTGTTTGCCAGGCAGGCTGGCATCTTGAAATGGAGAAAATAAGAGCCATAGAGAAAACAAGATGGTGCTGCTCATGGGGAAGGATGAAGACCATTTACTGGAAGAATCACAGTCACTGGTGGTGTGTTCTTCCCAGACTCTGGAAGGCACCCTGGCTGACATGTGCTGGAGATTGGCTGCTGCTCCCTTTGTATTAATTTCTGCAGCTAAATGGTTTCTTCTGAGTATGTGAATATAATCAGTGGAGTGTGTAAAACTCCCAGGTTTGACCCTTGCTGGGCTCAGTGCTTCTTGTGGTATAAATTTCTCAGGCATAACATAAATGTGTAATGGATTAAAGCTTTAATAGTATCCGTTCAGCAGTTGACTTAAGCAGGTGATGACAAGAGGGGCTAGTAATGCTGCTTTTGTTGGATGAAGGATATGCTGGGCATGCTGCTTATGTGTAACCCAATAGCACTATTCTGTTTTGAGTGGTCCTTGGTGGTAATTATTCCCCATCCTACTTCCTTTATCCCCCCATCATTTGCCTCCAAAATGTCATTCTCCTGCTGAGGATGGGCAGGCACACACTTATCATTCCATGCTGAGCTTGCTTGCCCTCAATAAATACATTCCAGGCTTATATTCAGGGCTTCTTGGCCTAGCTCTCATCCTCTGCATGGAGGGCATAATTCCTGTTCTGCAGCTGGTGTAAGCCAGGCATGGCCTATCCAAACCCTTCCAAGCAGCATCTCCAGTGGCAGTTTAAAGATGCAGTGACAAAGCACTGCTGCCTGGTCTTTCTCCTTGTGCAACTGGCAGGGAGCTCTCTGTAAACCAAAAAGTGTTCACTGCTGGATTGTTCACTTACTTGAGTGTGCTGGAAATCTACAACAGAACTGGACTCAGACTGCAAGGTGATGCTCGCAAGGAAGATATACTCCCAGTGTAATTCCATTCTCTTTATTGCTTAGTTGTTGCAGGCAGGTAGCTGTGTTTGTGTTGGAATGTCTTGTACACATGGAAATGTTGAGATGCTTGTATGTGCTTATGAGACAATGACAGGTGCTGGTTGTGCCTGCCTCAGCCCAGATTTTGGAGCTGCAAAACATTACTGCTTTTAATATACCAGTCCACATCAAGTAAGAAAAAGCCAAGGATGCAGAGGACAGACCTGAGGATTTTTAAGAATAGGAGAAAATACTCCTTTGCCCAGCAAAGCTCACAAGCTTTAGTAAACCAACTTCAGACTTAGCATTGCTGTATACTACCAGCAATATAGCCAAGCGATGGAAAGAAACATCCAAGCCTCTGGCACACAGGAACTTTCCTGTATATCACCCACTGATTATCTCACTCCTTGATCTGTGACAGATGAAAATTTAGGACTGTCTTTTCTAAATTTTTTCCCCTTCTGTATACTCATTTAGGTCTAGACTACTATCTGCTCTTTGGTTCAGCTTACTTGCCATGCCACAGACTGTACAGTATATCACTAAAAATAAACCAGAGCAAGGTCCTAATTCATCCACTTTCTTCTTGGGGCACATTCTGTACAGTGCAAGTGCCAATGGCTAGAAAGCATATATGGAAATCTGCAGAGCAGTTAGGCTTATGATAGTAGAAGTGATGACCCTGCACAGCACTAAATGCCACCCACAACTCTTCTGGGAGCACATCAAACCCCTCACTCTCTTTGGTATTGCATGTTCACTTCAAACTTGAAACTGTTTTTCTTTGATGTGAAAATATAGCATGATGACAAAAACGATGTCTGAGCCTGCAAAACACTGCATTAACCCAAGGTGGGCCATATCCCTTCAGGGTCTTGTGGGATTTTATCCAACACCTTTCCTTCCACCTTTGCTTTAGAAACAGGAGCTTGTTGATTTGAAGGCTCAACTCAAGTTTATACATCTTCAGCATCTTGCCTCCAGAGCAATAAACTAAGTATCTGTCATTAACAATAAAATAGTGATTTATCTGCTTGCAGTGAAACTTTACGCATTGACAAGTCAAGTTATCAATGGGGAGATGCAGTTCTACGCCAGGGCCAAACACTTCTACCAGGAGGTGCCAGCCACAGAAGAGGGCATGATGGGAGACTACATTGAGCTCTCCAATACAGACATTGAATCCTCCCAGGAGTTTCTCAGGAAGTTTGTTGGGGTGAGTCATTTAATTCCATCTTCTGCCAGAAACAGTGGTGATGTGTCATAAATGACATGCACCGTGCCCAGTCACATAGATTTTAAATGGCACCAAATGTCATATTTGATATACAGTCACAGGTTGTAACTGACTTTCACTGGGTCTAGTAATTGTATTCTGCCAGGTCATGCATCATCATGAGCACATATTTTGCCAGGCCTTGTCTGGTTATTTACCTGTTTTGCCTCCTTTTCTTACCCTTCAAAGCTGCAAACAGGATTATGCAAGGAGTTCTTACTGCTGTATTTGGATGTGAGATTAATTCTCAGTGCAGGACTGGGACCTTTCATGATAAAGTTCTTGCTGGCTTCAGTGAGAGATTTGTCTACAAGTGTTAATTCCTGCAATCCATTTGGAAAAGTAGGGGGACTAAAAGTGGAGTTTCTGTTTAGGAAAAAAAAATCATTTAACATTCTAATGTCACTGGGGCCCTTTTACATGCCAGTTTCTAAAGGTCTGTAAACATCTTTGAAGGTCTGCTTTGGAATTCTAAAAGCACCTACAATAGCAGCATCACTTTGGCACTTAGGCTTCAGAAAATCCTTTTGATGCCTAAATGTGTTTTTGGGAATCTGCAGATATTTAAAAGTGTGGCCTGATCATTTTCTGCCTGCCCATACCCTTTTCCCAGGGAAAATGCCCACTGAATTAGCTCAACAACAGTGTTAAATGCAAAAGAATCCACAAAGCTACCAGAAAACCTATTCTTCAGTTCTCCTGCTCCCTTAATGACTAGTGCTATGTAATGCTAACATAGATCTGTTATTTTCTGCTGATATGTATAAATTTGGGATAACCAGATAACCTTTTTTTCAGTCTTAATGATCTACTGTGGAAAAAAACCCTCAATATGTTAATTAGATGTTGTGTAGTTTGAATGGATTGGGAGGGAAAAGGAGTGTGGCTCAACAACAGACAGAAATCCTGTACACCAGTAAAGGGAAACTAATGGCAGAGTTTGCTATACCTGATAGAGGGAAGATTTTAGAGTGGTAATACACAAGTGAACAGCTACAGTTTTGTTATGAAGAGACATCTGGATCAATGCAAAAAGGCTTCACAGCATTTCAGTGCCTCACTGTATCAGGCTTTCTACAAACACGAAATAAGATAATGCGGAGGAAGTTAAGCAACAGCTGAACCCAGTGGTAAAATGGTATTTTCAGAAAGAAAATGCAACTGGCAAGCCTAGAGCCAGCCCAAAGAATTATCCCTTAAATTTGACTTGAGTCTTGTTTAAAAGACATTTGTGGAATGCAAGTGGTACACAAGGGTGTACTCAGGGAAAAAATTCACACTTCCTAGGACATAATATAGATTCAGCTTCCTGAACAGCAGATTTATATCATACTATTACATTTTCTCATCTTCAAGACCCCAGAAGGAAAGTACAGTCAGTGGCAGGGTTTCACATGCCAAAGAGAAATCATACCCAGTGCATCAGGTGTGATGACAGATACAAAATACTCCAGAGCAGAGTTCCTGCTCCTATTAATAACTGGGAATAGAAAAGATACTCTGAATGGCCAAGATCAAACAAGGGGAAACAAAAAAGCTCAGAAATGAATCTGCATGTTTTGCCAATTCTGAGTTTGCTGTGGCTTGTCTCTGTTGAGATACAGTCAATTTGTTATACTGTGGTTTATTTTCCTTTCTTCCTACTACACTTTGCATCCTACTGAACCAGATACAGATATTTACTGACTTTCTTATAGTAGTGACTTTATTGTGCAGCTAATTTGAGTTACATCTTCCCCATTTATGGCTCTACAAGTAGTTTCAGATCAGCTGAATATATTTCACTTTTTCTTTAATTGTTTTGCCCTCTTCAAAATTTTTCCCTTTGTTTTCAAGTGTTCAAGTCAGTTCCAAAATGAAAAATGCTGTTTAGAAATGAGAAATGGACAAGTTTGGGTTTTTTTCCTTGAAAGCTGTAGAAAAGGAATATCTTGACATTTTCAACATTCTTTCACATGTTTTTTGGGTATAACTGCTTTCTAGATTTCAAATACCCATTTCTTAGAGAGTTCTTCCAAAACTTTATTTTCTGGCAAAACTAAAGCTCCTTAAAAACCAGGTGCCCAGTTCCACTCAAATTACCCCTCTGGAGTTAGTTTGGCTGATGTGGAAATGCCACACAGTGACATTTTCCTTACATGACTGATGTTGCATACCTTCATGTATGGCATTTCTTAGCATGATTCTTAGCACCACTGTAAACTGAGCTACAGATTTCTTTACTGTTAGAGAATTTATCTTGCCTGGGCACATGGAAGAAATTAGAGAATGGACTAAGGACTTCACTTATATTTTAGCCTGTCTCCTGCCCAGGCTAGTCAAACTGAGTTAAAAGTGCCACTGTGCTCAAGTTAAGAGGTTTTATGTGTGTGTGGGCAGAACTCTAACCAAGAGCAACATTACCTGAGCCAGCAGAACTGTACAGACAAGCTAGAGGCTGTTTTAGGTACAGTCGTATTTGAAGGGTTATCAGCAGAGCTGTACCACTGCATATTTATGTCAATGTGTTAATGCCAATTAAAGACTTTATGTCCACAGACACTGTGTTTTCAAGTGCCTAATCCGGAGGTAATATGTAAAAGAAGAATAAATGGAACAAAGAAACTATTAATTCAGGAGAGTTCTGAGATATAGGTGTATGAAATAATACAGACAGAGACTATATTAACTTTGTAGTTCCAAATTTACCCTAAATGCTTTCTCCCTTTCTTGCCCTTGCTTCACCTGCCTGACTGGTTACTTACTGAATGAAAAGCTTCTTTAAAGGGATTTTTCTCCTGCTTGATCAGAGGGGTGGAAGAGATGTTGTTGAAAACTTCCTTATTTTCTTTTTTAAATTTGGGAAGGAAATCACTGTGATTTGTATATGTTTTTTGAACTCTGATTTCTCTTATCCTACATATCTACACTACCTTCTTGCCCTTGCAAGACCCAAAGTAGCATCACGAACATATTCCACAGCTTTTTTATCTGTAAGGAAATTTGGTAGTGCCCTCTTTAGCTCTAAGGAATTTTTGGGTGTGTATATGTCCTAAAAGAGAGTGATTCTGAGAAATGGGAAGCAGGTAATCAGAGGAGCAGTCAACCTTAAAATTCAAAGCCTGTTCTGGCTTAAAATTTTCACTTATACTATTTTTTTAAATAAGGAACCTGCTTTTCAACTCAGTTAGGCTTTTGGGAAAATGATTGCCTTCCAAAGAAAATGTTAATACTCTGTCAAAGCTCTGAGCACTTCCAAACTGAAAATATATTAGCTGAACATGGAATTATGTCAACATTTTCACTACAAATGGAGCTGTGGTGCTTCACAGGGCTTCTCAACTGACTGTGCAATGCTCTTGCTCCCTTTCAGTGAAGTGTGGGATCAAGCCTCATCTCCCATGATTGTTTCCTTTCCTTCTTTTTGATGGCAAATGGAGATTGGAGGTCCTTACCATGGCACAACATGGGAGATTAATTCTCTGTTTAGAGTGAGGTACTGTGACTATTGGTTCTCTGAAACAAAAATATCAAAGAAGTTCTACAACTTTTTGTTGAATTCTGTTAGTTGTTTTGGTGAATCATCCTGGTTTGCTCACCAGCTCCCTCAAATATTTTTGCTTAATCACATTGGTGTACACTTCTGTGTATCTGCCAGCAAACAGTATGGAAATCCACCTTGAAAAGGTTCGAGATGCAGTTCCTTATTTCACAAACTCCTTGTTACAACTTAGTCTGGTCCTCAGTAAAAGCCACATGCTCCTAAGTGCAGCCTGTGAATGAAGAATGGCTCACATTTTCTGGCTAACTACAAGCAGGTAGTCTCCAGAGTCCTGTAGGGTTGAAGGCTTGTGGACTCTTGCATACATCAGGAAATTAATCTTCCTAGGTATACAAATTGGGACCAGCAGCCTTGGAGATTGGTGAGAGCCTTTGAGGCCCTTGTGCTCTTTCTATAGTTACTCCATGTAACCAGATGCTCCGCTGGGCTATTCATAGTCATGTCATTGGTGGTGCTGTCCTTTGACCTTAATAATCTACTGAATTACTCACTGAAGCAGGGCCAAAAGAGTGGTGAGTTTCGTGATTTATATTTGACCATGACAGACAGAGTCTCTCAATATGCAGGAAGAGCAGGGATCTTCCAGGGTTTACTTCCTTTAAGAGCGGCAAAGCTGCAGCAGCAACTTTGGCCCATAGCATCCACTTCACTACTCAGTTTCAGGGGACAGGGTAAAGGTGTTTACATGTACTTTTAATATATTTATTTAACAGATAACTTTGGCCACAGGAGCTCCAATCCCACAGTCATTGCAAGTACAGACTTAAAATTTCTGTTTTACAAAACAGCAGAAGGCTCTTAAGAGCCTTTTTATAGCCAGTATGGAAGCTTCAGAGGTGAAAAACAGCCTTCATTATAAAGCTCGTTTTACAGTGACTCATTATTTCTCATAGACATAGCCTTTGTACCACATTTGTTCATGACTGGTCTCTGTCCAGAGATGATATTTATGAAGAGAAATGGAACAGTTAAGCAAAATCTACTCAACCATCTTTCCTGTCTCTGTACCTAAAACTAAAATTCTGTATATGCTCCATTCCAAACTTCTGCAGTTGTTGTAAGTTAGCTACAACTCCAAGATCTTCTCCAAACACAGGATGTTGTGTATCTGTCCTGAGCCTTGCTGAACCTCACCCTGAATATCTCCAGGGATGGGGCCTCAACTACCTTCCTTTGCAACGTGTTCCAGTGTTCACTACCCTCATGGTAAAGAACTTGTTCCTAACATCCAATCTTAATCTGCTCTTCTGTAGTTTGAAGCCATTGCCCCTTGTCCTGTCACCACAGACCTTTGTGGACAGTCTCTCTCCATCCTTCTTGTAGACCCCTTTCAGTTACTGGTAGGCTGCTATTAGGTCTCCTTGGACCCTCCTGTTTTTCAGGCTGAGCAACTCCAGCTCCCTCAGCCTGTTGTTGTAACAGAGGTGCTCCAACCCCTTGATCATTTTTGTGGCCCTCCTCTGGACCCTCTTGATCAGGTCCGTGTCCTTCCTGTGTTGAGGACTCCAGACCTGGACATAGTACTCCAGGTGAGGTCTCATCAGAGTGAAGTAAATTGGTAGAATCACCTGCCCTGCACAAATAAGGAGACAAGACACTAGGCTTGATGGAATGAAGGCTGTAGAGGTAACAATTGCTATGATCTCTCAGATGGTATTGTTCAGCTTTCAAATGATTTTCTTGTGTCCCACAGGGAGTGGGGAAAGCTGGTACCAACCGTGCCCTGGACTGCGGCTCTGGGATAGGTCGTATCAGCAAGCATGTCCTGTTACCAGTTTTCAAGAGCGTGGAACTGGTGGATATGATGGAGAATTTCCTGGCTGAGGTCCCAAACTACCTACAGGGCAAGGAGGACAGAGTAGAGATGTATTATTGTAAAAGCCTCCAGGAATTCACTCCAGCCCCACAAAGATATGATGTCATCTGGATTCAGTGGGTTTCAGGTTAGTTCAGCGTGATTCATCCATCCAAACATCTCAGAGAGTTATACAGCCTGTGCTAAAATTTATGTTAGAAGAATGATGCAGCTGTAAAAGAGGGTTCTCAGGTGTTTTGGACTGCTTCCTAAAATGTCACAAAGGGCTTCTGAGAGTTCTCCTTAGCCACACCCACAGTGGGTACAAATCAAGTTGTTTGTTTTCAGGTCATGTACTAGAAGAAGTTTCATGTTCTTTAAAAGCAGCCTGTGTACTAAGGTGCAGCTAAGAAGTAGCCCTTATATATAGGTTTTTTTGAGCAGCAGTTCTCCTTCTTAGTTGCCAGTGCTGTGGCCAGATACACAGGGTCAGCCTCATCTGTGAGCAGG
Source organism: Pogoniulus pusillus (assembly GCF_015220805.1). Classification (NCBI taxonomy): domain Eukaryota; kingdom Metazoa; phylum Chordata; class Aves; order Piciformes; family Lybiidae; genus Pogoniulus; species Pogoniulus pusillus. The sequence continues at coordinate 12,818,256 of NC_087271.1, read as the reverse complement.
GATTTCAGGAAACAATCTGAAAAAAAGCCATAGTGAAATCACCACTACCTATAAACCAAATCATGTCTTAGACTTACACTGATGCTTATCAAACAGGTTGACTTAACTATGTCCCACAGTACCCCCTTCATATAAGAAATATCTGCTTCATTTGCAGCCTCCACAGTGAATGCCCTGCAGCATTAAGAGCAGCAGACTGACAATCAGATAATGTGGGCTATGTTCTTCACCAAAACTCCCCAAACCTAACAAAAAAGAGTTATTTTTTTTTTTTTCTAGAAAACCTACCGTGGTACCTAACTGCCTAACATCCAGCAAAATAAAGTTTTTTCCTAATCTCTGAACCCAAGTGTCCATGGTGCAGAAGTTGTTGCTCAAAAGCAAATGAGAAGGCCCAAAGAAATAACTTCTCTCCAAAACCCTGGAGACTTTCTTACCAAGATGGAGGCAGAGGTACTAGCACAGGAGGTGGTTTTCTTCAGAAACACTTATTTGTCCTCTACACAGTCATAAAAAAGTGATAAAACCAAGCTTCTTAGAACACATCTTTGCAGCTGTGCCGGCATATTGCTTCAGAATGGTATTGCTTGCTTTTGAAATTTTGCTTTTCTTGAATTACCAGTCACTGCAGTAAAGGTAGCTCCTACCACATCTTGAGAGCAAATCCAACTCAATGTGAGACTGGTCAGGGGCTGTGCTGATCAGCTATGTGGCTGAACAAAGAGAACGTGTGCCTTTTCCTTAGCATAGACACAGATCTGAATCTCCTTCCTCCATCAATTTCAATGAAATACGTAGTGATCTTAGGCATTAAACAAACATTTACCCTTCTTTTGGCTGAATCATGCCAACAAACTCAGTGCTTTTTGGGGGAGTGAGGGCAGGACTGTGTGGTAGAGAGTAACACCATTAAGAGCTCATCTTCTTAAGAAGCTAGCCTAAAAGCTGAGTGTTAGGAGCACATTAGTTTCCAAATTAAGCGTTCAAAAGCTCTAATGCATCTTGTTAATGCAATCTTGATTTGTAAGTATAAGTCTCTGAGCCCAGGTTGTTATTTTATGAAAAAATAATAGTTTACATTTCTTACAGAATTTTCTGTTTTCCTTCAACTTGAAAGGTATTCAAATGTAGGCTTTGGAGCTTTTTTCTTGTGTGGTTTTTTTTTTGGGAGGGGAGGGGAGGTTGGTTAAAGAAACCTGGCATGCTATATCAAAATGTGGTTTTGAAATGACAGCTTCCATTAATCAAAGTTTAAATCTTCCATCAGGAAAACTAAATATTTTGACTAGAAAATACAAACAAATTTTTTCAAGTTTTCATTCAGTTTCTGACCACCTGTCCATGCTAATTCATTTGAGATGTCTGACATATGAGAGCTTTCATTTTGCTTTTCTCTGTGTCCTGCACTAGTGATCTCAGTGGTTCAGAAGTACTGATCATTGAGAAGGAAGGATAAAACTCAAAATCTCAGTAACATATTGTGCTGAGGCAGCAGTTGATGTTCAATTAAAACATATATTGAGAAATTCAACCATGCTGGATTTGAGAACTTCAAGAGGTGGTAAACAGCACTTTTCTGCTGGTAGTTCCCAATGGGTCATTACACTGTGAAATTGTTGTCACTTATTTCCGGTATGAATTTGTTTGGCTCCAGCTTCCTACCACTGATTCTTATTATGACTTTTAACTACCAGATTAAAGAATCCTTCATCATGCAGTATTTTCTCCACTGTTCCCATTGACTTCTATCCTCATCTGTTTCTACAACTAATATGGAGGCTGAATGCTGATTTGCATTTGTAACTGTTGGTCTTGTTGATTTACTCAAGATTTCATAATTAAGTCTGTCAGGACTTGATCTCCTCCTGCAATAAACGGGGTATAGAGACTTGGATCAAGGCACCATTCGGATGTGTACAGGAGGAGTCTGTTTGAATGCTTAATAGTGATCTATTTCCATCTTTTTACCTGTAGGATATCTGACAGATAAAGATCTCCTGCACTTTCTAATCCGGTGCCAGAATGGCTTGAAGGATAATGGTGTCATCATTCTCAAGGACAATGTAGCCAGGGAGGGCTGTGTCCTGGATTGTCTGGATAGCAGTGTGATCAGAGACCTGAATATCATCCACAGCCTCATTGAAATGAGTGGACTCACTATCCTACGAGAGGAGAGGCAGGAGGGATTCCCTGAGCAGTGTGTCCCAGTATGGATGCTGGCCATGCAGAAAGACCCTGGACATTCCTGATTGTGTACTGAGGCTGCAGAGACTGGACTATGGATGAAGCCCAGGACTGGGAAAGAGAAAAGCAGCTGAGTCCTCCTAACCATTCACTGCTACGACTGCAGCTCTAGGGCAGCAACTGCTGAAAGATCAGGAGAGAATCACAATGGAGCTTCTTCAGGGAAAAGTCTTTTTCTTAATCCTACCTGCTTCATCATTCTCTCCATCTTTAAAAGCATTTCTAACAGCTCCTAGCCTAGCCAGATCTCTCTTTCATTAAGAAGTCAATACTGGATAAAATCAAATCATAGAATATATTTAGATCTGACATTTCTGTAGTGGCTAATACATTTTGGAGTGTTCTGTATGAGATGTTAACAAGTAAGCCTGCTTTTCACTATGGCACTTAAATGTCTTTGGACTTTAAGAAGGATCTCTCAGATGACTGAAGCAGGAAATTCAGATAACTTCTGGAACACCTAACCCAAATTTTACTGCCGTGACTATCTGTACTTCAGAATATTTCAGCCAAAAGTGTTAAGGGAAGTTTTAACCACTGTTGCCGTCAGCTATTCAGTTTTGGGGGTTTTGAGTGTTTTTTGGTTTGGGTTTTTTTTCCATTTCTGTCAGTTTAGACAGTAAGACAACCTGGTCCATTTTGCACTTCTAGGAACTACTTTATCTTCCTGATGTTTCCACTGTAGAACAGTAGTGGTGCATAAGGGATTTTGGACTCCAGGGGAAAACTTAACTGACAAATACATGCATGTTTGCACTGAAATTTTGGGCAAAAGCTTGCCCCCACAAATTACACTCTGGAAAATATTTTTCAAAATGTTCACAATGGAAACCACTTGAAAGCTTCTCTTTATTATTCATATCACTGTAAATTTTTTTCTTTCCCATATTCAGAACAAGTGTGGCTCCAGATGCAGAGCTGATGGGATTTCATGAGGTGTTAATAGTAAGACCTAAGAAGAACTAATACAGTATTGTATTAACAACTGTGCTGAACTGCAAAGGGTATTAGTGTAACCCAAAAGCATCCATGATTTATATTCCAACAGCACTTGGATAATCCTGGATTCAAAAATAACACTCATGTCATCTTCTTAAGGCTCATAGAAACTACACATTAAGCTTCTTATCCCCTTCATAGAGGCACAGATAGTGGTGCAGGAAGGCAGGAGTTTGTTTTGCAAGAACCAACCAACCAACCAAATAAAAAGGCAGACTTTGAAGTTTTGTTTCATTCTGCATGAGGATGAGAAGGGAGAATTTTGAAATTCTTTAGAGGAAAACCACACAACCACAGATTTTGCAAGTTGATTAAAATTTTTCAATCCATCAAAATTGAATGCAACTCTTGAGTTGGACATCTAAAATAATTTGTGCTAAAAATGTTACGAGATGCAGTAGAGAGCAAATTAAAGTTGGCTTGTTTGGAATACTACAAATCAATTGTAACATTAGAATGGGCACTCCTGGCTCCATCAGAGTCTTTATTGTGTTTCATTCCCCTGAAATGCAGTTCTGGCAAAATTTATCTGACTTTACAGAGTTGCATTATGACAAAACTCTACATTCTGATAGAGATGTGCTCTATAAAATATCCTCCATGTGACTGTAGGCACAGTTATCTGTGTCAGATACTGACATCTGTGTTAGATTAACTGACATCGAAAATAACGAGATAGGGACACCTCTCAGCTGGATTTTAGCACACTTTGCTATCCTTTGATGACAAATCTCCAGTTTTGGTTTTACTTGCATAACTTGTCTTCTCCCCAGCAGTATGCTTGCATACGTTGGGAATCGCATCCTGGGCTTCATCAAAAGCTGCATTGCCAGCAGATCCAAAGAGGTGATTCAGCCACTTTGCTTTGGTGAGGCTGCACCTGGCTTATTGAATCCACCTGTGGATCCCTCAATATAGGAAGGACATAGACCTGATCAAGTGGGTCCAGAGAAGGGCCTGAAAATTATCAGGGGACTGGAGCACCTCTGACACAAGGACAGGATGAGAGAGGTGAGGTTGTTCAACCTGGAGAAGAGGAGGCTCCGGGGAGACCTAATAGCAGCCTTCCTGAAGGGGGCCTAAAGGAAAGCTGGAGAGAGACTGTTTACAAAGGCCTGCAGTGACAGGATGACAAGCAATGGCTTCAAACTAGAGAAAAGCAGATTTAGACTGGATGTCAGGAACAGGCTCTTTACTATGAGGGTGGCAGAACACCGGAGGTTGATGCCCCATCCCTGGAGATCTTCAAGATGAGGCTCAACAGCGCTCTGGGCAACATGATTTAGTTGAGGATGTTCCTGCTGACTGCAAGGCAAGGGTTGGGCTGGATGACCTTTGGAGGTCCCTCCAGCCTGGACTGTTCCATGATTCTATGATACTGTAATTTCCAATTTATGGTAGAGGGCTTCCTGCCATCAAATCTTACCCAATAGTTGTTCTCTGAATGCGTCATTGCTAATTGTAGCACTAATGTTAACAACCCTGATAATTTGGTGAATATTGTGGGTTGTCATATAATCTAGGAACCTATAGTCCCCATGGCACAGATGCTTCTGGAATGTTTTGGCTAATTCTTCCATTCTGATCAATGAGCGATGGACATAAATTTACAATATCGCATTGTTAAAATCTCTAGGTGAACACTTGCATTCTGAAATTGTCTGCAGGACAAAGTGCTTCAAATTCCCTTTAAGACACCACAATGCTTCATTTTGCTGAGGCTGTTAAAAGCTGCTGTGGTCTTTGTATGCATATGAGTATGTGCAAGTATCTGAAGGAAACCCATTCATTTGTTTTACAGGACAGAGGCATCATCAGTCCTGTAGTTACTAACAGTGGTTAACAATAACAGTAGAGAATATTGGAAAGGCCTTTTTGTGTATTACAAATCATTCTGTCCTTTGCCATTTTTAGTACCAGCCAGAGACACCTGCCATTGTGCAGAATATTTAGGGACTACTGGAGATCCTAATGCCATTGTGTCTGGGTCAGACGTAGCTGAATGGTGTTGGTCACTACAGTAGTGAGAAATACTGTGGAAATAGGGCAGACAGCACCTCTATACAAATCTAGATGGCTGCCACATCTCACAGGGCAGAATGTATCAGCTCTTCACTTTACACACCAGAGTGGGTGCAATTCAGTATTGAGAGAAGTGGTTCCAAGGTAGATAAAGAATATGAAGTGGTTTAGGATGAAAGGTAAAATATAAATGACTGGTATTGTTAGCAGTGAAATACATTTTTCAAGGTGAAAATATTCTTCCCATCTTTAGTGCATCTTTCCAAGTTTGTGAATACACAAACATGTAATGAAAATTGATTACCTTAACTATGTGAGAGCAGAGATAAGTAAAATCTTAATTTTGTAGAAAAACTCGAATTTTGTGTTTCCCACATTCCTGGAAATTAATGTTTCATGGCTATGTTGCTTCCACAGTAAAATATTAAAGCTTTTCTGGTGACATAATGAACCTCAGGAGTAAAGAAACACAAGCCCTATGGGGCCCTAAATGTATGTGGTTGCTGCAGACTGAATAATATTTTGGTTTCCTCCTTTTCCAAGGTATATTTTAATTCAAGATTTCTCAGTCAACCAGTGTAGGCCACCCTTAAGACTTGATGAATTTGAGTAAGGGCTATTCATGGCTTAAATTTTATGGGCTCTCTGGACTTTAGCATAGTATTTAACAACAGTAATAACTATAATGAATCTCAAATTTCAAACATAAATTCGTACTTCGAAATCGTCTGTGTATCAGTTGTTCTTTGGTCTTCAATGACTGTTCAATGCTCTGCCTCAGCTTTCAAGTATATTTAAGTCATGCACTTAAAGGAGTCCTGCTTCATCAGATTGCAGGAGGAGTCTGAATCCCATTTGTTTGGTGCTTATTTAAAACTTGTTCCTGATCTTGACACTACCAAAGAATTTAATCCAAGACTAAAACCCTGCCTGAGGCAAGGTTCACAGAACCTTCAGGGTCCTTCAACCTTAAGCCTCCATTCATCACTGACAGATAATTAGTGAAATACACAGTCCTTCAATTAGATGTTTCACTCAGGCTACTACCAACTAAGGTCAAACCTTAGCCAAAGCACAGACAAGCCCACTTCTGTTATGTCACCACCAAAGCTCTTGGTGATGCTTGGTTTCCCAATATCATGTTCTGTGTGATTGAAGGCAAACTATTATCTTGACTCTATGAATGTGAGGTTCCTTGCAATAGAAATCCTTAAGCCCTGACAGTAGCCCCCAAATGCTGCTGCAGCCCAAACGAAATGTAGGGAAGCAGTTACTGCAGCAGTCTGAATGACGATCCCAACTGTGCAGCTCCAGCATCTATCAAAGGTCAAGCTGCTCATGTTCTGAAGGCAACTCAGACATTACAAATGTCCTTTGATTCCTAATTGGAAGAGAAAGACATGACTTTGAAATGTATTGCTGAATGGATGTTCTAAATTGTTGAGTTTCAGAAATACTGTAGTTATCATATTACATAAGTTTAGTTTGACTGTCTTGTTTGGTTGTTTGTATAATCTAAACAGAAATGTTATCTGAGATGATGATATGATACATTATATAGGATTGTAATAAGCTCAAGTGAAACATTGGTTTCCTGTAAAATACACTAATGAAATCAGTACATTCCCTGACCTCAGATTTAATGGAACAAGTCAGCAATTTCCAGAGGGGCAGTTGTTTCAAGAGGAACAGTCCTGTCAAGACTTATCCCTTCTTCAGGCATATCCCATCCATTTATGCAGAGTGCCTGGCCTAAGGAGCAGCCACCTTAAACTCTGTAACTGGCAAGAAGAAGAAACTGGCTCCTCCAGAGCAATTCAGACCACCTCAGAGCTGAATGGTTTTGAAATAAGAGTGTCCCCTCTCCCTGGCAGTTGTACAGTGGGAGTGAAAGTAATGAATTCAGTGTCATCAACAGAATGAGAGGACACAGCCTCAGGCTGCGCCAGGGGAAATTTAGGCTCGAGGTGAGGAGAAAGTTCTTCACTGAGAGAGTCATTGGCTACTGGAATGGGCTTCCCAGGGAGGTGGTGGAGTCGCCGTCCCTGGGGCAGTTCAAGGCAAGGTTGGACGTGGCACTTGGTGCCATGGTCTAGCCTTGGACTCTGTGGTAAAGGGTTGGACTTGATGATCTGTGAGGTCTCTTCCAACCTTGGTGATACTGTGTGATCACTGTTAATATCAAACAGAAGTGCAGTGTGATCTGAGGAGCTGTGACTGTCAAAACAAGAAAAAGGTGTGGATTTGGATAACAAACCACCCAGTAAAACTCAGAGTCCTGGTACCAGGGCACTACAATAATGGGAGTAATACATCACTGCACAGTGCCAACTGACTAAAGCTTTGCCACTGTGTTCCCTGAATACCTTTATGCCATTCACTTGCTTTTTCCATTCTCTTCATCTAGGCTCCCCAGAACATTTACAATGGTGCATCAGATGGTAGACCTGTCCAGAGGAACTTCACTGTTATGTGTGATTAAAACCACTTGCGTTGCATCTCATCCCTCTCCTCTTCCTTTGATGCTTTGTCCCAGTTGCCAAGAAAATCCCTCCTCCACTTGCCAAATACAGTTTGTTCTCTGAGGTCATCACCACATATCACTGGAGGGAAAGAGATTACCTTTAGTTTTAAGAGGAGGATATTCTGTTTATCTGAGAGCAGTAACATGCTGTGCTTTAAACATGCAGGTTAATACACATCTCCTTCAACTGACATCCAGCAGGCACTCTCAGACCTTTATCACAGGATTTTAGGGGTTGGAAGAGACCTCCAGAGGTCATCAAATCAAATCCCCCCTGCCAGAGCAGGACCGAACCACATTCACATTCTCACCATCACCATAAACAACAATATTTGTGTGGTACTATACTTGCCTAGGCTTTGAAATATGCTTTATCATTGTGTTTGGTATAAGGAAACTAAGGCATCAGTGAGTGATCCAGGCTGCATTACAGCTTTACCTAAGTAGTAGCTGTGAATGATTAACACCTCCACAGATCAGGCCACTTACAGGAGCTGCAGAGTGTTTTGCAGGCAGACATAAACTTACTCTGGTTATACTTGGAGCAGATTGAAACAGTATGGTTGTGGTTAGCCTGCTTATTAGGCCAAGCTGACATGTCCTGCAAGAATAGGGCTCAGGCTGAACATAGTATTCATGAATGTAAACAGCTTCTGTTCCCTCCAAAGCATTGGAAGAAAAACCTGGTGTATGCCTGCAGCAAAATAAAGACAGAAATTTGTTGGAAAGTCTTCCCTGTATCTCACTTCAAAAAATGTTTAATTTGCAGGCATTTCAACCTGTTGGTGTATTTTGAGGCTCCTGAGACTAAGGGTTTTAGAGGCATTTAAAAATGCATATGTCCTATGAGTGGCTTAGCAGTTACCTATTGGTGTCTTTGGATGTCTGCGAAGATTTGGCTTGTAGGAACATGAGCTTCACACAAGACTACATTTTCAAAATTACCTAGCAGACCAGATTTGAAAACCTGTCACTGGAGGTAGGCATCTAGAGGGATTTCTAAAGCAATTGGCCAAAGTTAGGCATTAGAATGTCTTTGTAAACCCCTCAGGGAAATGTAGGCATCTTATGTACAAATAATCTCACAAGAATTGAGAGACTTAAATAGAGATATCCCATCTGAAATAATTGTGTAGGCTCTCTTTGCAGACAGTGGAGAAAATTTGCCAGTGCAGGAGATGTTCATGGTAGGCCTGTGCACTCATCCCATTCTCATAAATGCACTAAAGATTCAAGCAATAGCAAAGTCCTTCTGAAAGTTGGCTTGAACTAATTTGTAGGTCCATTATGTGTGATTGTTGCCTGCTTCCTAACCTCTAACAGTGCCCTATGAATGTCAAATCCTGATACAGAGACTGTCTCTTCCAGATCTGTAGCAGAGATTCCCAGAATGACACACATGTCACAAGGGCTGCTGAGCCTGTCTGAAGCAGTGCACAGCATTGTTTGTGCAGCCTTCTGTGTGCACATGCAGCCTGACACTGCTGGAGCTGCTTCAGTTCCTGCTGCCATTGCTGCTGGGGTGACATTTTCTGTTTTCCGACATGAAAATCCTCCCACACTCCAACAACAGATCAACAAACATACTACAGCAGCATCTCCAGAAAGTAAAAAATCACAGATCTTGCTTCAAAATCTTTGGAAGATTTCACTGTGTGTACTGACAGAGTCAACAGTTTTACAGATGTATACACATGTATGGTACACAGCTTGTATTGGCCAAGGTGACCTGTTTGGTCTTTGGAATATGTGTGTCTTGCCAGATTTTCACAAGGCATCTGCTGCAGTGGAACAGGGGCTGTTAAGTAATCTGGATCCCCAGCCACACAAAGAAATGGTTCAACATCATTTGCCAAGGCAACTGTTGCTGGATCAGCTTTGGATGTCATCTGCTCAACCTGGCTTTATCCCAGCACTCTGTGGTATAATCTCTTGAGTAACACCTGCTATGTCTCTCTTGTAAAACCTACTCAGATCTGCTCTAGCCTCTCTGAATTAATATTGCTTGTATCTGAAACATCTCAGTCATGCAAAGATTTTGTAATGTGGTACATAGGATCAGCTAAGATGTCATGACCTTGTGGCTCCCTTCTCTATAGCTGCTTGTAATCACAGGGCACACCAGGCATGAGATGCTTCTCACCTAATTTGGACATCCAAAAGACATTGATCTGAGGTTGTGGTAAATGTCAAAGCTTTCATGATGGTCACTGGGGAGAGATCAGCTTCTTCCAGAAAGCTTCTTCTCTCCTGAGTTGGTTATCCCATACACTTGACTGTAGAAGGAACCTACAGGACAGTCTTACATTCAGACGAGTCATTCTTATGTATTTAAGTGAAATTTACCAATGAGCCAGGCATGACCATCTGTTGGGTCTTATTAAATAACACAGTAGTTATATTTATGGATCAGTACATGAGTGCACTGCTAATTCTACAAGTGGCTTCTCCAAAAATCAGAGTACCATTGGTAAACTTTTAAAAATCCAACCCATAAAATAAACAGACTCCAGGAGCTACCTGTGACTCCTGCCACTGCAGTAACTTCAAGGTAACAAGAAGTCAATAAACCCCCATCAAGAAAATCCCCACTGGGATCCAGCAACTGAAACTCTGAAGCAGCAGTCATCAAGAGAAGCAGGTGATTTAGTGAAACATTAAAGTTCCCAGAGGAACTGTACTTGGGCTGTCTTGATTTGATGAGAGAGGCAGGCCTGACCATTCAGCAAAGGCAAAATGTAGGCTATTGAAGAGGCTTCTGTTTGGATGGTGTCTGTAGAGCCAGTCTGCTGTCTGACTTGCTCCATGTCTGTGATCAGAGGGACTCTACTTTCTCGCCCTACACTAAGTCATTTCACTGCTCAGGTAGGTTTCAGATTCTGTCATGTTGTTCCCCTTAATCTTGTAGGTCCCCAAGCTGATGTCTGATTGTGCTTTCAGTTTGCAGTACATAATAATTCTGATTTCAATGGGCAAAGCAAACCCCACCTTTGCCCTAATACAGGTGGAATCAGTAATTTATTCTCTCTATTTCTGTGCTTTTTCAGCACAGACAGCTTTGTTTTCTCCTTCAACAAGCTGCATTCTCTACAGCAAGGAGAGAAACACCGCCCCACAAGAGGTGGCTTAGGACATCATTGTGGTGATGTAAAGCAGCCAAGGAACAGCCAGTGCAGGTGCATGTACAACAGACAGGATTTAAGGAACCAGTGGACTATTTTATGTTACTACCTTCACAGGTAGACAGATCTATTTACAATCAGGCTTGTATGCCCTCTAGCATCTCAGCATCAGAGTATGCTGTAATAATTAGTGTACCGATCCTCTCCACCCCACTGTCAGGTGGGGAAGGACTAGTTAACTTCCCTGCATGTGTGAGAACCCCAGGAAGCAGAGTACATTCATCCTGCCTTAAGCTGTTTAGTTCCCCTGGTTATTACAACTGCCTAATCATCAGGGAAGCAAGGCCAGTACCTCCACAAGACTATACAGTCCACCCGATGTTCCTGGGCAATTAGGAATGCTCTGACATTAGGAATATCCTGCTGATTAGTGATCTGGTCTTCAGGTGGGACCATATATCTAACATAAAATCTCACTTTGAGGGAAGCAGGGCCTTAGGGAGCAGGGAACCAGTCCAGCTCTCCTTAGTCACAGCCATGTGCTTATACCACTGAACCATTTTCTCTCTTATTTGTGTAAATAGAGGGGATTTGGGTTTCCAGCATGGTAAACATGGATTTAACTACTTGCTCTCTCCTCCCAAATAACTTTCCCTGAAATTAACATAGTAAACAGAGGCCTCTTTCTCAAAAAAGCCTTTCTGCTTGGTGTTGTTTTTGTAACTGATCCTCTGCTGGAAAACAAGCAACTCAAATTTCTGCTGAAAACAGCCCAAGGGAACCTCTTAACAATAACGTTACAAGTAGTCTTTTACTCTGCTCCAATGTACCCTGTGACAGAAATGCTGACACACAGCCATGGATGGGTTTGTACTCCTGTGTGGCAGATCAGTGCTGGGCGTCTGGCAGCACACAGAGGAGCACAGCATGCTTTTCTCCCCTTCAGATTTCTGCCTTGCTTGTCAGACAAGGGCAGACAAAACAGCACCTAGCACCTGGCTTCAGGAGCCAGAAAGAAGCTCTGGCCTTGTGCTGGTCGTGTGTGAGTTGCAAAGCTTGTGGTGGGAAAGGACAGAGACAGCAGGAGAGCTGCCAGGCTGGAGTATTCTCACTGTCAGACAACCCGCTGTGAGCATGGCTTTCAGGTAGTGGCATTTTAGGAAACAGTAATCTTGAACTTGAGCTTTAAGGCTCCTTTAAGGCTTGACTGCACCACGAAAATTAGAAAGTTGTTCTTTCAGAATGAAAACTCTCACACATACAGAAAGAATGTAAAAGTGGGTCTCACCTGCTGCTGCCAAAGAGTGCACACAGATAGCCTGAGGCAGCCATACAAGCACAGTGGCAGAAATCAAAGGTGCAGGCAAAGGTGACAAGTAAGGAGGAGGCAGAGTCATAGACTGTATTGTGCTACTCCTTTTGACAGGGCTTTAGTGAGAAGCCTGCTGCCTCTCACACAGTCTGGGTGTATGTGCTGGAAGTATCAGTGTGCACAAAGCAGCTCCCGGCGCTTTCATCCATAGGTCTCGCAGGGTGCACAGAAGAGAGGAGCTTCCCTGCTGTAGAAGGGAAAACAATGGCCTGGGAAAACTGAGTAGCTAAGTTGGGAATCCCACATGAATCAACTCTGTCTCCAGACAAAGCTGCCACTTCCCTTTGAGTATAACAGGTACGTTTTCCACAGGTAGGGGCTAGGTTTTCTTTGGCACACTGTGTACCTTTGCTTCACAGGGGAGCTGAGAATGACAGCTAGAAACCAGCCCTCGGTCAGGGCCTTGTGGCTGCTAGTAGCCAAACAGGACCTGCAAGGAGAGTGTCTTGGTACGGTAGGCTGGGAGTTCCAGCCAGGGCGGCCGAGGTGAAAATCCCACACAAATCCATGTGTGACACCCTTGCTTCTCAAGGCATCCATCAGCTAATCCTCCCTTTGGCAATCTCCTCACTTACCCTTCCCATCAAAGGAGTTTGGATTACTGTGGCTGCTGCCTTAATGAGTGAGACTCTGAAGGAGGCTGTTTTCTCCAGGACACCAGATGCAGTACTCTGCAGTGTCTGGATCACCTTGCCTCTTGAGAGAGCTTTAGCAAACTCTTACTGACCCTCAGGAGGCTAGTGAGTACTAACTTAGGGAGCTGTGCACACAGACGAGTTTGGCCCAGTAGAAACTAAGTGCCACAAAGTAATCGTGACCTGAGCTGGGCACAGAATATCTGTGCCCCACCTTAGAGAATTTTGAGCAGGTGGTGAAGCCAAGGAGCTGGTGGTTCGCTGTCACTACGGAGCTAGGGTGTTCTTTGGCAAAGCAAAGGTGTTAACTCACTTTTCCTGGCTGCACTCCAGTTTGGCTGACTGTATTCTTGCTTTCTTAAATTCCTGACCCATCCAACAAACCAGCTTTGGCTGTTTGCTGATATTCCACTAATCACTTGGTGGTGGTAGTGGTTGTTTAATGGCCCCTCTTTCACCTTGGAGCTCACTGCATTGCATTGCTGCCATGGGTTGAAATTACCCCCAAATAAATTTACTAGACCAGCTCAGATGACTTAGAAACAAACGAAGCAATGTATTTATAGCAAGCTAAATTTACAAGGATATAATACAATGTATATGTACAAAATGTATCTACAATTTAGAAATAATATGAAGATCCTCACAGGGACCCCCCTGAATTGTTCCTCACCTCATACCCCTTGGATGAAGCCCAGAAGGGGCTAACAGTCACCTTCTACTTGTCCCCTGCTGTGAGTAAACTGAAAAGGCTGCAGCTGTTGTTACAGCCAAGGTTAGTGCAGAAACCAGTGCAGAGGATTTAAGAAGCAAGCCAGGCAGTAGGCAGAAGGGAAGAAGAAAGAAATTATTTGCAGAGCAGACTATATACTAGTCCAGCAAACAAATGAAATTCTATAGATATATCTTATTGTTGTTTTTCTGCATCCAATACAGTTATTTAAAATATCAAATGAAACTAGAGTGTTAATTCTGTAACTGCCACAGTTGCTTAAATGCTCTCAGATTGTAAGGTTATCCACCATGACATTTGCTGTTCTGGAGAAGCACATTATCATGATGGGTTGCCCCCATTCCTTTCCAATCCTTGGAAGTGTGGCTGTTGCAAGAGGTATGGTGGCCACACCTTGAGTACTGTGTCCAGTTCTGGGCCCCTCAATTCAAGAAAGATGTTGAGGTGCTGGAACATGTCCAGAGAAGGGCAATGAAGCTGGTGAGGGGCCTGGAACACAAATCCTATGAGGAGAGGTTGAGGGAACTGGGCCTGTTTAGCCTGGAGAAGAGGAGGCTCAGGGGTGATCTTATTACTGTCTACAACTACCTGAAGGGGCATTGTAGCCAGGTGGGGGTTGGCCTCTTCTCCCAGGTAACCAGCAATAGAACAAGGGGACACAGTCTCAAGTTGTGCCAGGGTAGGTATAGGCTGGATGTTAGGAAGAAGTTCTTGCCAGAGAGAGTGATTTCCCATTGGAATGGGCTGCCCAGGGAGGTGGTGGAGGCACCGTCCCTGGGGGTCTTCAAGAAAAGACTGGATGAGGCACTCAGTGCCATGGTCTAGTTGACTGGCTAGGGCTGGGTGATAGGTTGGACTCGATGATCTTGGAGGTCTCTTCCAACCTGGTTGATTCTATGATTCTATGGTGTGGGGTGGTCACATGCTGTTGTAGAGCTGATGTGCTTATAGAGGGCTTTCTGGCTTCTCACTTCTCCTCACTGCTTTCCCTGTAACTACCTGAACAATCCGCCTGTGCCCCTCTAATCAAAGAAATATGAAGTTAGCAAGAGGCCCCAAATGTATTTCCTGGCAAGAAGACAAAAGTAAGTCTACTGAGAAGTTTATGCAAAGAGAATATTTCTAGCATACACAGTTCTGTCTTGTTCTCAGATGCCCATACCAAAGCAATTACTATATGGGAGATGCTGACTGGCTGGAAGAACCTGTTCATTCTGGGCCTGTAATGGAGTCTGAGAATAGCTCAGCTTCCTGGTGTGGATGAAGGTAAGAGTGTGTGAGCAACAGAGGGAGGCTGACATGTATTTATTTGGGTGGGTAACCTTTCTGGGCTGTGAGCCTGCGTCTTAATTTCTTTGGGGGTCCAGGAAAATTCATCACATCACATTTTTTCAGATCCTGTTTCCACTGAGGCAATTACATCACCCTCAACCCTTAGGTAGCTAACAGGGGTGCAGCTGAATAAAGCACAGGCTGGACGTTTCATGATGGCAGCAATGTGATTTGTCCCTAAGACAAACCAAGTTGCACAGGGAAGGTGGAAGTCTGAGTTCAGCCAGGGAAATGCAGATCTAGGGCCAACTCTAAACTTTGAGCCAGCTCATGGACGTTTTTTCCCATGTTTGCTTTTACCCCACCCTCAAGCTGCTCACATCAGGTCCAGGGACACATGCAGCCTCTATGTTCCTGCAAGCACAGTGGCTGCTGTTTCTGGTTTCCCAGGAGAAATGCCCAGGATGATTACCAAGGCTTTCCAACTGATGAATCCAATGGTCTGAGGAGCACTTTGATGCTCTGGAGTTGCAGAGCGTCTTGGTTTCTTGACATTGTAGTATTCTGCACGAGGATGATCAAGACCTGCAGGAGTTGGGGCAAAGACTAAGACCTAGGTTCATGGCAAAGTGTTGAGAGCTGAGGGAAGTGGAAATGGAGAGCCCTAGAGTGTGGTGTTTCCACAGTAGAGAACTAGTGGCTCATCTACTCACTTTTTGATATCATCCCACGTGCTAGCATGAATACAGGAGAAAACTTGGTGTCTGCTGGGTTACAACTCCTCTCCATGGCACACCTGGGTTAATACTCTCGGTATCCCAAGGGACACTGAGGGTATCTACTCATGGATTCCTATAGCACCTCTAAGAGGTGTCTGAGTACTTTACCACTGTTTCACTCACAGCAGTGGTAAAACAAAACAGGGAATCACCTTTCACAGCCACAGAGTGCAGCAGTGTCAAAGCCAGTAGAAAACCCAGGGCTGCCTGGTGCTCAGCTCACAGTTCTCCTCCAGACCATGCTGCTTCCTCTACAGAATGCTGAATCTGCTTCTGAACCCCACACCAAAATTTGAACAGCTGTGTAAAACAGACAAGTGACTTTGATAAAATGCATCTCTAAGCCCTTGCAGGCAGGAATTGTTTTCAAAAGCTGAACTGTACCTCCTGCAATTCAATGCAACCATACTCTTGGAGAGTTCATAAATCCAAACATGCCCTTTAAAATAAGAAATTAAGAAGATTTTTAAGACGTTTAAGATTTTTAAGGCAAAGGTTGGGGTGGTTTTCTCCTTTTTTTTTCCTTTTTTCTTTTATTTTTTTCCATGCAGCCTCCTTGGTAACCAGTTAAAACAAATTCCTCCAGACTGTAAACTAGAGATAATGGAGTTCGCCTTTAATCTCAGTCTGTTACAGATCAAGTTACCTCTTAGAAATTACTTATCCTGGCCAAGCAAATGAATTGGAATTGATGTTCTTAATTGTTTTCTAAATTGCTGTTCCCCACTCCCTTCCTCCCCTTCTCTCCACACAGCTGGTTTGCATCACGGTCTAGTCTAATGGGTACTGTCACTCACACGAGGGGGTGAAGTCATGTGGTCATAAAAGAGAAAGATTGGGGGAAGAGAGGGAAATACCACCCAGAACATTATCTGCTTGTGACACACACAAATTGAATAGAAGTAATTCCTCCTAGGGGGCTAATCCCAACAATGGACACAGTTCTGTCTTGGGCTAGAAGAATGTGGAGACTCACTTCGGAGACTCACTTCATTCTCTGATACTCGTTTCTTCTCACAGAGAAGGGAGATGATTAAAGTGCTAGTTTGGGACACAGGAAACCTGAGTTGAAACTGCTGACTCTGCAGCAACCTTCTTTGTCTGGTTTTGTTTTCTCCTCAAAGCAACAGTGGTCTTTCATCAGCTGTGTCTTACAAAACAGCTTAACCTGCCCTCCAAAAAACTGCTTCAGTACTCCCTACGTTTACATATATTAATCTCCAGATCTCTTGAAACTTATATCACAAAGCCTTTAGGTTCTGGGAGTGTCAGGACAGAACTAAACACCAGAATCTCCTCCCTTCACATCCTCAAAAGCAGGTCAGACCTCACATCTTAAGCAGGACCCACCCTTGCGTGTGAAATGTATGCAAACAAACTACTCTGCCAGCTTCCATGCCCTGCCATTATTTTCACTCCCAGGTCATCTCAGGTTTGCTTGTAGCAGTTTTCCAGAACTCAGCTGTCCTCTTTTTAAGACCTTTTACCTCCATGGACTGGTAACTCTTCTATGCTCATCTGTCCATTCAGAACTGATCCTAAAAAAAAAAAGCAGAGGTTATCCTCTTCTTGACCTCCCCCAGAAGGTTTTTCTTGACAAACAACAGTGTCACCTACTCTCATTACACCATCAGGTTAGTTTTCTGAGTGAGACCAGGGAAACGGAGAATTTGCTGCAGACATAAAACCTTGCAGTGCTTGCTGGAAAAGCAGCAAGACTCTTGGATACCTGCTTGTAATATCTGAGAATGCTGTGTAGAATAAGTACACACACACACACAAAAAAAAAAAGAATGAAAGAGAGAGGTTTATACAAAATGTGTTCAAAGGTTCAAAGAGTCATAGTAGCTGCTGGAAGCGATGAGAAAAGCTGACTATTATTGAGTGTGGAGGTATTTCCCCTTCTTTTCAGCAAGGAGAACGTGGATTGGATTGCTTGGGCTCACTGCAGCATTGCACACAACTATCAGGTACAGATCATTGCTGACACCAGCAAAGTCATGTGCATTTATTCTGCAAGTGCTAGCCTCCAGGAGCTGCACATTCAGCATTCCTCAGAACTAAAAGAGGCTCTGACACTGCTTTGCCTGTCCTTACAGACACAGCCACTCTTTTTCGGCAGCCTTGTTTCTTAGGAAGCGTAATTTCAATGGTCATGATGATTCATCTTAATATCACAGTGTAAATACCCTTACCTCCCTGGGGAAAGGATAAAGAACAGAAAATAAAACCTGCCTGTGACAAACCTTAGTGACATGACTGGGTAACCTGATGTGGCTGTGGAGAAAATTATGTGAGTAATTTGCAATTACTCAGCTCTGAAACAAGTAGGGTCAAGAGCTGATCACTGTCCTGAAAGGAAGAAAACCAAATGTGTAAATATTGGGTGATTTGGATGTGTTTTGGATGAGATTTTCAAAAGTGTGAATGTGCATTAGGAGCACAGCTTCCAAATTGTGTGAATCAGGTACACTTAAATATCTAAATCTGGGATTCATTCAGCTGTCTGACAGTCTTAAGTGCCTGGTTCAAAGCTAGTTTTTGGAGGTCTCTCAGAAATTTGGGTAGCAAATCAGGCAGTTCATGAGGCTGATACAAGCTGCCCATCACAGGCACTATGCTAGGAGGCTGGTTGCCTTTGTCAGCAACCACAGGGGTGATCTCTTCTCTGGTTCTGCCAAAGTCATCCAAAACAGCAAGCCTAGTACTCAGAATCATTTTGATTAGAAAACATCTTTAAGATTGTTGAGTCCAACCATTATCTAACTCTACCAAGTGTGGTGCCAAACCATAGAATCATAGAATACATTAAGTGGGAAGGGACCATTAAAGGTCACCTAGTCCAGCACCTTTGCAGTAAGCATGGACATCCTTAACTAGATCAGATTGCTCAGAGCCACCATCAAGCCTGATCTCGAATGTCTTCAAGGATATCTCCACTGTGTCTCTGGGTAACCTTTTCAGTGTTCCACCATCCCTATGGTAAAGGGACATTCTTTGCAGTGTTCAATCTAAATCTAATCTGCTCTAGTTTTAAAACCATTGCCCCTCATCCTATTGCTACATGCCCTTATAAACAGTCTCTCTGCAGCTTTCTTGTAGGCTCTCTTCAGGTACTCTAGGACCACTCTAAGATCTTCCCATGACCTTCTCTTCTTCAGGCTGAACATCCCCAATTTTCTCAGCCTGTCTTTGTAGAAGAGGTGCTCCAGCCTTCTGATCATTTTTGTGGCCCTCCTCTAGGCCTGCTTGAGCAGGTTGTTGTCCTTGTGCGAATGGCCCCAGAGCTGGACACAGTATTTCAGTTGAGGTCTCACCAGAGCAGAGGGCCAGAATCACCTCTCTGGGTCTGCTGGCCATGCCTCTTTTGATGCACACCAGGATACAATTAGCCTTCTTAGCACAATATCTATGTGACTTTACAGTGACTAAATATGTCCGTGGCTTGCAGGAGAATGACCTCTAGGGAGAGATGCCAACACAAAGGTCTAGGTAAGCAGTAGTGCCCATCTTCTGCCTTTGCAGAATGCAGGTACTATTTTTCACTCTGGGAGAAAAAGCAGACAAGAGGCTATTAGAGCAATGAGCAGGAAGGAACTACAAGCTCACCACAGCTTCCTTTTATAGCAGGAGGACTTTTCTAGCTCTTAGATCTATAAACTGAGCTCCTGCACTTTTTGCTTCTTACCATGTTACCAGTAAGGAATATTCTGTAACCAGCATTTTGCTGAAGAGGTACCAGTAAGAAGGGAACCCAATGTGCTTTTTCTGTAGCAGTGTGTGCTAATAGCAGGAAAGAGAAAATCTCATTTATGTCAGTGAAGCAAACAGATGTGACCTTTAGATGGTGCTACCCTTGCTGACATAAGGCACTTGCTGACTCCTTGAATAGTGCCATTCAAATCAATATAACTGCTCTTGGAGCAAGGTTCTGCTCAGTGTTAATGAAGATGTTGGAGCCTGGCTCACAGGGAATAAATGCGTTGAGCAAGAAGGAACTCTTTCATAACCTCTTTCCTAGAACATGCTTGGAGGCCTACATTTGCAGCTGGTTCCTATCTCAAAGCCAGGTCAAAGCAAGCCCCCCACACCAGAAGGTGCAAGCGTACCCGGACTTTCGGAAGTTCAGCTCCAGAACTAAACATTAGACCTGATCCAAAGCCGATAGACTCCCACTGACCTAAACAGACATTTGGCCCAAGTCCCTGTGACTTGGGCTCATCCTGACACAAAGCAATACACTGTACACCAATGCTACTGGTGTGTCTGGGCCCGTGTCTGTAAGAATATGATCCCCCTTTTTTTCCCTTCTTGCTTTACTTTTTTTTTTTTTTTTTTTAGGGAAGGCATTGGTCTCAGGGAGGCATAACCTCCCTTCTTTTCCATCCCTGATTGAGTATCAAACTCCTCCGCTGAGATTTCTCCATGGAGACATTGGGTTTTCCTGGCAGGCAGGGTTGCAAACTATTCAGCGGAATGTCTACAGCTCTGCAGCTGCAGAGGAGCCAGGAGGCTGGGCATCCCAGCCAAGGGAAATACTGCTGTCGTCCCAAGAACACTTTCATGGAGTCTGAGGTGCATGCTGGATTAGAGGCAGCTGGGATGGGTTCTTGGGGTTATTTATTGGTTTCCTTTTTTCCCCTTGAAAATCTAATGCATGGGGAAGAGAAATCCACAGACAAACCCCCCCAGAAAAAATCCCCTGGAGATCCTTGTGGATGTTGCAAAATGTGGTTTGTTAAGGGATCTTTATACTTCTGGTACTGCTGGCTTGTTCAACACATATGCATATACACACATACAGAGAATAACTTGGCAAGCTTGTGTTTTCGTGGCACAGCACCAGGAAATGGGAGTTCCCCTCCCAACAGAGAAGATCAGGGCAATGAGGCAAAGGTGGGGAATCAGACCCAGCCTGAGTCTCAGTGGAGCTCTGGCCTGAACAGCTCTTACACAAATAATCTCCAGGAGCTCTGAACCCGTGCTTCATTGTGGACACAGACAGTGCTGTAGGAAAAACAGACTGAAATCGCTTCTCTTTCATGGCATCTGTAGTGTAAAACCCATTTTCGTCCAAGACATTTGTGGTCGGAAAATCCTGACACCTCATAAATTATCTTAGAGGCGTAACAAAGCTTCAAAAAGATGGAACTCAGTGCTGAGGTCAGCAGGATTTTTTTTGCATCTTCTACAGTGGAGGAGCGTTTTCAGTCTCAGGAAAACCACCACAAAAAGAGGCAGCAAGAAGCAAGACTATTTCTTGGCATGGGAGCCTCACTGCTCAGGGGACTAAGGCGTCTTCTATTATTTATTTTTGGCCACCTCTGTGTTCACACATCATCAGAACATGATCTGAGCAACCAGGGGCAGCTTGATAACAAGGTGGCTGCTGCAGTTAGGTGACACTTCCAGGTCCACCCAAACACTCAGGCTAACTAGCCTCACATAGTGCTGGGGCCTACAGGGGTTGAGCACCGTCCAGGGTTGGTCTGACAATACTTTATAGGTGAGTTGGGTGTGGGATAGTGGTGAAGTGCTAAAAAGTCACAGTGGGCTTCAGTGTGAGTTTGCAGGGAGCAGGGAACAGTGTTATGAGGAGTGTTTTAAGGTCTCTATCAGTTCATACCCGCAGTCAGTTGGCATTTTTCAAGCTGTCTGCTGGTTCCTCTTGACTACAAATGCAAGCCCACTGCTGGAGCTCTGGCCGCCCTGCTGTGTGAGATTAAGCAGATTAATCCCTTACACCTACCCATAACTACAGCTAGTCTGAACAGTAAGTGCCTGACAATTTCTCTTGCTCTCTTCTTGGGTATTTCTGCTTTTCTGTATAGAGAAGAGTCTTCTTCTTCCAGACAAGAACTAAGTGGATAAAGGAACCTGAGAGGACCTCCAGCCCTTTCTGTCACAAGAACCCCTGCAAGGTCTTAGTTACTAAGTGTGGGTGTTAGGGTGGCAGACAGCTGTTCTCTGCAGCATATCAAACTCTGTATTGCTCAAAATGGGGAAACTGAAGTGGTGCTTGAAAGGAGAACAGATACTTGGTGCCCAGAATGGCCTGTGGTTCCCCTGTTGTGGTGTGTGGCAGGAAGGACCTAGCCAAAGCTAGTTAATTCAGGAAAGAAGGACTGTTTCTTGTGGGGTTAAAAGTGGAAGAGATGCTTGGAAGAAGGCAGAGACTCTTGTTTCTGTCAGGAAGAAATCATCTGTCCTGGAGTAGGCCCTGTTGCTGCTCCTGCCAGCCTGCTGCCTTCTGTAACTGCTGCCATCCTGATGCCTGGCTGGCCTTGCCCTGCAGTGCTCGCAGCAGGAGGTCTGGTGCGCAGCGTGGGGCTGGCTTCGTGCCTGCAGCCTGGTGAGGGCTGCCTGGGAAAGGCAGTGCCCAGGATGTGGCAGCCAGCCCTCCTGCAGGGTCCCAGCACCAGAGGACTGGATGCTGACAATGTAAAGCCAGCTTTGCAGGCAGGAACATTACTGCCAAGAATAGACAGTGGGGTTTAGTGTCATTATTTATCCCCTTTACTGAGTGATCATCAAAATGGCTCTGTTTTAGTCTGTAGCATCGCCTGCTGCTTCTGTGTGTCTTGTTTTGGCGAGTGAAGTTACAGGGTAAGATGCTGAATTGCTTTCCATTTCTGTGGGTGGAAAAACTTGCAGAATTAGAACTTCTCTCCATGTGTTCATCTCTCTGAGACCCTAGCAGGATCTGACCTCCCTGCCCACTTAGTAAATCAGTGGTTTCTAAGGCCTGTAGAATTGATTTTATGGCAGCAAGATGCATTTCATTAGATTTATGTTATTAAACTGGAGCAGGGGAAGCCTCCTTTTATTTGGGGCAGTCCTTGAGTTTTACAGGCTTGTTTGAGTAAGTAATTATTTTGGTAATGCCGGGGCCTCCTTTATTGAATCGTAAATGCATCCTGAACAGCTCTCAGAATAACCAGCAAACCTTCCTCTCAAAGTCTATGGATTGCCCTGATTAGCAAATCAGAGCATTAGTAGTTTACTCTCTGATTAGCTTTGCTGCTGAGGGCTGCCTTGGTTCACTTCTCCAAGGCTACTCGCAAGATTAAGAGTGTATGCAAATGTTTGCAGGAGCAATGCCACAAAGGGAAGAAAAAAAACCAACCAACAACCCCCAAAAGCTGTTTCTTTGGAAACATCCTCTCTGACCATGTTAGGAAAAAGGATCAGATAATTGGGATCTTTATGATGCTTATTATAAAAAATGTTCTGGAACTAGTTCAAGCACCAATCAGAAACCACATTGTTCCACTAAATCACTTTCAGATGCCATTTCAGATACAGAATACAATTACTCCTAGTTTAAAAATATAAATGTTCCCTTCATAAAACACACACACAACTATTTTAATTTCTTTTATTTTTATCTGTCTTGGCTGAAGTTCAGGCCTTCCACAGATGATCTGTCAACAGATTTTGTCCCATTCCTTTCTGCCAGGCATTGTGCAGAGCCCACTGAACGGTGCAGGAGAACTCTGTGATGTGGACATTAGGACATGACATAGAAAAAAGCTCTTGCACAAGCTGGAGACTGGAGGCCCAGGGTTGGATGCATAAGCACTTAAGAAATCAACTCGAAGCAAAACCTGGAACAAAGATTCTGCCCAAATGTTGCCTTGAAAACCCACTTGAGATGTCTGGAGGGGTTCCTGGTCTGTCTTTTTCTGCTGTGGGATAGCTATGGGGTTTGTGAAGCAAATTCCCTTCCCTATGTGGTGGCTGCTGCCCACATGCTCTTCTTGTTGTTAGGAAAGCATGGAGGCCATCTGTGATGAGCTCAAACTGTGAGTCTGTGCCTGCTTGTAATGGGGACCCACCCGCCCTCCGTGTGCAAGCAACATGCTGAGGTGCAGGCAAACAGGGAACTGGGGGAAAGCTGGATGGGCCAGACACCCGGTGCTCCCGTGGGGCCAGCACAGCATAAGCCTGCTGCCCCATAGCCCATGGTTAAGGCACTCAGCATTGCCAGGAGGCAATTGCCTTCCTGCTGAGTCTACACTCAGACAGGCACCTTTAGAGGGCTTCTCAGCTTTTCTGTAAGGTGCGACTCATTTCCTAGGAAGGAGCATCCCTGCAGAAGGTTATGGAGGGAGCTGGAATAGCTTGATAGCTAACCCCAGTGTTTTGGTGGGCACTAGGCAGTTGGAAAGGCTGCCTGTCTGCCCAGTGGCAGACCTGAGGTGGCTCCTGAGCCTTTCATGGTGTGTCTGCTGGGCTGCACAGAGGACTTTGCCACCTCGCCAGAGTGCCATGCTGCCTTTGGGCTGGATCTGAGATGTTTGTAATGGAAAGCTTTCCTCATTGTCAGGAACTCATCTTTCGTCACTGCTGAAATCCCTCTTGAGAGTGGTTCAGTTATGGTGAGCCCAGTTCCAGCCGCCAGTCTGCAGGAGCCACAGCCTGCTCTCCTGCCAGGCCACTGCGCTCTTTTCCAGGGCTTGGGGGCCCTGTGCTCTTTTCAATCATGCTGTGGAACGGGAAGCCCACAGACAACCCCCTAGAGGTGCCAGACCCCCAAAAAGCTGGCAAGAAGCCCTGGGAACCTGGGATCAAAACAGGGATAACAAGTCTTAGCTTTCTACCCAAGGGCTAGGGACACTTGAGGATGCTGCCATCTTTCAGACACTCCATGGGCTCTCATTTTTTTTCTCTTTTTCTAGAGTGAGCAGAGGGATTTCTCAGCATCAGGGCAACATGAGAATCCTGAGGGCTGCATTTTTGAGAAACTTATATGGAAATGTTTTCATATTTTCCAAAACAAAAGATACTGTAGGGTTTGTTACTAGGCAAAAAATCTTCCACTTGTTTTGCAAAGACTGAGGGTTCTGAATTTCCTTAGTGCCACTCATGGCTTCCTTAGTCCCTACACTGAGAGGCTTCCTGCCTTTGAACTCAGTGGTAGCTTAAATACAATGTATGAAATCCTCTCCCCATGGAAAGCAGTGGACTCCCAATGACTTGCACCAGTGATATCAGGAGCTCAGGCTTGGTTTAATGACATTGCTGGGGTCTTGTGGTGGAGTAAGTCTCTGAACTTGTCTGGGATGACCAAAGACCACTTTGCTTCTGTGTATCTGATGATTAGGAAGCAAAGTTTGAATGAAGAACAAAGCCATCTCTGAAGAATGGATGTTTAGGCTGATGGACAAGTTGAAGAAGCATTTTATAACAATCTGAAATGGCTTCAAGGGAAGGGATGCTCATAGTCATAGAATCATAGAATGTCAGGGACTGAAAGGGACCTCAAAAGATCATCCAGTCCAACCCCCCCTGCCAGTGCAGGGTCTCCTATAGCAGATCACACAGGAACACATCCAGGCAGGTTTTGAATATATCCACAGAGGGAGACTCCACAACTCCCCTGGGCAGCCTGTTCCAGTGTCCTGTCACCCTCACAGTGAAAAAATTCCTCCTCATATTTAAATGAAACTTCCTATGCCTCTGCTTCCACCCATTGCCCTTTGTTCTGTCATTGGGCATCACTGAGCAGAGCCTGGCTCCAGCCTCCTGGCGCTCACCCTTTACGTCTTTATAAACATTGGTGAGGTCACCTTTCAGTCTCCTCTTCTCCAAGCTAAAGAGCCCCAGCTCCCTCAGTCTCTTCTCGTAAGAGAGATATTTCAGGCCCTTAATCATCTTTGTGGCTCTGTGCTGGACACTCTGAAGCAGTTCCACGTTCCTCTTGAACTGATGGGCCCAGAACTAAACACAGTACTCCAGATGTGGCCTCACCAGGGCAGAGTAGAGGGTCAGGAGAATCTTTCTCGACCTACTAGCCACAGCCCTTCTAATATATCCTAGAATGGCATTGCCCCTCCTGGCCACAAGTGCACATTGCTGGCTCATGGTCAACCTCTTATCAACTAGGACACTCAAATCCTTTTCCCCTCCACTGCCTTCTGACAGATCAGTCCCCAACCTATACTGATACCTGGGCTTGTTCTTTCCCAGGTGCAAGAAGCCCAGGCTGTTCTTCCTACTGCCAGTGACTGGCTTTGCAGTGGGAGCAAAGTGACTATGGACATTCAACCTACAGTGCTCTGGATTTTTAGTGTTTCTGGCCAAAATATTGGAACTCCTGTTGGGATATGGTTACTTCTGTGATGCTTTATGTTTACAATAGAGTCACAGAGACTCATTGAAAGGCCAGGGTCTCCCTGTACCTTGCTGCATCATAAAAAATTTCTCAGAGATTTTCCGTCCAACTGGGCAACAGCCTGCCCAAGTCAAGAATAATTCACCATCCCCCTCAATAAGAATCTTTTAATTATTACCTACTGTGTCAGAAATAGTTTTGGTTTTCAGAGAGATGGCCATAGCCTTTGCTGTTCCATGCTGATTTCTCTTTAAAAGAGAGGTGGCTGACAAATGTTTCACCACCCTTGCATTATGATGTGCTTCTTACATCAAGGATGCAAATTTGCTCTGCAAACATGAAACATTTTTTCAGTGATGCTGTGGGGAACCATTACAGATCCTGATATCACTGACTAGAGGTGTGCTCTCAGGCTCGGGGCTGTTCATGAGACACTAGTGTGTGATTATTCAAACCTTTCAGGTTTTCAGTTTTTCCAGAGCTATATTCCTTGTCCTTCTGATTGCAGGGAAATTCTTACTGCAGTGAACCAACTGCACTTGAAAACCTAACAAACCCCAGAAAGCCAGGAAAAACGTGTCACAATTCTCACACTTTAATCTCTTTTGTCTCTTCCTCTTCCTGATTCAGTGCCGAAGTTTGGCAGCACAAAAAACTGCAATGGGAAGAGCCAAAATTGTTTGTGCAGAAGGGTTTAAGCTGCGGTATCAAAGGTGCAACTCCAGTCTCCAATCCAAATATCACCAGAACTCAGTTTCTGTTCACTCTGCTGGTTGAGCTCGAACTCTTCTGCACAACAAAAGAAAGCTTAATTCACCTATGTGGAGGTGTGGAAAACCAAATGTCAGTAGTTATTAGCAGCAGCGGGACAAGTGCTATGTTTCCAGGCATGTGCCCCTTCTGGGGCTCACTCCTCATTCCACGGTAACATTGAAAATGCCAGAGGAAGCAGAAGCAGCAGGAGCAGAGGTAATGGGCTCAGAATGGTGCCAGAATGCCATGGGTGAGTTTCATTGCAAGCTGCCCATGGAGAGGGCCTGTCAACATGCACCAACAGAGCCATATTTCATCTGCACATAAGAACCCAAGGTTATCCTGGGAGGCTGCACAAGAAATGAGATTCCACGGCTGGTGCGAAACCAATAACAAATAACGTGTTATTCCTTCCTACCAAAAGATCAGAGCACAGGAGGGCCTCTGCAGTGAAGGAGAGCTGGGACAAGGCAAAACATCCAGGATGGTTGTTAGTTCTTCATTGTATCTCTTGTCGAGCATAACTACCCTTACCACCATCAATATGGATTATGACTATGGAACGAACCCAGCTATGGGACACACTGGACATTTCACTGGAAGACTTTTAAACAAAGCATGTCAGGTTTTGGTGCAAGCATTAAAAAGTACATGCTTTGAATGTTTTTGTCCTGGAGAAAAGCAAAGAAAACCTCATCTTTCCCAAAGGAAAACTTTTCTATAGTGCAAGAAAGATCTGGTTCCGTGGGGTTTTTGAGTGTTCTGTAATTTCCTGTTTTCCAGTGTGAAATGTATTTGTTTAGAAACTTGCTGTCAGTGGAACATGTGTCCTTATGTATATCTATCAGCACAGTTTGACTATGAGAAGCTTATTTTCAAAGTATTATCTTGTCACCAGTATAAAACATTCTAACTCACTCTGGAAGAGCAAATGAATTCAAAATAATGGAAAAGGCTTCTGAGATGAAGGACCAGAAAGAAGAGGAAGGCAGGTGGCAATGAAGGGAAACAGAAAAGAAGGCTTCTGTAAGGAAGCAGGGGACAGTAAGGAAGCAGGAAGAATCTACAAGGATAAAAATGGAGTAAAACAGAATGGAGCAGGATAGATTTCCTGGCATGGATGATGATTCTGGTGTGTTCTGGTTTGTTCTGCATGTGAACAACAAGCCTCTATCCAAATTCAAGAGGTTGTGCAAAAATGGTGATGTTGAGGAGGATGGGGATGCACTGAACACTGTCTGTAAGTTGTATGCAACCTACCATAAGAAGTAACAGTGCTACAAAATTTTGCAGAGCTTGCACATTTTGGGTTTTGGCAGTCATGTGTCACTGAAGAGATGATCCCTAACTTAAAGGATGCAGGGGTAGGGATGTGTTCTTTTATTAATAGTGTGAGCAAGATAGAGAGGAATGGAGGGTTGATTTCTGTGGGGTGGTATCAGAGCTCCTGGGTTCAGGATGTGCAGGGAAGACCCCCAAAGGAGGCAGTGCTGTAGGCTCAGGAAACCTGTGTGCTGCTGAGAGCCTGGTGATCACCCAGAATAGGGGCAGAGCCTAGCCTGCAGCACAACGACTTCTCTACAACCAAATACCAGAGCGAAACCAAGGAAGAAGGAGGTTGAAGATGGTTTGCTTTTCACTCCCAGCACCTCTCCGTCACTGCCAGACAAACCTGTCCCAAGGGCAGTTCTGCAGTGCCAGCTGCAGCCATCCCCCTCTGCAAAACATGTGCACAAGTGTGGGGTTTCAGAGGCTTGCAGGGGCCTTGAAAGCCACCTCTTGGGTGTGCTCCAATCTTGAGTAGACATTTCAAGGATACCACCAAGGTCTCTGTCTCTCAGGAAGCACAAGTCAAAGTGATAAAAAATTAGCTAAAACCCCCAAAAGAAAGGCAGAGAAAAAAGGGAGAAAATACTGTGAGGCCCAAAGCACTAAGGATGTGGGTATTGCTAGGCTTAATTGCCTTCTTCCTTGCTCCGTGAGGAGGAGTGTTGCTGGGACAGTGCTGGGGCAGTGCTGCTGCTCTTTTTTGGATTGTTACTGGTTGGGGTTGTTTTTAGTATGTTTTTTTCTTCCCCTAAAGCATTGCACAAGTGATGTAAAGCAAATGGAATTGCAGTTCTGAAGCTGAGAACGTTGAGGATGATCCCAGGCTACAAAATCCAGATATGGATTCTGAACTCCTGGTGTAGCACAAAGCCATAAAGGCCTTCAGCTGAGCTAGGTCTGCCGTGTGCAAGGAGGGGCAAGCAGCCAAATTCAGAGTCAAGTTCAGATTTGGATTCTGAAAAAAAACTCCCTGACTGAAAGTTCAAGGTTGTTCCTGGAGTCTCAGGAGGGAAGAGCTGATTCCAGCCTTTCTCTTCTGACAGGTCTTGGGCTTACTGTAACAATTTATCTGGGTCCCTAATGAGGAAAGCTGTCTTCTTTGTGGTGACAGTTAAACATGTGCTCAGACTCATGCCTCAATCAAGGGTTTACATTGTATTAGGCTTTAATTATTTCTGTACTGTGAGTGCACCCTGACTTCACAAACCTTGCAAACTCTAATGGTTTGGAAAGTGCAGAGAACTTAAAAAGACTATTGAGTTTAGTCAAGTAGATGTCTTCAGAGTATCACACAGTATCACAGTATTATTAGGATTGGAAGAGACACCTGTGGTTCTCATTGATCTGAAGAAGTGGATAAGCAAAATGCCCTATGGAGGAGCCCACAGGAAGCTTTGGCACTCCTGAGTCAGGAAGTACCCAGAAGTAACACTCAAATAGAAATTCATAGAATCACAGAATGTTTTAGGTTGGAAGTGACCTCAAGGATCATGCAGTTCCAACCCCTTGCTGACCTCACAAATCATCAAGTCCAACCCTTTACCACAGAGCTCAAGGCTAGACCATGGCACCAAGTGCCACGTCCAACCTTTCCTTGAACAGCTCCAGGGACGACGACTCCACCACCTCCCCGGGCAGCCCATTCCAGTGTCCAATGACTCTCTCAGTGAAGAACTTTCTCCTCACCTCGAGCCTAAATTTCCCCTGGCACAGCCTGAAGCTGTGTCCTCTTGTTCTGGCGCTGGCCACCTGAGAGAAGAGAGCAACCTCCTCCTGGCCACAACCACCCCTCAGGTAGTTGTAGCCAGCAATAAGGTCACCCCTGAGCCTCCTCTTCTCCGGCTAAACAATCCCAGCTCCCTCAGCCTCTCCTCGTAGGGCTGTGCTCAAGGCCTCTCACCAGCCTCGTCGCCCTTCTCTGGACACGCTTAAGCATTTCGATGTCCCTCCTAAACTGGAGGGCCCAGAACTGAACACAGTTGTCTTCTCACAGCCTGTGACCTTGTTTCTGTTACCAGCCTTGAATCCACACTGTCAGCTTGTTCTACAGAGACATGAGGAGCTGGAAACATCTGGGAATGACACATAAAAACCTTGAGCTCCAGTAACCACTGGAAATCTGTGATTGCTCCTCAGTTTGAAAGCTGGAATGCTCCCCAGACGAGCTGAGTGGACTGTCCATAGGGTGGTTGGAAAGGAAGCAGTTACGATTTGATCGATATTTCAAACAAATCAGTGAAGCTGATTAAAAATGAACTCTGAGAGTGCATTCACATTGTGTGTTAGCCTCAAAAGAGACTGTTTTGAGCTGTTAAGCCAGAAGAAAGCATGATGAGTGAATCCCACCTCCTCATCCTCAAGGCCTTCACAGGTACAAAGTTAAAGGGCAGTTCAAGGAGCACTGGTATGCACAAAGTCACCCCAGGGTCTGTGATTGACTCAGGTCAGTGAAAGAGGAGTAAAGGGAATGCAGTTACTGGGTAGGAAATAGGGTCCACAAAGCATGCAGGGATCTCAGACTCTGGAAGTTTTTGCAGCATTTATTGGAACAGACAGGCTAAGAGCACTGAGGGATAAAGGATCCCAAATCAAACAGCCTAATTGGTCTCAAATGGAGTGACTAGGGAACTCTCTCCATTCCAAAATGGGTCAAATTGCATTTTAGAAGATCTCTGAAATTTGAGTGGGAGGCCTGGATGGAAAAGCGAATGGATGAACTTGTAATTGACATGGATTCCATTATGGCTAATACCTGTGTTAGAGCTGCCACTGAATATGGCCTGCAAATCCTGTCTGGGGGAATTCCCTTTAGATATGTGACTCAGGTGAAGCAGACTGTTTGCTGTGAGCCCATGAGGAACTGGGACTTTAATTGCAAACAGATGGCTGAGTAGCCTTCCAGCAAGTGAAAACTGGGGGATGGATATGAGACCTGCTCTGAAACAGATGATCCAGGAGGGCTTTCGCTATCTCCAGTCCTCATAGTGGGTTTCTGTGCTCTCATATCACTTTATGCTGAACAGAAAACTATAAAGAAAAATTATGTCAAAATAAAACAGTGGCACAAAAAGCCTAGTGAATGTAGGAAGAACAATGGTGGGATTAAGTTCCCTGTGATTCTCTTTGACATGATTCCCTGTTTGTTTCTTTTAAAGGGCAGCAGTCTGATCTTCAGCATGCTCCTGTTCTGGAGAAGACAAAAGGTCACTTATATCATGAACAGTTCTATCTGCAGTCAGTTTCTATCCAAGAAGATAGCCTGAAGGATGTGATCATTACCTACTCATGATGTGAACCAGCATGGCTGCTTAAATTGCCCACTCTGGTGTAGAGCAAGCAGGGTATGTGCATCACAGCAAGGAGTACCTCACCAACCAGCTCCTGGATCTGATCACTTTCAGGGGCAATAGGGAACACCTCTCTGACCACATCCAGAATCAGGATCAATAAGGTGCATGAGCACAGTAAGACCTGCAAAGTAGCTGAGGCAAAGACCAAAATCTAGGGCCCAGTTTTAAAGGCACCTCCTGGATCAAGCCATGCAGATTCTGCCTGCTGCTGGTTCAGTTTTTCAGAGCAGTCCAATCCTGGCTTGCAGTTGTTCCATATCAGAGCTGGCCTGTAGCACAGGCGGCTGAACTCCAAGGAAACGGGAGAGGCTGCAGAGCTTTTTGGTGCACTCAGAATCACTGAATCACAGAAATGTTCAGGTTGGAAAAGACTTTCAGGATCACCAAGTCCAACTGATATCCCTACTCTACAAGGTTCACCCTAAAGTATATCCCCAAGCACCACATCCAAACGACTTTTAAACACATCTAGGGTTGATGACTCAACCACCTCTCTGGGCAGCCCATTCCAATGCTTGACCACTCTTGCTGGGCAAAAAAAATTCCTAATGTCCAGTCTAAACTTACCCAGATGCAGTTTGAGGCCATTCCCTCTTGTTCTATCACTAGTTACCAGTATCAGTCTCTCCACAGCATCCTTTCAGGTAGCTGTACACAGTGATGAGGTCTCCCCTCAGCCTCCTCATTTTTAAACTAAACATCTCCAGTTCCCTCAGGCACTCCTCATAAGATTTATTCTCCAGTCCCTTCCCCAGCTTTGTTGTTTTCCTCTCTACTCTCTCCAGCACCTCTGCATCCCTCTTGTAACAAGGTTCCCAAAACTGAACACAGTACTCAAGGTGTGGCCTCACCAGAGCTGAGTACAAGGGGATGATCACCTCCCTATTCCTGCTGGACACAGCATTTCTCAGGGCCTTGGGAATGCAGAATGTGGGTTTCACCTTGTCACTATCTCTCCTCAAAGTTTTCCATGTCTTGCAGTGTACCTGTAATATTAGGAAGTCTGTGTTTGTGCTTGCCTCTGGGACTTGGAAGCATGTCATTATGCATAATGAGGGGTGTAAAACTATTGTCCTTGGTGTCTGGGAAAGAGCAAAGAAGAATGTGCTGGCAGTGTTAACAAGAACAGAATGGGCTCAAGGAAATTTTCTTTTCTCAAACTGTTTTTGTTTGTCAGGTAGCCTTGACAGGACAAATCTTAACAAGACAAGAGCTACCTTATGGTAGCTAAACAGGAATGTAGATGGGTTGGTCAAGTTTTGTTAGGTCGCATGGCATCTTCTGGGTCCTGGCCTGAGAGGGGCATCTCCTTAATGCAAGGTCTATACATACTGTGGAGGATGGATGCCTCCTTCCTTGAGCAGTCATCCAGGTAAGGAGAGCAGCACATCATCTGTCAGATGGGAGGCTGGCTTTTGGAAAAGAACCAAAGGTGAGTTTGAACAAATATAGCAATCCATGAGTGCTGTTGTTTTGTCTGTACTTACACTGTTCCATGTGACCTAAATATTAAGGCTTGAAGAGGCAAAGTAACTTGCAGCCTAATTGCAGCTTTGCAAAGATGTTTAGTATTTCACACAGGCCAAACCCCCAATTTTGGTCAGGATAATATTTTTTAAGAGCAATGTTTGAGATACCTGTGGCAAAGGTTTTGGTTATGTCAAGTAGTCCTGAAACTGAAACAGAGAAAAGTTGGATCTGCAGGAACTGAGGCATTTAACTGTAAATATTCCCTAAACCAGTGACCACATGTCTGAAAATGAGGATTTATGGAAACTAGTAAGAGAAGTTTCATAATGGCACTCTGTAATAAAGTAACAACAGTGACGTATGCGCACATGTACACAAACGCTCACTCCAGATAAGATCAAATATCCAACACTCCAAAGATGAAACACTTTCCTATTTATTTTTCTCCTTCCCACTATGAAATATATTTTTTCTTGGACTGACAGTTCCAGGCAGATGTGCTCAGGGAATTCTTTCTGCCAGTGCTGGAGGAGAGCTCTTTTCTTTTCTTGTACCAATGTAGGTACCCCAGGCTTTTCCTTCCTGCAACTCTTCTTGCGTATGCCTGTCCTCCCGCTCCTCAAGTTCCATCCTCTTTGCTCTATGCATCCCTTTCCAGGACACTGGAGTGCATCTCTAGTCACATGGTCTGTTGGCAGTGATTTGTGCAGATAAAATAGAGGTAGGGATTGGAGTGGAGCCATCAGAGTAACAATGGCACCTGTTGGAATGAAGGAATAACAGAAAGGAGAGAGCAAAGGAGGTAAAGAGATAGATGCAGAAAGGAGAAGTGAAACGAGGAAGTTGAAGAAAGAAGAATAAGAAATTATGGAAAAAGCAAGGATCCAGAAAAAAGGACAAATTGATTCTCTGAGCCATGTTATATATTGCATCATTTCTACTAAATTGAAATATTGTTAATCTATAAAGGCTGTATTGTTCTCTTTTTCTCCTGGCCAACTACTGCTGATGTAAGCAGGAACTCTGTTCTGGACTGAAAAAGTCAAGAGCCTAGCAAGCAAGCCTGGCACCAAGACTGGAGCTGGAAGTGAGATTTGTCTTCTGCTACAGAAAGACTTTGAGGACTCAGAGGAACCCAGGGAATGTGAGGCTGTTGGGCAAGCTTCAGATAGGAACATTTAGTCAATGTTTCTTCTGCAAAAGCTAATAAAAATGTATCTTTAAATGTCTTCCAGCAAGATGTCACAGCTCTGCTACAGAGTTAATGTGCCCAACACAGGGACCAGCTAGGTCACTATAGAATAACGCATAGGGGTTAAAGTCCTGCTAGGAGTTCATATATCCTGCAAGCTTACTAAAGGAGATGCTGCTTACTCCATGATGTGCACATATGTATGTGTGTGGGGTGTGTATATACATATCTATGTGTGCATCACCGTTTATAAGCTCATGTAGCTATCTGTTTTCTCCCAATAATTCAGTAATTCTGCCTTTGGCTTTGCAGACTTCAGGATCATGGCCAGCTGGAGCATAAGAACCAGCCAAGTCCATCAACCTGATGGAGCCAGCAAGCTGCTCCACCTGAGTGTCTGGAAGTATTCTTTTGCTCTCTTGGGAAGTTCCCAGTGTGGCTTTATTTCCTCTGAAAGAAGGTTCACCCATT
Source organism: Pogoniulus pusillus (assembly GCF_015220805.1). Classification (NCBI taxonomy): domain Eukaryota; kingdom Metazoa; phylum Chordata; class Aves; order Piciformes; family Lybiidae; genus Pogoniulus; species Pogoniulus pusillus. Next base: position 12,783,872 of record NC_087271.1, on the reverse strand, counting down.
ACTGTCAGATCTATGGCAGGTCTTCTTTCCATGGGTGCTCTGGCTGCAAAACCCAGAGACTCATGGCCCTTCATTGCACCTCTTTAGCCTTCTCCCAGTTGCATAAGCCCTGAAAAAAAGTCCAAAATGTAGCTAATTTAGCAGAGGGAAAGACACAGGATCTTGGCTAATGCTGTGCCTCCTTTGCAGGGAATAGGAGGATGATCTTCTCAACAATACATTGTATCTCACAACCCTGTGCGCACAATAACAAACTATATTTTTCTGCTCTTTTAGAGGTGAAGAAGGGCTCTGTGAACAGCTGAAAAGATCCAAAAGAATCCCAAGGTGCATGAGGAGGTTGCAAGGGGACAGCTGAAATTTATGTTACCGTTAAGTTTCTATGCTTATCTCAAGAATGATCATGCAGAGAAAGTAAACCCTTTGCAAATGCTCATGAGGTGCCCTGCAGGAGAGATGCTGAGACACACGAAAGGTTTTCACCACTTGATCTCAGCATGTGGCTCTAATCTAGTGCTGTGTTCTGCCTGCTCCTTGTTTGGGCCACTGTTCAGGACAAGTGGGATCTTCACAGACTATCTGTATAGGGCAGTGCAAGAATATCCTTGTTTTCCCCCTTGCCTAGCCTAATCCGGCTGCTTCTAATGCACCTCCCCTTCTGCATCCTCCTCCCAACTACAGGTGAAGGATGTTTCTTCACAAGACTTGGAAGCACATCGTTTTCGTTGATGTTCAGTCCTGCCCTGCTGTTGCAGTGCCTAATGGGTAGTGTTGTTTTTTTCCTGTGTTTTGAGCTTGTTTTAACACCTGAAAGTGCTATCCCAGGTTGTAGACAGCAGTGAGGTGAAGGCCCAAAGTGTGTGTGAGAGAGAGAGAGAGAGAGAGAGTGACAGCAGCGACAAAGCACCAGCTACAAGCTCAGGAAGCTCAGTGAGCAAATAAGCAGGACCATCCCTTTGTGTTTGTGGAATGGGTAGTATGTAGTAGAGCCATACTGATTCTGACTCAAACAGCAGGGCTCTTTTACCTGTCGTTAACATATGAGATGTTCACCTTAGCAAGAAAATCTGTCACTTTTTTGGTCTTGTCATCATAGCTTATATGAAAGTCATGCAACTCTGGGCTCTTTCTCTGTTCCTTAACACAGAAGTTCCCAAACCATGGCAAAGATCCCTGTCAACTTTCTTTATGCCTTTTGGAGCACTTACGCTTTCATTGTTCAACTTTAAATAGAGAGTTTTTAAGAATAGCTGGTTCTCCAGCTCTTTTATAACCTTGGCAGCCACCCGTGGATCAAGAATTGGAAGTGCTGTTTTGGCCATAAAGGTGCCAATTTTTATTATTTTCTCAGTGGGCTTTTGTTTGGTTGGTTTTGTTTTGCTTGTGTTTTTTTTTTTCCTTAATATAAGAAGAATTCTGGTGAAGAAGAACATGTAAAAAAAAAGGTCAGAGGATGAAGGCAAAAGCAAACAGGAGATCTTTTTGGTTTGTTTTTTCTGACGTGGAAAGGGAAAAAAAATCAGCTGCATGTGGAAACATGGAAGGTCTCCAGCATAATGAATAATAATTTCAAATGTATTGTCCGAGATGAGAACAGTATTTATGTGCAAATACTATCTCAGAAGGTAGTGTGGAAAAAAAGATCAGCGTTCCCAACACTGGCTGTGAAACAGAATTTGGAGTTCTGGAAGACTTTTGATTTCCATAGGAACCAGATGAGATGAAGTAGAAAAGCTTCACGAAGGTGATAAAAAAGTATTTTGCATCAAAAGCAATCTTTCTAGCTGAATGCCCTGAATTACATTTAAGGGTATGGTAATGACATATTTCAGCCTAGTTTAGTATAAAACAATGGTCTGCCATTTAGGTGTAGATGGTAGATAAGATAAATGGAAGTGTGAACAGAAGGAATGCAGGCGTAGGTCTGAGGTAATTAACCAATGTAATTAGTATGCATGGGGAGTAAAGGATGTGATCTGAACTCTCTCTGTAGGTTGCCATATGAATAGAACTCTAACTATATATAAGAAAAATAAGTTGTGCAGAGAAATGTCTTCATGGTGTGTGTGGGAGCCTTCTGAAGTCCATACCTGCCACTGTCCCAACCAAATTCAACATAAGAGAGCAAATTACTTTCCAGAGAGTTTTAAAAAAGCATGCCAGTATCTGCTCTTTGGTAACTCTGTGTGACAAAGCCTCAGAGAGCTCAGCTGCAGAGCACCACCTCAGAAGAACCATGGGCGCATTGCTGGGGTGGAAGACTGAGTTGGTATAAATGTGCTTTATGCTACCAGATTTTTTAGGGCCCTGGTTAATATTCAAATACGTTGAAAAAAATTATCACAGTATCACAGTATCATCAGGGTTGGAAGAGACCTCACAGATCATCAAGTCCAACCCTTTACCACAGAGCTCAAGGCTAGACCATGGCACCAAGTGCCACGTCCAACCTTGCCTTGAACAGCCCCAGGGATGGCGACTCCACCACCTCCCTGGGCAGCCCATTCCAGTGTCCAACTTTATATATATATGTAAAAAAAACACCTTCACAATTTTCCCTCGTTCTGAACGGGGGTTAGGGATGAGTGACATGGGCATAACATGTCACCTTTACTGCCTGGTGCTTGGGAATTTTAATGAGAGAAACAATTCTGGGTGATATTCTGTGTTAAATGTTTGCCTAAGTTTGTGTTTTGGTTCAGTTATTTGAGCAGTAATGATTTTGTGGTGTCTGCACTCGCCTTCTCAAAGAGGGGAGCTATCATAAAGTAGCTGTTTCCTCTGCTCTGCTATTTCTGGTTTGCTTTATTCATGAGTTTATTTTTAAAAAAAGCTTTTATCTACCCTCCAACTTGATATGTAATAAGACATTTTCCTTGAGTTCTGCTCTTGATTGAACTCATGCTAATGTCAGCAAGGTTAATATAGATACCCGTTCCTGTGAGCTTCTGGACCTTGCTGGTGCAAGTTCACTGGGCACCACTGCAGGGACAAAGGTCTTCATATAAAAAGTCAATTGCAGGATTTGGGCAAAAGAGTGAAATGTCTTTGGCATGAAGCTCAATTAATTAATGCTTATATGTGTTGGTAATGGCAGAACTTCCATAGAGTTCAGCAAAGTAGTATGGAATTCCATATTTTTCCCAGCACAACTTTGCAGTAACCAGTGGATTTGCAAACTTCTCACTCTGAAACATTGAAATAATTTGAGATTTTATTCTGTTTTGCTTTAATTGGACTTACACTACATCTGAGTCTTCCTAAGTGAGTTGCCATGCCTAAAATATGTGCAGGCATGTTTGCACTCTCTCAGGGAACAGGGAGGTTAAACTAGAAGGAGAGGTTATGCTAGCAAGGATATTTTCTTTTCATACTGTTTCCAAAGGCAATCCTGTCTTGGGCTCACCACTCTGCCTTGACCGCTCTGTGCCTCTCCATACCAAATCATGCTGGGATTTGATGATAAAGCACATCCTCTTTCCAGGAGCCAGGCCAACCCCTACATGCTAACTCATGCAGTTCTGGTACCTTAGGCACTTTGTGGTCAGAAGGCAGCCTGCAAATGTGGGTATTAGCCATGGTGTTGCTGGAATGGAAGAGAATAGATTTCTTACAGAGCTGCTGTGGCTGATTTGACTCCCAGTTCTTTTGTTTTCATGTTTCTCAGACTGCCAGCTGAGATAGCTCTTAGCTGGACACCAGCACTTTCAGGGCCTGATTTGGTTCATGTCTTCTATAAAAGTTTTACATTTCTGACCAAGATACTTCAGATCAGGGTGAAAATGTGAGTAAATCAGAGCTGACATCTATCCCAGACATATCAATTCCCTAAATTCCATTTTTTCCCATGGCTTTGGGACAATCAAAATAGGGAATGTTTCCATTCCTATACCTTTATGAAAGTACAATATGTGAATGCCATATCCCAAGTGCATCTAATGCGTTTCTTTACCTTGCTCATTACCAACTGCACAGCTCTGTCAGGCAATTGTGTGAAACAGAGCACTGCAGCAGAGTAAATCTTTTGGTAGGGCTTGGTTCCAGGGAAGATTAAAACCCCTGTGTGACAGTTAATGAAACAAGGAGAAAGGAGATGGAAGCTATCAGTCCCAGCCAGCCAACACTAACAGAGTCTGAAGGCAACTGGAGGTGCCAAGGAGTCTGCTTGCAAAGTTTGGAGAGAGCTGGGGAGGGGTTGTAGAAAGGGCTGCAGCCAGGTCAGTTTTCCTGGCAGGAAACATCGCTAGTGATAAGAGAGGAGCAGTGGGGACAACTCATCTTCTCCTAAAGGACACATACAGTCTTTTTTAAGATACAGAACAAGCTTGCATTATTCTGCATCCCTTGGGCAACGATACTTTGCCGTGGAGCTGACCTGGGTGGAGTATATGGAGCATGGCATGGATCCAGGGTATAAACAGAATACACAGTGATTGCAAGGACAGGACAGCATGAACGGAGCAGTGCAGAGCACCTGATCCCCAAAGGAGACAGACAGCTCCTTTGGGTGGGCAATGTGAAGGAGTTGAAGACAAAATGTGGCAGTCTGCGATCCATGGGCCTTTGGTGGTCTATAAAACATGCAGTGGTGTCTCATGAAACAATAGCGTGGCCTCTTTTCCTCCCCTTCAACACAGAAGCAAGCACGAAAACAAAATGGGAGAAAATAAGAGCTACTATAGATTAACTTTCAAATGTTAGCCTTTTGTTTATTTGACTTGATATATGAAAACTATACAAATTGGTCTTTGGATTATTATTTTTCTCTGAATAAAGGTTAATCCTAGGATTTGAGAAGTTTAAGAAATGTGGCTCTGAGGGTGCTATTTTTGGAGCCAATTACAACAGCATTGAAATGTTGAAAGATTCCTTTTGTTTATTGAAAGATTAGGCTGAAGCCCTTCAGTATATAAAAGAATAATAAACCCTAGTAGGCTAAAATACTTTGTTGCAACAAGGATACAAAAGCCACCTCGGAGTGGTATGTGGCCTGGATGGAGGCACAGGGCTGGCAGAGCTGGCACTAATAGTTACTAGAAATATTCGTGTCCAAAAAAAAAAACAACCTGTGAACTGCATTCAAGTTATACAAGCTCATTCTGCATCTCCTACCATCACCTAATGCTGATCTGATAGTGTTTGCAAAATAACCTGTGTTTACACAGTGCCCAGTTTGGTTTGGGGCCCTTAAGTCTCACACAATCTGCTCTGGAATGAGTTCTTGGAAGGAAAGGATTGGAGAAGTCTTGTCTCATGAAGTCTTGCAGTGAAAACTAGCTCTATCTGACCTTTTCTTCCTTGCCAGTATTGTCATCCTGGGATGTTTCTGTTTTGGTGACCAGGCAGTGTACATCTTGCAACTCTGTAGAGTTTGCTTTTCAGCTTTGATGAGTGTGTAGTTTCCAGGTTATTTCTAAACCACTTTGGGATTCTTCAGCAGTGAGGATTATGCAGCTGTGCCTGCCTCTGATTTTGTGCAAACTGGCTGCAAGCACAGGTTACTGGAGGGTATGGCTGAGCTGAGGGCTATTCTAAAGGAATGGTAGGTTTGAAGAGAAGCAGGCAGTGCAAGGTGCAGAGATTAATGAGAAAATAAAGTTGCAGATAAAGGCCAGGCACGACTTTGTCTTGTCTGCCTGAAATGACATGATTTGAGCAGTAAGAATGGCAAAAGAGCACCTCAGTGCTAGTGGTAGGTGTGTGTGTGACACAAAGAGCAGTTGTTACAGCTTGAGCGACACATGTCCCTGCAGTCACAAGGACCATGAACTTCATAGCCAGTGAATCAGCAGAGGTGCTGCCCTCAGGCATCTACCTCAGGCCTGATGGGCAGCAGTGAGTCATGTCCAACAACCCCAATCACACAGCTGCTTTTGGAAGTTTAGCCCAGCCCTTTCCCTCCCAAGCTGAGTACTGATCCCACTACCCCAGCCCGTTCTCCTGGGATGCTGTGTTACCTGTCATACTGACATGAACAGAGCCCTAAGAGAGCCTGATAAAAATCACATGGTGCCTTTCTTGGTTGTCTTAGCCAAGTTTCAGTGTGATTAATCACACTAAAGTTCCCCTCATTCACCACGATTTTAATTCCTTTCATTTCATTTCTGACTGGTGTGTTATGTTGAGCAGCACTCCTCTGTTAAATGCCTCTGTTTCACCCCAGAAAGTGCCTCCTTCTCCATAGCACATGAGGTGGCTCTCCTCTCTCTTATTTTTTTACTCAGGATCATGGTGGAGGTTAATAAGCAAGCTTTTGCAAAGTGCTTTGTGATCAGCTGAGTAGGGGTTTTATACAAGGGTGGAATGTTGCCTTTAACAGACCTTGTGCCATCAGTGGGGTTGAACTGCAGGTGTGTGCACCTCATGGACGGTTAAGTGGGTATGATGTGTTATGAGCATGGAAAGGGAAAGCTGTCTTCATTCCCCAGTCATGGCCCAAACCACAGTTATCACCTTGGCATCAAAGGTGATAGGGATGAATGGGGCCCACCAGAAAGCTGATGAGGGACTCTTTAGGTTGTCTGGTAGTAATAAGACTAGGGGGAATGGATGCAAGCTAGAGAAGAGGAGATTTAGATGTTAGGAAGAAGTTCTTCACCATAATGGTGGTGAGACACTGGAAGAGGTTGCCCAGGGAGGTGGTGGAAGCCCCATCCCTGAAGGTTTTTAAGTCCAGGCTGGACATGGCTCTGAGCAACCTGATCTACTGGAAAGTGCCCCTGCCCATGGCAGGAGGGTTGGAGCTTTATGATACTTGAGGTCCCTTCCAACCCTGACAATTCTGTGATTCTGTGAACAACTGGAGACCATGGCATGTTCAGGCCTTGAGAAATCAGCTTCACTGAGGTTTATGAGATGGAAGAAAATCCACCTGCCCTTGGTGTCATAAGTTTGACAGAAGAGTGGAGTGGCCTTTGAGGAATAGAAAAGGAAAAACGAGAATTCTTAAAATCCTGATTTTTACCCCAAGTATCAACTCTATCAGAAATGGAAAACAAGTCTCAGCAGAAAGATCCCTCAGATCAAAAAATCTAATGTGCTATAGGCAGGAATGCCTTCTGCTCGTGTAGTGTCTTTGCCTTCTATTTGCTTTAGCTCTTCAGGTTTGTCCTGAGTCAACAAGATTGGCTTGGAAAGCACTGCAGATCCCAGGGCAGGATTAAGGTCAGAGGACTGCAGGCTTCCAGCAGCAAGAGCTGCCTTCAGTGGACAGTTGCTCCTTGAGCTTGTGCATCTGTTCCCATACCACTCTAGGTTTGCTGTCAGGAGGGCAGAAGGGCATCCATCTCCATCTCTGTGCAACTCAGGTTAACTCTCTGCAGACCCATAGGAAGCTCTGACTCCTGTTCTGATGAGCTTAGGGTCAAAATAAGAGTGGCATAATGTGCCAAATCTGCACCTACTATAGTGACTAAGTTTGGAAACTCATCCCCCTCTCTGTACTGAAGCAGAGCTATAAAAGAAGTGAGTCTGTGAAATACATGAAGCCAGCTTTGCTGTCTCCTGGTGTCTAATGAAAGTGAAGTTATTCATCTTCTCAGCCTAACAGAGCCCCCACCAATAGAACAAGGGGACACAGTCTCAAGTTGTGCCGGGGGAAGTCTAGGCTGGATGTTAGGAGGAAGTTCTTCCCAGAGAGAGTGATTGGCATTGGAATGGGCTGCCCAGGGAGGTGGTGGAGTCACCGTCCCTGGAGGTGTTCAAGAAAAGACTGGATGAGGCACTTAGTGCCATGGTCTACTTGACTGGATAGGGCTGGGTGCTAGGTTGGACTGAATGATCTTGGAGGTCTCTTCCAACCTGGTTGATTCTATATTCTATATTCTATATTCTAGCACTTTCTAGTCTGTGCTTAGAAACTGGCGTGGCTGAGAGAGTTAATGCAGCTTTCATCTATGTTTTATTTTCACTATTATCTCTCTAGAGCTACCTAAAAAGAGGTAGTAATGAGGTTAGCATTGGACTCTTTTCCCAAGTAATGAACAACAGGACAAGAGGAAATGGAGGTGTTTAAGAGGAGGCTGGATGAGGCACTTAGTGCCATGGGTTAGTTAATTAGAAGGGTTAGGTGATAGGTTGGACTCGATGATCCTAGATGTCTTTTCCAACCTGGTTAATTCTGTGATTCTGTGATCTCTCTTCCCCATAAGAGTGTTTTATTGTCATTAATTTACTGCTTTCTGAGGTGTCTGCCCCTTTGACTAAATGGATTTCGACACTTACCAATCTGCTCAAAATGGATTAGGAAACATAAGTAGAGGGTAAATAAGAGAGGTGTTTCCTTAGGAAACTGGCCTGAAAACCCATTCAGACCTCTTTCCCCTACTCCATTTCAGCTTTGGTTTGATTTGGCTTTGAAGCTCCTTGGTGAACAACAGCCACCAAGTGGCAGAGCTCATCTCCACTATGTATAGCTATCACCAGCTGCCAGGCAGCCCAGTGTGGATCTGCTAGGTCCCGCCAGCTCAGTGCTTACTCCAGCTGTCTAGTGATTGCAGGTCTGTTTTGGGCAGCCATTCCCATCTGATGTAGCCATCCTGCATTCCCTTCTTGCCCATGACAAACTCAACGTAAGCAGGTAATGGCTGAAGTTTTGTGAATGGATCCTAATTTTATCAGGTTGTACCACTGATGCTCTGGGGGCAGCACCAGGAATCATGAGTCTAATGCTGACCTTTTGGGTATTTTGGACTTTGAAGTGGCCTGATGAATCAGAAAAGTCTGATAAATCAGAAAAAAATGTCATGCTACTTCTCTTGGTGCCAGCTCAGCAGAAAAGCACATGAAAACACATAAACACAGAGGCAAGGCTGTTGGAAAGTCCTCTCTGGGTAAGAGAGTCACTCATCCTGGTAAAGAAGAAGAGCTGTGTTAAGAGAGATGTGGGTTGAGTCAGACACTTTGCCACGGGCTGGGAAATCAGAGTGGAAGACAAGAGTTTCTGGGACTCAGATTAACTGGAGGGAAGGGCCTTTCATGGAAGGAGGAGAGGTCAGTTACACTGGATAATGCCTTGGCTTCAACTTTTCTAGGAAGCTGCAGCCCAGAAGACTTCCCTGCCAAGCGAGAGCCAGCACAATGACACCCTTCCCCCGGGCCTCCACCCTCTTCGATGCAGTAATGAAAAGGATGATTATTTCTTTTCTGTGCCATGCATTAACACTTCAGCTTCTGGAGCAGTGTTCCCGCCTGGATATGTGATGCCACTGGCAGCAGCATGGGGAATGTGCTGGCAGCCTTGGCTCTGCTTTTTGCTCTGGGGATGCAGGGTCAAGGGAGTGGGGCAGTGCTATAGCCCCCCAAGACCACTGCTGTGTCAGCAGTAAAGGGTGGGAGCTACCTCACTGCAGCTCACATCCCTGTTCCTGTTCCCTTAGCTCATAGCTGTTAAGTTCTGGGCTTGCACAGGAAAGCCTCTGCCTTTTCCACAGCTCTCTTTCCTCCCCTGTTGGCTTTCATGTCCTTTTTATCACTGCAGTGGGTCCAGGCTGCACAGATTACACTGAGAATCTGCTGAGATTTAAAACCACCCCACAGAGGCTGCAGCTGAGCCCCCAGCAGAGACAGGCTTATGGGGTTGTGAAGTTTGAGTTTCTGTCTTATGGGACTTCCAAAGATGTGAGCCAAGACCAGCTCCTGATAGCCAGCCAGGGGCTGCCAGCGGAATATGGAAGCTCCAGCCACAAGGACTGAAGCCAAGAGTCTCTCTGAAGAAGCCCACTCTCCTCCTGCTCTGGGGACCTGTGAAGAGCCAGGGGAGAAGGTGCCTCTTGGGCACCAAGGAAGAAGCACTTGGTGAAACAAAAACCCTTGAATTCTCGACTCTGTCCTGTCAGCCTTTTTAGGAAGCCAAGGACAGGCATATGGCTGACAGGCTGCTCCTTTCCTTCTCTCAAAGAGCAGCTGTGCTTGCTGATCCCCACGTTTCATTTCAAAGCAAACTCTTCTCCAAGGTGCTCTCTGGACATGTGAAAATAACCTGAAGCCTGTAGCTACAGCAAAGTGCTACATGACTACTGTGCAAGCCCCACACAAAGAAATTAGATTCAGCCCTGACCACTGCTGCTGGGAAGAGCTCCTTGAAACATTGTCAGGCTCCCACCAGTGCCTCCAAGGCAAAACAGCAGCAATTGTTCACCGTGTGCCCAGAGGTCCCTGGGCAGCAGCCCAAGTGCTGCCCATTTCATCACGTACCATCTGTCAAGCCAGAGGCAGGGGCAGTAATGTCATTGTGGATGTCCCTGGTGTGTTGCAGCCACTGGGATTCCTTCCACACTGCTTCTCAGGTCCCACTGCAGGATGGGTGAGGGTGGGAGCGGATTCACAGCTGCTTGTGGCAAAGCAATGCTACTTTCATCATCAAAGCAGGACCTCTGGCAGCATCTGTGAGGATTAGCATTGGATCTTCTTCTTGGACCAGAAGCTTCAAGGCCTCCCAGCTCCATCTCATCATCTTCACCGAATGACTTTGCTTGAGCTGTGCTCTTGCTTCTCTGAAAGTAAGCAGGGTGGACCCAGGCTTCCTGGGCATGGCCATGAATACGTATGGGGTGGGGGCAAGGACACTGTCTCCCATCTCCAAGCAGGACGAGACAGCAGCATAAAAGGGTTAAGCCGTGTTGTCGGTTGTCACATGGTGCTGGGAATGCAAAGGCAGCCAGAGGCTGGGGAGCCCAGCAGCAGCACATCTTGACTGCACATGTGGCCTCTACCACAAACACTTCAAAGTGCTTCCCTCAGACTGACGGAACAGCCTGACGCCGACTGTAAATGCCCTTGACACGCAGAGTGGAAAATATCAAACGCTGTGGCATTCCCCCCCAAAAGTAGCCTGGTTTTGCTAGGGAAGGCCTTAATGAACCTGCATGGGAGAGGAGGAGGTGGAGGAGGAGGAGTTATAGGTGGTTCTCATTTAGCCCCTGTATGGGTATGCACCAGCCCGGGCAAATGGACTTCATCTGAGGCAAATCACAAGTGCTGAAGGACAATTTAAGAGAGGTTGGGACATCAGCTCCAGGCAGCTCCTTGTCAAGACCCCAGCATGCCTTCCCCTTTGCTTTGCTGCCTGCCCTGAACTGTGCCAGGAGGAATGAAAGGGTTTACAAGCTGTAGGTTTCTCCATTTCCTTGAGGAACCTCCACCTCCTTTCATCTCACCACTGTCTCTACTCCACTAGCCCTGGTCCTGAGAAGTTGACTCTGAAGCACCCAGGTGCTTTTTCCAAACCCAGCACAGAGCAAGAGCTGGAGGAAACCTCATTGTGGTCCCATCCCTTTCCTGGGGTTGTGAGGTGGGGCAGACTTTTTTGCCCCATCTGCTCTGAGCAGGACAGGCCTCTCATGGGACACAGACCTGATCCAGTGAGAATTGGATGATTGCAAGGACAGATCTTGATCACCAGTAGCATCAGGGAGTAACTGGGGGCCCTCTGCTGTAACCATGCCTGGGGGCAGCACCTGCCTTTAGTGACCCTTGACATGCCAGGACATACATTTCTAGTTGGGGATGCTCATGGGACGGCTTAATCTCATATATGCTTGTTTGAGCATACCATGAAGCAGGAATGTCCAGGCTGGCCTGCCCTGTGGGACCATTGAGTCTCTCTGTCCTACTACCACATGGCCTTGATATACAAACATGGTGTCTGCAGTCCTGCTGCAGTGAGGTGAGGGACAACCCATCTCAAATGATGTCTCTGGTTACTGTGGCTGGTCAAATGTCACCAGCCAGCAGCATGAGGGAGCAGGGGAATGTGCCCCAAAGCGTTGAGGCCATTTGCCCAGGATGGTGGCCCAGCAGGGACCCTGATCCATTGAGAAAGCATCACATTGTCCTTGGTGCATGGAAACTTGCAGGCAGATGGCAAGATGTTGCCTGTGCTGATGGAGAAGACATGAGATACTGAAGTATGGCTCTTGACCAGCAGCTCTCAACCCTGAACTAGGATGGGAAAGACACAGATAGTCTATAATGGCCCTTTTGATGACCCCTACAGACTCCAGGTGAGCGAGCGATGGCAATGGAGCCACAAATCTGCCTGGCCAGATGCAGAAGAGGGGACAGAAGTATGACAGGCTTGTGTGTGATCTCCTTTGCTCCAGTGCAACAAACATCACTGAGAGGCTGAACTGGACTCTGATGGCTGTAGGCAAGGATCCATCGGTTATGACACATTTGGCATGAATGAAATTGCCTCATAAAATACTTCTCAGATCATCAAGAACTCTCAGGAGGGAATTGAAGGAGAGGAAAGTTCAGACAATCGGTGGCAAGATCCCTGCACATATCTTGGAAGCAAAAGAAGACAGGGGAGAGAGACCACCAAGGGGCAAAAGGTGTAAAATGGAGGTAAACCAAAGGTGTTCTAGGTCATGGAGCATTGGGTCCATTTTCTGAAGGAACACATGAGCTGGACCACAGTCATCTCTCTGGGAGAGCAACCAATATTCTGGATAACAAATGATGTAGAGCAGTTAAGAAGGCTTTAATGGGACATCTTTGGGGAACAATATTTAAGAGGGTAAACAGAAGACGTCGGTGCCACCATAAACTGCTGATTCCTGGCAGCACAAACGTTTCAAAGCAAACTTGGAAGCCTGGGAGGTAAATGGCAGGAGGTAGAAATAGCCACCAATGACAAAAAAGGAGAGCAGCTTGGGATTTCTGAAACCTTATGGGACATTTCACCCCACAAGTAGGCTGTTGGTTGGACTGTCTGTTTGGAAAAGATGCTATTGCCTCCGTTAGTGTTGCTGGCTTTTTGGAGGGGCAGGAGATGAAGTGCCCACTCTCTCATAGATCCTGGGAGGGCACTTGAAGAGCAACGTAGCTCAGATACTGTGCTCTCAGCCCTCTGACTGCAAACATGCTGGGGAGCACAAAGTGATGGTGCCTGAGACAGTGGGAGCCTGCTCTGGGGGTGCAAGCAGTGAGGGAGATTGGGACTGGTGCTGGTGAAGCCCTGGGCACTGCTAGAGCTGTCAGGGGATGGCAGGCTGGCACAGCCAGAGTCCTCGTGTGCTGGTCCTGCACTGACAGATAAAGATAGATTGATTGCTGAGTTGCAGATTGATGGCTGCTGTCAGCTGGTGGCCTGCCTCACCAGCCAGAGAAGGGAAGCAGACTCCATAGCCCATCCTTTTAAAGGCTTTTTGCCTCAGGATATGATTTATTGTTAGAAAACAAAGGATGTTTAAGAGAAAAAAGCCAACACAAAATGAAACATCTCAATTGATGAAAGCTGTCTTTGGTCTCCAGTGGCTTTTCCCCCTCTTCTTGAGGCTGGGAGCAGAGGAGGGATACATCCCCCCCTTCAAATAACCCCAAACCAGCTTCCTCTGCCTTTTAGATATGCAACTCTCCAGTCTCATGATGGGCAGGGACTCCATAACCTATTCCCAGGCTGTCTCTTTGCCAGCAAGCATGACACTATGTGCAAACACAGAAAAGCTCTGACCAGTACTATTTATACATAATGAGGGACCAGGTTTCGAAAGCACAAAGGTTCTGGAAAAAAGAAAAGCTTCTCTGCACTGAAAATAATTAAGAATAAAATGAAGGAGTAGAAGGAATTATTGGAGCAAAACTGAACTGGGGTGAGCTGAAGGCTGTAGGATGTGTGTAGGCTGTGACATGCTGTAGGATAACTGATTCTTGAAGCCTCAATGTTGTTTTGCATAAGCAAGCTTGGTAAAAAGAGAAGGTGGAAGCATCAGTATTGTAGATTTAGCATCTTGCACACAGGATGTTAGGGGCTGCAAGGGTCCTCTGAAGATCATCAAGTCCAACCCCCTGACAGAGCAGGACTATAATCTAGTGCAGATCACACAGGATCACATCCAGATAAGGCTTGAAAGTCTTCAGAGAAGGAGAATCCACAATCTTCCTGGGGAGCCTGTTCCAGTGCTCTGTGACCCTTACAGTAAAAAAGTTCTTCCTCATGTTGAGGTGGAACTTCCTGTGCTGTAGTTTACATCCATTGCCCCTTGTCCTATCACAGGGCACAAGCGAGCAGAGGCTGTCCCTGTTCCTTTCTTCCTGACCCCTGGCCCTCAGATATTCATATATGTTCATTAGATACCCTCTCCAGACTAAACAGTCCCAGGTCTCTCAGCCTGTCCTCATCAGGCAGTGCTCCAGTCCCTTCATCATCCTTGTATCCCTCTGTTGGACTCTCTGAAGTAGATTCCTGACCCTCCTGAACTGGAGAGCCCAGAACTGGACACAATATTTATAGACACACACACACACATATACTTAGATGTGTCACTGATATGTGCACATTAATGGTGGATGTTAATGGTAAACAAAAAAGGAGGAATCTGTTAGTGGTAAGTGGAAATAGATGAGAACATGCAGGCACCTGGGCAAAAAAAGCTAAAGGCAGGAGAGAAAAAACTCAGGCCATGAGAGATTATAACCACAATAACAACAACAACAACTGAGATGCATCAAGAAAAGTGTGCCCAGCAGGTCTAAGGAGGTTCTTCTCTCCCTCTACTCTGCCTCAGTGAGACCACACCTGGAATACTGTGTCCAATTTTGAGGTCCCCAGTTCAAGAGAGACAGGGACCTACTGGAGAGACTCCAGTAGAGAGCCATGAGGATGGCTGGGGGACTTGAGCATCTCCCCTATGGAGAGAGACTGAGAGCTCTGGGGCTGTTTAGTCTGGAGAAGACTAAGCAGAGATCTGATCAATGTGTACAAATATCTGAGGGATGGTGTCAAGTGGATAGGGCCAATCTTTTTCTGGTGGTCAGCAGCAAGAAGACAAGGAGCAACAGCTACAAACTGGAACACAGAAGGTTTTACCTCAACATGAGGAGGAACTTTACAGTGAGGGTGACAAAGCAATGTAACAGGCTGCCCAGAGAGGTTGTGGACTCTCCTTCTCTGGACACTTTCAAATACTGCCTGGGTGCATTCCTGTGTGAACTATACCTTCCTTGGAAGGGGGGGGGTTGGACATGATGATGTCTGGAGGTCTCTTCCAACCTCTAAGGTTCTGTGATTCTGTAATTACAATTTGTTAAATGTGTCAAGAAAAAACAAATCCAATAATATGATCCCAGACAATAATGGGAAAATATTCAGCCTGTGTGTAGGAGAGGCAAAGTTAAATAACTTCTCTTTTTCTTTTCAGGCTAAGTGGAATGGCACATCCATACTTTGTGGAGATAATGCGACACTTTGTATTTCACCGGTGACGAAGCCAAACGCTAAACAGCAGTGATTAAAGTTAGACATTCTGCAGGATCAGATAACTTGCATCAAAGGATAAACAAATTGGCCTGAGAGCTCTCTGAGCCATTAGTGTTGACTTTTAAACAAATCTGGGAACTCTGGGGAAGTTCCAGAGGACCAGGGGAAAAATCTAACACCGGACTAATAAGGCAGTAAATAAGATGGCCCATGAAAACCAGCAGTGTCTGGCAGGACATGGATCCAGAAAGACATCATAAGAAAAAGCTTTATGAAGCACAGCCCATATGGGCTGACAGTGTGTCACATAATTAACGTCAATCAGCTGTGAGCTGCAGAAAAGAGAGCCTTTTCACTCCTTGTGATGGGATAATGACCCTAACTGGCACGGTGGTATTGTCCACTTAGGTGTCTGCATGGTGCTTGGCTTCCCAATAAAAAAAGGCAAAAAGCCATCCCAATGCACAGGCAGTGCAGTTGGGATTGGTTTCATGACTCTGTAACTGAATCAGATGGAAAGCTGGAGATGTCTGCTGGGATTGATCCTTATGGCACTTTGCAGGGGAGGAGGAGAAATGAGCAGTCAGAAAAAGGATACAGCTCTACATGACCAGACAGATCACTTGTGCTCTGTCTATCCTAACCATTTCTTGTGTCTCTATCCCCAGCTCCTGCAGGGTAGGGAGTTACTGTGATGCACCAGCATTCCCATCTGGCTTTTCTCTGCCTGCAAACTGAGACTCTGGGGTTGCTGGTACATACCCAATCTGGAGCTGGAACACAGACAAAGCATGTCTCCAGATCTAAGATTTGGGAAGCATTCTGGGATAACCTCATCTACACACAGCTTGGGTCCCTTGGCCAGGAGGACTCCCCTGCCTGTCTTAAGCCAGCTGTATGCAGGGTCCCTTGGCCAGGAGGACTCCCCTGCCTGTCTTAAGCCAGCTGTATGCAGGGTCCCTTGGCCAGGAGGACTCCCCTCCCTGTCTTAAGCCAGCTGCATGCAGGGTCTTCTGTAGCTTGAAGTTCTGACCACCTGGCACCCCAGCAGGTCAGTCCAGATCTTCAGAGCAATATAGCTCCCTGCAGCCTCTCAGACTGGTAAGGACAAGATCTATCAGGCAGAGCAAAGGTGCAAGTGGTAGCACGTGCCCTGCATCCTTCCCAGGGCTGCTCCACAGCTCAAAGCCAGCTGTTCCCAGTCATACCCAGTTATTGTTTCAAGTTGTGATAATGATCATCTCCCTTTCAGTTTGTCTACTCCCTTCAGCCAAGTTTCCACAACAGTGGTATTTACAGTCAGATGCTTGCACCCAGAAGTATAGGCTGAAATGTCAGGATGAGTGCTCATGGAAGCTGAGAGCCCCATTCTTCCAGCCATGTTGTTTTCAACCTATTATGTGTTTTTGGAGTCCTGAATCTTTTTCTGAAGTGTTAGAAATTTCTTTTCTGTATATAAGCACTGAGCACATAGGAACACATTCCTTGTTCACTGTAGGAGTATACTGCAGTTTCTTGACTAGGTGGTGAGGCATAGGCCACAGCTTTGTTTTAAAAAAGGGAATTATTGACTCTGCAGGGTGTGGAGAAGGTGAGGCTAGGAAACAGCTCAGGTTTTACATGGTAGCTTTGAGCCTAGAAGCTTTCAGCTTGTAGAAACACCACTGCATGCATGGCTGGGGCACACCTGCCCACGCTGAGGAGGAGCAAATTCAAGTGGAAAGCTGGGTAGAGTCATAGAATGATAACTACCCTAGATCAGGCTGCCCAAAGTCTCATCCAGCCTGGCCTTAAATATCTCCAGGGATGGGGCCTCAACCACCTCCCTGGGCAACCCATTCCAGGCTCTCACCACTCTCATAGTGAAGAACTTCCTCCTCACGTCCAGCTTGAACCTACTCATCTCCAGCTTTGCTCCATTCCCCCTAGTCCTGTCACTCCCTGATAGCCTGAAAAGTCCCTCCCCAGCTTTCTTGTAGGCCTCCTTCAAATACTGAAAGGCCACAAGAAGGTCACCTTGGAGCCTCCTCTTCTCCAGACGGAACAGCCCCAACTCTTTCAGTCTGTCCTCACAGCAGAGCTGCTCCAGCCCTCTGAGCATCTCAGTGGCCCTTCTCTGGACACGCTCCAGCATCTCCACATCTTTCTTATAACAGGGGCTCCAGAACTGGATGCAGTACTCCAGGTGGGGTCTCACCAGAGCAGAATAGAGGGGGAGAATCACCTCCCTTGCCCTGCTGGCCACACTTCTCCTGATGCAGCCCAGGATCTGCTTGGCCCTCTGGGCTGCAAGTGCACACTGCTGGCTCCTGTTGAGCTTCTCATCCACCAGCACCCCCAAGTCCCTCTCCCCAGGGCTGCTCTCCAGCCAGTCACTGCCCAGCCTGGATTTGTGCTTGGGATTGCCCCGACCCAGATGCAGGACTTTGCAGTTGGTCTTGTCGAACCTCATGAGGCTGGCTTGTGCCCAGCTCTCCAGCCTCTCCAGGTCCCTCTGGATGGATCCCTGCCCTCCAGCCTGTCTGCTGCACCACACAGCTTGGTGGTGTCAGCAAACTTGCTGAGGCTGCACTTAATGCCAGAAAGGCAGAAAGTAACTAACCCAGTACAGAATCTCTCTGAGGATGACCTTACTTCCTCAGGGAATGGCCTGACCTGAAGCAGTGCCATTTGTGGGAGCCAGTGGCTATGACCATCAAGCTCTATGGCACATTTGTGGGGTCAGCAGGACATGAAATCACATTCCTTTTCACTTGACAATCTGTGTGCTCCATAAGTCAGGAATGCAAACTGCCACATGTTTGACTGAAAAATGATAGTCCTGAGGAAGGCAACAGGTCTATCATTCTAAAGGAAGGGAACAGCTCAAAGCATGACATGCAGAAATGACACCTCAAGGCTTCAAATTTGTTTCCCATCAATGCAGAGGAAGAAAACTGACCCACACACCGTTGAGGTTGACAGGTCTTAAATCTAATCCTCTCTAAAGGCAAGACATGACCCTGTTCCTGTGCACTGTAAGGCTGCAGATGTTTTACCCATTGGCTTTTCCTACCTCTGCCCACCTTGCAAACCTCTCCAGTGGAGCAGAGAGCTATTCCTGTCTGTGCACCAGCTGTCAAATGTGGATATCAGTTAGGACCATCCAGACCAAAACCCAGCTGTTGCCAGAGGGTGACGTCTTTTCTTGGGACTTGGCTGCTGAGGCTTTCCTGCCCAGCAACCACAGAAGGATGCTGAAATACCTCCACTAAGCCCCTTAGAAGAGGTATGCCTAAGCTGGACTTCTCCAGAGCTCTCTCTCCCTCTCTCAGCCTTCCTCAAGGCAGGCACATTTCTTCCCATTTATCTTTCTGGAGCCCCAGACTGGGTTTTTTAGGATGATTTGTCTGCTGCTGCTGCTTTTGCCTTTTTTCCCCCTCTTTGTTACATATAATTGGGCAATTCTAATTTTGGACCCTGGCACCTGCAGCCAAAACTGGGCTCTTGATCTGCTCAGAGCCATGTTGAGGGAGTCTGACCCTCATGGCCCCAGGGGCCTTTTGCTAGGAGCCTGTATGATGCTTTGGGGACCTGCAGGAGCGAGACATGGCTGATGGTCCCATGGGGCCCCGTAGTTACTGCAGTCACAAAGGCTACCTGGATCACTCTTCAGCAGCAGATGCTGGAATAACCACAAGGGTTTTGTTTTACTGGTAGAGCCAAAGCCCTGAAGAAGAAAAGGTCGTGCCAAGTCAGCAGAACACATCCAACTTCCCAGTGAAGTGAACAAAAAGGGGCTTCAGGTAGATAGATGTTAAATCTATCTACCACCAAATGAAGCATTTTGGTTTGGCTGTCTTCACTTCCCCATCTCCTCCTACATTCTCCTCTTGCAACTATTTGGATTTAGAATCTACTGGATTCAACCCAAAGCCACAGAGGGGTCCAGTCCACTTGAATTAGTACTTCCCAGCAGACAAAATCTGTATCTGAGAACTTGTGTGTGCTTTTAGGTTCAATCTTTTCCCCTATCACGAATTCCCTCTTTTGACCTTGGGCCAAAATACTTGAGCTCTGCGGGCCCTTTGTTTATTTGCACAAGATGCTCTTCTCTTTCAGCACTGATTGTTCATTGAGGCAAGGACTATGTTTAAGCCATACCCTGTGTTTACGTAGTTGGCTGATGTGTTGTTGTGAAACCCTTGATTAAGGCCCATTAGAAGATGGAGAGTTCTTGAGGCAGATGGACTTTGAGCTTCATCAATCTGCCAAGCTCCAACCAGCCTCTGCTGTTTTGGAGGCTCATGATCCGACTGACTTGGGGTGCTGTCACAGGGACAGAGGAGAGCCTGTCTGCTCGCTCAAGGGACCCTTCTTGCCAAGCCTGCAGGCAGTGCTGCTTCTCAGTGAAACGGTTGTAATGATGTTTTAACATGAGCAAAAAGGAAAAATAAACAAAGAAACAGACCTCCCTAAACCTCCTTCAAAGGGCTGGTGGAAGTGGAGTCATGGAATTTTCTGAAAAACACAAAACAAAACACAGCTTGAGGCAGAAACTCAGCATGGAAAATTGGAGCCCGGTTGAAGTTTGGGAAAACTGTAAGCGGAGAAACTTCTCTTCTGTTTCATTCCAGTCCTAAAAAGCTGCCTGATGTCTCCGCTCCGCTGCGAGGAGCGAGTAGGTATGTGGTGAGTGCTCACTTTGGGGCACAGCTGAAAGGTATTTGCATTCATCTTGGGGACGATGACACAAGAGCCTTGGTGAACAGAATAGCATTTGGGGCTGGAGGCCCCATGGAAGAAGCAGGAAGTGAAGAAACACAAAGTCCTGACCCCACTTCAGCCACTCAGTCCAAAGGAAATGTCAGAATTCACTTTTCTGTCTCACTCTGGACTGTCCTTCACACATGAATAGAATCATAGAATCAACCAGGTTGGAAGAGACCTCCAAGATCATCCAGTCCAACCTATCCCCCAGCCCTATCCAGTCAACTAGACCATGGCACTGAGTGCCTCATCCAGTCTTTTCTTGAAGACTCCCAGGGACGGTGCCTCCACCACCTCCCTGGGCAGCCCATTCCAATGGGAATCACTCTCTCTGTGAAGAACTTCTTCCTAATATCCAGCCTATACCTACCCTGGCACAACTTGAGACTGTGTCCCCTTGTTCTATTGCTGGTTGCCTGGGAGAAGAGGCCACCCCCCACCTGGCTACAATGCCCCTTCAGGTAGTTGTAGACAGTAATAAGATCACCCCTGAGCCTCCTCTTCTCCAGGCTAAACACCCCCAGCTCCCTCAACCTCTCCTCATAGGATTTGTGCTCCAGGCCCCTCACCAGTTTTGTTGCCCTTCTCTGGACATGTTCCAGCACCTCAACATCCCTCTTGAATTGAGGGGCCCAGAACTGGACACAGCACTCAAGGTGTGGCCTGACCAGTGCTGAGTACAGGGGAAGAATAACCTCCCTTGTCCTACTGGCCACACTGTTCCTGATGCAGGCCAGGATGCCATTGGCTCTCCTGGCCACCTGGGCACACTGCTGGCTCATCTTCAGCTACTATCTATCAGTACCCCCAGGTCTCTTTCCTCCTGGCTGCTCTCCAGCCACTCAGTCCCCAGCCTATAGCGCTGCTTGGGGTTGTTGTGGCCAAAGTGCAGAACCCTGCACTTGGCCTTGTTAAATCTCATCCCATTGGCCTCTGCCCACCTATCCAGCCTGTCCAGGTCCCTCTGCAGGGCTCTCCTACCTTCCAACAGATCAACACCTGCTCCTAGCTTGGTGTCATCTGCAAAGGGCCTAAGGGAACTAAGCAAAGGGCCTCCCTACCATCCTGAGGCTGGTTTGTTGAGCTGGTAGGCAGGTGGGGTGAGAGGGGGCTTCAAGTACGGCCACAGGCCCACATGCCTCTCTATGCAAAATACACTCCCTGTCCTCCAGCATGCCAAGAGGGAGCACTGGGGTGGAACACTGTGTAAGGATGGTGGCAGAAGACCGGGAGGAAATGTGGCTTTTATCTGTAGGGAGATGGAGGGAACAAATAATTTCTTCTGTTAGGATCTGTGTCTGGCATCACTGTGTGCTGATGGTGAGCAGCAAGGACTGTGAGTCACCATGCAGGGCTGGCACTAGCAGGACTGTCTGCTTGCCCTGGGCCAGCCTGGCCATGCCTTTCTTTCTCCATCTGGGACATCCCCAGCTGATGACTCAGAGGCCCTCAGGAATGAGTGTCTGAGACACTTCCCTTTGGCCATCTGGGGAGCATCCTTTCCCTGAGAATCATCCTCCTGAGGCTGAAGCCTCTTCACCTTCCCCTGCCATTGGTGGGTCTCAGCAGCTCTACTTCAGACACATTCACATGTGGCATCCCCCTGATTGCTGTCCCCATGGCTGTGTCCAGAGCTCTTGGCTGAGCTGCTTCATCACCCTGATGACAGAATCAGAGAATCACAGGATTAATCAGGTTGGAAAAGACCTTCAAGTTCATCAAGTCCAACCTATCACTCAACATTATCCAATCAACTAAGCCATAGCACCAAGTCTCTTTTTAAACATTTCCAGGGGTGGTGACTCCACCACCTCCCTGCACAGCCCATTCCAACACCAATCACTCTTGCTGTGAAGAACTTCTTCCTAACATCCAGCCTAAACCTCTCCTGGCGCAGCTTGAGACTGTCCCTTCATTCTGTCACTGGTTGCCTGGGAGAAGAGATCAGCCCCCATCTGGCCACAACCTCCTTTCAGATAGTTGTAGACAGCAATGAGATCTCCCCTGCACCTCCTCTTCTCCAGGCTGAACAACCCCAGCTCCCTCAGCCACTCCCCATAGGGCTGTCCTCCAGCCCCCTCACAGCCTTGGTGCCCTTCTCTGGACATTGTTAGGCATGAAATTAGACTTCTCCTTTCACTACCTCAAGATTGGGCTGGGGTTGGATCATGGGAAGACAATAGGCAGAAACAACTGCATGTGGCCACAGGATATCTCAATGCTTAAAAATAGGAGCAATGGGAGCCTCACAATTACCTGAGCTGAGGAAGCTGAGGCGACTGACAGGGCATGGCTCCTCTTGATGAGTACATCAATAGGTTGGAGGAAATGGCCAGCAGGACAGTCTCTCACTGCAAGGGCCCAAAATGGTGTTCCTGTAAAACTTGGTAGATGCCATTTCATGCATCACTGAGGTTCATGTCTCGTGTTCAGTTAAATCTGAATTGGAGCCAGTACATTGCCATTTGAGCTGTGGCACATGAAGATGAAAATCAGGTATCTGTCTCCTGGGAATAACAAGCTTCTGGGGGGGGGGGGGGGGGGGGGGGAGAGAGGGAAGGGGGAGGGGGTGGTGTGGGAATAAGGAACCTTTTTTACAGTCTTGCCTTTTCTTAGGTACCATGGTCCAGCTCCACAAAGCTATGTTGGAAGTCTATGTCCTGTGGGAGACTTTATGGACCCCTTGATCCTGGAATGAGGTCTTTCTTCATTTTCTTTTTGTTTGCTTAGGACATTTATTCAGCATTGTCCAGACCAGGAAACACCCAGCCAGGAGGACTGAGCTCTTTCTTGACAGAAGCGTAATTTAGCCTCAGGTACTGCCTGGCTGATGTGAACACAGTGGAGTCTGACTGCAGACATACCAGAAGCAGTCTGCTGTACCTGGTCTGGATGAAAAAGGGACAGACTGCCAGCTAGAATTCCTGGACAGACACAGTGTGGTTAGAATAGTCTTGATTTTTAGATGGCAATGGTATAAAATGTGTGTAAAGCAGACAGACTGGTGCTAAAGTACTTACTGGGAACATTAATAAACCATGGACCACCCTTTCTCATCATCTGATGTGGTTCTGTCTATAGGCAAGATATGTAAAAACAATTTAAAATTAATTTAGCTTTTAAACCTTTTAAAAACATATAAAACTCCCAACCTTTTGATATAGGATTGGGCTGTTTTTCCAAGTGGGAAAATGTTCACATCAGGATTGATTTAATTTTTTTTCCCCTTTTAAAATCATAAACAGCTCTGGTACAAGGAACAGTAGCTGTTATTGATTAAAAGTTCATTTGCCCTGTCTTTGCTGATGATTGATATTTGGGAAGGAGGGACAGAAGAAGGGAAGGGTGTTGTGCTTTGAAGGGAAAAAGAAAATGGGTCACATATTACCTACATCTTAGAATAATGTTGGTATTGGAAGGGGGACAGGTTGTGAATAATAATTGTTCAGTAGATCCTGATCCTCCTTGCCTGTGTTCTAATGTGCTGGATACGCCCTATGCTGCAGGAGGGGTGTGAGGCAATTGCATTTCCAAACAGGGGTCTTATGGCCCATTGAAGGAAAGCACAGAATCATAGAATCACAGAATTATCAGGACTGGAAGGGACCTCAAAGATCATCTAATTCCAAACTCCTGCCATGGGCAGGGGTGCCTCATACTAGATCAGGTTGCTCAGAGTCACATCCAGCCTGGCCTTAAAAAATATCTAGGGATGGGGCTTCCATCACCTCCTTGGACAACCTGTGTCTCACCATCCTCATGGTGAAGAACTTCTTCCTAACAGCCAATCTGAATTTATCCACTTGTAGTTTTGCTCCATTCTCTCCAGTCCTATCACTACCTGACACTCTAAAAAGTCCCTCATCAGCTTTCTTGTAGCCCCCTTCAGATACTGGAAGGCCACAATAAGATCTCCTTGGAGCCTTCTCTTCTTCAGACTGAACAGCCCCAACTCTCTCAGTCTATCTCCATAGCAGAGAAACTCCAGCCCCCTGATCATCCTCGTGGCCCTTCTCTGGATACATTCCAGCATGTCTAAATCTTGTAATGGGGGCTCCAGAACTGGATGCAGTACTTCAGGTGGGATCTCACCAGAGTGGTGTGGAGGGGGAGAATCACCTCCCTCACCCTGCTGGCCACACTTCTCTTGATGCAGCCCAGGATTCAGTTGGCTTTCTGGGCTGCAAGTGCACATTGATAACTGATGTTGAGCTTCTTGTCCACCAGTATCCCCAAGTCCTCTTCTTCCACTGATTAACACCGTGCCATTCCCAGTGGGTGGCTGTAAAGGCCTCCTTCTGTGACCACATGCTGAGCTGCTGAGAGGTCAGGGAGCACAGGAGGTGCCACAGCACCACAGGATGCCCAGGAGATGGCACATTCTTCCTTATACATCTGAATTTTAATTGAGCTCCCAAACTGGTGTGTGATGAACTGCCACAAGCTAGGGGCACAGGACATGGGCTGATGCCATGGCCCTGTCCTGAGCTATGGCTGAGATAGGCTGTGGGGGGGATTGTGTCATTGGTTCCTTGCCCCAGGCATGGTGGGCATGGGTGCACTCATCGCCCTGGGTGCTGCTCTGCGTGTGATAAGCTGTCAGCTCGCAGGTTCTATAAATCTCTGGTCTTCTAGAAATCTCTGGTTTCAGACGATTCACATGGAAACCATGTCAGAATGTTGGAGATGGAGGACCCATTCACTCTAGGGCCTTCAAAGGGCTTAGACTCAATGGGGCATGAAGGGTAGATTCAGAGAAGGTGAAAGATATCCCCTCCCTGGAGTTGTTCAAGGGCAAGTTGGACAAGGAAGGTGTCCCTGCCCACAGTGAGGGGTTTGGATGATCTTTAAAGTCTCTTCCAACTCAAACCATTCTATGATTCTATGAAATTCTGTGGACTCTTCTCCATTCCCCAAATTGTTGAACTGGGAGAGAGGGGAAAAGGGGATACATTTCGCTCAGACATTTTCAAAGCAAAATGTTTCTGAGTTGTTTTTTTTTTTCCTTGGCTCAGTCTTTGGTTTCAGGACCTCCTTCAGTTTCAATAAGAAAAAAAGAAGTAAAATTCTCAAATATTTAAAACATCTGTCAAAACAACAACTTCTCAGTAGAACTGAAATCTGTTTTTTTTTTTCCAAGACTTTAATAATTTGCTGAAAGTATTTGTGACAAATTTTCTTCCTAGCTTGTTGCCAGTGTGAAATGCCCATGGACTGGTCAGGGAGTGAGCACACCTTGATTTGCAGACTGCTTGGGTGCCTGTGCCCAGTGCTTCTCTGAAGGTCTCTTAATATGTGAAGAAACTATGTCAGAACCAAAAAAACTCAGCCAGACAATGGATTTGCCAGTCAAAGAGAACCAGGGCTGTGCCACGTGTACTTTCAGAGTGATTGAATGAAAGTTTATTATGGGATCACAGGATGTCGGGGTTGGAAGTGACCTCTGGAGATCTTTGAGTCCAATCCCCCATGCCAGAGCAGGACCATAGAATCTAGCTCAGGTCACACAAGAAGGAATCCAGACAGGTCTTGAAAGCCTTCAGAGAAGGAGACTCCACAACCTCTCTGGGCAGCCTGTTCCAGTGCTCCATGACCCTTACAGTAAAGAAGTTCTTCCTCATGTTGTGGTGGAACTTTCTGTGCTGTCATTTATACCTATTACCTCTTGAGTGAATTATAAATGGAGCTGTGGTGCAATGGGATGGTGGATCTCATCTCCATCAGCTTAACTTACACAGAATATACCTGTCCTATGTTTGGTGAGGTTGCATCTGGAATACTGTGTCCAGTTTTGGGCCTCTTAGTTCAAAGACCTCAGGGAACTACTTGAAAGACTCCAGCACAGAGCCACAAAGATGATGAAGTGAGTGGAACATCTGCCTTATGAGGAGGAGACTAAGTGGTGATCTCATTAATGTTTATAAATATATAAAAGGTGAATGCCAAGAGGATGGAGCCAGCCTCTGCTCTGTGATGCCCAATGATAGGACAAGGGGCAATGGGTGGGAGCTCAGGCATAGGAAGTTCTGTGGAGACATGAGGAAAAGTTTTTTTCACTGTGAAGGTGACAGGACACTGGAACAGGCTGCCCAGGGGGATTGTGGAGATTTTCAAAACCTTCCTGGACATGTTCCTGTGTGATCTGCTATAGGTGATCCTTCTATGGCAAAGGGGTTGGACTGGATGATCTTTGAGGTCCCCTCCAGCCCCTGACCTTTTGTGATTCTGTGGGAAGTTAAAGACATCATGGAGATGTTGCTGTCTCAAGTGTCTGTGCCCATCCTGTGGGTTGTGTTTAAGAGTGATGAGGGAAACTTCCTGCTTTCTCATGTGGCAGCAGAGATTGGATCCCCATGGGGGGATGATATTAGGGGAGACAGCTCTAGGATGACCTTGCCATGTATTACCCACCTAATGCACTCTTCATTAGCCCTGATTTGCACCTCAGCACAATGAAATTTGATCATATGCTCATTACAAACAGCAAATAGCCCAGAGGGAGTCTTTCACCTAAAAGGGCAGAGTTAAGGGTCTCATAGCCTTAGGCTCAGGTAACTTTGACTTAAGGTGATTCATTACACATTCTCTAAAAATTATTACGTCCCTAAGGCAGAGGCATCTGGCATTTTATTGCATTTCCCTGCTTTCTGAGCTGATTGGAAGGGAGAAGAGAAGAAGGGGATGGTGCTCCTCTGGTACACGTGGATGGTTTCTGGCCTGCTACCTGTGTAAGGGCAGGCTTCTTTACATCCTTCTGGTTTTACTGCTGGCTTTCCATGTGCTCCGGCTACTCCTCCCTTATTCTGAGAACCCCATCCTGCTCTTCCTGAAACATTTTGCAATGAAAGAAGCAGAAATCCATCTGAGCCACAGATTGAGAGCCAGAGTCCCTCCAGGGACCAGGTCTGCCATCACCCCAGTGGTACCAGTTGAGGGGGCAGATCGTCTGCCGTCAAAATTGGTTATCAAGAGCAACACAGCCATGTTCATTTATGGGAGTGGAAGTTTGACCACATCAGTTCACAAGCCTGAACCTCTTCCAGTTCAGATGAAGCAAAATCCCAGCCCACAAGAGTCCAGGGTCTGATTCTTCAGGGATTAATATGCTGTTGAATATCTTAATTAATGATTTAGGTATTGGAGTTAAGAGCACCCTGATGAAGTTTGCTATGATACAAAAGTAAATGGGGAAGTTGAGACTCCATAAGGGAGAGCCACTCTCCAGGAAGACCTTGACAAGCTGGTTAAGTGGGCAAGAAGGAACTATATGAAGTTTAATAAGGCCAAGTGTAGGGTCCCACATCTGGGAACACATAACCCAGGAATGCAGCTCAGACTGGGAGCCACCTGGCTTGACAGCTGCACTGTGAAGAGGAACCTGGGGGCCTTGGTGGACAAAAGACTCAGCATGAGTAAACAGTGTGCTGCAGTGGCAAAAAAAGCCAACAGGTTGCTGAGTTGCATTAATAAACAGGGATAAAGATGTCATTCTCCCATTCTACTCAGCACTGAGCAGCACTGGAGTACTGTCAAGTTTTGGTCCCTGGTGTACAAGAAGGGTGAGGACAGAGTGGAAAGGGCCCAGAGAAGGGTCACACAAACAATGAGAGGACTGGAACATGAAGGAAGGCTGAGAGAACTAGGTTTGTTCATCCTTGAGAAGGGAAGGTTTAGAGGACACCTCATAACCATGTACATAAAGGGTAGCTATCATGGGGAGGGAGACTCCCTTTGTGCAAAGAGTCCATGGTAAAGACAAGGAGCAATGGGTACAGGTTGCTACTGCGGAGGTTGAGACTGGATGACAGAAAAAGTTTTTTCACCATTTGAACTGTTAGACCTTGGAATAAACTCCCAAAGGAGGTGGTGGATTCCCCTACATCAGACAGTTTCAAAGCCCAGCTTGACAGGGTGCTAGGTCATCTCATTTCAACTATATTCTTACACTGAAAGGTTGGACTGGGTGATCTTTGAGGTCACTTCCAACCTGGTATTCTATGAATCTAGGCATTTTTCAAAGTACAACAAGTTGGACTGAAAAGGCTTGGGAAGACCACTCCCCTCCAGCTCATTAATGACTTGGGTTAATTACCACTAACCCTCTGCTTAGTGGCATCGATCCCAGCGATTTTCACCCCACAACACCAGGGCTGTGTTCACATTGCAACCTCCCTTAGCATCCCCAGATTGCATCTTTCGCATCCACCCACCAAACCACTCCCAAAGATGGAGCAAAGCAAGGAGAGATCCCAGCTGGCAGTTGCCATCCTACATGCAGGCATGGAACCTGGGCAGAGGGGACAGGAGATAAGTGACACAGGTTAGACATCCACTCTGCCGGGCACTGGCCCTTCACTGCTCCGTGCTGCAGGGGCTGGTGCCATCACCCTTGCAGCTGCCTCCCTCCTCCCTCTCTGGAAGAGATGGAGTTTCAGGCTTTGCAGCACATACACCCGTGCCAAATCCCTTCTCCAATGCAGGCGTTCCTAATCATGCATAAATACAGCAGTGGATATAGCCGTCTGTGTTGCTCCAAAGAGAGCCTTTGATCCTGGATTGAGAGCTCATGTTTCAGGTGTTTGGGCAAATCAAAAGTACAAAATAGAAACTCCAAATTGCCTTGTAATTTTTAAGAGGCAGATCAGGAAGACACTGTTCGCTGGATGGGGAACAGATGTCCCTTCACCGACTCCCACTGCTGTCCAGAGCTGGGAGGCAGCACAGCTCCTCTTCCCGAGGATGCTTGCAGTCCTGACTTTGGGAGACCTGTCTCAGAGCTTTATGACTCCTCTCTGGGGACAGGGCAAATCCAAGAGCCAGCTTTGGTTCAGAGACAGCTCTGCCCTCCTGCTCCTATTAACCTATGTTTTTTTGGGATTGCAGCTCACGGGTTACAATCAAGGAAATCAAGGCAGGCCCTTGTCTCATGATCCTCACCAGAGAATCAAGTCCACCTGGGGAGAAAATCAGCTCTCTGCAAAGCATGTGAGGTTGGCAGCAGGGTGGTCCCAGGGCCAGACACCAGGGAGAGGCTGGTAGGATGGTATAAAAAAAGAGGGAGCAGAGTTTGCCTTCATTTAGATGCATCAGTGGTGGGAGTTGGAGGTGGATGGAGTTAGGAGTGCTGCAGCCAGCCTTGCCCAGGAAGGGGAGCAGAACTTTTAGGGTGTATTTGGGTTATTTCCAGTGTCACCTTGTGAGCTTTGCAGTCCTGAAAGAAGGTAGGATGTTAGAAATGCTCTTGTTCAAAACTCTCCTCAACCAGTCAGGGAGGCCACAGAGGGGACACCTACAGCAGGGGTGGTCCAGCAGTGCCTTGATGATGCAGATATGTGAAATGGGAGTTCACTGAAAGGGACAGATGGCTGCATTAGAGACAGGAGGTGTATGGGGTGATGTGCTTGGACACCCTCACTGCTTGCTGATTTGTCTCCATGCCTGCACCAGTGACATGGCTTGTGACTGGATGGTGTCCCAGCACTGAGCTTGCCAAGCCCTCTGGGGTAAGCCCTGAGGCCGGCAGACAGCTAGGTGCTCTGGCAAGCATGGTGCCTAATTTCCTTCGCTTTGCTGCCTTGGCTGAATCTCCAAATCACTGTAAAGACACCTGAACTGGTGCTCATTGCTGCCTGAGTCAGCAGGGGAGGTGAGTGGGAGCCTTGAGGTTAGGGCACAGTCTGTGAGTCACGGCTGCTGGGGCTGCCAGGGCAGCAGCTGGGTGCCAAGATGCTTTCTGACAGAAAAGAGCAAAAAAGCTGTCTGGCTTTGACAGGAAACCTGACCAGAGCCAGGCCAAGAGACTGCTTATGGGAGGGGACAGTTGTGTGCTTCTCTTGAAGGCCGGTGACCAAAGGAGGTCTTGGTGCTTAGACAGTCCAGAGTTGACTTGGTGTTGATGTGGGAAAGAAAGAGCCTCCTCTTTCTCTGCACTGCTGCTGCCTTGGGCAGGTAAATGCATGAGGACCTGCTCCATCCATGGGGCTGGCCCTTCACCAGACAGCATAAGCTAATATATTGGAGATAAATGGGACATGGGGAAGATTTTCCAACAGCAGTGGTTATTTTTATCCCTTTGTCTGATGCTCTTGGCTGCGCCGGGGGAAGCCCAGGTAACTACACGAGACACAATAAGCACTGAGTAACCCAGTGTGGAGCTGTGGTGCCCGAAAGTAGGGATTACCCTCACTGGTGCCAGGGCTGATGATGTACAGTGATGTGAAGGTCTATGTGAATGTGATTCAGGACCAAGCAATGGGCTGGAGTGCTGGAGCTAGGGTGTGGTTGGGATGAACCAGCTCCTGGGACTGTTATTTGCTCTGGGAGAACGGGTGCAGCACCAGCATCTCTGGACTGGCTTTAAGGATATGCTAGGAAGCCAAGGATGGAGGGATTGTCTCAAACCATCCCTGATTGTATCAAAAGGCTTAGATAGGCTGGAGAAGAGCACCATCAGTCTTATCCCCAGTGTTGTGCCCACTGTGCACTTGGGTTCATCTTGCTGGACCATGGCAGAGGAGACTCTGAAACCCCCAGTAGAGCTGTCACGTTGTCTCCAGTTCAGAGAGCATGGGACAGATCTGCTCATGCTTTGGCCTTTCGCATCTGTGATTTGTGCTCCAGGCAGAAGGCCTGTCACTGAGAGCACAGCTTGGCCACGATCCCTGTGCTGGGAGCAGACCGAGCGTCTCAGCCGTGCCGAGCCTGACCTCAGGCTGACGGATGCCAGCTCCAGCACTGTTTGTGAGCCTTCGGTGCCGTGTTCCCCCAAAGCCTCCTGAGCATAGGGAGGGGGTGCAGGATGTGATGGGACAGCTGCTGTGAATTAGTCCCCTCTGCTAAATTGCTTCTGAGCCCTCCCCTTTCCCGAAAGGAAAGCTGCAAAGCCCTCTGAGTTTATGATCTGTGAGTTCATGCAGCCTCCATTAATTTTATGAGTAGATTTTTCTATATCTACTCTCATATATCAGCCATGGGAGCTGGAGGTGATGGCTGTGGGGGAGCATGACGTAAACCCACTCTGGTACATGCCCTCCCTCCCAACAGTGATGTGTGAGCATCAGTTCTGCCCCTGCCACTCTTCCCACCTTCTGCTGATGCAGTGAAGCTTTGGAGCTGCCCAAGCAGAAAGGAACATTTTTGTCTTTGTGGAGGAAGAGCAGATAATTGCCTGAGGAACCCTGGGAAGAAACAGTTTGTGCTATGGGGTGAGGATTGTCCTCTCTGGTGTCTCATCCTACATCCTATGGAGATATCCACCCCTATCTAGATCAGGATGAGAAAGGGAAAAATACTATAAATTACTCTGAAAACAATAGATTTGGGAACACAAAAGGCTCCAAGTCCTTGAGCAGACTGCTGAGCTAAGCCTCCTCTGAGCAGGGCCAACTTCTGGCCAACAAAAGTGATGTGACTTGTCCCCACTCTATGTACAGTTTCAAAGATACAGTGGGAGGCTATAATGTGTTGAGTGCAGGAGATGTGAGCTGAGGACCTGCTGTGGTAGCTAGATGGGTGACACAGGCTGGTTTATCTTACTTAGAAAAGCTCAGGATCCTTCCCTGATGGATAATGAGAAGGAGTTGGGAAAATGTCCTTTTTCTGCTTTAATTTGCCCAGCCTGGGCAGTGTGGGTGCTTCTGGCATGCAGAGTGTTAACCATCCCAGTGCCCTTGGGGAACATGAGCTGCACTGGCAGAATGAAAGTGGGACATAAGCCCCCAAACCTCCCTATAAACTTGCTGAGTAATTGTCAGCATTGCACTTGCTGTGAAACCTAAGAAGGAGCTAAGTCCTCAAAGAGAGGAGAACTTTGGTAGGAGGGTACAAGGGAGCCTGTTGGAAACCCTGGGTGTATTTCAGGGTCAGATTCTCTTTTCCTTTCCCCTGGGGACCAGCTGCTTGTGTGGCTGCAGCCCAGGTGGGACTTGTTCCCCATCCCCTGGGAGCATCAGCTGGAGATGCAGATGTGAGGACCACAATGTGGGACCTGTGCCCTAGGAATTGCCAAGAAATCCTTGTGTGAAGCATTGATTCCTCAAGTCACTCCATGTCTGAGTGGGCTAATCCACCAGTAAACGCATTTTTAAAGGCTTTGGCAGTACTTTGTGCTTACTGAGCTGTGCTGCACAGAGACTGTGTTTCCGTGGGGCTGCCAAGAGCTTGGGGTAGGCTGGGGCAAGGTTATGCAGTGGGGCAGGATATGGGGCTGCATCTGCAGAGCTGGGAGAAGTTGTTTGGCTTTGCCCTGTGGTGTTTCCCATGCCAGCTTCAAGGCAGTGGAAAACCTTCTCCATGCCGTTTGAGCAGAGGGTATGCAGCCAGGAGAGGCTTGGCTCAGCCTTGGAGACTTTTTTCCACCAGTACTTATTTTTCCACTGAATATGAGGGCCACTTGAAGTGACATCTTTTGATCAGGTCATTCTTGGTGAACAAAACCTGACCATTTTTGTTCATCTTTCCAGTGCTTTGTATCTATTTCCCAGCTGGCAGCACTTGGGAATTTTTTTCTGCAACTTTTTGGGAAGATTTGGGGGATTTTTTTTTTTTCCCCTTGGGATCAGCTTTACAGTGGAAAAAAAAAAAAGAAATCCCATTTTTCAGATACCTCTGTGCATTGACTGGCAAAGCACCCTCTCCCAGACCAACAGTAACCAAACCCCACCAAAAAAAAATAGTTCTCAACGAGAAAAAAAAAAGGATCAGAGCTCTTTGTTTTTTTTTCCCCCTTTCCTCTCTATATTCTGAGAAAGCATGTGAATTACCCTGCTTCCAGCTCTTCCCAGAACATCACAGTAACGTTACAAATTTAGCCATAAAGCTGCGGTTGAGTTATAGTTATCGTTGTAAAACAATAATAACTATGCAGATACTTATTATGGTGCATTAAGTTACAATGATAGTAAATCTGTCATAAATAACCATGGCAACTCTCTTAGCCACGCAGTAGGGATTCTGCAGTGTGATTGATAAAATCTGCTGAACTCCTCTGTCCTACCCTCCGCAGAGCCCTTTTATTGG
The DNA here is from genome assembly GCF_015220805.1 of Pogoniulus pusillus. Lineage (NCBI taxonomy): Eukaryota > Metazoa > Chordata > Aves > Piciformes > Lybiidae > Pogoniulus > Pogoniulus pusillus. Next base: position 12,750,904 of record NC_087271.1, on the reverse strand, counting down.
GGATGGTGATTAAATGATGCAAACCATATCTCCCCTGGCAGTCATTTGTTCTCTTTGCTTGCGTGGAGCCTCCAAGATGAGGCATTAAATGCTCCGTCACTTAACACATGGCACCAGTGATAATTGTGGACCCCGGGTGAGACTTGCCTTACTGGCATGGGAGTTCACAGAATGTGCTCAGGCCAAAAGGAGTAGGGCAAAGACTTGGTTTGGCTCACAGAGGGCTTTTCTGGGGAGGGGTTGCTGGTGTTTGGCTGGGCTGCAAAGGATTTCTTGTATCTGTGCTGCTTTGGGTTGCTGGGGAGTGTTCTGGGGCTGGCTGCTGGCCAGTGAGTGGTCCTGTGAAAGGGCTGATATCTGCACTTGAAACCAGGGAGATGCCTCCCAAAACTGGACTTGGTCTGGATGATGCTGAGCTTTCCTTCAGCTCAGAGATGGTTAATGGTGCTGGGCTGCCTGGACCAAAGATGGGAGCATGCTGGAGGCAGGTCAGTGGCTGCGGGCTGACTCAGGCTGTGGTCAGGCTTGAGTGCCCAATGAAGAGACTCAACATCATGCAGCTGCTGCTCTGACATGCTTTATGGCCCTGTGTTGTCTTACTCTTGGTTCCGTCCAGCCCTGCCACTGCCAGAACAGCCCACAAGAAAGGCTGTTCTCTTGAATTCCTCTGACTTGTTTTGGGGTGAGGGAAGATCACAATTCTTTGGATGCCTCTGGGAGCCAAACCACAGCAACTCCTTCCTAGTTTCCATTGACCTCATGGTCAATCTTATACAAACATGTTGGGGCAATGCCAGAGTGGGCACTGGTTTGCCTAGGCAGGGATGTATATAGAGGTATCAGCAGCTTCCAGCACATGCTGGTCCACTCTGTCCAGGCTGTGACAGCACAGAGACACGCTCACTTGCTGTCTCTCCCACTCTGTCCCATGACAAAGTGGGACCATTTTTTATTCTAGAACAGGCTTTGGTTTTATCTTGTTTCCCAGGGAGTGTGTGGACTGCTGCTTTTTGAGGCTTATTTCAGATGGGCATGGTGGAGAGCTGCAGCTGACAGAGATCATGGAATCATAGAATTGTCAGGGATGGAAGGCACCTCAAGGATCATCTAGCTCCAAACCCCCTACCATGAGCAGATGTGGGAGATGAGTGAATTTTCGGGGTGGTGAGAGGCTGCCTTCATACAGGATAGGGGACTCCTGAGCCCAGCTGTGAGTGGAGAAGCCACAGGACTCTGCTGGGCTCTGCTTAAGCTGTGACATGGCTGCCTATAGGCTGGAGGACACACATGCTGGCTGCTGTGCCCATGCGTGATGTGGGCTGCCTGTAGCCAAAGACCCAGGGCTGTCAGTGGGGAAAAGCTGGGCTCTAGGACAGTCTCTGTCCTGTCCCCTCACTGCACTCGCTGAGCTGGCTCTTGCTCCTTGTCCCCAGTCTGCTTCCTGCCAGTGCTGCCAAAAATGGGCATGTTTCTGCCTTTGTAATTTTTCCATTGCAATGTTTCATGCTGGTTTAAGAAAAAAGGCTAATAATTTATCGCTGTAATAAGATTTTTTTGGCTGAAGAAAAGCCCATTAAGACCTTGCTGAGTATAGAAGCCCAAGTTTTGTTGTGAATGTTTGTGTTTTCTAATTGCTTACAGATTACTTCAATTGTGTCAGTGTGCAGCTGGATTGTAAGTGCTAGCTGTGTTCTGCCCTGTTTGTTTACTGCCTGCTCCATGTAAGTCTGCCACAGTTGGGGGGGAAAGGCAAAGAATTTGTTTGGAAAGGAGAGAAGATGTTGGGATGTGCCAGCCTCACTGAGCTGCAGTGGTCCTTCAGGATGCTTGCTGTGCTTGCTCTTTCTTAACCGCCCTCTTTGTCCAGGGCAGGGACTGTCCAGGATCTGCTGACGTCTGATATAGGTCAGTGAAACTGCAGTGAAATGAGGCAAGCTCAGCTCTTGCCAGGGAGAGAGCTGGCCCTCCTGAGTACCACTCTTTAAAATACAGCAGTTAAAAAATACTCAGGAAAATGTTTTGGTGGGTTTTGAACCCCAAGTATTCAACCAAACTCACTTCAAAATAGCGCTGGTGGGGCATTAGCAGCACTTTGGTGATTTATTTAAATGTTAATTTGGGGGTGTGAGGCAGCTTCTTCCATCCCCACATTGAGGAGTTTTCCAGCCCTAGGGGAAATCTGCTTGGATCCTTATATGTACCAGCAGTGCAAATGCCCTCAGAACAAAGGTGCTTTGAGGGAGTAACTCCCATGGGTTGTGGATACTCTCCCTATCCAAGCATAGCACCAGCCCTCACTCTTGTGGGTGAGCCTGGGGTCAAGAGGCAGACATAAGGTGTGTTGAGCAGAGGTGAGGGCTGGAAGAGTCCTGCAGGATGGAGATTAAGTCCTTATCGGTCCTGTTGTGCAGCGGTGACCATCTTCCCTTCCAAGCTGAACTGTGTTCTGCTCCCAGAAACGCTCTGCAAATATTGCTTTCAACTGCTGGGACCTTTTCAGTCTCCTGAAAGGATCTGTGGACAGATTTTTATCTTTGTTCATTGCTGGTTGGAAACTTATCAGTATAATTACACAAACATATGGTTTCTAGGTTGCATATTAACACTATTAAATGATAATCTGGTATTTACTGTGAGTTACATTAACTGTTACTGATTATTATTACAGCAAATGTTGACATAATTATTGGATGAGAGCCATCTTAAATTGCAGATGCCTTATATGTGCTGCTGTGCAAGACTTTTACTGAGCTGAGCAAAGGGACTGCAAGTACCCAGGCTCCTTGATGTACCTGTGTGGCTAGAGGCATGATAGATTCCATATTGCAAAATCTGAGCTCTCCCTTAATAGCTGGACTCTGCTCAGTACCCTCCTTCTTTATCTTGAGCATCAGGAAACTTCCAAAACTCAACATCTTTCACAGGACCTGAATTCAACCAATATTACGTAATTTTTATTAGATTCCTCCTCCCTCCCCCTCCTCCTCCAAGTCCGCAGGCACTTTCTCAAGGACTCCCAACTCTCAGGGCAGCTTTCTGCTGCATAACAAGGGCACAGAGAGGTGCCATGGACAGGGGATATTAGCATTGAGCAGGATGGCCTCATTCTGCCATTGTTGTGGACCTGTTTTAAGATTGGGATCATCCTTATGGCAGAAGGGGGGATTGCAGTGGTGTGGTGCTGCCCATGGAGCAGCCCCAGTGAGATGCTGCTTTCCACCAGCTCTGATGGAGGAGGTCAGGGAAGCTGGAATAGTTTGGTATGTGTGATGGTTTGGGAGTTACCCATCGCCCAGTGAAATCACTCAGACTAGACTCAGCCAGCTGGAAGTTAAGGAATGAAGCTATATTTACAGCTTAGCACAGTGTACAAGCATATACATATACAACATTTACAGTTATATACAAGTGAAAAGTAGTACAGAAACACAATCCCTCTCCCAGAAATCAGATTGCCCGGAGGGCTCCCGACCCAAACCTCCTCCCTGCCTCCCTCTTTCCCTGCCTTCAGAAATAACCAGATTAAGCCACGTATATTTCACGTGATAAATCTGGAGAGATCTGAGGTGAGGTGCCAAAAAGACAACAAGGAAGTTAGAGGAAACAGGGTTAGGTTGGATTAAAGAGTTAAGGCAGAGGCAACCACAGAGACCAGACCGCCAGGAAGAAGGGACAGAACTGAGAGCTGAGAAGTGTGTGAGGAGTGTCTTATCTATATTTTGACTGGTTGAATTTCTCAGCAGAAGGATCAGGGATACAGGTTACTGTTGGGGTTTTTTTTCTTCTCACAGCTAAGGATTTATTTTTTTCTCAGTAAAAGATTCCAATTAGCCTCAAACCAGCACAGTAAGTCAGGAGAGCAGACATTTAGGAACTTGTGAAATCAGGGAAGAATATCTGCTTTATGAAAAGGCAACTCTGACTGACTCATGATGCAGTAAAATCTCCATTCCCAAGAGAGTAGGTTGGGTTGGAGGGCGAAAATAATCCTTTGCCTCTCATTTGGACATGTGCTGGTATGTCTGTGCAGAAATGCAGCATGACCTTCTCCTGGGTTCATGAGGGCTGAGAGGGAGATGAGATCTGGGGGCTGGGGCTCATCTCAGGATCTCTCCTGCTCCATCTTTGTGTGGGATGGCAGCAGCGCAGCCGCTGAAGGCTGCTTATTAAGGAATGTGCCTTTGATGATATAGGGCACCTGGGAGCACTAAATAATGACTTATAATGGGCAATATGAAAATAAAGACTCGTTTTGTTCTGGCTGTGGCTCACAAATGGAAGTTATCATCTCTCTGGCTCTCGGAAGCGGCTGAGAAACCTTTGCTGTCTTAGCAGTGTGAAACTTTGGGTTGTGGGACGGAAAACGATGGGGGTGCAGGTCTTCTGTGCTTGAGCTGTGAAGCCTTGAACCTGTGTTTTTCAAAACTTTCTCCCTTGTTGGCTTTCTTGGGGGAAGATATCTTGGAGAAAAGTCCCCTGAATGCTGTGCTGAAGTTGCCCAACAGGGATCTGTGGTGGGACAGCCATTGCAATTATCTGTTTCATAGCTGCAGCAGCTGTATGGAGCTACTCTGCTGGGGAGTTTGGGAAAGATAATACCCCTCTATCTTCCTGCCGTGGGGTAGAGCAGATGACTGCAGCAAGCACTGTCTATCCATGCATCCTAGTGGATGCATTAGGCCACCTTGTCCCAAAGCAATGTGGAAGGCAAGAATGAGCTTGTGTACAGTTTAACCAACTAGCCAGGAGGAGGGAGGTGTTGCTTGTCTAGTGGAGACCTTCTCCGTAGGGCTGGCTTCTTTGGGTGGCTGTGATAATCAGCTTTGGGTGTCTTTGGCCAGCTGCAAGGGAAAGGCTTATGTGGAGAGGCAGATCAGGGCTGTGAGGACCTTATAGAGGAGCAGCCCTTGCTGCTGTGGGAAGGAATCAGCTTCACATGGAGGCTTGGAAAATCCTCTCAGATCACATGAACTGCAAAGGGGGAAAGGTCCAGCACAAGCAGCATCCTTAGGATGTCCCCAGACCAGGAAAGAAGCATCCAGATTTTGCTACTCATAAGGTTCATCTTACCCGAGATGCATTAATCCCAGAGCTCATTGTGTGCATGCTACATCTCTAAGCTCATAGCTCACTGTGCTTATGTGTTCCCAGACTGCTCTCACAAGAAAAGTCTTTTGCAAACATCTTTCTGCTTGTTTTCCCCTTTTACACTTCTGGATTTGACCCAGTTGACAGTGAGGTAGAGGCTTAATATTTTTGTGATCTTTGTGAGAAACAGGAGGTGATGAGCAGGCTGTTGCTGGGGGTGTCCCCAGCAAGTACAGGCTGCTGGGAGAGCTCAGAGTTCATTAAGCACCAAGGCTTGGGAGTCTATGCCCTGTGTTTTCAGTCCCAGGGTGCTGCTGGCTCTTGAGGCTGGGATGTGATGTTGGACTGCTCTGCCTTGAGCAAAACATAGCTCTGGGGTGTGCATGTTAAGCATAGGCAGGTGCTGTTTGCTACTAAGATGAAAAAAGTTAGTAAATCAAGGAGAATTTACTGCCTTTAAGAAAAGAAGCTGCTTCCTTGCCTGTACCTTCCTCTCTGGAGAAGCATTAAGGAGTACAGAGGAGACTTGCAGGAGAAGAGGACCTGCTGGGATGCTGCAGGATTAGGGCATCATCTGCCAGCCCTGAGGGCTTGCTAATTGGCTATTTTTTACATCTAATAGGAGCAAGGAAAAGCAAATAGTCTGTGAGGAGAGTCCCACAGCATATACTATTGGAATAACAGATGGAAATATTGTATTTTTTTAAACATTCTTGCTGCAGAGCTGCCTCTTTGAAGTGTGTTTGAGCAGAACACACCATGCCAAGAACAGGGAGAGAAATTATTCGTGTCAGCAGAGCTGGGAGCTTGCACATCCCAGATGCTGCAGAGGCCCAGCGTGCTGGGCCACTCAACCTTGCCAGAGAGGAATGTGGGGGGCAAGGGTCCAGCAGGACCTGTCCTCTGCAAGCAAATCCACCAGCTGTGCCCAGGTGAGATGATGAATATGGAGGTTTCCAGAGATGTTACTCCCTGGGTGTGGTGCCACTGACCTGTGCTCAGTAGCAGTGCACATTTGCACTTCTTTTTTTTCCTCCCCCAGTGATAAATGTTGATTTTTGTGGAGTGGAAAGGGGAGAGATTTCTTGGATCTTTCTCCAAAAAGGCACAAGAGCACAGCTCTGCCTTCCACCTGAGGCTCTTGTTCTTGGAACGAAAAGTTTCATTTTTGGTCAACTTGAGGAAAATTAATGAGGCAGGAGAGCACCCACAGAGCCTTGGGATGTGGCATTAAACCAGAGACTGAAGAAGGGGTGAAGAAGTGGTGGTGGAAGCAGTTTGTGGGCCTCCAGCACCATCAACGGAATGGGCAGAGAGCTCTTCATCTGGGGATGTGTCCTATAGCCCAGCTTCTATTGGGATGGTTCTGCAGGGCTGGGGGACACCTAGTACCAAATGCCTGGGCTCAGAGCCAGGGGAGCACCATTGCTGCCGGGTACCAAGGGCACAGCTCAGCCTGCCCAGAGAGGTTTGTGTTGGAAGAAGCTTTCCCTAGAACATGCAAGGAAGGAATGAAAAAAAAAAGTCAGGAAGAGTGAAGAGTTTCTCAGCTCTCTTCAAGAGGTCTCTTTGTGTGAATAAATGCCACTTTGATATGCAGAAGCTCTTTCCAAGACCTGGCTTTGGAGAAAAGGTGGCTCTCTGTGCTGGGTTGGTGTGTCTACTCCTGAAATGCTGGCAGAGAGCTCCAACTCTGGACAGTCTCAGCCACAAAGCAAGTGCCCTGTGAACATACTGTCCTTGTGCTCACAGGTGTGTGCTTGGTGCCTGCTGGGCGAAGCAGGACTTGGCAACGGGAATGGCTGATAGAGGAGCAGCTGGGTCCTGTGCACCAAGTCAGGAGGGAAATGAGGTCTCTGGGTGGGAGAGGATATTTTGAGCAGGCAAGCACTTGTATCTAGGGGGATGGGAAGCAAGGGAGGCTGAAGCCCTGGGTGGGCTGTAACAGCCCTGCATGGTAAACAGCAAAGCCACACTGAAACCAGAGGCAGTTTTGTTCCTGGCAGCTGGCACCCAGGCACACTGGAGCAAGGAGAGCTCTGAGGTACCAAATTATTCAGACCAGTCCCCTGGGGTTGCAGGGTAAAAGCGAAGAACTTGGCAGCAGAAGCAGCCTTGGCACTTCACAGCTTCTGCTATTGCACTCTTCAGCCTCTCTCTCCAGGGGACAGGGCAGTTGTGTGTGCTGAACGTGAAGAAGCTGCACTGCTCCAGTCTGGTCCCAGCCTGGAGATAGAGGGGAAAACGTTTGCATTCAGAAATGATTCTGTCCTTCTGAGTGGACAGCTGTGACTCTCCTTGGAGCTGACATGTGCTGTGGGTAGGTGGACATGTGCAGGTTCTGAAGAATGCTGTGCCTCTCAAGGACTAGCAGGAGAGGCTGGCTTTGTGCTGGCAGGTTCCTATACACACAGCACTATACAACACCAGGATGAGTGTACGTGGGTCCTCTCTGTCACGCAGCTTCAACATATTTTCTGTTCACAGCATGGGGCAGCACTAGCTGCTGGGGGCTGTCTTTTGACAGCAGGCTGCAATGCCATCCCATACCTGTTTGATCTCATGGTGCAAAGACGTGTGTGTTATGAGCTTGTGATAAAGTTCCTGTGATAAAGCAGTGAAGATGTGACAGCTCCAGACAGGTCCCCATCCCACACTCTGGGGTGCAGATGTTGGCTGTGCTGCTAGCAGAGCTGTGCTGAGAACAGCACACAGGACTTGCAGAGATTTGGAAATTTGGTTACCTTCTAATGGGAAGTGAAGTTTGTGACACTTTAGGAATCTTGCTGGAGGGAAGTGAGGCATGAAAGTTGCTTTCTGAGTCGTCCTGGCATGACAGCCACAGACTCAGGGTCCCCTTCATCCTTCCAGAGGGCAGACAGAGAAGTCTGAGGAGAATGGGCACATTTCCACTTCTGACCTGATCTATGGTGCTTGTTAGCAAGGCTCTGCTACTTCAGCAAGGGGAATTGGTTTGGATGAGGCTGCAGAGCTTGCCGAGGGCTTTCCCTTCCAGCTGTGACTCATGTTTCTCCTAAAGAATGGAGAAACTGAGGCACAAGGACACACTAATGTCCATGCACTGCAAGAGCACGGAGCAAGGTCACCTGCATCCTGCCCTTGGTCCAGTGCAGAGAAGCAGTTGGACACAGCTCTGTTCCAAGGGATCCTCAGTCTTCCCATGTGTTCCAGTGAGTTCTTGGGCAGCTGGAGCTGTCTTTGCCTCCACCAGCCTGATGGCAGTTCCGCTCCTAATAAGTTAATCTGATGGGTTTTGTCATGAGCAAAACAAGAAATCACGTTTTTAATAATAAAAAAGGGTCCTGCATCTTGTTAACATCTGGAGTTCAATCATTTCTGTGCTCAAAACTGTGGAATGCTTCAGCACAATATAAATCTTGCCACTTGCTGTACATGGGCTCCAGATGGGGAGGGAGAGTTCGTGTTCACTTGTAACCCATCTGGGTGCTGGCGGCTCTGAGCGGAGCCACCACAGCATGTGGCTCCCCTGGTCCCACACTGGGGGATAGCAGTGAACCTCCCAGGTGGGCCTCGACTCTGTCTTTAGCACTGGTGTCAGCATTTGGCATGGCAGGGCTGTACCATGGCAGTCCTATAGCCATGGTGGGCATCTGGAGAGGGGTGAGCTCTTTCTACTGGCTAAAAGCTTGTGATGCTGGAGGTTCCCAGCACCATAGGTTGGTGGAGCCACAGCCCAAAAATCCCAACAAACACCAAGTCAAACATCTCCATAGGGTGATGCATGAACTGTTCCCAGGAACCCTTGGGAGGGCTGGAGCTGTGTCTGCCCTGATGACACTCACAGCCTGTGAGTGGGGTGATGGGACCCTGACACCTCCCCACATCCCCCACACCCCACCATGGCCTTGTGTTGTCTGCATACATTTCCACCTCATTTTTCATTCGGATCACTGGCAAATATATTAGATCCTGGAGCAGAGCTGTGGGATACCCAGCTGTTAACCTAAAGTCAGGCTGGGAATGAAGCATTTATCTGTGCTCCACTCCTTCACCAGGCTCTAATCTGGACTAGTTCCTTTCCTTCTGCACAGTGACCATTTAATTTCTTTAATGGTCTCTTCAAGTGGTCTCTGTTTGAAAATCTGAGTGTAGCCATGAACATTGTTAGTGAAAACAAGAGACTTAAAAAAACACAACTAGAAAATTACAAATCTTTAAATAAAACCAAGATTGACTTTTTTTTTGAGGCCAAAACTTAGAGTTTTTCCTAAGTTTTTTGACATTTCAGGCATATCAGGAAAATGTCCACAAAGAGAAGGATTTCTGTGTTATTAAAAGGGAAAAAAAAAGTTGCCTTTCACTGAAAAATGACCTGCTAAAAACTGCTTAGATTGAAAAGTTTCAAGCAGCCATAGTCATGGCAGTGATGTAAGAGGCAGGAGTAGGAAATGTATGCCTGCGGGGTCAGGGAAGCTCTGTGCTGCTTGTGGTTTTGTGGGTGTTTTAGGTGAAGTGTGGCGATTCAGCTTCACAGAATCACAGACATATTCAGGTTGGAAAAGCCCCTCAGGATCACCGAGTTCAACCAACATCCCTACTCTACAAAGTTCACCCTACACCATATCCCCAAGCACCACAGCCAAATGACCTTTAAATACACTCAGGGTTGGCGACTCAACCACCTCCCTGGGCAGCCCATTCCAATGCCTGACCACTCTCTGTGAAAATTCTTTTTGTCAGTCTAAACCTACCCAGTTGCAGCTTGAGGGCATTCCTTCTTGTTCTATCACTAATTATCTGTGAGAAGAGACCAGCACCAACCTATCCACAACATCCTTTCCAGTGGCTGTAAACAATGATGAGGTTTCTCTTCAGCCTGCTCTTTTTCAAACTAACCATCCCCAACTCCTTCAGTTACTCCTCATAAGATTTACTCTTTAGGCCCTTCCCCAGCTTCATTGCCTTCTGCACTCTCTCCAGCACCTCCACATCTCTCTTGTACTGAGGTGCCCAAAACCAAACACAATACTCAAGGTGTGGCCAGCCTAGAGCATTCCACCTCTTCAAACTAGAGAGGAGAACCCAAGGCATTTTAATAAAGGAAGCAATGCAGCTCTTAGTAATGAAAACACCCAGGTCCTGCTTCCATTCCAAGGAAGTCCAAGGAGTCTCCTTGCTGCAAGTGGCCAAAATTCCCATTACCTGTGAGAAAAGACTGGCACCAGCCTCTCCACAATGTCCTTCAGGTAGTTGCACACAGCAATGAGGTCTCCATGTCTTTAGGCATGTCTGGTCAAACAACTCTGGGCAGAGCTAAGATGAGGGGAAGGAAAGGAGGGAGGCTGGAGGTGATCCATGATGAGCACCCATCCACAGCTGCCCTGATATGGCAGAGCTTTGCAACCAGAGTTGGGGGATCTGGCCTCCCTGGATTTGGGGGTGTCTAGAGCAGAGACCTCTGATTGCATTGCACTGCAGCCCAGCAGGAGGTTGGGTTTTCCCTGGCAGGTGGTTTTCTGTGTTAACATGAAGGTTTGCAAGCCCACTGTGGTGTGTGTCTAAAACTCTTCTCAGGCAAGCCATTAGAAGTGGTTTTAAAGCATGTGTACACTTCTAAGACCCTGTCCACAGTACTATGTAGGATCTTAATTTCCATTGAAAACCTCATGTGCTTAAATACCTCCTGAGGGTCTGGGGTTTGCAAGATGGTATGTAGGTCTAATCTGTCCCTTTAGACTTTTAGATGCCTTCAAACTGCCTGGCCCTCAATCCCCCGTGGCTTCAAAGGAGACCAGAGAAGTGCCTGCTGGCTTTTCTAAATAGATGCCTTCCTGGACCAGAGTTAGATCAATGTTCTTGGTGTGGCTTTGACAGATGACCTACCACTCTGACAACTCCTTTCCCCCAGTTTCCATCACTGCCTTATGCCTGGACTTTATTTCCCCATAAATATGAAAATAATTTTTCTTTTTTTATCAGTTTGGCTGGAAAACTCAATATGCTCCTACGCAAGGGCAGATGTGAACTCACTGCTGTGCACAGGTATCTCTTGGTCAAAAGGACAATGGTGAAATGAGTGGCTTAGGAGCTCTGTTCTGCTGGATGGGACCTCTACTTTGTTGTTCAGATTGTCTGGAGAGTGTTTTGAGAACTGCATGGGCTGAGATCGCCTGTGGTTATTAAGCATCGTGTCGGGCTAAGTCTGCAGAAGAAGGTTTTCAGATCTGCTTTGCAGCATGGACCTGTTTTTACTTGGGCTGCTTTAATTGGTGTTGATTAATTGACAGAGTTTATGTCCCTGCCATGAGTGGAGGGAGGATGCCAGCACCTTAGCAAGAGACTGGCAGAGACAACTCTAGGGATGTGTGAGGAGGCCAACACAGCCGGACTGGCACACTGGTGAAAACCCAGCCTCTGACACTTTTTTCACCACAGAAGGCTTGACTTGTAGCAAAGTGAATGTTTCCAGGTATCAGTCCTCTATATGAAGAGCTCCAGTTTTAACTGGAAAATCAGATCCAAACTGAAAATGAAAATATTTGAGTGGGAAAGCATTAAATTCTCCGAAACAAACACACAAACTTCCAAAAAACCCTTAAAAATCAGGGTTTGGGGTTTGATTCCCAGCATTTTTTGTCTTGGGAAGTGATCTACTCCTCATCTGACAGAGGAAGAAAGATGCAGACAAAATAAATCCACAGTGATCTCTGCCAAGCTGATCTAGGGGGAATATTCCTTCCTGACCCTAAAATTAGATATCTGCTAGCCCTAAAGTCTAACAGGATGTTCACCCAACCACCAGAGTATATTCCCAGCACTCCAGGATTCCCATCAAGCTCCCTTAGCAACTTAGATAGGACCACTGGCAGGCAATAAAGAGAAGGTGGATTTGGAATCACCTCCCTTGGATCAAAGCACTCTGACATCCATCAAGCTTAAGAAGCAGGCCTTAAAAGTTTTATTTATATCTCTCCCAGTATGGGTTTGCTGTTGTTGACTGGGCTGTGTTGTCTCCATGCACTGATAACTCAGTGAGGAGGAAGGGCTCCAGTTTCTTCCACGGCTCTTGTGACAGATGCTTAAGGCAACTCTCTTGGTTTGTTTTTCTCCTTGTTTATGGTTGAATATCTGTGGATGCTGTTTGCTAAACAAGAGTGCCAGTGGCAGAGGAATTAGAAGAAATCCCTTCTTAATTAGAAACAGTGAGCCTGTGTATTTTTTCAGTTGTCTATTTTGGGCCTTGTAAAATTAAAATTATTAACTGTAATGCAGTGGTTTCCAGATTCCCACAGCCCTTTACAATAGCAGGGAAATTCATCCCAGGTCACTGGGAGCCTTTAATGAATACATTAAGGCTTATTATTAAAATAAAGTACTTGCAGCTTTATGGGAGACATCTGGCAAGGATGCTTGTCTCTCTGAAGGCAGCAAGGCTCCCTGAGTGTCCTTTCCCAGCATGCGCTGCATCCGCCTCAGTGGAGGCTTTCAGGAGTGGTTCCCCACACAGGGATTCCCGCAGGCAGGTCTGGAAGTCAAAAGACCTTTGGGTGCAATGGAGAGTGGTTGCACCAGACATGCCCCATCATCACTCCATTGCTCTTTCTGGAGCTGACCAGTGCCTCACTGGTGCTGCAGGTACCAGTGTAAGCCCTGCTGGGATGTTTGTGTTCTGCAGGGCAGTTGCACCAAGGTAAAGCTTCTTCATTCACCAGGTAGACCTAAGCTTTGGCTAACCCCAGGCAGGAGGAGAGGAGATTGGGAAGAGAAAGCTGACCAGGGTGCAGGCACATCAGCATGGTGCCAGCTGCTGGCCAGCTGTGCTCAGCCAAAGCACTGAGCCAGCAGTGTGCCACATCCCGTAAGTGGCTTCGTGTCTCATTGTGTGAGCTCACTGCTGTGGCTGCACCCATGCAACATCTCCATGCCACGTGGATACATCAGAAGACACCTCCTTGGTGCTGCATGGAAAGCTGGGACCCAGATCCTTGGAGTTTAGTGCTGAAAAGCTGCCTGGGCACTGGTGGCAGCAGGTAACTTGGAGCCAGGGTATTGGTGTGCTGATGAGAGCAAACCACAGCCAGCAAGGCTGCAAAGGGGTCTGGAGCAGGCTGTGATCTTATCGCTGCTTTATCGCTATCCAGGCTTGATCCTGGCAGAAAGCAGGGCCACGTGGCAGTAATTGTGTTAGGAAAACAAACTAATCTCCAAAGGGACAGAGAGCAGCTGTTGGGCTATCGGTGCTATCAGGGGAAATGGATGTGGCCTGCCAGCTCACAGCACGGGATTGCTTTGCTGCCGGGGCCAAGCAGGGGGTGGAGTGGGCAGAAAGGGAATAAAAATAAGTTTAGCTGCCAGGCAGGATTGAAAGAGTGTTTGTCATGGTGTGGCCTGCCCGGTGTTACCTGTCCTGCTTTGCCAACGAGCCTTCTGCTTGCCAGGTTTGTGAAACACAGTCCGGCAGTTCAGGCATAGGAGTGGGGAGAACTGGATTTAATGCACTGGCTCAGCCAGAGCCAGGTTTAACCTTGGCAGATCTCTTGTCACTGTCTGTCCTCATGTCTTCTCTGTGCTCCATGTCTAGTCAGGCAGTGGATTTGCAGTTTCCTCTCCATGCCTTGCTTTGTGCCCCAGGCACCTCTAAACCTGCATCCTGGGTCGCTTGCCCACCCCAGTGCTGCTGGACTTGTTCCTCCTCTCTGCTCCCACCTCTTTAGCCTGGCCTGGAGGCTCCAGACGTGGTCTCACTGGCAGGAGGTCACCATAGAGTGAACAAGCTGGGCCCCGAGAGTGTGTTGGGGGGACAGAAGAGGCTCTCGAAGGTGCGTGCAGAAAGGGGGCTGCAGCAGGAGGAGCCTTCCTGCGCAGTCCCTTCCTTTCTCCACAAGGGAGAGGAAACAGTGATCAGGTTGTGAAGCTAATGGCAAGACATTAATTACAAAGGTCCCCTAACTGTAGTGCTTGGCCCTGTGCATACCTCTCCTCTGTTCTGGGTCTTCAGCCCAGGAGTTCGGACTCTGCCACGTAGTAAAACACCACCAGGAGAGGGGGATCCCTCCCAAATCCTGAGCATGAGTATCTTCGGGGTGATGGAAGGCAGGGAGGGAAGCCGACAGGAGAGGCAGGTCAGTTTCACAGGTTATACATGAGTCCCCTTCTCTGGTAAACTGAATCAAACCTCTGGCTTCAAGTAGCCCCATACTTGGAGAAGGTTAAAATGCAGCTCCGAAGTGTCTGGCTCCAACCCAACACAAACATTATTATTGTTTCTGGATTATGTAGTTTAACAGGAAAGAAAAACCTATCAGTAAGAAATGCCAACAAGACACACACTTGTGTCTTATATTTAGTCTGTCGTATGAAGGCTACAAAGGCTCCACCGAGAGGGGCTTAAAGCCCAGAATTATGCAGTTCCCAAAAGTTCTCCTGAAAATAATTTTTTTTGCTGTGTTTAGCCCCAGCAGTTAATTAAGACCTCTATTAAATGCTGACAGGCCCTTGATAATGTTAGGTATTGCAGCAGGCTCTGTTCGTGGTGTTATAATTACAGCAGTAAAACAGTTTCCATTATAGCCCTTCTTTTCATGAGCTAATAACTTCTGAAAACATTCACTTTTCAGGTTCAAATTTTTACATCCCTGCTCCTTACCCAGTAGGGACTTTTTTTTTTTCTTGGAAACTGAGCAAAATCCATCTACTCCTTTTTGAGTTATGGACTAGAGGGGGAAGGAAAGTGAGATGATTTTTTTTTTAAGTGAGAATATAGGTGAAGGGGGAGGGGGGAAGTGTGACATCCATTTTCTGGATAGCAAAAGTGTGTGATACCTGATGCTTGCTTCAGAAATAGATAGGGTAGGCTCTGCAGAG